>NC_138195.1:40901074-41561232 GCF_964194105.1 Spermophilus citellus
TTAATTTCACCAGCATCAATGATTATTCTCTATTTCTTGGTATTCTTTGTATTAATATACTGTTATTTAATGTTCTAATTTAACTCTCACAATATACATTATCTAAAATATTATTGAATATACATAAATGTACTTAAATATTAAAAGAAGAATAGACTTAAAGTCTCTTGGATATATTTAACCAATTTCTTTCTAAGAAATAGAATGTAATAAGGCAGATAAAATTAATGATGCAGTTTACTAAACTTTATTTTTAATAGTACTGAAATAGCTAAGTGAAATTATCATGGATTAAAATTTCAGGAGAAAGATTATAAAGGTTTTCACCTCAATTATAACTTGGGCATCCATGTGATAATTATATCTAAATTTGATGACATGTATTAACACCTTGTAAATAGACCCAATTTATGGAAGCAACAAGCTACCTAATTAAAAGTTAAAATACCCTCTCTGCACCCCCATGGTATATTCACAAATGTTTATGAATGATTCAGCTATGAATTCACAACAAATCACTGGAATATTTATTGAGCATTTCAGAGAAATGAGTTCATTACTTAACTCTATAGAGTAGATTGGTGGAATTGGGTCAAGAAATGACACCCCCAAATTATTACTGTCAAAAAATCCCTTTCCCAGAAATAAAATGTCTTTCTGCACATTAATATGTTAATAAATCAGTGTCATAATAAAATTTAAACCACCAATTCTGATTAACAATAACAATGAATTTATTTTATGAAGCAAATTAAACGTTGGTGAGCATAAGGATTAACTGTATTTAATAGAATGTTATAAAATAATTTAAATGGTTATCAAATATTTAAATCATATTAAAAGATGCTTGTGAGATAATTTTAACATATCTATTAAAATAGTACACATTAAAAATCATGTTTATTTATTTATTAATCTGTAGCATACTATATAATTATATATCTTTCTAGGAAAATAGTGGAAGGAAATTCTTTTTTTTTTTTTTTATTGGATGTTCACAACATTACAAAGCTCATGACAAATCATATTTCATAGATTAGAATCAATTGGGTTATGAACTCCCATTTTTACCCCAAATACAGATTGCAGAATCACATCGGCTACACATCACATTTTTACATACTGCCATATTAGTGACTGTTGTATTCTGCTACCTTTACTATCCTCTAATATCCCCCTCCCCTTCCCTCCCATCTTCTCTCTCTACCCCATCTATTGAAATTCATTTCCCTCCATGTTTGTTATCCCATTCCCCTCGTAAACTCTTATATATAATTTTGTATAACAATGAGGGTCTCCCTCCATTTCCATGTGATTTCCCCTTTTTTTTTCTCCCTTTCCCTCCCGTCTCATGTCTCTGTTTAATGCTATTCTTTTCTTCCTGCTCAGCCTCACTGTTCTGCTCTTAGTTGCTCTCATTATATCAAAGAAGACATTTGATATTTGTTTTTTAGGGATTGGCTAGCTTCACTAAGCATAATCTGCTCTAGTGCCATCCATTTCCCTGCAAATTCCGTGATTTTGTCATTTTTTAGTGCTGCGTAATACTCCATGGTATATAAATGCCACATTTTTTTTATCCATTCATCTATTGAAGGGCATCTGGGTTGATTCCACAGTCTAGCAATTGTGAATTGTGCTGCTATGAACATCGATGTGGCAGTATCCCTGTAGTGTGCTCTTTTAAGGTCTTCAGGAAATAGTCCGAGTAGGGCAATAGCTGGGTCAAATGGTGGTTCCATTCCCAGCTTTCCCAGGAATCTCCATACTGCTTTCCAAATTGGCCGCACCCGTTTGCAGTCCCACCAGCAGTGTACAAGAGTACCCTTTTCCCCACATCCTCGCCAGCACTCATTGTTGTTTGACTTCATCATGGCTGCCAATCTTACTGGGGTGAGGTGGTATCTTAGGGTGGTTTTGATTTGCATTTCCTTGACTGCTAGAGATGTTGAGCATTTTTTCATGTACTTGTTGATTGTTTGTATGTCCTCCTCTGTGAAGTGTTTGTTCATGTCCTTGGCCCATTTGTTGATTGGGTTGTTTGTTTTCTTATTGTCTAATTTTTTGAGTTCTTTGTATACTCTGAATATTAGGGCTCTATCTGAAGTGTGAGGAGTAAAAATTTGTTCCCAGGATGTAGGCTCCCTATTTACCTCTCATTGTTTCTCTTGCTGAGAAAAAACTTTTCAGTTTAAGAAAGTCCCATTTGTTGATTCTAGTTGTTAACTCTTGTGCTATGGGTGTCCTATTAAGGAATTTTGAGCCCGTCCCCACAATCTGTAGATCGGAGCCAACTTTTTCTTTTATCAGACGGAGAGTCTCTGATTTGATATCTAGCTCCTTTATCCACTTTGAGTTGACTTTTGTGCATGGCGAGAGGAGGGGATTTAGTTTCATTTTGTTGCATATGGATTTCCAGTTTTCCCAACACCATTTGTTGAAGATGCTATCCTTTCTCCATTGCATGTTTTTAGCTCCTTTATCAAATATAAGATAGTTGTAGCTTTGTGGATTAGTCTCTGTGTCCTCTATTCTGTACCATTGGTCCACCCGCCTGTTCTGGTACCAGTACCATGCTGTTTTTATTACTATTGCTCTGTAATATAGTTTGAAGTCTGGTATCGCTATACCACCTGATTCACACTTCCTGCTTAGAATTGTTTTTGCTATTCTGGGTCTTTTGTTTTTCCATATGAATTTCATGATTGCTTTATCTATTTCTACAAGAAATGCCATTGGGATTTTTATTGGCATTGCATTGAACCTATAGAGAACTTTTGGTAATATCGCCATTTTGATGATGTTAGTTCTGCCTATCCATGAACAGGGTATATTTTTCCATCTTCTAAGATCCTCTTCTATTTCTTTCTTTAGGGTTCTGTAGTTTTCATTGTATAGGTCCTTCACCTCTTTTGTTAGGTTGATTCCCATGTACTTTATTTTTTTTGAGGATATTGTGAATGGAGTGTTTTTCCTCATTTCCGTTTCAGAAGTTTTGTCGCTGATATACAGAAATGCCTTTGATTTATGCGTGTTGATTTTATATCCTGCCACTTTGCTGAATTCATTTATTAGTTCTAGTAGTTTTTTTGTAGACCCTTTTGGGTCTTCTAGGTATAGAATCATGTCATCCGCAAATAGTGATAATTTAAGTTCTACTTTTCCTATTTTTATGCCTTTAATTTCTTTCGTTTGTCTAATTGCTCTGGCCAGTGTTTCGAGAACTATGTTGAATAGAAGTGGTGATAGGGGGCATCCCTGTCTTGTTCCAGATTTTAGAGGGAATGCCTTCAATTTTTCTCCATTCAGAATGATGCTAGCCTGAGGCTTGGCATAGATAGCTTTTACAATGTCGAGGTAAGTTCCTGTTATCCCTATTTTTTCTAACGTTTTGAACATAAAGGGATGCTGTACTTTGTCAAATGCTTTTTCTGCGTCTATTGAGATGATCATATGGTTCTTCTCTTTAAGCCTATTGATGTGGTGAATAACATTTATTGATTTCCGTATATTGAACCATCCTTGCATCCCAGGGATGAATCCTACTTGATCATGGTGCACAATTTTTTTGATATGCCTTTGTATCCGATTCGCCAGAATTTTATTGAGGATTTTTGCATCTAGGTTCATTAGAGATATTGGTCTGTAGTTTTCTTTCTTTGAGGCGTCTTTGTCTGGTTTCGGAATCAGGATGATGTTGGCCCCATAGAATGAATTTGGAAGAGCTCCCTCTTTTTCTATTTCCTGAAATAACTTGAAAAGTATTGGTATTAATTCTTCTTTAAAGGTTTTGTAGAACTCCGCTGTATACCCATCCGGTCCTGGGCTTTTCTTGGTTGGAAGTTTTTTAATTGCTTCTTCTATTTCATCTATTGATATTGGTCTGTTTAGGTTGTGAGTTTCCTCCTGGCTCAGTCTGGGCAAATCATATGACTTAAGGAATTTATCTCTTTTCAGCGGAATTTTGCTCGAAGTTCATCAGTAGGTAGAATCTGGGTGTATTAATGGATCTTTTGATCCCGTTGCTTTGGTGATACTGAACGTGCTGCTTCCTCGCCGGCCGCCATCTTAGGTCCATCCGTGGAAGGAAATTCTAAATTCCTAATACTAGTTTTTAATAGGCAATGGCATTATGGATAATTTTTATTTTTCAAAACTATACATATTAACTATACATATTACATAAAATAACAATTTATGTAACAAATGCATAAATTACCATTTTAATGATGACCATTTAATATTACATTCTATTCTTAATTAGTGAATATTAAACAGAGTACCTTAATTGGCAAAACTTAGGGAACTCAAAACACTACAATTTACTAACAAATACATCCTGCTAAAATAAATAGAACACTGAAATTCCCAACATAAACCTTTTTGCCCTTAGTTCTTCCAGGATTGTTTTTCCTTTCTCTCACTTTCTGTTTTGAAAAATGATAGCAATTGTAAATTATTTTTAAATAAATGACAATTTATATATGTATGTATTAATTCAATATATCACTTTTTAAAATCATGATATATCCACTCATTCAATGAATATTTATAGATTTCCTATCACTAGATATTTGCCACATATAAGTAATGGCAAAATAAATAAGTTACAGTTTGCTTTAAAAGAATTCACAGTCCAATCACAGAAATGAACAAAACAAGTACAAGAAACATGAGGAATGCCACAATTTACACAGTTAAGTGATATTAGACCATTTTGATTTTTCAATAGCATACTTCCCCTTTCTATGTTCGGTCATCATTGCATCATGGACCATGAATTGTCCCATTGAGATCAGATTAATTGCAATGTATATGGATTGGGTTTCATGGAAATATTTTTTGTGTTCATTCTGTGTTCATAAGTTCCTTGGTGATTCTGGGAATAGGAGTGAGCCAATTTCCCTCTCAAAATTATAAGTCTGTGCTCTACCATGACTGATCTCTCTAACTGTTGAGAGACAAGAAATTGGCTTACTGCAGAAGGCATTGCTAGAATGATATTTATATAAAAACTGAAGAATTCCTTAAACATTATTTCTAATTTTTCTTAAAATATTTCATATTATAAAGCCAATCTATAAATCATTTTATAAGATAGTGTATTTATTGCTTGTTATTTCTTTGTAAATTTTAATTATTTTTTAGCTGCTTCTTTCACAACTTGGAAAATATAATTCATGGCCTTTATATACAGATATCTTCATTCATTTTAGCTTATGTTTAGGAAAAGATAGACATGAAACTTTTTAAATTTCTATTTAAAATTTTTAAAAGTAATTTATGTCTTTTATTTCTCAGTTTTATGCTTTCAAACACATTTTTGTGTCATACAGAAAACTTCTAAATTAAAAATTGGCAATAATAGTAGTCATATGCCCAACAATTACAATTATTGCATGAGACCACTATAAACTCTTTATAGGATACTATGTTTCAAAGGAATGTTTGTCAAGACTCAAACATGATGAAAGACAATAGCATATGGAACAAACCTTTATATAATAAGGATCACAGTAGGGGAAGCTACAGGAGGTACTGTATTAAGGCCAGTGGTATCAAAATCAGAAAGGAAAACAAAACAAAACAAAAAACAGCACCATTAAGGGAAAAACTGTGAGTAGTAATGAGAGGTAAGCTGTTAAGAAGACTGATCAAAATGTGAAGCAAACTGTGAGATCTGATGTTAAGACTAAACAAAAATTAGAGAAAGCTCAGTATTCATTCAACATCCTAAACGAAGGTAAAAAATTTCTTTTAAAAATGTGAAGAGCCCAGTTAGCCCACATAGCTTGTGCTCCTTGTAGTTCCAAACCTCCACTGTCAGACCATCTAATCAAACCATCTTGAACAAATTCAGTGTTATTATCTCAGCAACCTTGCCTGGAAGGCCATTCCTTGCATTTAAGCATCTCTGCATGAAAAACAGATTCACAACATCTGGTCTGATTTCGTTTTCTTCCAGTTTTCATTTTGTTGCTTTTTCCATCTTATTTCCTTTTCCAATGATGTTTGTTGAACTACAATAGTAATTTTCACTGGTATATGTAGTCTTTATTTCATTGTCTATTTTTAGGGTTACTAATCTTAAAAATATTAGCTATAAAATAATAAGTTATGGGGTTATAATTACTCTTGTTTTCTTTATATAATTCTAGAATGTTGTTATAACCTGTATTTACTTGAGCCATATCCTTATTATTCACACTAATCAAATCTCAGTTAAAATCGACTGTGAATATTTTCTCAAGTGGTATGTATCTATCCATGGGCTCTGATTTATTTTCCTACATCTCAGTATTCTTTTGTTTCTTCTGCTCCAGTGAATTCTTAACACATTTAGGAAAAAAAACAATAAAAACTTAGAATAATTTAGTTTTTAGCACACAAACACAAAAAAGCACAAGAAGTATAAAATATTATAGAAAATATGATAAACATAATGGTTGACTTTGACAGTCCAACATATGAAACTTCACATTCCATCATAATATTGCACATGGTGTATGTGTGAATAAGTAAAGCTGTCACACATTATAAAATGACATTAAATAACTTAAATAAGAGCTACACTATTTTTCTCATAGTTAATATTCATACCAAACCTTAGACCTGACATTATCAAAATGTCATCCTTCATCAAAGAATAGCAAGCTAAAATGCAGAATTCTTTTTTTTTTTACCCTACTATACCACAGATCTATGCTGTTATCTTAGGAAAATTGCACTAAAGTCACGTGTGGTGAGCACAGTCATACACGGTGAGACTGATGGTATTTTAGTGCTAATGCTAATTATAGGTCTATAACTGCCTTATACTTTTATCCATCAAGGGTTAACCATTATAATTTATAATTTTCTGACAGATGTCAAGAATGAACACATGTCCCCTCATAGTATTAACGCCATTTCTCCACTTCAGCAGTGTTGAGTTTATATCATTTGTTTATATATTGTTTTGTTAAAATTATCTCTTTGTTAAAACACAAACTTTAAATATGAATTCTGAACAATAATTGAACGCTATAAGAGTAATTTACAATAGCTTTTAAAGAAATTAAATACTAAAGTATAAAGACATACACAAATTCACACTTCCATAAACATATGTATGGATGTCTGGATATATCCTTTTAATAACCTATAAATGTTACTGTTTATCTTGAAAATAGCAAAATACTATTTTAGACAATATTTATAAAAGTAAAATAACATTTTAGACAATATTTATAAAAATAAAAATGTTTCAAAAGAAAACATAAGAGATAAAAAGTAGAGTATAAATAAATCAATCATAAATTCAACAAAATTTAAAA
This sequence comes from Spermophilus citellus, assembly GCF_964194105.1. NCBI lineage: Eukaryota > Metazoa > Chordata > Mammalia > Rodentia > Sciuridae > Spermophilus > Spermophilus citellus. The sequence continues at coordinate 40,908,391 of NC_138195.1, forward strand.
AAATATTCTATAGATTTGTCACTATGCTTTCCAACAGTCCAAGAAAGAGGATCACAAGTTCAAAGCTAGTCTCAGCAACTTAGTGAGGCTCTACACAACTTAGCGAGACCCTGTCTATAAATAAAATATAAAAAGAGATGGTGATGTGGATCAGTGGCTAAGCACCCCTTGGTTCAATCCCTAGTGAAAAATAAAAAAATAAACAAAAAAGGAGAAATATGATCTGTTAGATCATGAAATAACTATTAATTTTTATTATTTGTTCTTCATAGAACCTAAATATTCTCTTTGTAAAATTTCTTTGTTTCAAAGGATGGTTTTTAAAATATTATATTGCATACAGGTTATTGCCTAAGGGTACCTAATAAACAAGGAAATCAATACACCTACACTAACCTCTTCAAGCTATCAACATTACCATGTGTGCAAGTGAGATTGGATGTAGATAAATTTTATTGTTGATTAATCAACTCCTCTTCTAATAGTGTCATATAAACTCAAGACTTTGACTTCCCTGTGGATGAGCATTTCTCACTAATGTAACTGAGTATACATATATAATTATACATGACATATGTATGACATATATATGGTAGCTCTACTTTCAACTCTCTCCTATGTAAATTCTTAAAACTGTATGCCATGGTCTCAGGTAATCTGGGCACAAAATCTCTAGTAGTGTTATTCTTCTTTCTTTAGATACCATAGAGACTCCTCTCAATAAGAAATAACATTTTCTCTGCTGTTTAGATTCACTTATTTTATTTAGCCAGTTCTTTCAGTAGCTAGACAGATAAATTTTGCCAACTCCTGATGCATATTTTCTCTTTTAATAGCATCATATAAACTCCAGACTTTGACTTACCTGTAGATGAACATTTGTCGCTGGTGTACTTGAGTATAACACAACCGTATACTACTTAGACATCATATAAACTACTAGCAATTTTTTTTCATTTATTGAATCTTTAGCACCAAGTAAAATGTCAGGAATAAAATAAAGACTCCAGACATATTAAAAAGAACACCGTATGTTAGCATTCTTCCTTATATTTTAATTCATTAATAATTTTGCAAATTTGCATTGTTTATACATATATAAGTAATTAACACTTGAAATGTTATTTGTAAGATTATTATTTGTATAATATGCTTCACATACATTTATCATATATTTATTGGGTTTCTATTATGTGCTGAGTATTTTGCTATTTTCAAGATAAACAGTAACATTTTTAAAAGTCTTGATGGTCTTGGGTGTAAAGCCAAGATACTAAGAAATAAATACTAAATTAAATAATAACATAAACTGGTTAGAGAAGCCACTTTAGATGCATGAAAAACAGCCTCATAGAACATCTCAAATGGAGCTGGGATGTAGTTGAGATGCCCTAAAGCCAAGGTGAGTTTGGTAGGGTTGTATAAGCATTCACTGCTTTTTTCTTATTATGTAGAAAGAGATATGAAGAGTAAAGCAATGGTCTAGCAGACATTGTTTCAATAGGATGACCAATCAGGTTCTAACATTATTATAATAGACAACAAATGAAGGACTTTAAATAGAGTCCAATAAACTTACTGTAATGAAAAATGTTTAAGGAATCCAATAACTGTGGTTCACTCCTTTTACACAGTTATGGCTAACATCTAATCAAAATATTGGTAGCATGTTCAACCCCCAAACCTATAGTTGTGGTTTTCAATTGGTAATTTGCATTAGATGATAGGCTTGATGTGTGACACATAACATATATTCAGTAAATTGTGTTGTTATTTCAACTAACAATAATTTAAGAAGAAATACTAAACTAGGTAATCTCTAATTTTTTTTAATCAATGAACTTGAAATAGCATATCTAAAAGTGTTTGCATCTTTCTGACTCCCTAAGGAGGTCTTCCTCCTCTTTTGAAGAAAATTACTTAGAAAATGTAAAAGTTAAAACCTATCAATGTGATGGATACGTAATTATTGAGACCCTTTGTTTTTTAAATTTCTTCACATTTAGGCACTCTTGTTCATTATTACAAATAAGAATGAAATATATAAAATGTGGAACTTTTATGCCTATTGAAAGAATTTTCCTGACCACTATTTTTGTAATATACTTATTCTATAGTTTTTGTTGTCTGGGTTTCCAATGTTCTAAGAAATATTTCAAAATTTATGTGAACTTGTTTCCTATATCAATTGCCTGAGCTTTAAACCTCACACTGTATAAAGAAAAGCCCTTATGGGTATAATAATAAACTAACCTTGAGTATTATGTGTACAAGGAATTGTCCATATATTATTATCTTCTTTGGTCCTCCAAATAACACGAAGAAATAATTATTATTATTATCTTCAATCTTACCAAAGAAACAGAGGCAAACAGTAATCAAGTAACCTGTTCCAAGTTCAAATACTGATATTAAGTGGTATAACTAGGATTAAACCCAGGAAGTTTGACTTGAAATGTGCTCAAAACTACTTCATGTTGCTGCTAGTTTAGTAGAATTATGTCATGAATTACTATATGCATAAATATTTTATGACTGTTCAGTGAAATAACCATACATCTTCCTCATTACAAAAGTAGATTGTGGTGATATGTTTTGCTTTTTTAAGTTTCAAATGGGTTTTGAACAAAATTTTCCTTCAAAGAGTTTTATTTATGCAGAACTCATTAAATTGCTTTATTTTATTAAACAACTGTGAATTTTCTCTTTAGAAGGCCCCTTTGATAGTAATAAATGCCTGTCATATGACTTTCCAAGAATATCAAGCACCACCTAACAGATTTATGTGATGGTGAAAAAGACCCAATTACTTTCAGCAGAATGCTTTCTTAAAAGTGTATGTATTCTAACTATATAGGGAATTTAAACAACTGTGCTCTAAAGAAGGAAAACAGGGAAGGAAGATTTGAATCAATTCATCATTTTTATTATGTACTCTCCACTCCACACAAAACACATATTTCAGTGACATTTACTACTATTTCACCACTCCTCTTTTAAAGCAGCCTGTGTACAAATCAAGTGGATGGGCCAGCTTCTAAACAATATCACATGCAATGCTGCTAATAAGAAGCATCAAAGGTACTCTTTGAACACTGCTGCTTTTAATATAATTCCAAAAACTTAAATATTGCTTTTCACTCTTAGTTCTTCAATTTGCTGTGGCTTTGATACTAGGCAAATATTTATTTGAATCTAAAAGATCACTCTAGCCACACTCATGTATATAAAAGTGTTTTCACTCATTATTTGCACATTCATTCATCTAACACTTTCAAATTACTTTTAAAAATCTTCATTTTGTAAATATTCATCATTTTTCAAATTTTGGTCTTTGTTTTTATCTCTTTAAAGTATAAAATGAGACTTTACTCATAATTTTCTTTGTGTTGAAAGAGTACATGTCATATATTAGTCACCAAATAAAAGTTCTACCATATAATAGAGGGCCACTCGGATCATCCACTTTAGCACACATGGTCAGGTAAAAGCTCTAAAATGGACAAAGGTTTTTCTTCCATGGCCTTCTATTTTTTTTTTCTAAATTTCTAATATCCTTTATTCCAAACTTTAAATTTTGATTGTTCTTAAGTGATCCAAAATATCCTACCTGACTCTGCCATAAAGGTCCTCTTGATATATAAATATTCATCCCACTCCCCATTTATTTTTTCAATAATACTCCTATTCTTTAGTGAAAATGTCCTTGGCAATCAACGTTTAGATTAAAAAATTTCAAACTAAATGTCAATGACTGTAATTCAAGTATCTAATGAATGTATTAAAGATTGTAAAAGAATAGTGTGCAGTAATCTACCTGAAAATGAATATAGAATTCATACACTGGGATGAAGAGATATTTTTCAATCAAAAAGCACAAGAATCATATTTTTTCAACAGACTACTGACCTCTAAGTTGAACTAGAATGTTATAAAATAACCTCAAAAGCAATGGCATTTTCATTTTTGCTAATGGCACATTATTCCAAAACAAAATTATGGAATTTCTGGCATTATTCCATCAGTCTAATTGATATTCTATAAAATCTAATTCTGCTGACATTTTTGGAGCATTCTAGTTCTTTCTTATGTACTAAATAGTTAACTTGCTTCTAGAAACATGGTTAAATGAGGATGTCTTCAAATAGGAAACCCCTGGGAAAGTATAAGAAAGGAGAAGAGGTCAAAGAAAATTTTCTGTATTTGGTACAATTTCCCTTGTCCTAACTTTGCTTCAACTAAAATGATTCCTACAGTTTTACTTTACCTCATACCATTCTCCTCAAACTAAATTTTCTGTAGAATTTTCAGAATTTCCTATTTAAAACAAAGGTTTGTGGTTTTTTTATGGCTAAAAATGAACATTTTTTTTGTGGGTGGGGAGGTTACCAGGGATTGAACCCAAGGGCACTTAACCACTGAGCCACATCCCAGCTAATTTTCCATTTTTTTTATTTTTGTTTTTCATTTTGAGGCAGGTTCTCACTAAGTTGCTTAGGGTCTCACTAAATTGCTAAATCTAGCTTTGAATTTACAATCCTCCTGCCTCCACCTCCCAAGCTACTGGGATTACAGATATGCCCTACCATGCCCGGCAAAACTGGGGTTCTTATTAGTTATTGTGGGAAGATTGGAGAGAAAAATAAAATCCCATTAAATCAGTATATATAGCTAAACATATTGTATAGTGTGAGATATGAAAGCCATTTTCAAGTTTGCTTTTGTGAAATATAATTTTAAAATGCTTTCATAAACTCTGAGTTCAAAAGATGAACTCTGATAGTACTAATCCCACACTTATCCTATAGGGCATTGTTGTATAGCTGGATTCATTTGAAACAGCAAAATAAAACTGAAGATTGGTGAGTCTCTATTTAAAATTATACTAGGTCAACCTCCTCAAACATGCAACGTCTAAAATTAAGGACCTGATTCACAAAATTAGGAAAGGTACAACCAGGGACCACCCCTTATTCTTTACTGCCTCCTAAGGAAGCCCTTTAAGAGTGTCAGACACTGCCAGGTCTGCCTTTGGAAACCTCTATACTCAGGAAGAACCAAGTGCCCCAGATCTTTCTCACTTCCTCTTTGTCTAGTCATGTTTTCCACTCCTCCAGTGGCCCAGATTGCTTTCTGCTATTCTGTTTAAGCAATCTATACTTAAAATAGGCAATAAGCATACATACAGATACTCTTGTATTTTTAAAAGAATTTTCTAAGCAACTGAACAAGTTCAAGGATGACTCTGAATCAGATCAAGATTAAAAAAAAAAAAAAAAAGATCAGTCTTGGCCTTGGAACAAAATCCTGGCTGAAAATAATGACCTTTCAGGTGGAGTCAAGATCCCAGACCTTCTTACTCTTCACAGTATTTTTCCCCCTTCCTCTTCTTCAGAAAGAAGTCCAGCTCTAATAAAACCAAAGACAACTTTGCTACATTAATTTAGCAACTCAGTACAAATCAAGTGTATGCTACTCCCCCTCTGGTTATAGGCCCTAATACTTGCAAACAAGGGTTCTGTGCCTTTATTTCCAAAACAATGGGGTCCATACCTGATCTTTAGTCCAAGTTGAGACCATTCTAAATAGGGGTAGACTCACATATTGCACACAACTTGTTTCTCTATCCCTAGCTGTCCCTGCCTTCTAGAATGATCACTAATAATCCTTGTCAAGACCTATCACAGATCATATGCCAAGATATGCATTTTGCCTGATTCTACCATCACCAGACACTAAACTCCTTTTACCAGCGAAGCATCACTAGCATTTGGAAGGTGAAATCTAGCAATCTGTTTCTAAAACCCTTTCTCAACCTGGTTTTCGCCTTAAAATGCCTGTGTTTGCTAAAGCTTGCTCCTTCATTAAACATTTAGAACTAGCAGGACTCTTTTTCTTTAAGTGCATTAAAGTTAGACATAATAGTGCAGTTCATTTTGACAAATTCATAAATGCTATAACATAGTTTGCACCATTTCTGTCCCTAGTATATTCCTCCCCTTGCTTCCTCCTCCTCCAGTTTCTCTTGATGTACTCTATTGATCTTACTTCTACATATTTATTATTTAATTGATATATTACAGTTATAAAAGTTTAAATGCATTGCAGTATATCTATACATGCACCTAGCATAATTTGATAAATTTCGTTCCCCAGTTGTCTCTTTAGCCTCCTCTTTTCCCTACCCTTTGGTCCCCCACTTCTGCCCTACCAGCCTCCCTTCTACTTCCTCTCTTTCTCCTTTTATATTTCTTTATTTCCTCTAACTTCCACATATGAGAAAATATTCAACCCTTGACTGTTTGGGTCTGGCATTTCATTTAGCATGATGTTCTCCCTTTCCATTCATTTACCACATATAATTTCTTCCACAAAATTTCACATAATTTCTTTCTTCTTTATGGCTGAGTAGAACTCCATTGTGTATATATATATCTCATTTAAAAAAATTATTTGCCTAATGATGAGAACCTAGGTTGGTTCTGTAACTTGGCTACTGTGGATTGTGGTGCTATAAACATTGGTATGCAAGTATTACTATAGTATGCTCATTTTAGTTCTTTTGAATAAATACCAAGGAGTGGGATAGTTGGGTCATATGCTACTTCCATTCCTAGTGTTTTGAGGTATCTCCATAAGTGGTTGTATTCCAAAGTGCTTGTAATAGTTTGCTGTTCCAACCAAAATGTATAATTGTTATTTTCTCCCCACATCCTTGCTAGCAGTTATCATTATTTGTATTCTCAATGGCCGCCATTCTAACTGGAGTGGGACAAAATCTCAGTATAGTTTTGATTTGCTTCTCTCTGATTGCTGAGAATGCTAAACTTTTTTTAACTTATTTTTTGGCCATTTGTATTCCTTCTTTTGAGAAATTTTTAGAACTTTTGCTCATTTATTCCCTGAACAAAAATCAACTCAAAGTGAGTCAAAAACCTAGGAATTAGACCAGACTGGTGATATTTCTAGAAGAAAACATAGAGGCAACACTCCAACACATTGGTATAAACACTGACTTCCATAATTACACTCCTAAAGCTCAAGAAATAAAACCAAGAATCAATAGTTGGGATAATATTAAATTTAAAATCATCTGCACAGCAAAGGAAATAAGAGTGTGAAGAGAAAGCCCACAGAACAGGAGAAAAATGGAGTCAACTATGCTTCTAACAAGGGATTAATAAATAGAATATATAAAGAACTTAAATGCTTAATACACAAAAAAACTTTAAAAAGACTAGAACCAGGGCTGGGGTTGTGGCTCAGTGGTAGAGCGCTCGCCTAGCATGTGCAAGGCCCTGGGTTCGATCCTTGGCACCACATAAAAATAAATAAATAAAATAAAGGTATTGAATCCAATTACAACAAAAAATTAAAAAAAAAAAACAAAAAACTAGAACCAGAAGGACTCCTAAAGACAGGTCAGGCCTCTTATTTTACATAAGTATAGAGGTCTAAGGGTGAAGTTAATCACCAGAGATGACACAGTTTGTAACTGGCTGTGTTAGCTTTTCATTGCTATAACCAAAATCCCTGACAAAAACAAGTAAGTGGAGGAAAATATTTTGATTCATTTTCAAAGGTCAGGAAAGCTCCAAGGCAGAACTTCATGGTGGAAGGGCATGATGGAGAAGTTACTTAGCTCATGGCAATCAGAAAGCAGAAGGGGGGGCGGGGGAGGGAGAGAAAGGGACAAATGGGCTAGGGACAAATACAGTACCAAAGACCACAATTCACAATTTCAGGGACTTACTTCCTGTAGACAAACCCTGCATACCTACAATGCTCATCACCTCTCAGTAAATACAAGCAAATTATTTTTTTCCAAATATTTATTTATTTTTTGTTTTATTTATTTATTGATTGATTGATTGATTGTTCATAACATTACAAAGCTCTTGACTTATCATATTTCCTACATTAGATTGAAGTGGGTTATGAACCCCCAATTTTACCCCAAATGCAGATTGCAGAATCACATCGGTTACACATCCACAATTTTACATAATGCCCTATTAGTAACTGTTGTATTCTGATACCTTTCCTGTCCCCTACTATCCCCTCTCCCCTCCCCTCACATCTTCTCTCTCTACCCCATCTACTGTAATTCATTTCTCTCCTTGTTTATTTTCCCATTCTCCTCACAACCTTTTATATGTAATTTTGTATAGCAATGAGGGTCTCCCTTCATTTCCATGCAATTTCCCTTTTCTCTCCCTTTCCCTCCCATCTCATGTCTCTGTTTAATGTTAATCTTTTCTTCCTGCTCTTCCTCCCTACTCTGTTCACAGTTGCTCTCATTATATCAAGAAAGACATTTGGTATTTGTTTTTTAGGGATTGGCTAGCTTCACTAAGCATAATCTGCTCTAGTGCCATCCATTTCCCTGCAAATTCCATGATTTTGCCATTTTTTAGTGCTGCGTAATACTCCATGGTGTATAAATGCCACATTTTTTTTATCCATTCATCTACTGAAAAGCATCTGGGTTGGTTCCACAGTCTAGCTATAGTGAATTGTGCTGCTATGAACATCGATGTGGTAGTATCCCTGTAGCATGCTCTTTTAAGGTCTTCAGGGAATAGTCCGAGAAGGGCAATAGCAGGGTCAAATGGTGGTTCCATTCCCAGCTTTCCCAGGAATCACCATACTGCTTTCCAAATTGGCCACACCAATTTGGAGTCCCACCAGCAATGTACAAGTGTACCCTTTTCTCCACATCCTCGCCAGGACATGTTGTTGTTTGACTTCATAATGGCTGCCAATCTTACTGGAGTGAGATGGTATTTTATGGTGGTTTTGATTTGCATTTCTCTGACTCCTAGAGATGGTGAGCATTTTTTCATGTACTTGTTGATTGATTGTATATCCTCCTCTGAGAAGTGTCTGTTCAGGTCCTTGGCCCATTTGTTGATTGGGTTATTTGTTTTCTTATTGTCTAATTTTTTGAGTTCTTTGTATACTCTGGATATTAGGGCTCTATCTGAAGTGTGAGGAGTAAAAATTTGTTCCCATGATGTAGGCTCCCTTTTTACCTCTCTTATTGTTTCTCTTGCTGAGAAAAAAACTTTTTAGTTTAAGTAAGTCCCATTTGTTGATTCTTGTTATTAACTCTTGTGCTATGGGTATCCTATTAAGGAATTTGGAGCCCGACCCCACAATATGTAGATTGGAGCCAACTTTTTCTTCTATCAGATGCAGAGTCTCTGATTTGATATCAAGCTCCTTGATCCATTTTGAGTTAACTTTTGTGCATGGCGAGAGAAAGGGATTCAGATTCATTTTGTTGCATATGGATTTCCAGTTTTCCCAACACCATTTGTTGAAGATGCTATCCTTCCTCCATTGCATGCTTTTAGCCCCTTTATCAAATATAAGATAGTTGTAACTTTGTGGATTAGTCTCTGTGTCCTCTATTCTATACCATTGGCCCACCCACCTGTTTTGGTACCAGTACCATGCTGTTTTTGTCACAATTGCTCTGTAATATAGTTTGAAATCTGGTATCGCTATACCGCCTGATTCACACTTCCTGCTTAGAATTGCTTTTGCTATTCTGGGTCTTTTATTTTTCCATATGAATTTCATGATTGCTTTGTCAATTTCTACAAGAAATGCCATTGGGATTTTAATTGGCATTGCATTAAACCTATAGAGAACTTTTGGTAATATCGCCATTTTGATAATGTTAGTTCTGCCTATCCATGAATAGGGTATATTTTTCCATCTTCTAAGATCTTCTTCTCTCTTTAGGGTTCTGTAGTTTTTATTGTATAAATCTTTCACCTCTTTTGTTAGGTTGATTCCCAAGTATTTTTTTTTTTTTGAGGATATTGTGCCTGGAGTGTTTTTCCTCATTTCCGTTTCAGAAGTTTGTCACTGATATACAGAAATGCCTTTGATTTATGCGTATTGATTTTATATCCTGTCACTTTGCTGAATTCATTTATTAATTCTAGTAGTTTCTTTGTAGACCCTTTTGGGTCTTCTAGGTATAGAATCATGTCATCTGCAAATAGTGATAATTTAAGTTCTTCTTTTCCTATGTTTATGCCTTTAATTTCTTTTGTCTGTCTTTTCGCTCTGGCTAGTATTTCAAGGACTAAATTAAATAGAAGTGGTGAGAGAGGGCATCCCTGTCTTGTTCCAGATTTTAGAGGGAATGCCTTCAACTTTTCTCCATTCAGAATGATGCTAGCCTGAGGCTTAGCATAGATAGCTTTTACAATGTCAAGGTAAGTTCCTGTTATCCCTAGTTTTTCTAATGTTTTGAACATAAAGGGATGCTGTACTTTGTCAAATGCTTTCTCTGAGTCTATCGAGGTGATCATATGGTTATTATCTTTAAGTCTATTGATGTGGTGAATAACATTTATTGATTTCTGTATATTGAACCAGCCTTGCATCCCAGGGATGAATCCTACTTGATCATGGTGCACAATTTTTTTGATGTGTTTTTGTATTTGATTCGCCAGAATTTTATTGAGGATTTTTGCATCTAGGTTCATTAGAGATATTGGTCTGTAGTTTTCTTTCTTTGAGGTGTCTTTGTCTGGTTTCGGAATCAGGGTGATGTTGGCCTCATAAAATGAATTTGGAAGAGCGCCCTCTTTTTCTATTTCCTGAAATAACTTGAAAACTATTGGTATTAATTCTTCTTTAAAGGTTTTGTAAAACTCCGCTTTATACCCATCCGGTCCTGGGCTTTTCTTGGTTGGTAGTCTTTTGATTGCTTCTTCTATTTCATCCATTGATATTGGTCTGTTCAAATTGTGTGTATCCTCCTGACTCAGTCTGGGCAAATCATATGACTTAGGAAATTTATCGATGTCTTCACTATCTTCTATTTTATTGGAATATAGGTTTTCAAAATAATTTCTAATTGTCTTCTGTATTTCTGTAGCATCTGTTGTGATATTGCCTTTTTCATCCCATATGTTAGTAATTTGAGTTTTCTCTCTTCTTCTCTTCGTTAGCATGGCTAAAGGTCTGTCAATCTTATTTATTTTTTCGAAGAACCAACTTTTAGTTTTGTTAATTTTTTCAATAGTTTCTTTTGTTTCAATTTCATTGATTTCCACTCTGATTTTAATTATTTCTTGCCTTCTGCTACATTTGCTGTTGTTTTGCTCTTCCTTTCCTAGGGCTTTGAGATGAAGTGTGAGCTCATTTATTTGTTGGTTTTTTCTTTTTTTTGAGGAATGACCTCCAGGCAATGAATTTTCCTCTTAAAACTGCTTTCATTGTGTCCCATAGATTCTGAAATGTTGGGTCTGTATTTTCGTTTATCTCTAAGAATTTTTTGATTTCCTCCTTTATGTCTTCTGTAACCCATTGATCATTCAGTAACATATTGTTCATTTTCCATGTGATGTAGGATTTTTCCTTCCTTCTTTTATCATTGATTTCCAGTTTCATTCCATTATGATCAAATAAAATGCATGGTATTATCTCCACCCCTTTATATTTACTGAGGGTTGCCCTATGGCATAATATATGGTCTATTTTTGAGAAGGATCCATGTGCTGCTGAGAAAAAAGTATATCCATTTGATGATGGTTGATATATTCTATATATGTCAGTTAAGTCTAGGTTATTGATTGTGGTATTGAGTTCTATAGTTTCTTTATTCAACTTTTGTTTGGAGGATCTGTCCAATGGTGAGAGAGGTGTGTTGAAGTCACCCATAATTATTGTGTTGTGGTCTATTTGATTCTTGAACTTGAGGAGAATTTGTTTTATGAATGTTGCAGCACCATTGTTTGGTGCCTAAATATTGATAATTGTTATGTCTTGTTGGTGAATGGTTCCTTTTAACAGTATATAATGTCTTTCCTTATCCCTTTTGATTAACTTAGTCTTGAAGTCGATTTGATTCGATGTGAGGATGGCCACCCCTGCTTGCTTACGAGGACCGTGTGCATGGTATATTTTTTCCCATCCTTTCACCTTCAGCCTGTGTATGTCTTTTCCAATCAGATGTGTCTCCTGGAGGCAGCATATTGTTGGATTTGTTTTTTTAATCCATGATACCAGCCTATGTCGCTTTTTTGGAGAGTTTAATCCATTAACATTCAGAGTTACTATTGATATATGGTTTATACTTCCAGCCATGTTTGATTATTTATCCTTTTTTAAAAAAATTTAGTTTGTTTCTCCATGATTATCTTTCCCCTCGCCCTCTGTCTTTACCGAGGCACTTCCCACTGATGGTTTTGTTTATTGTTGTTCATTTCTTCCTCTTGTAGTGTTTTGCTCAAAATGCTTTGCAATGCTGGTTTTCTGGCTGCAAATTCTTTTAACTTTTGTTTATCATGAAAGATTTTTATTTTGTTTTCATACCTGAAGCTTAATTTTGCTGGATACAGAATTCTTGTTTGGCATCCATTGTCTTTCAGTGTTTGAAATACATTGTTCCATGACCTTCTTGCTTTCAGCGTCTTTAATGAAAAATCTGTTGTTAACCTTATTGGTTTACCCCTGAATGTAATCTGCCTCCTTTCTCTTGTAGCTTTTAATATTTTCTCTTTGTTCTGTATATTGGATATCTTCATAACAATGTGTCTTGGCGTTGGTCTACTGTGATTTTGTGTGCTTGGTGTCTTGTATGCATCTTCAATTTGTATATCTGTTTCCTTTTTTATTTCTGGAAAGTTTTCTGTAATTATTTCATTCGGCAGGTTACTCATTCCCTTGGTTTGAATCTCTGTACCTTCTTCTATCCCGATGACTCGTAAGTTTGGTTTTTTTATGTTATCCCATGACTCTTGGATGTTTTTCTCGTGATTTTTTACCACCCTTTCTGAGTTGGCTAGATTCTTTTCAAGATGATATATTTTGTCTTCATTATCTAACGTTCTGGCTTCTACTTGCTCCACTCTGTTAGTGATACTCTCAATTGAGTTTTTAATTTCGTTTATTGTTTCCTTCATTTCTAGAATTATTGTTTGATTATTTTTTATAATCTCTATCTCCTGATAAAGATGCTTAACTTCTTCTTTTATCTGTTTATGTAATTCATTCTCAATGTGTTATTTCGTTGCTTGAATTTGCTGTCTCTTATCCTCTTTAAGGTTCCATTCCATCTGTCTAAGGTGTTCCTTGAGTTCTTTATATGACCATTTTTCTGATGACTCTAGGTCCTCCTGAATATTTAGGCTGTCCTGCATTGTTTGTACTCCTTTTCTTCCTTGCTTTTTCAAGCTGCTCATGTTACTTCTTGTTCTGTTTGACTGCTGAGTTACTGTTTACTCCTATAAATTTATTTGATGCTTGGGAGGAAAGGTATTAGAAGGGAAGGGAAGAAGTCACTAAAGAGAATGAGAGTAAGCAGGTAGAATTCAAGGAAGGGGGAATAAGAAAATTGAAAAGAAATGAAAAGACAAAAGAAGAAAAAAATAGGAAATAAAAAAAGAAAAAAAATTTAAAAAAAAAATAATAAAAAAAATAAAAATTAAAATTAGAAGAAAAAAATTGAAAAAAAATTGAAAAAAAATTTAAAAACAACAAGAAAGAAAAATGAAAATGAAAGAAAAGACCCAAATCAAAAAAAAGAGAAAAAAAAAAACTAATAAATGCAGTCTTAGAGTTTGATTAACTTCTCTTCCAGTAGGTGGCGCTGTGCCCACCAGGCCAAGTTTCTCCTGTCAATACGCGGGAACCAATCACTGTGCAGCAGCTCCTCCTCCCAGACTGGGCGGGTCTCCAATCCTGAGTGCCTAGGGCCTCCTCTTGTGTCTAGTCACTTCCCCACTTTTCCTCTAGCCAGGCCCCTCTCACGGGTGCTGCTCACCACAATACTGGCTACACACCAGGTCTGCTGCTCCTGGGAGCCCTGTTTTCATGAACGACTGGGCACACTCTCTCAGTTTGCCATTCCCTCAGACCCTAAGTTTGTAGAGCTTGGGGCTGAGAATCCTTAGCGAATTTTACTTGCCCTCCAGTAGCCACGCCTGCGGTAGCTGGTGCAAGAGACCTCAGTTGTCAGCACTGGTGAGAGCGGTAGCTGGGAGTTCCGCGCCGCGGGTCCCACGCTACGTCTGATTCCCTCGGTCTGGCTATCGCGCTCACGGGAGAGCTGGGAGGGGCCCTTACGGGAGAGCTGGGAGGGGCCCTTAAGGTTTCCCTGATTTGTGGAGAGGGAAGGTTAGGGAATTACACACCTGTAGGCACAGGTTTCCCAAATATTTATTTTTTAGTTGTAGTTAGACACAATACCTTTATTTTGTTTGCTTATTTTTATGTGGTGCTGAGAATTGAACCCAGAGCCTTGCAGATGCTCAGTGAGCGCTCTAGGGCTGAGCCACAACCCAAGCCCCTAATCAAATTATTAATCTCTCAAGTGGATTAATTTACTGATAGGATCATAGTCCTTATGATCTAATAATTTTCTAAAAGCACTATCTTCAAACCATGTTTCTCATATATGACCTGTTGGTACAGTACAGTTTCAAACCAGAACAAGTATCGTTGCAATTAGAATCCCAGACTATGGTTCCTTTCACTACACAATTTGGTGGCTTTAAGGAAAGCAAATGACACACCATTTAACTACAGTGGATTTTTAAAAAAAGATAAAAATAAAGACAGTAGAATAAATATAACATATTTTCCTACGAACACATATGAAGTTACCTAAGCAAACCTCTCTATTGTGCCCACACACAAGGATGGGGTCCTAATCTGAATAGGATATATCTTTGCTTGTATAATTTTAAAATGGATTCTACTGTCATATGTAACTAGAAGAAACAGTAAAATAGAATTAAAAAAAAAAACATATTGACTTTTCTAACTTTGGAGTAGGGAAAAGGTGTTGATTTTGAATTTATTGATTTGTAAGATATGTGACCATAAGCAAATACTTAGCTTCTCTGAGTTTTAATTCCTTCTATCAGTTTTCAAATAATAATGTTATATTTGAAAGCAATGTTTGAAAATGAAGATTTGTTAAAATGCCCGAAATATTTTTTCTGTAATAAAGCAGGACTTCAGTAAATAATAAGTGTCTTCTTTTCCCAAATCCTTTCCCACATCTTAAATAAGCACTGGTACTTAAAATATAGACCAGACTCTTAAGCAAAAAATATAAATCAAGATGTATATATAGGACTAATTTCTTTAAATGATAATCGTAATGAAGCTGTTGAGCGTATTCCTTTAACTTAGTTTGATTTTATTTTTCCTTATGGTATATCAAAGCTCTGATACTTATGAGTAAATTTAATTTGTATCATTAATATGTTTATGTTAAAATGTTTTTTAAAATAATTATCAATATAGTTATATGAATGTATATATTTTACATAAATACGGAATTTGAAAATTTATTTAAACAAATTTCTAAAGATTTACTATCAGATAAGAATAATCTGTGTTGTTGCAACACAGTGCTGAGCAAGAAGAACTTCCTAAGCTGAGAACCTACATTTTATTAAAGAAAAATGACAAAAACAAAGGAATTAGAAAAGTAGTATAATTTCAGATCAATATTGTAAAGAAAATAAAGCCACATAAATAACTTGAGACAAATATGATGGAGATGCAATTTTAGATAGGGTATACTTTAGGTTCATTCTTGGGAAAAGATTCTTCAAATGAAAATTGTATGCAAATTTGCTGACTGTGATCTTCCAGGAGGCACATTTAGAAGGAAATGAGGAAGGAAAAATTGTGCAAAAGAAGATGACCAATAGTGTTCTCAAATGATACTCTGAGGAACTCTGAAACTGGTAAGAATTCTCCAAAAATGAGGCAAGGAGATGATATATTGCCACATCATCCAGTCACTAACTGTGCACACTACTTGGAAGGTGGCATAACTTTGGCAAGAAAGTTTCACTTATATCATATTAATGATACAAATTAAATTTCACTTGGTTACATTGTGAATCTAAGTAAAAGAGTAATTATAGTGATAGATTATGCAATCTAAGCTAAGAGAGGAAACGAATATAAGGGGTTAAAAAAAAAGTATGCATTAGGTGTGCCATTAAGAGAACAAGTAATTAGGCATGAAGGGTTCTAGACTACATGACTGGGAAGTTAGCAAGTGGAGGTTAGAGAATGAATCTTAAAACTGAGATTTTTGAAGGAATAGGCAAATTTATTGATAAACATGACTATGGGAATGGATGGCTAAACGACATGGAAGAAAAAGTCCCTCAGAAATGAAGAGGCTAGTAGATTGGGAGGACAGGCTATCAAATCAGCTGAAGAAAGGTTGATCACACAAAAAAGACATCTGAAAATATAGTAGAAGGTAAATTACAGATGCACACATTAAATTTCTTTAACACTAACCATTACCTTTTTTTTTTTAAATTATTCATGAAACATTACCTGGTAAAACCTGAAAAGAATTCCATTACTAAATTGTTCAGGAAAAATTTAGGCTAAAGAAAGTCCAGAAAGCTTAACCACTGTAAGATTTCTTAAAGTGTTGAAGACATTAATATCGATTTTATCTATTGAAAGGAGAGATAAAGTACATTGATTTTCCAAATCTTTCATGTGGTTTTATCATAGGACTAGCAATATAAGAAATATACTGAGGAAATAATCAATACTTTGGAAAGGTAGGTCACACAACTCTTGATACTATAACAATTATGAGTACTCTTCCTTGAAAACTTATATACACCCACACCCACACATATGTTCATAACTTCATATCCTTCATGCAAATTTGGAGGCTTGTCCATGGACCTGAGATTACAAATCTTTACCCTCCAATTCTTGCTATTAATGGACTAGGACTTTCAACATCACCTGAATGCTTCTTTTATTTGCGGAATCTCAGTCCCACCCAGATTTAATGAATCACAATCTACATTTTTAAAAAGATTTCCAGGTCATTTGTCTTTAAATGTGAAAAGCTTGCTTTAGAAGCATATAATTTCCATATTCAATAAAAAAACAAAAGAAAAGCTGTTTTTACATTACTAGACAAGTGCCAAAATTTCAACATTGCTCTGAATTTCCCCCAAACTTTAAAGTGAGTAAACCTAGGCTCTTCTAATATTTTGCCTTTTTATGAAACAAATACTGTTAAAACAGCATTAACTATTAGTTATCTCACTGGTGTAAGCAACAGAGCTTGAAAAGGTATCCTCTTGAACCTTAAAACTACCTACTGCATGACTTATAAAGGCATAGAAATGTAATCTCAAAAGCCTTCGTATTTCCTTACAAGATTAAACAACCATGTAAATCCATTATCTAGAAGGTTAGATATAAATGTCAGTTCCTAGGTGTCCCATCACAGAGAGTGCCAGTTCATAATAACAGAGAGAACACAAGTTGTTTCCTCAAGATATTTATGTCTCAATGCAATCTCACGTATCCAGATACCCACAATCAACAATAGGTACCACTTTATCTACCAAAAAAATGATATTTAAAATATGAAATGGGGAGATAAAGAAAAAAATGCAGAAAGATAGTCCCTGTGTATTAAATCTTCATGGCTAAGTTCTGCTGCTGTTTGATATAATCAGTCTAGTGCTTCTTTTCTTGTAGCTGTATCTTTTTAAGAGAAAAAATTGGTTGATTATTTTGTTTTTCTAAATTTATTCCATTTTTTTATTTATTTATAAAACAAAGAACTATTAAAGCATTTCAACATTTTAAATATGTTCAAAACAAATTCTCAGGTCAAGAAATTTAGTTCAAAAATGGTTTTACAATTCATCAGAGCTTCATGATAAATGTGATATGGATATGAGAAAAATGAATTCAGAAGTAAAATGTTAAAATGTACCCTGCTGGTTCCAATTCTTTGAAGAAGTAAGCAGGGCATGAATTGTATTTTTCAAGATTGAATTTCTACAGATTGCCATTTCTGGGGCCCTGAATTCATGCCATCATAAACCATTCAATGTTAAGATTTCTCAACTGATCTGTAGAGGTGAAAATTATACAAACATATTGTTTATTTTAGATTATTAGCTTTAATTTTTTGTCTTCATATTGTGTGTGTGAATGTCTGTGTATGTATGTGTGTATGTAAAAATGTGAAATTAGCTTAATTCTTTTCCTCTTTCTGACAGCTATGAATTGTAATCCTTAAAGTTCTTAAATAAGTAATTTATTTGACTTTAGTTGTAATCAATGGTTTCTACAGCCGCTTTATTTTTAATATTGGTGACAAATTGCTTAGAATGAGACTGATATGAACACTTTAAAATATTTAATATTCTGTCCATTAATTCTTGCTAAGTGATTAAGCCCATTTTCTTAAGGATACATCATTGAATTGATTTTCCATCATTTAATATATTTTCCTTTAATCCCTTTTCAGTTTCTCTATATGATTCTCAAATCAAAGCCTGATCAGTTTCTAACAAATGAACATTAATATTCTCTTTTATATATATGCTCACTTCATGTATATCATTGACATTCTTTTGTTCCCTTCAAAATCAAGAAGCTGTTCCTCTGTTGTTGAGTGATGCTTTTACCATGAATTGCATATACTTTTCTGATGTGAATTTGTTCCAGATAAATTCTGTTTATGTCTCATCATTGCACTCACCACTTTGCTGTTTTTCCAAGTCACTTAATCTAGTCTCAGAAAGGTGAATTTCAGAAAGATGGATTTTCCTTTTAAAAAGTTTGTTTGCATACAGTAGCTAGGGGGAGCTATAATTCATTCATCTTTTCATCAGCCATCTCTACACCTGGTGGAGGTTTTATAGATCCTGGCCAACTCTCCAGCTTCTCCTAACAGAAATTTCAGAGCCTCTTTTAATGAATAAGACCACTTTAAAAATACTGATCCTACTTCCTCATGATGTTCAAAGGTCTAACATTCTATATGCTTCCAGATTACATCAGGTGAGCTTTAATTTTTACATCTTCATATAGTGTGTGTGCGTGTGTGTGCGTGTGTATAGATGTGTAATTAGCTTAAAAATTTTCCTCTTTCTGAAAGCTGTAAATTGAAAGACTCATGCCACCCAATTTTATCATGGAGCTTTATATTTGTATGGAGTCTTCAAATACTTCATAGAAAACTGGGAATAATCTTGAATATTTGTTAGATTTGACTAGGAAAATCATGAAGGTTTCATCTCCTTTGCCAGGAGAAAAGATAGAAGAATAAATTTTTGACAACTATGAATTCAATTTCTTGAATATTTGCTAGCTTACTCAGGTTTTTTATTTCATTTGAGTTTATTTTAAGAATCACATTTTATTTCAAGAAAATTGTCCATTTCATCTAAATTTTCAGATATACTGAGGTTGCACCCCTTAAAGGTTTTCATCATAACCTCAAATTACTTCTGTTGTTCTTTACACTTTTCAGGGAAAAAAAATGTTTAAACAATGCTTTCCCTTTTCCTTAGTTTTAAATAAAATAATTAAACAGTATTTATTTTTCAGTTATTACAGACATATGTATTCCACAGGTTATGAAATGGCTTTTCATTGTCTCTCAGCTCTACATATTTTTTTCTTTCCATTTAAAGAGTCCCTCTTAAACCTGTTAGGAATAAATTTCTTTGTTTTCAAACACATTATCCTACAGTTTTATTGCTGGTGTATAATTTCATCATATTGTGTTAATAAGCTTACAGGTCTTAACAAGCATCTTGACAAGTGAGGCACTAATCACATATTCCTGTAGGGGAAGGAAACAGAGAACTGTAACTTACATTAGGTCTCCTACTTGGAAAAGGACAGGCTTGCCCTCCTTCTCAGTAGTCTTCTGCTGTAATAGACTTGGCATACGTCAGTAGAAATAGGTAAGGCTAACAGAGATAGTTCCTTTGTTTCCTTTAACCCCTGAGATGAGTGTCTAGATCATTAGGTTGGGCTTTCAAGACCCCTTTAAAAAAATGTGGAGCATTTAACTGTTCTTTATTCACAACTTTGTATAGAAGATTCTTATTCAAAGATCTTTTTTAAAGTAACCCTCAACATTGTCTATCAGTGTTCTTTTACTTATATTTTGCTTGCATAAACCTCAAAAGAAATATGAAAAAATGGTATCCCTTGTATATTTTTAAGACAAGATATATAACATTTTTCCAAGTTCTAAAAGTTGCAAAGGATTCTATTTATAGACATTGTATATGTTAATTTTCAAATTGTATAAAAAAAATTTGAACAAGATAATGAAATCTTTATGTTCATTATTAATTCAACTGTTGATAGATATTGGTAACTTAGAACTCTTATGGTCATTTCTAATTTTTGGTTAGTACATGTCCTTTGGCATACATATGCACATATTTCTGTTGGACATATACCTAGAAATAGAATTATTGGGTCATATGTACTTATATATTGTTTTAATTATATTTTTAAGTATTTTTCAATTTAAGCTGTTTTAAAATAATAAAACTATAGGTTTATTTAAAGTCAGTAGTTATATATATTTCCCAATACACTTTAAAAATTTGTTGACTACTTGCTGAAGAATATATTAATAAGCATCTGTGGGTTGAAAACTCAGTTTTTTTAATATTTAGAAATGTTTCTATTTTGCCTTCACTCTAGAAGTATAGCTTAGCTACATATTACATGCTATACTCTTAATTTCATACAAAACTTTTAAGCCATTTTCTTTTTAATTGCTTTGATGTTAATAAGGTAGGATACAAAAAGAAAAATAGGTAGAAAGGAGGCAAAAAGAAAGGAAAAAGACATTCGATTTTAAGGTTATATATACCTTTACCAGTCTATCACTCTCAAAGTCAGTCTCTCTCACAGGTCTGTCACTCCCAAATTTCTGGGAAATTTCTGTAAAACTTAGAGTTATTATAAATTCACCCACTGGGGCTGGGGATGTGGCTCAAGTGGTAGCGCGATCGCCTGGCATGCGTGTGGCCCGGGTTCGATCCTCAGCACCACATACCAACAAAGATGTTGTGTCCGCTGAGAACTAAAAAATAAATATTAAAATTCTCTCTCTCTCTCTCTCTCTCTCTCTCTCTCTCTCTCTCTCACACTCTTTCTTTAAAAAAATAATAAATAAATAAATTCACCCACTTATGAAAACTATCTTGTGCATGATCCACTAATAAATCAATTAGAGAGAGTTGTGACATTTTAAGAAACCTATAATTTAGGAGTCTTTGCAACATTATCTTCTGATCAAATAATGGTGACAGTATTGGCCTAAGAATTATATCATCCTCACATACCTTCCAATGTCCAGCTCTCACCAAGTGTCCCTTAAAAGCAAAGCTGAGAATTCCAATACCATTTCACACTCAGCAGAGGTCTTCATTCTCCCTTGAAGGTATATGTGCTTTCTTGAATAAACTGGTATGTTCTAAAATTCTAGCACTAACATCATGGATGCCACTTGTTCTGAGTAGATTTCCCCACTTTTCAGGAACTTTCTGGGGACCCTCTTCCAGTGATATTAAGTCATCTACTGCCAGTCTCCTGCAGACTCTGGGTAAGCACTGCATTTTTCTTTCTGTTAGGTTTTAGAATAGTGTCTTAACATTAGCTTTTTAGATTCTCCATGATATGGTCATTTTAGGATTTTATTTATTTATTTATTTAGCCCTTTTTATGGGATTCAAATTTAAAGAATCATCTCACTCTTCAATCCTATGAGATTTTCAGTCATATGTCTTTTTAAAATATGTTTTTCTTTGCCAGGCTCCCTCCTATCAGAAACATATTGAAATCTCTCAGTCTTGTTTCTTATCTTTGATTTTTCCCCCTATATATCTGTTTCAGCTCTTTGTCCTGTATTTTTGATGAGTTACTTATTTCTATCATCCATGTCATTAATATTGTCTAATATTGTTTTATTCAAATTTACTTTGTTGATTATTTTTATTTTAACTTTGTGAGTTTTATTCTCTCAGAGGTCCCCAAGTCAATCTAGACTTTTGATATTTATTTTCCTAATCAGGTCCTTGGTTGCATTCAACTTGTTTTGCCCCAATTTCTATCCATAAAAATAAGGACAAAAAATACAGTGGAATGAATCTGACATAATTTTTCTATATACATGTATGAAAACATCACAGTGAATCCTGCCATCATGCACATCCACAAGAATGGCTTCCCATCTAGAATAAGATATATTCCATGCTTGTAAAATTCTATCAAAATGGATTCTACTGTCATGTATAACTTAAAAAAAATAAACCAATAATTTTTTAAAAAAGGAAAAACTGAATCATGGGGGTAAAAAGGAGCAAAAACTCTACTCCAAAGATCAGCCTGCCCTTGATTTTAGTTCCCTCACACTGCTAGGTCTCTTTTCAGTTTTTGATGCACAAAGGTATTTATCTTCATTTTTTTCCTTTCTAGTCATCATTTGTGTCACTCTTTTATTGTTGTATTTTCATTAGGAACACACAGTGTCATCCTGGCTTATGCTCCTTTAATTGTATTGGCATTTTGCTCCCAGGAGATCCCTTAGAGATGGAAATGTTTTATTAATCTTCATATCGCAGTGTCTTTTCTGTTATTGTCTATGCTGGTTTTGACTAATTTTAAATATGTCTGGAAATACATTAGAACTTAATGACAAGAAATGTGTGTTGGTTAACCTTAAAAAAACTCTAGCTAAATAAATCCCTGATGCTATAAATCGTAATATAAATTAATCCATAGTGATATTACAAGGATAAAAAAGAGAAGATTCAGCTTTCCAAAGAAGTCCCATATAAAGAAAATCCTCTAAATCCTCTTTGGCTGATTGAATTTTTCTTTTAATGTATCCTCAGGTAAATAGCAAATGACATGAATAATTGTATTTTATTTAAATGTAAATTGTTATTTTTTAAAAGAGGATTTTCCTCCCCTTGAGATAAAAATTTCATTATCCCTAAGATCACATCTTTGGAATTAAGAACTAACATGAGACCAATATCAAATATCACAAAAATCAACCTCATCTGTACATTTTTTTCTAAGTGCTGCCATAAATTCTCAGCTATATGTCTTAGTAAAGTACAATTGCTAATGTATTTCATAAAATGATGTTTCCTAACAATTTCATTTCAAGCATAGCTCCATATTAGATATGGAGTATCTGTGAAATACTAAAATTGTTATGTTCGCTTTTATTCTAAGTAGTATGCCACATTCAAATGTGGGTTGTTTTGAGGACTGACACATGTTTTTTCTGGGTTCCATGAATTTCTTGCCCAATATCAAATTTTATTTGGTAACTTTAGAAGCACTTTCATAAATAATCCAAACCATTGTTTATTTTGACAATACCAGAATTCATTTAATGCCTGAATACCTGAGTACAACTACCAATTTGCTAATATTGCTACTACTAGTAGCAAACATTTGAGAACTTATTGCATGCCTAAAACTTTATTAACCATTTAGTTCTTCCATTTAATTCTATCAAGGCCCTTTGATATAGATACTATTATTTATCCCACTTACATATGAGGCAACTGAAACACAGGGAGCTTACTCAGACAATAAGTAGTAAAGCCAGGATTTCAACTATGGTAGTTTCATAGCAGAGCTTTCAGAACTACTGTTCACTATTAATGCATTTGTTTCATGAAGACTAATTCAAATATGACTAATTGAAAACAATGGGTCAAGATAGAATAAGATAATTATTTAAATTATCTATCAACTCAAAAAGAGTTACATGAAATATATGACTTCTCTCAGTCTAGATCAAGATTTGAATTCAAATTGCATTTGGATGACAAAGAAATTACTAAATAATATAATCAGTGGTGCAGTTAGAATTAGTCAAAACTCTTATTTATTATTTCTATAGAAAATAAAGTCCCTTAACCTCTTTGAGTCCTGATTTTTGCACAAGAAACATAGAAATAATATTCTGACTCTAACTTGCTGTTTTAAAATTACATGAGATAACATAATTTTAAGAAGGGCTTTTTATAAATTATAAATTTATACATATTATTTAGCTAAAAGGAATCTTTCTAGGATCTCATATAATATTGGATATTTCTAATTATAAATCTGATAAAAATTAGCCAAGTCACACTAAAGGATTTAAAAGATAACTAAGTGATTTGAATTTATAGAGAAACAATATCTAAAATATACCATTCTTGTGAACATACTGTTTTTTTTATGGTTGTATTCTTGGCTGTTTCCTTTAGAACTAATTATATAAAATTAATGCAGGAAGAATAAAAGATGACTCTTATCCTCATACCAACAGGCCATCTTCAAACCAATAGGCTCAACTCAATGGGCTAACAATAACTGGATTTAGATACCTTGTCCATCTAATTACCAAGTCATTACTCACAGTATGTTTCCCTTTCTTAACTGGAATAAAATGCAAGTGATAGCTATGGAAGATCTAAAAAAAAAAATGTATACCATTTTGAGGAATGAGGGAACTAGTATGTTTTCAGAATGAATGCTGTGGCAAAATAAAAAATAGGGCAAATAAATACTTAGGTAAAAGATATGCTATAGAGAAGACTTTCATAATCATAAAGGAGATGTAAGAAATCAATAGATAAATTAAGCAAAAACAGTTGTAGGAAAATTGGAAATTAAAACAAAAAATTTGTTTACCCCCATATTCTTATGACAACACCACCACCAATAAAACCAAGTGAAATATTTTAAAAATTTAAGAAAGTTCTAAAGTACTTCAATTTTTCTACTTATTATATCAAATATCTGTGTTTAAATTTGAAGAAAAAATTCACACCCTGAAAGCAGTTAAAATTAATTCATGTTAAAAATGTATCATCAAAACCTAACAGCTCACCAAAAGAAATATTTGTAGCAAATAAAAAATTCAAACATTATTTATTTTTTTTAAATTATAGATAAAGAAGCAAAGTATTAAAAGGAGAGAAGACACACACAAACAGATAAATGTTAAGGGTGTGAGATGATGATTAATCTCATTGACCATTTAAAAATTCTAATTAAAGGAACAAGTAAAGGTTATTTTTTTTAACCCACTAAATTTTTAAAAGAATGTTCAAACAGTAATATCCAGTTTGGGCAAGGATGTGAAAAAACGAGTACACTATGATGATTGGAAAAATGTCAAAACCAGGGAAAACTCATACATTTTGAGCTAGTAAATTAATTTCTCAGAAAGCATTAAATAAGCCTGAATATTGTGAAATACCATATGAAAGCATTATATATACTGATTAGAAAGATCTGAATTTTGAAAAATAAGAAAATTCTAAGAAAAATATAATTCATTGATTTAATAATATTCTACAAAGCCTTCAAAATTATTTTTGTAACACTGAACTGACATGAAATGGTACTTTGAATTTCAAGAATTATATCAAAAAAGAGTGATACAAATTATTAATAATATTATTAATAGATATGTTATAATTGGACCAATGGTACAGAATAGAAGACACAGTAACCAATCTGCAAAACTACAACTATCTTATATTTGATAAAGGGGCTAAAAGCATGCAATGGAGGAAAGATAGCATCTTCAACAAATGGTGCTGGTAAAACTGGAAATCCATTTGCATCAAAATGAAACTGAATCCCTTTATCTCGCCATGCACAAAAGTTAACTCAAAATGGATCAAGGAGCTCGATATTAAATCAGAGACATGGCGTCTGATAGAAGAAAAAGTCGGCTATAATCTACATACTGTGGGGTCAGGCTCCAAATTCCTCAATAGGACACCCTTAGCGCAAGAGTTAACAACCAGAATCAACAAATGGGACTTACTCAAACTAAAAAGTTTTCTCTCAACAAAAGAAACAATAAGAGAGATAAACAGGGAGCCTACATCCTGGGAACAAATCTTTACCCCTCACACTTCAGATACAGCCCTAATATCCAGAGTATACAAAGAACTCAAAAAATTAGATAATAAGATAACAAATAACCCAATCAACAAATGGGCCAAGGACCTGAACAGACACTTCTCAGAGGAGGACATACAATCAATCAACAAGTACATGAAAAAATGCTCAACATCGCTAGCAGTCAGAGAAATGCAAATCAAAACCACCCTAAGATACCATCTCACTCCAGTAAGATTGGCAGCCATTAAGAAGTCCAACAACAACAAGTGCTGGCGAGGATGCGGGGAAATGGGTACACTTGTTCATTGTTGGTGGGACTGCAAAATGGTGCAGCCAATTTGGAAAGCAGTATGGAGATTTCTTGGAAAGCTGGGAATGGAACCACCATTTGACCCAGCTATTCCCCTTCTCGGTCTATTCCCTAAAGACCTAACAAGAGCATGCTACAGGGACACTGCTATATCGATGTTCATAGCAGCACAATTCACGATAGCAAGATTGTGGAACCAACCTAGAAGCCCTTCAATAGATGAATGGATTAAAAAAATGTGGCATTTATACACAATGGAGTATTACTCTGCAATAAGAAATGACAAAATCATAGAATTTGGAGGGAAATGGATGGCATTAGAGCAGATTATGCTAAGTGAAGCTAGCCAATCCTTAAAAAACAAATGTCAAATGTCTTCTTTGATATAAGGGGAGTAACCAAGGACAGGGTAGAGACGAAGAGCTGGAGAAGAAGATTAACATTAAACAGGGATGATAGGCGGGAGGGAAAGTGAGAGGTACGGGAAATTGCATGGAATTGGAAGGTGAGCCTCAGGGTTATACACAACTACATATAAGAGGAAAGGAGGAGTAGGAGAAAAATTATATAAGTGGAAGAAAGGATTTATAGTAGAGGGGATGGAGAGAGAGAAGGGGAGGGGAGGGGAGGGGAGGGGAGGGGAGGGGGGACAGTGGAGAATGGGATAGACAGCAGAATACATCAGTCACTAGAAAGGCAATTTGTAAATCAATGGAAATGTAACTGATGTGACACAGCAATCTGTATACGGGGTAAAAATGGGAGTTCATAACCCACTTGAATCAATCTGTGAAATATGGTATATTAAGAACTATGTAATGTTTTGAACAACCAACAATAAAATAATTAAAAAAAGAATTATATCAAAAAAGAGTGATACAAATTATTAATAATATTATTAATAGATATGTTATAATTCAACTTTTATGAAATATATTCATAGGAAAAATAATTAAAAGCATACCAATTTTGTATTTGGAAGGTGATATGGATGGATATTTGGATATTTCCAAATCTCTTTCCAAATAGCTCATGGATATTTCCTAATCTCTTCCTTCCAAAATGCTTCTATCATTAAAATAATTGCATGAAGAACTGGAATAAAATAACTATAGATGATTGTAATAAACAGAAAAGAGTTTAAGTTTTTTAAATTTTTAATTACTGAACCCAAGTCAAGTACTTTACCTCTAAACAGCACCCCAGTCCCAAAGATTTGAAATTTATTTTAATCATTAATTTTGTAGACTATAATTACTTCCTAAGGAATAATAAAGGATTAGAATTTGCATATTTCTAAATATTTTGACTTTCAAATTCTGTTACTTAGAATCTCAGAGATTCAGTGGATAAACAATTAGCTAAATTAAAATGAAGCAAATAAAAATGTAATTTTTTGTATAGCACACATATTGACCATTAGATCTAGCATAATCAGCTCCAATATAAGACTATTTAGGTAATAAACAAAAATACTTATTTTGTGAAAGTCTTAAATTAGGCCACTAGAAAAAAAAATAAAAATTCTAAAATGGAAGATTAATTTTCACCTCAACAACAAAGTTTATCAGGATAAAATGTTACATTGTATTAGAAAGAACATTAAATCAAATATCAATAAATGGAACAGCATCAAACTAAAAAGCTTCTTCACAGCAAAGAAAACAAACAAGAGGTTGAGGAGAGAGCTTAAAGAATGGGAGAAAATCTTTGCCACCTGTACCTCAGATAGGGCATTAATTTCCAGGATATACAAATAACTCAAAAAACTTAACACCCACCCCAAAATAAAAACACAATCAATAAATGGTCAAAGGAACTAAACAGATATTTCTCAAATGAAGAAATATGAATAGTTAACAAATAAATGAAAAAAGAGTTCAACATCTCTAAAAATTAGAGGAAATGCAAATTAAAACTATACTGGAATTTCATCTCACTCTAGTCAGAATGGTGATTATTAAGAATACAAATACAATAAGTGGTGGCAAGGATGTTGGGAAAAGGGTTCACTCCTACATTGAGATTGCAAATTGTTACAATGGCTCTGGAAAGCAGTACGGAGATTCCTCAGAAAACTAGGAATGGAACCACTATTTGACCTAGTCATGCCACTCAGAACTCTACTTGGTTATCAATTTCAATATATCAATAGCATTTAGATCATTGCTAGTTTGGGCTATTAAATCAATTTTCTAATGAGCATTATTATCCATATATTTTTTGCAATTACATTTCTATTTCAGATATCTGAAGGTAAAAATTAATGTGAGCTAAACTGAGTTCAACATGACTGTCATGAAAAGATGTTCTCTTTTTGTGATTTAATCCATTTTCTTTGATTATTAGTAGAGAATGTACATATTTATTTACATGCATTGGATTTTCTTAATCTATTAGCTGTCTTGTTATATATGCTTTTTTAGTGAATATTTTCAATGGTTTATAGTATTTCATATATAATTTATATAATTTTATAATTTCAATTTTTTACCACTGTGCCTATTGTATACATGGAAAAACATTTTGTGTCAGTAACTTATTTATATTATCTTGCTCACTACAAGTTTGAAATGCTGATGAAATTTAATCTGTCAATTTTTCCCTATGGCTTCTGGCAAGACCATTCTAAAGATCAGTCTTTAGGTGGCCTTCAAAACTGTCCATTCCAAAGCCTTTGAGACAAGAATACTGTACTGGTTAAGGGCATCTAATCCACAGCCAGATTTTCTAGATTTAAATTCTGTGCCACCCTCATTTTAGTAGGTCTGTTCAATAAGTGGGTATAGTTTCTTGGGTACATTTGGATTTTCAACTCATCTATAAGTTGGATTTGTAAAGGGCTTAGAAAAGGGCCTGGAATGTGTTAAGTACTGCATAAATGTTTGCTAATATGTGATTCCTTCAAACATATTTTCTACTCTAAGTAGATGCATCTGTATCCATTTCCAAAATGTATACTTCATATTAAAATTTATCTTAAATTGTTCTAATTTGTTAATAACCAAGTGACTGCCCATTCTGTACTTCCCTAACACCAAGCCAGGCACATTAATAAATATGTTTCCTTTTCTTGTGGAACTTAGTTGAATATTGGAAAGAGTGATGTTACAATGTAATAATTGCTAGCAAAGAGAAAACTGTTAACAACAGATTGACTTCGTCAGGTCTGGGAAGTGTTTTGTTACTTGAGTAAATTATGCTTCCGTTAAAGTCTAAATGAAAAAACTGTTCTCTATAAAAGGAGAAAGACAGGCTATTGATGCAAATTTAATAGGCTGAGAATATGGTTCAGTGGTAGAACACTAGCCTAGTATGTATAAGGCACTCAGTTTGATCCCCAGCACTGCAGAAAACAGAAGACAAAGACATGCAAATTTGGCTAGGTAAAATTAATGGCATTATATTCTCAAATCATTTTTAACTAGCTTTATAAGGCTAGCCTTATAAATAAGGCATTTTTAAACAAGGTTTCCAAATATTGTTTCACAATTCCGTGTTTAAATAAGGAAGAATTCCTTCACTTCAGTTATTTGTATGAATTACATAACACAAATATTTGTGAATGACTTTTCAAAACTCTGGTCTTGAATTTAATTTTTCTCTGCTTATTCTCTTTCAGATACATTCATTGTACACTTAAATATATTATGATGTTTCTCTACAATATAAAAAAATGTTTCCAATATAACTTTGTTTCAATATATGTGTAGTTTAAATTAAAACTCAGGTGGAGGGCCATCTTATTTATATCAAGGGCAGGTTGATGGCTGTGCATTTGCCAAATTCTAAATCAAGCTAGATTTTGGTATCTGAAGTTCTTTGTAAAGCAAAAATTATAACAGAAAGAGATTTAGATTCAATTGCTGCCATCTAAATTGAGACACCTGGAAAAGAAGATGATACTTTCTTCATCTATCTTTTCCACTGCTTTCATATTTCTCAGATTTGGCAGAAACAACAATAGGAAGATGATCTTGGATTAGAATAAATTTGTATTTGTCTCTTTTTATGGAAGATTTATTAGTTTACTTTTTATTTATTAATTTTTTTTACCTTGGAGAATTAGAATTTTTTGTCCTTAGAATGGCGATATTACCAAAAGTTCTCTATAGGTTTAATGCAATGCCAGTCAAAATCCCAATGGCATTTCTTGTAGAAATAGAGAAAGCAATCATGAAATTCATATGGAAAAATAAAAGACCCAGAATAGCAAAAACAATGCTAAGCAGGAAGTGTGAATCAGGCGGTATAGCGATACCAGATTTCAAACTATATTACAGAGGAATACTTACAAAAACAGCATGGTACTGGTACCAAAACAGGCGGGTGGACCAATGGTATAGAATAGAGGACACAGAGACTAATCCACAAAACTACAACTATCTTATATTCGATAAAGGGGCTAAAAGCATGCAATGGAGGAAGGATAGCATCTTCAACAAATGGTGTTGGGAAAACTGGAAATCCATATGCAACAAAATGAAACTGAATCCCCTCCTCTCACCATGCACAAAAGTCAACTCAAAGTGGATCAAGGAGCTAGATATCAAATCAGAGACTCTGCATCTGATAGAAGAAAAAGTTGGCTCCGATCTACATTTTGTGGGGTCAGGCTCCAAATTCCTTAATAGGACACCCATAGCACAAGAGTTAATAACAAGAATCAACAAATGGGACTTTCTTAAACTGAAAAGTTTTTTCTCAGCAAGAGAAACAATAAGAGAGGTAAAAAGGGAGCCTACATCATGGGAACAAATTTTTACTCCTCACACTTCAGATAGAGCCCTAATATCCAGAGTATACAAAGAACTCAAAAAATTAGACAATAAGAAAACAAATAACCCAATCAACAAATGGGCCAAGGACATGAACAAACACTTCACAGAGGAGGACATACAATCAATCAACAAGTACATGAAAAAATGCTCACCATCTCTAGCAGTCAGAGAAATGCAAATCAAAACCACCCTAAGATACCATCTCACTCCAGTAAGATTGGCAGCCATTATGAAGTCAAAAAACAACGAGTGTTGGCAAGGATGTGGGGAAAAGGGTACAGTTGTACATTGCTGGTGGGACTGCAAAATGGTGAGGCCAATTTGGAAAGCAGTATGGAGATTCCTGGGAAAGCTGGGAATGGAACCACCATTTGACCCAGCTATTGCCCTTCTCGGACTATTCCCTGAAGACCTTAAAAGAGCGCACTACAGGGATACTGCCACATCGATGTTCATAGCAGCACAATTCACAATTGCTAGACTGTGGAATCAACCCAGATGCCCTTCAATAGATGAATGGATAAAAAAAAAATGTGGCATTTATACACCATGGAGTATTACACAGCACTAAAAAATGACAAAATCATGGAATTTGCAGGGAAATGGATGGCACTAGAGCAGATTATGCTTAGTGAAGCTAGCCAATCCCTAAAAAACAAATGCCAAATGTCTTCTTTGATATAATGAGAGCAACTAAGAACAGAACAAGGAGGAAGAGCAGGAAGAAAAGATTAACATTAACCAGAGACATGAGGTGGGAGGGAAAGGGAGAAAAAAGGGAAATTGCATGGAAATGGAGGGAGACCCTCATGGTTATACAAAATTACATATAAGAGGTTGTGAGGGGAACGGGATAATAAACATGGAGGGAAATGAATTACAGTAGATGGGGTAGAGAGAGAAGATGGGAGGGCAGGGGAGGGGGGATAGTAGGGGACAGGAAAGGTATCAGAATACAACAGTTACTAATAGGGCATTATGTAAAATTGTGGACGTGTAACCGACGTGATTCTGCAATCTGCATTTGGGGTAAAATTGGGGGTTCATAACCCACTTCAATCTAATGTATGAAATATGATATGTCAAGAGCTTTGTAATGTTGTGAACAACCAATAAAATAAATAAATAAAATTCTCAATTTAAAAAAAAATAAATAATTTTTTTTATAATGGCAAAAAAAAAGAATGTAATGGATAAATAATACCACCCAGTGTGGTACAGGAAAAACCTCAGTACCTAAACTAGGTGCTGCTAAGGAAATTATTTTGTAAAAATAAATTTTAAAATTCTAAACAACATGTGGATTAAAATGACTAATAAGATAAAGGATGATAGAAATGGGTTAGAGGAGTTTAAAGAAGGTGAGAGAGTACTGAAATGGAATAGCTATATCCACAATTTATGAGAAAATTCCATGAAAACTGCAATTATTATTATTATTATTATTAATCTTTCATAGTGCTGACTGGAAACTTACACTGGGTGTAAATGCTAGCCACTGAAGAAGGAAGAGTGAAGACATGTGAATGAACTAGCCTTCTGAATACCAGAGACCTGTGCTTGGCCTTTAAATACAGACACTACGTAAAGGTACAAATTATACGAAACAAATTGGCATTTTGTTTTTCGGTGTGATTTTTGTCACTTAAGACAATTGAAATTAGAGAGATTTTTATATTGATAGTTTTAGTTTAATATATAATGTTAATTAAAATATTTCAAATGAATGTCATTGGAAAGCTTTTTCAGTTCCAGGAAAGGCTGTGATTTGGGGGCTCATATAAATTGTAAACATCAGCAAAAGGCATAACTACTACATTACCAAAGGGCATTCATCCAGAAAAGCTAGATTCTAGAGGACACCATCAACTAAGGAAAACCATTTAATGACTTGGAGTCTAGTAACATAGCTTTTAAAATAATAACATATACTAAAGAGTATTAATCTGCTATTTTTGTACCAAAAAAAATACATTTCTTTTGATCCCCATCTCTATGAAAATGGGCATACTAAGTTAACAAGTAACACTAAAATACTGAAAACTCTATAGATCTTCTTTTAAGTTCACTTTTTTATAGCTAATTGTTGCAATATGTTTTTCTTTTACTGGCCATTAAAATGCTGCTGACCATCAAAATTTAAAACTTTCCATCACTCCCAAGTTCCATTCTACAGTTTAGAGAAGAAAGAAAGCAGTAAAGAATCTCACATAACTCATATAATGGTCAAACATCTTAAAAGCATGACATGGTTTTAGAAATTCATAAAATTTGAGTTCATTTTGTTATTTTATATTTTATAGCTATACTTAATGCACATGCTATAAGGTTTCTGGTATTTTTCCAAGATATACATTTTGCTTGGGGTGCTAATATAAATACAACTTGTATAGGGCTGGTATTGTGGCTCAGTGGTAGAGTGCTTGCCTAGCATGCACGAGGCACTGGGCTCAATCCTCAGCACCAAATAAATGTAAAATAAAAATATTGTGCCCACCTAAAACTAAAAAAAAATTTTAAAAAATACAACTTGTATACACAAACTGTAACTTGAAAGTGAATATAATCTATATCACAACAGCTTCTTGTTCTGTGTCCCTTGTATAATATAGTCAGGTTTTAGACCTCACTTATATTCTATTAATATTAAGAGACCACTATATGGCAAAACACTAAGTCTGCATTTTAGCTTTTTCAGAAATAAAGTGGTAGGTACCCATTTCACATTGAATGAGTAGATAAAGATGATATAAGGGAACATCAGAGAATAGAGCAAACAATTGCATTTTGTAACAGTGGAGAGGCTATTCTTTAGAATATTTACACTTAAAAGAAATATCTTGATCTGCTATATCACTTCTTAAGAAAGAGAAATGGAAGAAAAATGTGCCAGACTTCAGACCCTATTGTAACAATATTTGAAATGTTATCTTATTTCCTTACTATCTAGTTACTTGGCTGAAAATTAATCATTCCCTATTTTCTAAATAAAATTTTCTGAAGTAGATTTGTAAAGATTTCTGATTAGCACAATTACTTCAGCCACAACTTACTTTCTAACCCACAAGTCTAGCTTGAAACCAGGGGTGCTTAACCCCTGAGCAACATGTCAGCCTTTTTTTTAAGTTGCTCAGGTTATTGCTAAATTGCTGAGGCTGGTTTTGAACTTGTGATCCTCCTGCTTCAGCCACTGGAACCACTGGGATTATAGGCTTGTGCCACCATGACTAACACAATTCTAGCTTTTCTGAAGGTAATGTAAAACAAAAATAAAACTGTTTTTCCAATTTTTACGTTTATTGACAATACAGTTGTGGATTGGTCATTTGTTCTGTCTGCATTTCAGTTTCTTCCAATATAAGTGGAAGTTAAAAATAATAGACAACACATAGAGCTTTTGAAAAGATTAGGTAATACCACATACATGCACACACATATGCGTACTCTAACATGTAGTAGTATGTTGTCTTATATAAAATAGTCATTGATTGTGTGTAAAACATAGGGACAATTAATGAAAATAAAACAGATATAATTTTAAATACTTAAAACTATTAGAAAAGACTGATTTCTTGTATTTCTGTTTTTATAAAAATCTACTCAAAATTCAAAACAAATATTTTTCTGTGGCTAATGCAAATAGTGTCAATCTTTTTACCACATAAATGGTAACTCCTGTTTGTTTTTTTATATTCTTTTTAAAAATTTGTTTTAATTTGATACACATGACAGTACAATGATCTTGACATATCATACATTTGAATCAGATGGGGTATAATTTCTCATTTTCCTGTTTTTTTAAACATTAAAAAAAACAATGTTTTTTAAACATTGACAGGGTCAAACACTTAATGGTTTAATCAACCACCTTATCTGCAAGCAAGTTCCTCAGGATACTTCAAAATTTCTGACTGTGTGTCCAAATAATTCTTCATTATAAAGGTCTACATAACAATAAATTTTAGTGAGGATGTGGAGAAAAGGGTACACTCAACATTGGTGGTGGAACTGCAAACTGGTGCAACCAGAAAACTTGGAATGGAACCACCATTTGACTCAGTTATCCTACTCCTTAATATATACTCAAAGGACTTAAAATCAGCATAGTCAATGCAATAGCCACATCAATGTTTACAGTAACTCAGTTCACAACAGTCAACCTATGAAACCCACTAGGTACCCTTCAACAGATGAATGGATAAAGAAAATGTGGTTTATATACACAATGGAATATTACTCAGCCATAAAAAAATAATGATCTTATGACTTTTGCCAGTAAATGAATGATCTGGGGACGATCATCCTAAGCCAAATAAGCTCATTCCAAAAAACTAAAGGTTGAGTGTTCTCTCTGATATGTGGATGTTAACACATAACAAGGATGGGAGTATAATAGAAGTTCAGTAGATTAGACAAAGTGGAATGAAGTGAAGGGAGGGGGACAAGAATTGAAAAGATCATGGAATAAATCTGACTTAACTTTCTTATGTCAACATATGAATACACCACCAGTGAATCTCCATATCATGTACAATCAAAAGATTGCGTTCATAATTAGAATAAGATGTACTCCTTGTTTGTATAAACATATCAAAATATACTCTACTATCATGTATACCTAGGAATAATAAATATAAAAATTTTAAAATGTTTTAAATGATATTTTATGCTTATAGGGTAATAACATTGAAACCAATATCCTATTACATGAGTGTATTACTTCTTTGTTTATTGTGTTATATACCTGGTCTTATATTAGTATTATACTTACTGTTTAGACAGTTTAGGATTTATAGCAATATTGAATAAACAATACGGTCTTCAGTGTGTATCTTTTCCTTTGATCCTCTGGGCAATGTCTCACAGAGCAGAAGGTTTTAATATTTGAATATTTAAAAAGTCCATCACAGATAGTACAGCTAGCTGATCAATTCTTCCTTTCATGAATCATGAATTTAGTGTTATATATAAAAAGTTATTTCCAAATTCAAGACATCTTGATTTTCTTTTATGTTACGTTCTAAGAATTTCATAATTTTGTGGTTTGCATTTAAGTCTATGAATCCTTCTGTGTTAGTTATGTAAACCCTATAAGGTAAGGCTGTAAGATTTGCATTTAGATTCATTCTTTTTAATTTGGATGTGCAATTATTCCAGCTCCATTGGTTAAAAAGTCGACCTATCTTTTATTTGTCCTGAATTTGTTCCTTTGTCAAAGATCAGCTCATAACATTGATGTGAATGTGTTTCTGTGCTCTGTCTTCTGTTACATTGATAAGTTTGTCTCTACTTCACCAACATCATTTTTCCTAAACCAACCTCACATTAAGAGTTCTAGATAAGAAATTTTTTATGGAAGTCTCTGGAAACCAAAAGATTGCTCCCTCCATTGGCAAGAGAAATCCAACCTCTTGAGTATAGTGTAGGGATAAGGGAGACCTGAAAATCAGCTTCTTCATTTCACATTACCATGTTGCCAATCTTTCTGTAAACAAATTACTATTTCAAAAGAGTACACTCTATTAGCATATAATCTGCCCATGTCTATAAAAATCACTTGTATTCATCTTTCAATAAATTATTATATGCTACTACTATTTAAAATTAAAAGTCTAAACACTAAATTTAAGGGTTTTATTATTTATAAAATATCTCTGTGCTTTTATACATTTTTTTTCTAAGAAGAAAGTTTTGGGGTAAAAATGTGGAATGCTTCACAAATTTGCTTGTCATTCTGGTGCAGGGACCATGCTAATCTCTGGATTGCTCCAATATGTGCGGCTGATGTGAGCACAGTACTTTTATATTTTTAATTACCAAAATGTAAGTCAAATGTCACAGATTTCTAAAACATCCATTCCATCTTATAGATAACTATACTTAACCATCTATCACATCTCCTTTTAATTTTATTTTTTTGGAGTGTCCTGTTAAAAATAAAACAGTCCTCCATATTTATGCACTATATATTTTATTCTATGATAAACTTTCTTTGCATTCATCATTTGCATCAGAGAAATAGTTCCATATTAGTGCCAATACTTGTACTTTACTCTTTTTTCAGTGGTCATAAGAACCCATAATACAGATGAATCAAGTTACTTTTGTCCTTTTCTGATGATGTTTTACTTCCCCTTTTTAGTATTATAAGAACTGTAGTTATCTTTGTATATATGCCCTTGCTCATGTGGGAAAATATTTTGGGTTATTATTAAAATAATATTATTAAAATAAGTTGGGGGGCTGGGGATGTGACTCAAGCGGTAAATGCGCTCGCCTGGCATGTGCAGGATGCTGGGTTCCATCCTCAGCACCACATAAAAATAAAACAAAGATGTTGTGTCCACCGAAAACTGAAAAATAAATATTAAAACATTCTCTCTCTTCTCTCTTTCTCTCTCTCTTTAAAAAAAAAGTTAAAAAAATAAGTTGGATTATTAAGAATGGAAATTGATAGCCTACAAGATTGCTCTCATAAAGTTTTCAACAATTCACACAATAAGGTAATAATTTTATTAACAGTGAAAAAGAATATCTTCTACTTCATGTTGAATAATAAATCTTTACATTTTTGCCATATTTATGATGAAAACTAGTATCTCATTTTTGCTTTTGTAGGATATTTGAATTTTTTCTCTATTTTTACTTTCAACAAGAGTAGTACTAAGAAATTTAATATTTACATATCATTGACATTCTTAATATCTTACTCATATTTCATTGATATCCTTTCATGTATTTTTTTACTTGAGTCTCTCTCAAAGCAGCCTGAAATCCATTAATGATTGGTGGGTCTCTGATTCTCCAAAGGTTGAGGTGAACCTTTGTTGATTTTATTTTGCTGTGTCTTTCTGCGACTTTGCCCCAATTCTACAAGCCTTTAGCAGACCCAGGTCAAAGCTTCAGTTTTCTGACTGAAAAACTATGTTGGAGACCATCAGAAATAGGAAAGGGGTAAGAGAAACACTAGGGACAATGACCCCATCAAGTTGATTGTAAACTAAAAGTCTTTATTCCAAACCATATTACTGTATATTTTATTCTAATCAGCATAATTCAACTGATAGGCCACCTTTCAGGCTGAAGGCACAGACACTGGACACACGAGCAAAACTTTAAAAATGGAGTTAGACAAAATGGTAAGAAATAGAACCTGTTGCCTCAATGTAAGCAGATTATTTTGCATTGCCTGCTAATACAAAAATGTAAACATTCTTCTTAGAAGGTAAATAAAGCCTCTAAACAAAATATTCAACTGTTTAGGTACTGCAGTGGGCAGAATCATGACCTCTAAAGATGTGCACACCATAATACTTAGAACCTACAAATACATTAACTTTTGTGACAAGAGGGGCTTTATCGACAAGATGTGTTTAAGTTTAGTATTCAAAATGGGGACATTATCCGGAATTATCCATAGGCACACATAGTAATCACAAAGGTCTTCAAAACTGGAATATGAAAGCAACAGAGCTCAGAGTTTTGAGATGTGAGAGTTTGACTCATCATTGTTGGCTCTGATAGTTGGTACTGGGAGCCAGGAGCCAAGGAATACAGAAAATCATCTGAAAGTAGAAAAGACCAAAACAAAGACTCTACTATAGCCTGAAGAAGTGAATATAGACCTGTTGACACCTACGGGTTAGTCCAGTGAGACTGGCATTGGCCTTCTAGAATAAAAGTGCAAGATAATTAATGCATATCATTTTAAATCAGAGACTGTGATAATTTATTACTGTAGAAATAAAGTAAAAACACATTTTTAAAATAAAAATTAAATTGATAAAACTGTAGCAAGATTGTCACAGAACAAGAATCTTGAACTGTAATATTAAAGATGAAATGGGATTTATCACCATAGGATGACAGGAATTATAAGTAAGGATAGTTAGAGAAAACCAGAAAAATTTTATGGT
Organism: Spermophilus citellus; assembly: GCF_964194105.1. Lineage (NCBI taxonomy): Eukaryota > Metazoa > Chordata > Mammalia > Rodentia > Sciuridae > Spermophilus > Spermophilus citellus. The sequence continues at coordinate 40,947,135 of NC_138195.1, forward strand.
GATAAATATTACTTATTCAATGAAATGAACCAAATACCTTTACAGATACAAATTATTGAAATTCAACCAAGAAGAAACAGATGCTCTGAAGAGTTTCAATCTTTTAGGAAACTTGAAAACATAAAAGGCCCAGGATAGTCAAAGCAATCTTTAGCAAGAAAAGTGAAGCAAGAGGTATCATAATACCAGACCTTAAATTATACTACAGAATTATAATAACAAAAATGACATGGTATTGGCTCCAAAACAGACATGAAGACCATGGTACAGAATGGAAGACACAGAGATAACCCTGCATAAAGAGAGTTACCTCATACTAGACAAAGGTGCCATAAACATACAGTGGAGGAAAGATAGCCTCTTGAACAAATGGTGCTGGGAAAACTGGAAATCCATATGTAGCAAAATGAAATAAGTCCCCATCTCCAACACTGCATGAAATTCAACTCAAAATGGATCAAGGACCCAGGCATTAGGCCAGAGACCTTACACCTACAAGAAGAAAAAGTAGGCCCAAATCTCTACCACGCTGGCTTAGGAACTGAATTCCTCAAAAAGACTCCTAAAGTTCAAAAAGTAAAAGCAAGAATTAGTAAATGGAATGGTATCAAACTAAAAAGCCTCTCCACAGCAAAGGAAACAATTAAGAATTTGAAGAGAGAGCAAACAGAACAGGAAAAAAAAAATCTTTGCCACCTGCACCTCAGAGAGAGCACTGGTTTCCAGGATATATAAAAAAAAAATTAAAAACTTAATACCAAATAGCAAATAACCCAATCAATAAATGGGCAAAGAAACTGAACAGACACTTCACAGAAGAAGAAATACAAATAGTCAACAAATATATGAAAAAAGTTCAGCATTTCTAGCAATTACAGAAATGCAACTTAAAACTACTCTGAGATTTCATCTCACTCCAGTCAGAATGGTAATTTCAAGAATACAAGTAATAATAAATTTTGACAAGGATGTGGGGAAAAGGTTACACTCACACATTTCAGGTAGGACTACAAATTGGTGCAACCACTCTGGAAAGCAGTACGGAAATTCCTCAGACAACTTGGAAAGGAACCACCATTTATTTGATTCAGTTATTCTACTCCTTGGCATACCCAAAGGACTGAAAATCAGAATACAGCAGTGAGACAGCCACGTCATTGTCTATAGCAGCTCAATTCACAATAGCTAAGCTATGGAACCAACCTAGATGTCCTTCAAAAGATGAATGGCTAAAGAAAATGTGGTACATATACAGAATGCAATATTACACAGCCTTTAAGAAAGAATGAAATCATGGCATTTGCTGGTAAATGAATGGAACTGAGACAATCATGCTAAGTGAAATAAGCCAGTTACAAAAAACCAAAGGTCAAATATTCTTCCTGATATACAGATACTAACTCATAATAAGCAGGTGGGGAGGGAAGAATAGAAGTTCATTGAATTAGACAAAGGGAAATAAAACAATGGAGAAAGGATAATAGGAAAGAAAATAGAATGAATTGGACATAACTTTTCTATGTTCATATTTGAATACATGACCAGTGTAACTCCACATTATGTAAAACACAAATAGGGGAATTTATACTTAATGTATGTATGATATGTCAAAATATATTCTACTGTCATGTATAACAAAAAGATAAAATAAACTAAAAAAATAAGGAACTTGAATTTGTAATTTAAATCCTTACCCCCAAGTCCTCCTTGGTTATAATGTTAGTGGTGGTTGCTGCCAAACATTTGGATAGAACACAAATTCCTCAAAATTTCCCCCAGAAAGTAGAACAGGAGGTAATCTTTACTGACTCATTTTATGAGGTCATTATTATTACAGTAATATCAAAGTCAAACAGAAATATTATAAAAAATAAGAAGGAAGAGGAAGATGCAAAACTCCTTAATAAATATTATATACAATGTTTGTGCATGTGTGCAGGTGTGTGTGTATAAAATACACCACAAGCAATGGGATTTATTCCCAAGTGTATATCTGGTGCAATATCTGAACATGCACATAATCAACTGTAGTAGTAGTATAAAAAAAATAAAATGATCATTTTTAAATGATGCTGAAAAAAGAATATGCCAAAATTCATTATCTATTCATAATAAAAATATGCTCAGGAAAGTAGGAATAGTAAGGAACTTCCTTAATCTGATGAAAGGCATATATGAAAACCATAAGTAACCTCATACTTAATGGTAAAATAATAAATGCTTTTCCCCCTAGTTGAAAAAAAAGTAATATATTCTTTTTAACTTCAATCTAAATTTGTGCTGGAAGTCCCAACCATTGCAACAGAGCTAGAAAAATTAATAAAGAAAATAAAAACTGAAAGATTAGGAATCTGTTCTTATTCATAAGTAACATGATTGTCTATAGAGAAAATTTCAAAGAGTCCCCAAAGAACTCCTAAGGTCACAGGATATAAGAACAATATACAAAAGCCAATTTTATTTCTGCATAATACTAATGTATGGCAATATCCTGATATTTAAAAAGGCAATACCACTTACAAAGCCTCAAAAATATTTTGGTATAAGCCTATCAAAACATATACAGAATTTATATGCTGAAAACCTTTCTTATGAAGCTACTTAAATCAAAATAATATGGTATAAGCGAAGATAGACACACAGATCAGTGGAACAGAAAAGAGTCTAAAAATATATAGGCAAGTGATTTTTTTTCTCCTTCTTTTTTTTTTTTTTTTTTTGCAGTACTGGGGATTGAGCCCAGAAGTACTCTACCACTGAGCTACATACCCAGCCTGTTTTAATTTGAATTTTTTTTTTTTTTTTGATTCAGGGTCATGCTAAGTTGCTGAGGCTTGCCTTAAATTTCCTATCTTCCAGCCTTGGCCTCTGGAGTTGCTGGGATTATAGACATGTCCCACCACACCTAAATATGGATAGGTAATTTTTGACAAACTACAAAAAATATTCAGTGGAGAAAAATATTCAACAAATGAATTTGGAAAAATTGGACATCATTATGCAATAAAAAGAATCTGACTTAAACCTAACAATCCCAAATTGAACTCATGTATCATGATCTAAATAATGAAATGTAAATTCATGGAACTACTAGGAAAGAAAATTATAGAAGAGACCACATTTATGACCTGGTACTAGGCAAAGAGTTTTTAGACACGATACTAAAAGCACAAGAAATAAAATAAAATAAAGGATTAATTGTCATGAAAATTTAAAACCTTTGCTTTTCAGAAGGCACTAGTATTGACTGGAGAAAATAAGTGGGTGCAGTGGCTAATGCCTTTAATCCCAGAGACTCTGGAGGCTGCGACAAGAAGATCTTAGGGAAATACTCAGTAACTTGGAAAGACCTTGTGTCAAAATAAATAGTAAAAAGGACTGGGGATGGAGCTCAGTGGTAAAGTACCCCTGGTTTCAATTCCCAGTTCCTTCCTCCCTTCCCCCAAAAAAATAGAATTGGAGAAAATACTGTCAAATCATTTATTTGGCAAAAAACATCTCCAGAATAAATAAAGAACTTCAAAACTTAATGATGATGATGATGATGATGATGATGATGATGATGATAACAACTTAAAAAACCCTGACAATACCAAGCACTGGTGAGAATATGGACCAACTAGAACATTCATAAATTTCTAGTGGGCAGTTTTTTGTTTACATTTACCTATGACCCAGCAATACACTTCTGAAATTTAGAGAAATGAAAATTTATATACACAAAATATTTATTTGAATACACACACACACACACACACACACACACACACACACACATATATATATATAGCATCCCTATTCATAATCACTAAAAATGGTAAAGAAACAAGCTCATGCTAGATTCTGACAACTTGTTACTTAGATAGCAAAAGAAAGTGAGCAAAAATGCTAACTCCCTATGTCCCTTATTCTATAGGATGACACTGAGAAAAAGAAGCCAAATAATATAAGGACATAACACAAGTGACAGAAGTAACCTGTGGCTGAAGATCCAATTTCATGTTGCAGATAAGTAGTTTTATAGTTTATTTGTACCCTGAGGAAGTAGTCAAAGAGCTTCATTCCTTATTAAAACCCAGGAGATGATGAATAACTTTCTTGTGGTGGCTTCTTGGGAAGCTAGAGAGAAAGCCGTCTGGTAGCTGCCCATTCTCTCAAGTTCCAGGTAGACCCAGGGAATTCTACCAAGACAAATCAACTGTAGTCATGCCTTGTCCAAATTGCCTGTGTAGAGATAAGCAAGGCAGATGCATACCATATGCTTTAGAAATTACACTCCTGGATCAGAGATGTCTTAGAGAATGAAAAAAAAATATGTCCACAAAAAACTGTACATAAATATTTATAGAAACTCTGTCATAATCATACAAATTGAAAAAAATCCAAATGTTCTTGAGCAGTAGATGAACAAATTGTGATGCATTCTTGCCATGACATACTACTCAACTATAAACAAGAGTGATTCAGAGACTCAACAAATTGTAAGAAACCACTGTGTTTTAGATTGTAGGTTTGTGTTTTATTTAGTGTAATTGTCTCACTTTTTAAAAATGTTATCCTTATTAATTCCTTTTTTGTTGGTTTATTTTAGTAAAACATAGAAAATATTTGCTGAATTATTTAAAACATAAAATTTATCATTCTAACTTCCCACCCCCTTCTCTTTTTGGAGCTGGAGATCCAAGCCTAGATAAGCACATCCCCATATCAACTTCAAACAGTTTTACATATACAATTTAGTAGCAGTGGTATTGAATGAAGAACCAGCCTCTATCTCAGAGCAAAGCCTGTCCAAGGAAGGGACATAACCTTTGTCCTTGAAAAGACCCACAGAGCACTCCTAGGCACATTCCCACCCTGCTAAGTTGTTTATCTTCAAATAACAGGAGAGATCTGCTGGGCCAGGTGTCCCTGACTCAGTCAGGCTAGATGGGGACCCATAGTAACCCCCTAGTAGCCACCAATCAGCATGAGACAGGGAAATACCTGGGATGCCAGATGACCCTCCCAGTAGTTCATAGTGGTTGATAACGTGTTGGGAAACCATGTAGTTCAGCACGTACACCCCTCTTGGCTTAAACCAATCAGTTCAAATGAATACCCCTCTTGTAGTAACCAATCATCCCTACCCAACTTGTTCCCGCCAGTGAATGTGCTAATCATGTTTTAGAGTTGTTATTTGATTTTCTCGCGGTGTGTGATAATTTGCTAAGAGTTGCTATGATGTATGTGAGGTCCCTGCCTTCTCCAAAGAATGTATAAAACTGCTGCAAACCCTGGGCTGGGGGCCTCTCAGCGTCACCAGTTGCTGTGTGTTCGTGCACGCGTGGAGTACCGAGCTAGCTCGCAATAAACATCTCTTTGCTGCTTACATCGATCTTGGGTCTCTGGTGGTCTTTGGGGAGTCCCAAATTCGAGCATAACATTGAATACATTCACATTGTTTTGGTTCCATCTACAGATTTCCCATCACCCCACACTAAAATTCTGTACTCATTAAACATACACTTGCCATTCAATAGTAACTACTACTCTACTTTTTACCTCTATGAATTAGATAATTCTAGGTCTCCCTTCTCAGGACAATCAAAGAATCTTTGTCTTTTTGTGTCTGAATTATTTTATTTAACACATTTTTAGCAATCAACCACCATTCCTTTTTAAAGGCTGAATTATGATTTCAAATATTTATGCAGTATTTTGTTTATCCACTTATCCCTTTAAGGACATCTTAGTTATTTCAATTTTTTGAATGTTGGAAATAATTCTGTTGTGAACATTAGTGAACAAATATCTCTTCATATCTCTTCTTTTAATTATTTTGCATATATATCTGGAAGTAAATTTTTTTTTCTTTTTAGTTTTAAATAGACATAATACCTTTATTTTATTTGTTTTTATATGGTGCTGAGGATTCAACCCAGTGCCTCACACATGCTAGGCAAGTGGAGGTATAACCATAGCCCTTGAAGTGAAACTTTTGAATCATGTGGTAATAAACACCATTTTCCCCAGTGGCTCTACCATGTTACATTACTACCAGGATTCCAATACACAGGGATTCCAATTTCTTTACATCTCACTTTCTGGTTTATTTTTAATTCCTTATATATCCATGGAAACAAAATTTTTATTCTTTATTTCATATGGAATGTACTTTTTGTTATGAGATAAATAATTGACTTCACATTTTATGGCAAAAATGGACAGTAAATTGTCAAAAAATGGCATTACTTATTTTTCCAAAATAATCAATAATACTACTTACACTCCTATTCCATATGCATGTTATGGTTTCTCTATTGTTATTCATAGATCTATTTGCTTGTTATTGTGCCAGTACTATACTGTTTTAATTATGATGGCTTTTATAATTAACTTAATATTTGGTACCAGTCTTGACTCATATTATTTTCTCAATAGTTTAATTTAATGCTGCCCTTGGACCCACCTGTCTAGACCAATGCTATTCAGACAGAATGCCAGTCCATAAAGAAAGAAAAAACTGGTGCCAGAATGTAAATTACATAGGGCAGTAAGTGAACTGTTTATCTGATAGAATGACATGTTTGATGAATAAACCAATGTATTGATATACATTGATACTGTAAGGGTAAAATTTCTAAGCTGATTCTAAGCTGCAAAAGTCTGAGTTAAAGTGTAAAAGACTAGGGCATTGTAAAGCTTCTAGATTACAAGGCCTGGGCTAAAAGGTAAAAGTTTATTGTTACAATTCCCCTGCTATCCCCAGAACCTGCAATCTCTGTAAACTTGTTAGGACAATGCAGGACCTGCTCAGTAAATATCTCCATTGATTCCCTGGTTGTTTAATAGCTAAGGGCTCCAGGTAACATGGCACGTAGGCATCCAGGCCCCAGAACCAATCAGTTTGAATGTGTACCCCACTTAGAAGTGACCAATCACCCCTGCCCAAACTGTTCCTGCCAATGAATGGACTAATCACGTATCAGAATTGTTGTTCAATTTCCCCGCGCCTCATGATGATTTGTTCTGATGTATGCAAAGCCCACCACCCTCTCCAAAAAGTGTACTTAAGCTCTGCTTGACCTCTGCTCTGGGCTCTGGGCTGCTCTCCCTTCTTGAGTGAGCACAGAGTCCCAACGCGTTGGAACGGATCCCTAATAAAAATCCCCCTTGCCATTGCATGAAGCTAGTCTCGTGTGGTCTTTCCTTCTCCGACGTTTCGCCGGACCCTTACAATACATTTTAATAAATAATTAGTAAAAATTAATAATTCAGGTCAGTTGTTGATGGGTGGACTACATTAGTGTAACACTGGTTTATACTTCTAGGCCAGGAGTAATCTAAAACCAGGGTCCGGTATTTGATCTAGGGGATTTTGTATTGTTTTACCTGCTTTCCTATCATTATTCCATTTCCTTTTTTTTGCTTTTGTTGACTTTCTCACTGGCTCCAACTGAAGGATTTAGAGAAACTGAGAATTAGGACTTTCTTTAGGGCTTAGGCAGCATATAATTCCAGGTATCACTGCTTTCATTGCTAATTCACTAATAAGATGGAATTTTATTTTTTGAGTGGTAGGAAAACTGCTATGAAATGAAAATTCTGCATTCTTTCCTGCTCTATTATTTATAGTGTAAACTCTGGCTCTTTGAACTCACAAATCCTATTACTCTCCCTCTTACAATAAAGTCTTAGTTTCTAAACTACTGTTATGGTTGTTGGATTAAAGCATTTTTCTTTGTGGATTTTAAATTCCTTTGGTTATCCTTAATCTTTCAGGAGAGAGAGAGAGAGAGAGAGAGTGAACACCAGGCGTGAGCTATATTATGGCTGAAGCAATGAAAAGGGAGAAGTAGTAGCTTGGAGAACAGTTACAATCTGGTAAAAATCAGACATCAAAGGAGCCTTGAGCCAGGCCAGGGAGAATGTGCTTCTATGTTAAACATGCTTGTGGGACCTGTGCCTTTCCTAGAGTTCTGGAGGAATATTTGGAACGTTATCTGATGACGAATGAACATTACATCCTATCCTGAATCATGGATAATCAGACTTTGCTAGGTGAGGCTTAAAGGAAAGAATGATCCCAGAAAGGAAAAAAAAAAAAAATCACAAGTATTCAAACTGCATATGTATAGTAGAACCTTACATGGAGCATATTTTTTAAAAATAATATGATTATTTTACACTTCATAATCAGAAGAATTTGAAAATTGATGGGAAGTGTGCTTATAAGTGAGTAGGTCATAAATTTTCTATGAAATTAACAAGGGATGAGCAGAGGACTAAAGTGGCAGTACAGGGTGTGAGGTCTTTGGCAGGACAAATCTGACATGTAAATATGCAGGGCATGATGTAACGTGGGACATGTTGCATCAGAAAAGAGGAAACTTAACTTGCTGGCTGCTACTTGCTTCCCAATCCTGGGGCCACAGGTGGCTAAGAGAGCACCTAATGATTAGCCAGAAGGCATTGCCGTGGGTTGTGATGAAGAATTGGACTACCTCTAGGATAGGCTCAGAACCCTTCTGCCCTAAAGGACACATCATGTCTCCCATTACTGCCTGTAGGATGGGTGTAGAAGTAAATTCTCCCCACCCTGCTGACCTTTACCCTGATTAGATCCTGTACATTATATTAGCTGTGTGTGTTTTCTCATTAAATGAGATCCTGCTTTGACTGTTCTCCCTGGCCCGCCTGATTGTCCACGGGGAGGGAGGGCTGGGTGTGGGCGGCCAGTCGACCTTTACGTTTCTTGGCCTGTCCTGGTCAGGGCGTGCTCCCCCAATCTCTCCCACAGGTCAGGAGGGAAGGGGGTGGGCTAAAAACCCCGACATAAATAAAATTTTATTCCATATAAATTACCCCATATGCACAGCCTCTTTACCTCTCAAAATGTACTTTTAAAAGACAAGATTAGGGTAAATTAATTTCAGGACACTTACTGACAGAAAAGTCCCTGCATAAAATTGGGGAGAAAAATATGGACCAATATCATATAAGACTATTGGGAAAAACATATAATAGCAGCAGCACCCCAGAGGAAAACCCCAACATGGCATCTAACGACCCTCTTTCTCCTCTTTGTTTCTTTCACTGGCACGAAATGTTGTTGCCGGTGCCAATGTTCAAACCCTGCTGGTGGGGAGCCTTAGCCCCAATTAGAATTAACTTCTTGGGCTCCGGAACTGACATATGGAAGAGCTTGCCAATAAACGGGCGACCTCTCCTTAGACCTATATAAACACACAGCCCTTTTGTAATAAAGTGGAAACCTCTTTGGTGATCTGTGTTGTGTGGTGCGGTGTCTTCCAGTCTTACAAAGACAATTTCCAATTTTATATAAGATGTAATATTCTCTTTCTTTATAACAAATTAATTTGGAATTTTTTAAGTTTACAAATAAATTATTATCATCTTTTCTATTCTCAGCACATAAAATTGCCTGCCATTTTCTCCCACAAGTGATTAGATTAATCATTAATATTATGATTTATATTATAATCATCATCACATTCACCTTTGCCTATCTGCTTGTTTTTCTTTCATCTTCTTCATATTTCATTTTTTATGATTGTTCTTCTTTCTGTTTCTTACCTATTTTGTGATAGGTCTATAGTTCAATACCAAGTTAGCATTTACCTAACAATGATACTAAAAATAATGAGACAACTTTTATTGATGGCTTATTATTAATCATTGCTTATGTTTAAGTGTCATAATATTACATAAATTATTTCTCTTTATTCTCATAATGATTCTAAAATACAGATACCAATAATATCATTTCTTTTCTGATGAAATAGACTAAGTGACTGAGTAGTTTCGCCAAGGTCCTAAGACACTTGAAACAGAAGAGTCAATACATAAACTGTGTATAGAGGTAGGGTCATTAGAAACTGAAATGATCTTTTTAACTTAGAAACAACATTTATCTTCTATAAACCATTTTATTTTTCAGAATATTTTAAGAACAATTTTCTGAAATTTAATTTCGAAATAAATAATGAATTGATATTTGGGAGGAATCATGAATACAAGGCAGTTCCTTTTATTAAATTGTTATTTCCTATTGTAATTCTTCTGCTTTCTGTATTCCTATGTCTTCTGTTCTGTGTTGATGTTACCTCTCAATGATACAGTTGAAATGTTTCTTTCAAATTGAAAAACTTCCCAAATTTAACACTCCAGGCTAAGTTATGGGTAGAAGAATATATAGGAAAAAATTATTCCCCAAATTAGCAATATAGGAAAAGAATTTTCATGGGTAGAATAACCTATGGAAGTTGTAAAAATCATGTATGTGCCATAATTTGAAAATAAATAAATAAATCTCTATATTGATGAGAGGGAATTCAGGAAAATGAGGTATTCTCTTCTTTGCTTAGCCTGGGAAAAATATAGATCCAATTTAGGTTCTGAAAGAGCTTAATGTCAGAACTTGGAATGATGTTATGATAAAAGAAAAAAAAAACTATGTAGTCTGAGCAAAGGAGCAGCTACTTCCAATTTTTCATAAATCAGCATAAGGAAAAAACATGTTTTAAAGACAGAAGAAGAACTGAGAATTAATAGCTAGAGCACAATACCTCTCAGCTTCCATGTGCAATCTTTACACTCAGTATTTGGAAAAAAAAATAGTATATTTTATTAAATGGCTTTAGATACTAGTACAAGTTTAAGATAGGCAAAGTATGCTAATTAGGCAATATTCCATTAAATAACTCTGTGGGGTATTTTTTTTTAGCCTTTGTTTTGGTTTTCCAGTACACATGTATTATTTTATAATAGAAAAATATTCAACTAAATTATTTCTAAGAAATTTATGATAAGAGGTCTGAATTTTCCCACTACAGAATCTGAATGCATTTTTTATTTGGTAACTAATCTTCCTCCTACAGGGTATATTTATCTAAAAATTATTTTTCTTTTTAATTAACTTATAATTGTATGTATTTATGGGGTGCAGTCTAATATTTCAAACATGTACATATTTTATAAAGATCAAAGCACAAGTAACTCACATTTTCATTTCCTTATCTCTCATTTATGTTAACAGCCTAAAAGCACCTCTTTTCTAGTTCTTCTTCAAATATATAAGTTTTTATGAACTACAGTTGCTGTACTATATTGTAGAACACAAGAATCATTCCTTTTAGCTAACTTTATAATGACATCTAGTATTCATTCTACATCTATCTTCTACCGCCAGGCTTTTGTAACTTCTAGCAATCATTACTCTACTCTCTTACACATTTGGACCAACTTTTGTAGCTTTCACATATAAAGAGAACATGTAGTAATGGTCTTCCTTGTATGGCTTATTTTACTTAACATAAAGTCCTCCTATACCATCCATTTTGCTGCAAATGACAAGATTTCATTGCTCTTTATGCCTCAATAATTCTCCATAGTGTACATATACTATATTTTCTCTATCCATTTATCTATCAATGAATAACCTCAGTTGATTTCATATTTTGACAATTGAGAATAGTGCTACAATACACATGGGAGTGTATTGATCTCTTTGATATGCTGATTTCATTCTCTTGGATATATACCTACAAGTGGGATAGCCGTATTAGATGGTAGATCTATTTTTAGTGTTTTGAGGAACTACTACACTGTTCTCCATAATGGTTTTATTAATTTATGTTTCCATCATCCTTTTAACTTTAATACTATTGGACATTCATTCTTTTTCCACAATGCTTTTGCTCACACTTCTTCACAGACTGCAAAGTCTTATTAAGTTAGCTTGCAGTGAGAATTTGGTTAAGACCTTCATTGGAACAGCTTCTTCAATCTTACCGTATGAGGGCAAATTGTTTACTTTTGTGCATGTGTAATGCTTGGCAAATTTGTTTTCACATGATAAAATCTAATAGCTTTGGTCCACTGGTTGAGAATCAGGTGGCAAAATATATCCTGTATGTCCTGGCCTGGTCTGCGTCAATACCCTGGTGATCTATGGTCTCTTGAAGGCTCAGAAAACACCAAATGGACACACAGAATACCACTAGGCATGAAAGTGATTCCTAACAGATTTTTGTCCCCCCTGAATATGGTCCAAGGTATTATTCAATAAGTATATCATATACTCAGGGGACTTTACAACTGAAAATAATATTAGAAATTTCAAGTTTAATCCATATTATAGATGTGGCCAAAATGTATTAAATAAAGTCAATAAATAATAATGTATCTACATGCTCTTTGTGAAGGTTAATTTTACGTGTGAAGTTGGCTATGTCATAGTACCTATTTATTTGGTTAAACATTTCTGAATGTTGATGTGAATTACTATTTTTTTAAACTTTTTGTAGTTGTAGATGGACACAATATCTTTGTTTTATTTATTCATTTTTATGTGGTGCTGAGGATTGAACTCAGTGCCTCACGCATGTTAGGCACACTCAACCACTTAGCTACAACCTCAGCCTGATGTTCATTTTTTTAATTTAATTTAATTTAATTTTTATTTTTAGTGTAGATGGACACAACACAATGCCTTTATTTTTATGTGGTGCGGAGGATCGAACCAGGGTCCTGCCCATGCTAGGTGAGCGCTCTACCGCTGAGCCATAATCCCAGCCCTGAATTATTTTTTAAAATAAAATTAATCCTTAAATCATACACTTAATGTAGGTGGGTCTCATGAAATCTGTTGAGGCTTTTAAGAATGATGTCCCCAAGTAAGAGAGAATTCTGCCAGAAGACTGCCTTCATATTGGAGGCACAACATCAATTCTATTGGGTTTATAGCCTGCTGGCTGGCCTGCTCTGCCTATTTTGGAATTTCCAGCTTTTATAATTGTATAAGCCAATAACTTCCAATTAAAATTAATTAAAATAATTTCCCCTCCCTCTCCCTGCTTCCCCCCCCCCACTCTCTACACATGTATGTGCACACATGCTATCAGCTCTTGTTTTAATTAACTTTTCATAAACCAAAATACCCAACAAGAACAACCTAGAGAAGGAAAAGTTTATTTGGGGCTCATTGTTTCAAAGATCTTAGTCCACAGATGGTCAACTCCATGACCCTGGGCCCAAGTTAAGACACGACAAAATGGAGAAGGGCCTAGTAAAGGAAAACTGTAAAATAACCATTTTACTCTTGAATGTTCCTTCATTAACAGAAGCTTTAGGGGAACATATCCAAAACATAACATGCTATCCCTGATCCCTAAAAGCTCATGTCCATTTCACAACACAAAATACTTTTAGCCCCTTATTTTTAATAGTATCCACATGCATAAAAGTCCAAGTTCCCTCTTCTCTGAGACTCAAGGCAAACTCTTATTGTAGCCCCCTATGAAAATCAAAAGCAAGTCACATATATTCAATATACAGTGGCAGAGGGTGAACATTCCTATTCCAAAATGGAGAAATAGGGGCATAGAAGAAGGGATAAGGCCAAAGCAATACCAAAACCCATCCAGGCAAATAGTTTCCATAATTCCATCTAGCTCTGATGGCCATGTGATGTGCTCTCTAGAGGACCTGGGCCACTGAGCCCTTTTAGACTTGTTGGTTGTAGCACCTATCAGCTCTCTTTTAGTCTGACTCGTCCTGCAGCCAGCAGCTTTTCTCAGCATAATGTACGTTTACTGGCATCTCCTAATTCCTAGAGCCTCTATTCTAGGTTTTTCTTCACCTTTCTTCACATGGCCCTCTCAGGGGCGGCCTCAGGGACTTTACTTCTGCTACATTTGCCTGGCCTCTCAGGCCTTCCTCTGAAATCTTGATGGAAGTTGATAGGATCCCCAACTTCAGCATCTTATATCCCTGCAAAAACAGCACCACATGAGTGATAATAAGGTTTGCCACAGACTAGTGCAGTATCTCAGTCCCTGATATCATGGTTGCTACAGTGTTTGAGTGCCTGCATGGCTCAGCTAGGTAAAAGAAATTAGGTCTCCCAATACAGTGCAAGCAGGATGCTCCTATAATCTCTTCTCAAAGAAATTTTGTCTTCTATACCCTGGAGTCTATAGTGAATGTAGTCTCACAAATTCCTGAGATGCCATTGAGACATCTTTCTTATTATCTATGTGCAAAGTACTCAGCATTTCTTCAGGGGCTTTTCTTTAGTAATCTCTTTAACAAGCACACCTCCTTGGCCCCAGCTTTTCATGTACTATTCTGCTCAAACTGCAAGTTTTTAAAAATCCTTTTAGTTCTGTTTTCAGTTCCTAATTCTCATAGTAAATCTGGCTAAAAGCTGTTAGCAATATCTATGCCACTGATGAATACTGTGCTTCCTTGAAATTTCTTCCACCAGATTAATTAGTCCATCAGTTTGAAATTTTGCCTCCCATAAAGTCTCAGAGAAAAATGGGGAAAATGTGGACAAGTTCTTTTCTAGAATATAACATGAGTGACCTCTAGTCTACTCCCAATTGAGTCCTCATTTCCCTTTGAAAACTTATGAACACTTTTCCACATTTCTACCAGCATCTGAGTTCCCACCACAATCACCCATTAAACTCCACTTACAACATTCTAAATCTTGTCCAATTGCATTTCTAAACTTTTCAAAGTTTCTCCTGCAATCCATTTCCAAAGGCTTCTGAATCACATAGTCAACTTAATTACAGCAATGACTCTACTTCTTGGTACCAATTTGTTTCAGTCAGCTTTGCATCATTCTGACCAAAATACCCACCAAGAATAATTTAGAGGAAGAAAAATTTGGGGGCTCACAGTTTCAGAAATCTCAGCCCACACATAATTGACTCTGTGGTTCTGGACCCAAGACAAGGAAGCACATCATGGGAGAATACCCAGCAGAGAAAAGCTGCTCCAATCATGACAGGAAGGAAGCAGAAAAGGGAAAAGGGAAGGGGCCAAAAGAAAGATGTATCCCTCCAAGGCTTACCCCCAGGGACCTACCCTCCTCTGGGCACACACCACCTGCCTACAGTTACCACCCCATAAGTCCATTGAAACTATGATGGACTAATTAGGTTACAGCTTTATTAATCTAATCTTTTTACCTGAACAGGAACTTTTGGGGGACATCTCTGTCCAAACCATAAGAGCTCAGTGTCCCTGGAGAACTCTGACTAATACATCTTTCATCCATTAAGGACACTTTATCACAAGAAAAATTGTCCCAAATCCTTAGGATGACCTATGGACTATTCTGATAACTGCCGGAGATCCCTCTGGCCTCATTTGCTATATTTTACCCTTCTCTCACTGTGTCTAGACTCAGTCTCGCTCTTGAACCTTTGTATTCAATCTTCTCTTGTGGAATTTTCTGCCCTTAAAAGAGTACATTCTTTCATTTCACTTGGGTCTCTGTTCAACAATGGCCTTAAAGTCTCACAACTTAAAGCAGTGTTCATAAACTGATAGCATTGGTCTGACCTAGGAATGTTTTAGAAATGAGGAATCACATATCTTATCCTAGACCAAATGAACCAAAATCTTCTGTTTAGTAATATCTTCAGGTAACTTATGTTTACATTTGTGTTTGAGAAGCATGGGCATAAAGGGTAACCTCCAATCATTGTTTTGGCCCTTTTCCTGATTTTTATGACAATCATCACTAACTGACATTATTTTATCAATTTGTTTAAAACTAACATTATGTTATTAATTTATTGAGTAATTGTTTCTCCTGATAGACCTAACCTGATCTTTTCTTAAAACTGGGAGCAATCTCGCCACAAAGACATGAAAAGATAATTTCGGCTTTACTATAAATTACTGCAAATTCTGAACCTGCTTGGAATGCCTGCCCGTGCCTTGAACTCACCCATGCCTGGCTCTCTGACCAGAGAGCAGCCCTCTCTGAAACTTTAGTGATGCCTCATAAATATTGGCCTTCCCTGGCCAGACAACAATAAGCTTGCTTTGTAAGGGTCCGGTGAAAAGTCAGAGGAAGAGACCACCAAGAGACTGACTCATGCAATTGCAGAAGGGGATTTATTGAGGATCCAATTCAGCGTGCTGAGGCTCCAGGCTCACTCAAGAAGCGAGAGCAGCCCAGAGCCCAGAGCAGAGGCTAAGCAGTGCTTAAGTACACTTTTTGGGGAGGGCGGGGGCTTTGTATACATCAGAACAAATCAGCATGAGGCACGGGAAAATTGAACAAAAACTCTCATACATGAGTAGCACATTCATTGGCGAGAACAGGTCGGGCGGGGGTGATTGGTCACTCCTAAGCGGGGTACACATTCAAACTGATAGGTTCGGGCCTTGTATGCCTACGTTTCAAGCTGCACAGGGCCCTAGGCTAAATGGCCAGTAGGGCGTTGTCTTAACTGCCTCAGGAATTTCAGGTTCTGGGTGTGGCAGAGGAATTTAACAATATCTGGTCCTTCACTTTTTAACTCAGGCCTTGCAGCTTAGAAACTTTACAATGCCCCGTCTTTTACATTTTAACTCAGGCTTTGCAGCTTAGAAACTTTACCCTTTCAGCTTTTATTTGATTTTAATTGGAGTCAGTGGTCTTTTCTTGTGTCCTGGTCTAACACTCCTACTGCATTGTAAGTCTCTAAAGGCAAGGACTCCAACCTCAAGACTAGAATCTAACCTGGCATACAGGAGACATTCAGTAGATATTTTTTCACACTGAATGAATAAATGGCAGACTTGATAGAATAATCTTCTTCATTATTGTAGCTATTTATTGTATCTTCATTTATGTATCTGAAGCCAGATTTAAAGATAAATAGTTAGTGTAGTTAGGTAAATCAGGTCTAATATCCAGTAAAATCAAGAATGAAGGCCATATTGAGAATGGAGTCCAGGGAAAGGCCCAGAGCCCATCCCAAAAAAATGTTAATAAAACAGCTCCCAGCAAACAAAGAGATGCTAATCCAAAAGCCCTTCCTGCCCAGATTACTCCTCTGCCCACTGTCCCCCACCTTTTGGGCCTTCCCACCTACATTTCATCACTGCAAGATAACAGAACAAGGGACAGGAATGCATGCAACAGGAATGAGGGAAATCTGAAAGTAAACCTTAGCTATAAAAAAGGGAAGACCTCCCCCTTCCAAGGATTCCACCTCTTGGGTCCCCTTCTTCCTCCAGGGAGAGGTCTTTTCTGCTGCCCTTTAATAAAGCTTCAACTTTCCACTCTAAACTTGCCTTAGCGTGCTTCTCTGGTGTTATACTTCAGCATTGGGGAAGTAGGACTAGTCACTAGTAAACAACAGTAACAGATCTACAGCAGTCTCCATCAATATTTCTGAGAAACTGATGTGACTCCATTTTTAAAAAAACAGCCTCTAACTCTGAGCAGGGCCTGTCCAAAGGGTGGGTGGGGGGATGACCCTAATCCTTGGAAAACCCACAGGTTCCTAGGAAAGGCCTGTGGAGCCAGATATCCTTAATTACTGTTAACAGATGTCCTTGACTCAGCATTGCAAGTTCCTGGAAAGACCAAAAGAATGCTTGAGGCCTAATTGGAACCATAGCAACAACCAATCCCAGTGATACAGGGAAGATACCTGAAATATGAAGCAGCGCTCCCAGTAGTTTAGGTGATTGATAACATGGTGAGGCAACCCTGCAATTTTAGCATATATACTCTTGCAAACCCTCCAGCCTAAAAAAATCAGTTCAAATGTATCCACCACTTGAAATAACCAATCACCCCTACCCAACATGTTCCTGCCAAGGAATGTGCTAATCAATGTTAAGAGTTGTTGTTTTGTTTGATCCCCCCCATCTGAAATGATGTGTGATGTTGTGATGCATAGAGTATCCCCCCAAAATCTGTAAATCCTCACTGAACTAAGGGCCTGGACTCACTCTCACTCCTCAAAACCCCTGTGTCTGGAATGGTTTTGAGTTCAGGCTCTAGCTTGCAATAAAGACTATTGTGTCTTTGCATCAGATTCGGCTCCTGGAAGTCTATTGGCATCCCACAAATCTGGCATTACACTTTGTTTCTTTAAATGATACAGTTAAGGGACTTCTTCTTCTGGGTAAATCTTTCTCAATTCTTGTAATGTTTACTGGGTTCCTTGGTGTGCACACATGCCCTGCGTCATCAGAACAATTGAAATATCACATAGTTAGTTTTCCATAAAGAAATAATAAGAGAATGAATATAGAAGATACATCTTAATTGACCATTCAACATCGTCTACTTCTTTCTAAGCAACACTGATTTTTGTACAGATATATAAAATCCTCAAATATTTCTTGTGTTTCAAACTATATCTCTTCCTTACCCTCAGGAAGTATAATATGACTTGTCCAAGACAAAAAATGGCAGTCCTTTTTTCTTGCCAATGATTAAAGAACAGACATTTCAATAGTTCTTATAAAGAAGACATCATACCATGTCCAGGCTCTTACAAGGAGAAGCAAAATAAGACAATTCTTCTTTAGCTCTGGATATTGTTGGTGTGTAGGTTTGATACCCAGAATTGTTATCACAATTTTGCTAATAGCTAGAAAAGTTACTTATCCAACATAGAAAGAGTTTAGAGAAGAGGACAGCATAGAAATGAAGTCAGAGCTTAGATTGTCCTAATTTTGGGATTTTGTCATTTTCTAATATAAGTAAAATCAGAATTGAGTTACTTGAACCTGAAGGCATCATTTTAGTTGTTGATTTGCATGCAAACTTTTTGACCTCCATTGAGGTCAAAAAACAATAGCAATATTATTCATTATTAGTGCACATATTTTCTTTTTCATCCTCAATCCAAATACCCCAATAGCAGTAGGATCTTCTGTAGTATAATAGTAAGTTATTGAAACTAGAATTATAAAAACTATTAGTTACTGTATATTAATAAATAAATACTAATGGAACAGCTGTTATACTGAAAGTGAGAGAAGAGCAATTATAATTTTAAAGTATAATCAAGAAATTCTTATTTGCTATTAACTGCCTTAAGAAGCATTTCTATGTAATTTACTTAAATTTTTTAAGCAGTGAAATGATCAGTAAATATGTTGAAATATTCAAGAGTTATGGTGTCAGAACTGCCAAAAGTAATGGAAATTAATTGGGATGTATTTTAAAAAGCAAGTATAAGAGAAATCATACCAACTGATAGTCCTACTGACTAAATCATTTTGCAGGATTCTGTGAGAACAGTACACACTAGATAACATGTTT
This sequence comes from Spermophilus citellus, assembly GCF_964194105.1. Taxonomy (NCBI): domain Eukaryota; kingdom Metazoa; phylum Chordata; class Mammalia; order Rodentia; family Sciuridae; genus Spermophilus; species Spermophilus citellus. The sequence goes on from NC_138195.1 coordinate 40,966,216, forward strand.
TACGGGTATAATATTTCCTCAACAGCATAATTTAGGTAAATTTTATTAAAAGTTTGATATTTAAATCAATTTCTAATTTGAAAGGAGAATCAAAGTGGGAAAAACGGGAAGATGTTGATCAAAGGATAAGAAATTTCATTTAGGCAGGATAAACCAGTTCTGGACATCTAGTGTACAACATGGTAACTATATAGTTCAATACTAATCATGTAAGGTGATGGGTACGTTAATTAATTTGATGGTAATCATGTATACATATTCATATATTTATTATATGTGTAAAATATCACATTGTTCACTGAGAACACAAATTTTTATATGCTAAGTCTACCTCAGGAAAGCTGGAAAAAAAAAGAAGAATCACATATAATGCCACATCTCATCACACTTAAATATTTGTAATGTTTCCTTATAATAGTTTCACATAAGCATTTCTACTGAACCCTGTGAAACAATGATGAACAAAAATAGTAATATGAACTAATGGGCTCCTACACATCAGAGGAACAAAAGCAATTAAATAATTACACAAACATTTTTGTTAACTAAATATGAAGGAAAATTACTGAAAACCATGAATCATATATCAAGAAACTTAAAATTAATGTGAAAGGGATAGAAAACTTTAGATCTAAAAGATGAGCATGAGAGAAGGAACTAAGGTAAGAGATATTTAAGACAGAGTACAAAAGAATCAAAGGTAATAAAGTAGGATAATTCAGTGTTTTGTGGCAGAGCATGGCATTTTTTTAGTTGGAACTCAGAGAACTATGGCAAGACTGCCAAAAGAAAACTATGGAAATATGATAGGATACCAGTAATGGAAACTCCTGCAAACTAGGTCAAATTTGTGTTATTTATCCTAAGAACAATAGTAAAACATGAAATGATACAGGTCAGAAGACACACAGAGTACAGAATAAGAGTAAGACTGGGTTTGTGTATGAGAAATTCAAATCTGCATTTTGGAAAGAAAACTGCACAACAGATAATGAAATACAGATGGGCAAAAGTGGACGTAGGTAGTATGGATGTATCTTATCTAGTACTATGATGTTAGGTAAAAAGTAATGGAAGTTTCAACTAGGTGATAGTGAAAATTACAAGAAGTAAACACCATAGAGAGATATCTGGGAAATAGGATAAGTAAAATCTGGCAATACTTTTGAAAGTAAGGTGGCAATGAAGAGATAGATGGTGGTGGACTGTATGGTTTTTGAAATCAAAGATCATAGGTTTGATTTTGCAATCATAGGCTCTGTTGGAAGTAACTAAATACAAAAGTAAATGTATCATCAATTGGATACATTAGTGTGAGCTACAGATAAGAGGTCTGTGAAGAAATAAATTTATGAATAACCTGCATTTAAATAGTGATCAAAATCAGAAAGTGAAAGAATTTAGATCAAAGAGAAGACTGCACCTTGGAATATAGCCGAAGACCAAAATGTGGAAAGTGAACTTATCAAAGAAACACAGAAAGATAAAAGAGTGAGAGAGTTCTGGATGCTAAGGGAAAGAAGGATGTCAAAAGGAAGGAGGTCTGTATTATAAAATGCTGAAAGGTCATATAATCTAACCACTGAAATATTTCAAGGCCTCTAGTAATATTTAAATTGTTATTAACTTTAATAAGAGATATAGCTATAAAGTAATAAAGTCAGAAACCAGATTGAATTGGAAAAACAGTGAACAGGAAGAGCAGAAATTGGAATAATATAGCTTTTTTTCCGAGAAAAATGGAGCAAAGTAAGTTAAACTAGAGGAATTTTCACTTAAATGAAATAGAGAGTTGTATATGCTAAAAATATTCTGGGAAGAAATCATGCATGTAGTACCTACACTAAATAAATAAATAAATAAATGGATAGATAGATAAATAGATAAGTAAATAAATAAATATGAGTGAAGCAAGATTACTGATAAGAAAAACAAGTCCAAAATAATTTGCAGGTTGGCTTTGGATAGGAGAAACAGCTATGCCTCTACTAGTACTGGAGAACTCCAGACTATAATTGTTGGGTGTATGTTTGAGAGACAATATTGCTGTTTCTTGTTGTTTTTAATCTGCAAAGCAGGAGGAAATATCATCTGCCAAACTTGAATGGGAATGCACTAGAAGAAAGTTTGAATATCAGAGAATGTATGAAATTATAATTAGAAGATGTCAGAAAAACTCTATATAATTTATAGATGATATTAAAGATTTGAATGAGAATAACAAGCATTAATTTGTAGTAATAACAATCTGCCCAGTAATGTTGTTTCTTTAGCAGTTCTCAGCCACCTGGTTTTACACACAGAAATAAACATGGGCAGTTTTCATCCAAGAGTAGAACATTTGAATGGAGCATTCCTAAAGCAGATACAAACTTGGATTTTACTGGAAACCTGGGACATTATTTATATTATGTAAGTGGAATGAGTAGTATAAGAAAACAAAATGGAAAAAATACTGAAAAATACTAGTGTCAAGAAAGAGAAAGAGGTAAGTCAGGAAAGGAGACTGAGAAGTAGACAGAAGTGGAAAGAAAGCCAGGAGAGCCTGGAATCATACTGAATGAGGGGACACAGAGAACAAGAAAGGTAGTCAGTCAGCGGTGTCAATGAAAAAGGCAATTGGAAACACGCATTGAACATTTGTTAATTAGAATGCTATTAATTCTCCTGGAAGAAATAGATTGTACACGGTAGAGAAAAATATCTGAGGAACTAAAAACTGGGCAAGGCAATTTCAAAAAGCCTGACTCTGGAAGATAGGAGTGAGACATGCTTGGCATCATCTTAAGTTCCACCCTCTTAGAATGAATGAAGTTTCATTCTTCCATATTAACTCTTAAGGATCCAAATATAATAAAAGGGTAAAATTTTTTCAACTGTTAAAAACAGTAACCTCTGGAGAGGGAACAGAATTGGAAATATGAAAGAATTCTTATTAGTTATTGTCCATGGTTTTCAGTTCCTTGAAAACCATCATTGAAAGAGAAGACTTTTGCAATTATTAACACAAATAAAAATTCTAACATGCTTCTAAAGCCTTGGTGCTTTATTTCTAGTATTACTAAATATCTTTCGTGGTTTTATAATGACTCATAAAGAACATAGCAACAATAGACATGCCCTAAAATATCTTAGGGCTGTTATGATTTCTCAGTTTCTTAGATTTAATACTTCTTTGCATATTAAGATTTTTTGGCTTCTTTTTACCATGATGAAAATATTGCAAAATCCTTTTCTAAGATGATTTTCTATTAATTTCCCATGTGGATTTGAGGCTTTTTTGGTTTTGTTTTCTTTTACATCAACAATTTCCATATCAACAACTTCAATATGGCTTTTCATTTCACAGGATATTCCTCTGTTTTCTTTAAAACTAATTTGGGTGAATATATTAAAAGGATTTATTACAATTTAATTAATAACATATTTATATAGTGGCATCTAGTATAAACATCTGTTCCACTGAATGCATTCTGTGAATTCTTAAAGGCATAGTCTGAAGAAATTTCTAATTCTGGTTGTTTTTATTATTTGAATATTTATTCAATTCTTTAGGTAAGCAAAATTCTTTTTCTATACTATCCTTATATTGTTTATACTTGAGGTTGCTTTATAGCTGACTCAAACAAACAAAGAAATATCGAACAAAATTTACATACATATATATTGGTTGCTGAAAATGCTCAAGATGCTCAATTTGAATATATTCCAAGTCTTTTATAAGTTGGAATTTTGTTTCTTGCTCAATGTAACACTGACATATGTAGAAGTATAATAAGCATTTGCTATTTAGTCCATTATGTGCAAAAGGGCAGACTGTTTAGTATTTTAAAAGCATCTTCTACGGGCTTTTAACTAATCACTCAGTCATATGCGAAAAGCTAAAGAAAGAATAAGATGCCACCTATGTCCACATCTCAGAAGCTTGTATTTGGCAAAAAACTTGGCAGAGGAAAGGGTGCTTTATTCAAGTTAACAGAACAAAACCAGATGAATTCACATTTTTGAGGATAGCAAAGTGTGATTTACACAGGAAGAGTTATCTGGCCCAGGTTTATTGGGATTTGGACAGAGAATTCCACAGCAATGATGTCTCTCCTGTAGACTCTGGAACATTCTGTATTATCTTATCATATAACAGATGACCAGCCATATGGTGAAGGGGGAGGAAAATCAGAGAGGTAACAGTCTGTTGTACCAGTAGACACGTGAATGAGAAAACAAAGGTTAAAACCACATTTGTGCACTGTGGCTGATATTCTCATTTTAATTTAGAGTTTATATTTATAGTTAAATGACACTTCTTAGTACATGTGAATATATTGCAAAAGTCATTTTTATACAAAAATTTCATATAGAAACAGATTTTTAAAGTCTTCTTTATAATAGCACAATTAAAATACAGCTTCAGAATCTATTCCAGTATAAGATATGCTCATTAGAAAAGTCCAGAGACATTAAAAGTATTTTGAAATATTTATATGAAGTAGCCTAATTCTCCCAGCATACAAGTCCGTAGCTGATAGTAAGTAATTTTATGAATGGTAGTAACTCTTTCAAGACACAAAAAATACAATGTGGCAGTTACTTATTTACTTTTACTTAAGCTGTTTAAAGTCAAATCAATTAATACCCCATTTAATATGTTATGAAGGTATTTATTCATTCAGCATAAGATATAAAAATTTATATCATTACATTTAGAGGAAAAGAGATCTGACATTTGTCCTCTATTTTTCTTGGAAAAGTCAGAGACTGACAAATGCCATAATGAGAATATGATCATAGTATAATGACTGTCTACTCGGCTAAGAGAAGTCTTCTTAATATATTATACAATTTCTATCACCAATATACTAGTTTCTCATAAAACTTTCTTAAATTTCTATGTAATAAAAAATTGCCAATTGTTATCTTGGCTATATTTGGCCTGACTTCATCTTATATTTAGAGCATTCTTGTCATAAAATGCATAATTTAAAATATAATGCCTCTTTACAAAAATACCACACAAGTTATATCTCTTTCCTCATTTATATATTTGTATGCTCATAGACACTGATATATATATAGAGAGAGATAGATAGATAGATAGAAATATAGATATCTAAGACTAAGACTGTTCTCTCCAAAAGTGAGCATTAAATAATTATATATAAAAAGTGAACAAATCACAAATACGCATTTCATTAGTTTTTACAATGTGAACACTTCTGTTTAATCACCATGCAGACCAAGAAACGATATATTACCCTAGCCCAGAGCCCTTTCCTGTTCCCTGTTATTATCCCTGCAAGAGGTTAATCACTAGTTTATTTCAATTAATACAAAGTAATTTTGACTGTATCTGAACAATATATAAAAGTAATCTAAGTATTCCCTTTTCTATAAGAGTTGTTTTGCATAGCTTTACAGTTTTATCCATAGCAACATATGTACCAGCAATTTGTGCATTTCTATTCCTATATAGAATTACATGGTACTGATACATCATGAATTATTTATCTGTTCTAGAGCTAAAATACACTTAGGCATCACTTATTTTGAATCATGATGAATAATGTTGCAGTGAACATTATTATATATACCTTATGGAGCATATTTATATACATATGCAATTGGCAGTTACATACTAGAGTAAAGAGCTTGACTCTATGTTTATTATTTGTGGCAACATTCATGCTACCTTTTACTCTTCTGCCTTCATTCCTAAAAGCTTATAGAAAGTTCAGATACCAAACTCCTTTGGTGTTGGTGGTAAAATGAAATGGTGCAAGCAATAGCCCACATCCCAGCTCTACTCCTAACCACTACAAAACCCCCAACCTAGGGGATGGAATTGTAGCTCAGTGGTAGAGTGCTTACCTAGCATGTGTGAGGCACTGGGTTTGATTCTCAGCACCACATATAAATAAATAAATTAAATAAAGGTCTATCAACAACTAAAAAGTATTAAAAAAGAAAAAGTAAAACAAGCTAGTCACTCCTTCCTTCTTGAAGGGTATTTTTGGACCTGAATAAGAGCATATCCTCCTCTGTTATAACAGATATAGATACATACACATAAAATAAACCTTCTTATATCTGTGTGTGTGTATGTGTTATTATCAGTTTTAGTATCCATCTAAAGTCTATGAAGTATGCACATATATAACTAGCAGGGAAATCTAAGGCTCACAATGTATGGTAATATCAGATTTGAGTCACTGGTGCCAAAACTACTCTAAAGAGGTTGTACCAACAGTTGAGAAGTCTTCTAGTAATTCATGCTCATCCTCAGCAACACTTGGAATTTTCAAGGCTTATTTTTTGTCTTTCTTTTTTGATACTCTGTTGAGTTAACAGAGGAATTACACTGTGTTAACAAATGATATGGAGGAAATTTAGATAGGGCAATGAAGGTGGAGGGGAAAAGAGGGGGTAAGAGAGTAGGAATGATGGTGGGATGAGTTAGACATCATTACCCTAAGAACATGTATGAAGACAAAATGAAAATACTTTGTGTACAATCAATGACTCAAAAAATTGTGCTCTATATGTGTAATATGATGGCTTTCTGCCATCAAGTATAACAAATTAGAATAAATAATTTAATAAAAATTACATGTATGTTTAAAAATAATTATTTATCATTTGGATATCTTCTCTTATAAAAAAACTTTTCAAGTCTTTTACCTATTTATTTTAATGGTATTACCTTCCCTTTTAAAAATTTAATTTGTAGGAATTCTCTATGTAACTTAGATAAGTTCTTTATATGTGTACATATATACATATACATTATAAATAAAATATTATATATGTAAGTATATGTGTACATATAATTTTACATATATATACCAAATATTTTTCATTAATTCTTATTAAACCAAAATTTGTAATTTCACTCTTTGTTGTATTTATTTTTAATTTAAATGAAGTGAATTTATTATTCATTTTCTATATGATTATGCTTATTGTAGCCTGTTTAAGAAATTTGTATGAAATGTGCAGTTTTGAAGATTATTTCTTATGTGATCATAGTAATTTTTTTTTTGTTTTTCTAAATCTAGAATTTACCTGCAATTAATTTTTAGATGTGGTTTGGGGTACCAAATGGCTATCCCGTTGTCAGTTTTTACCTTGATCATTTTTACACTGATTTGAAGTGAAAAATATACTCATTAAATGACTAGATTCATATTCCCTTATAATTATTCTAATTCACTTATTTAAGCATTCTTTTTCATCTGTTAAAGCTAAACTAAATTTTATTTCTTTTAGCATTTCATTTTAGTTTCTGAATAAAAATAAACATTACATTTGACATATTAATTTTGTTTCAAGTGCAATTTTACACAAGGGGAAAAATTTTAAAAAACAGTCCAATACTTACATGGTTTATTATAGGACAATGAAATAATGATATGAGATATGGGTGGTATACATGGAGGTCTTGGAAACCAGAAGAATTTCAGATGTATTTAATATATTGACAGTAGTATTTTTAGCTCTTGCTGATGAATTGAATGTAGAGAATGAAAAAAAAAGGAGGCGCATCAAAGATAACTCTTTATGTTAAAGCAACTGGAGATCTACATTTTACTAAGATAGGGAAGTCTGTGGGATGAACAAATTTAGGAATGGTTAAACTTTTTAAAACCCACAGACATAAATTTAAATATCAAAATATTAACCTATTGATCAGGTCAATAAATTAAGAATAATTTTAAAAACTGAGAAGTTTTCTAGCAAAAAGTTTTAGGCAAATAAAAACTTTAGTTCTTTATCTTTTAAATTGCTTTAATTGTGGAGAAAAATTCCTTAGCTTCCCTGAAATACACAACTTAGAACATCTGTTTATTGATGCAAGCAAAGGCCATTGTGTCAAAGAAATTTTGTTTTAAATTCCCTGATTAGAATAAAAAAAATCAATGCGATTTCCCTTCTCTCTCCCTTTCCCTCCCACCTATCATCCCTGGAAGGAGAGCCTCAGGGTCATACACAATTACATATAAGAGGAAAGGAGGGGTAAGAGAAGAATAATACAAGTGGAAGAAATGATTTACAGTAGAGGGGGTAGAGAGAGAAAAGGGGAGGGGAGGGGAGGGGAGGGGAAGGGGGATAGTAGAGAATAGGATAAACAGCAGAATACATCAGTCACTAGAATGGCAATATGTAAATCAATGGAAGTGTAACTGATGTGATACAGCAATCGGTATACGGGGTAAAAATGGGAGTTCATAACCCACTTGAATCAAATTGTGAAATATAATATATTAAGAACTTTGTAACGTTTTGAACGACCAACAATAAAAAAAATTAAAAAAAATCAATATCTTAATTTGAGAATTCTGATGGGGCATTGGCTCCTATTAACATGGAATGATACTCTCAAACATTCAAATAAGAAAGAATAGAAATTATTAAGTGCTTGTACTAGGAGTTATTGGTTATTAGTTATTACAAAACTTGAAAACCACTTTGAACATGAAGGGCCAGAGATAATACATGAAGGGCCTAGAGATAATACATTGAATATTGACCTTTGTCAACATTCATGATTATGACACAAAGTCTTATTGCAACTGAAGAGAAGATAATAATGTAATGAATGATAGATTAGGTTGGTAGGGAACGAAATCATAGCTAAAGCCAGATTCTCAGAATAAAACTAGTTTCTTTTCTCTGGTAAAGTTTTAACAATATTTCCTAACCCCTTCTTATTGTAAGAAAATGTACTAACTTTAAAAAGCATGTGAAATAATGAAAAAATACATGGGATTTGAGTCACTGTTTATATATAAACCTTAGAATTTCAGAAGAGCATTTTTTCAGGAGACCTTCTGTATTTCACAGGCCAAATAATAAATTGCATACTGTTCTATTGAATTTTTATGGAATCTAAAGCCAGTGAAATACATTAAGGAGGTATTAAAACATCTTTGCTTCCTCTAATTTTATATAAAAATAGCAACTAAAATTTACATGGTGTATTATAGTTTACAAATTGCTGTCACATACATTAGTTCACTTGATTTTATACCTTAGAGTCAAAGACACACTTTAAATAGCAATCATTATCTCTAGGAAAATGTAGGCATTGGCAGAACACACAAATGTAATCAGTTTTATATTCTGTTCTATGTTTAGGTAAGAACTGCCCCAAAATTTGCATCAGTATTTGCTTTGGGGGTGGGAGGTGTACACAGATAACTTAATTTCAAGCAAGTTATCTTCCTCTTGGAAAAATTCATCAATGTAAGATTTTTTACTTTTTAAAATAGCAGTTCATGGCCATGTTATAATTTATGGAAATGTTCAAAATACATATCCTCTTTTCTCTTATACTTGATATACTTAATATCTTAACTCCATGAAGCATATAAATAAAATGGATGATGTTCAACTTGATCTGCACAACTTATTTTAAATTCTTTTCTACTCTTTGTCCTGTTTTATGCCTCAAATATTCAGGAATAAGTACTCCCAGCTTTATCTTGCCCTCCAAAACAAAGTTTTATGATCCTATCTCCCACCACTCATGTTTCTCACCTTTTCAACCTTCACTGTGCATATGTTTACACCCATTGTTTTTGTCCTATCCTTCATTCCCTAGTCTCTGCAAAATTTAGAAAATGTACAAAGTAAAATGTTGTATAATGTTGTAAGGTTATTTCACTGATCATATTAATATCGTCTCTCCAAAAAATTGGGATTCTAAATGGCAAAACTTATCACTAAAGGAGATATATTAGGAAACCTGACAAGTGTAATAGTCACTGAAGAGTACTGGAAATAATATTAGAAGTCTTATTTTTTGTGAGTCAGGAGCAGCAAAAAGGAACTAATACATGTTTATAAAATGCCAGATTCTTTTGCTGAAAAGAAACTTTTTAGTTTAATTCCATCCCATTTATTGATTCTTGGTTTTAATTCTTGAGCTATTGGAGACTTATTAAGGAAGTTGGGGCCTAACTAACAATCTGTGAGGTGAACAGAGAGCCTACATCCTGGGAGCAAATTTTTACCCCTCACATATCAGATACAGCACTAATCTCTAGAGTATATAAACAATTCAAAAAGCTAAACACCAAAAAACCAAATAACTCAATCAACAAATGGGCTAAGGACCTGAACAGGCACTTCTCAGAAGAGGATATACAATCAATCAACAAATATATAAAAAAAATGTTCATCATCTCTCTAGCAATCAGAGAAATGCAAATCAAAACTACTCTAAGATATCATCTCACTCCAGTCAGAATGGCAGCTATTATGAAGACAAAAAACAATAAGTGTTGGCGAGGATGTGGGGAAAAAGGTACACTCATAAATTGCTGGTGGGACTGCAAATTGGTGCAGCCAATTTGGAAAGCAGTGTGGTGATTCCTTGGAAAACTTGGAATGGAACCACCATTTGACCTAGCTATTCCTCTCCTCGGACTACACCCAAAGGATTTAAAAGCAACATACTCAAGGGACACAGTCACATTAATGTTTATAGCAGCACAATTCACAATAGCTAAATTGTGGAGCCAAATAGAAGTCCTTCAGTGAATGAATGGATAAAAAAAAATGTGGCATATATACACAATGGAATTTTACTCAGCATTAAAAAAAAAAAAGAACAAAACCAAGACATTTGCAGGTAAATGGATGGCATTGGAAAAAATAATGCTAAGTCAGCCAATCCCCCCAAAAAAATGCCAATGTTTTCTCTGATATAAGGAGGTTGACTCATAGTGGGGTAGGGAGGGAGAGCATGGGAGGAATAGATGAATTCTAGATAGGGAAGAGGGGTGAGAGGAAAAAGGAGGGGGCAGGGGATTAGCAAAGATGGTGGATTGTGAAGGACAACATTATACAAAGTACTTGTATGAAGACTTGAAAAAAATAAAATAAAATAAATGCCAGATTCTGTGGTAGATAGAGAAAGTATCGAATCTCTAAAAGGCTTCCAGGTAGAGATAATTATGTGCCTTTAACAGATCAGGAAACCGAGGTTCGTTTAGCTTAATGTAAGTCTCCACAGTCATAGCACACGTGGTAATGACTGGTAGAGACAAGCTTTCTACAAACCTATTCTGTCAGATAACAGGACCATGTTCTTTTCTATACAAAAACATATATGTTTACATAATACATTGTATTATTTTGAAAGAGTTACCATAATAAACTACAGGAGGGTAGATGGCTTAAACAATAGAAACTTATTTTCTTAAAGTTCTGCTGGCTAGAAGTTTAATATCAAATTATTGGTAATTTTTGTCTTCTGTTTCTCCTGAGGCCTCTGTGCAAGGCTTGTTGACATCTGCCTTCTAACTGTGACTTCAAAAAGCTTTTCATTTTTGCATGAGCCACCCTGAAGCCTCTTGTGTTGAGGCCAAGATGATGGGATTAACACCATGCCCTTATCACCTCACTTAACCTTATTTATTTTGCTAAAGACTCAATATTGTCACACTGGAAATTAGGGCTTCAACACATGCATCTTAGCAGCACACAATCCAGTTTATAATGTGTGCTTTTCATTTAACCAAGTAATATTTTATATCTTGTAACAATGTGTATGTATACATACATTTTATTATTTATATATATATATATATATAGTGTTTGTGTGTGTGTGTGTGTGTGTGTGTGTGTGTATATATATATATATACATATACATATATATATATATATAAACTTTAATTACATAATTTACCAAATAGAATAAAAAAGAGAAAATTGATTCTGAAAGTAGTGGTGAATATGTTAACATCATGACTATTCAAGAAGTAGAAATGAAAAAATTGCTTTTTAATCTTTCTTCTTTTGGATTTGTATGGCATCATAAAGTTAATCTTGTGTAATGACAAATGACATTTCCTAAGCATCTGCTACACACTAGGCACCATCCTATGACTTGGGAATACAAAGGTTAGTGAGATGTACTGCTAAACCCTTGTTTTTTCCCAACCCAAAGGGCAATCTAACAATCTTCTACTGTGTTGTTTTTCACCTGTAGGAAGAAGACAGACATATGGAGAAGGCACACCTTTGGTCATAAAAGGCCTTGGAAAAAATGATACCTAGTCCTCTTAATTGCATTCTACTTTCTAGAACCTAGACACACAACCACATCTGAATTTAAACAGGGCTATGAGATGTAATATGGCTGCACAGGTATGTGTTTGATTATAACTCCATTTCCATGGTTGAAAAGATATAGATACTGGTTTACAATTAGCATTATCTGTAAGACTCTCTTGTCTTCACATGAAATAAAGATTCTTATGTCTAAAAATTTCTAATTTATAACACAAGGTTTTTGACAAAAGCACATGAAAAATTTGGATAAAATTAAATCTCAACAGTGTCATGCTATTGAATCTTTATTATTTCTGAGTCAATCCAAATTTCCCATAAATATTGAAACTTGATCTTCCATTCCTACATGACTTTTCCAAGTTTGGGGTGGAAGATGTGTAGTAGGAGTGGATTATGTGGTTATTAAAACAGGTGACTTTATATCCATTCCTAGGGGCTTGTTGCCATTGCTTTAGCACCATGTTGTAGCATTCTCTAGGCAGATATGTGAACTCTTTTAAACTAATTTTCAACTCTTTCCAATCGTGACAATTTGTGCTATACTATTTGGATAACATTTCCATTTTAAAATTTCAACTAGTAATTTTAAGGGAAAAAGTCTAGACTCCACATATATGAGAACATCTTTTTTTTTTTTTTAAGTCACAAAAAGAGCAAGAAAAATGAGAACTGTGTGCTTATTATACTGAAAGCCTTTTTAAGGATTACAGAGTTCTAAACTAATGGATTCAAGTATATAAAATCATTCCTTTGGGAAAATTCACATTTAAGAGAGTGCTTTGATTTTTAAAAAATTAATTTAATCTCAAGTCGAGGGAAATGTGAACTCATTTTAGCTAATTAATATAATTTAGGTTTACCATTACCTGTGTTACTTTGATTTGATCATGAAAACATGTTCAAAACACAGTTTTAAAACTCTATATTGGTATTTACAAAACGCTACCTTAAATTCTAAGAGAAACCATGATAGAAAATGACACTAGGACTTTCATGTTACCAAACATTTACTAGATGTTTTGTTGCTGCTGCTGTTAATGATGATTTACTTTACCTTGGAGCTATAATTTTTGTAGGATCTCTCTCTCTTTTTTTTTTAAGAGAGAGAGAGAGAGAGAGAGAGAGAGAGAATTTTTTAATATTCATTTTTTAGTTTTTGGTGGACACAACATCTTTGTTTGTAGTGGTGCTGAGGATTGAACCTGGGCCGCGTGCATGCCAGGGGAGCGCGCTACCACTTGAGCCACCTCCCCAGCCCCGGATCTCTCTTTTTAATGTATCAAGAATATAAAAATATAATTCTTAAATTTGTTTTATACTTATTGTTGTTGCTTTCATTATTGATTCTGGGGACTGAACCCAGAAGTGCTTCACCACTGAACTATATCCCACTCCTTTTTATTTTTTGAGACAGGGTCCCTAAGTGACTCAGGCTGGCTTCAAACCTGTTGATCCTTCTGCCTCAGTCTCCTGAGTCACTGGGATTATAGGCATGTACTATCATGCCCAAATACTCCAAGATATTTGGGCTCATATGAAATACTTCTCATAATGTGGGCTCTGGATAGGAAGTGTCAGTATCATCTAGATACTTGTTAGAAATGCAAATTCTAAAACCCCATTTTCAGATTTTGCTAACTCAAAACCTCTGGCATAGGTTCCAACAATCAGTGTTTTAATATGTTTCCTCTTTCCTTATCAACCTGGGTAATTCTGATGCACAATAAAGTTTTAAAAATATTATTCCAAAGGATTTTACAATTGAAGTCTATTTCAAATCTGAATAGAGGTTACATAAATAATTCTAAAAATGTTGCTAGTTCAAAACTCTCATTGTACCTCCATGCAGCCAAAATGAGGATAATGTTTTTTAAGTTATTGGCCAGTTGAATTCAAATTAGGTCTCTCTTTAAAATATGACAGAGATAATCAAAATCTAATTTCAGCACTTCTAATAACACTGAATTTGAATTCCTTTATATTAAACAAACATAAATGTTCTTTAAATCACCACTACCCAAACTTTAATAAATCTCTTATAAGAAAAGTATAAAACAATTAACAATTAATTTTTATGATTGCTACTTTTATATGAAGAAATCTTACAGAAGTGGTTATCAACTACGGAATATCACCATTAACATCATCATCAATTTTAATAAGTTTAAGATAACATGTAAAAAAATGTGAAATGAAACTTTACAGATTTCAAGAAATGTCTGAGGGGAAATTTGAATAAATAATTTTTTACAATAGGCTACTTTTTGAAATTTTTTTCATTAATTATGAGATTCTTTGAAATATTCCATAAGCAAACATCCTAAAAGAAATGCATAGCCTAGGGAGTAAACCTCTCAGGAAACTAATAGTTTTCTTTGCATTTTCCAGAGAAGAAAAACAGCATACAACCCCCAAATGCACGTTTCCTTTAGCATTCAATTTTTTAAAGAACATGCATTTATTAATATTGCTTTATTTGATTAAGTAAAATATTATAAATAAATTCAGTAAAGCATAATATATTTCAGCTCATATTAGTTCATATAACCTTATTGTTATCAATATATAACTTAAAATTATATAATAGGCATGATTTGTCAAGTTTACTCTTCTCATCTAAAAAAATAGATACAACATTTTTATGTGATTTACATTTCAGAAATAGTTGTTTCAGGATCAAATTTGCAAATATGAGAAAATATACATATTACCAAACATGTCTGAGGAAGTTTATAAATTTGTAAATAATATCTGAAAATGTACTAGAATAATGTGACAAGAACCATTTTAAGTTATAATTTAAGTTATAATTAGTCTAACTTCCAATCTATTACAGATAACTTAGTTTGAATTTGGCAAGAATTCATTTATTGATCCAATATTTTAGAAGTTAATATAATTGAATCTCAATGTAATTGTAATATGAGAACATTTGTTATTTTGTTTCTATAATACAACCCATAACCATGAAAAATTATTAGAAAAATGATCATAAATATGAAAGAAAACATATAAAGCAATATTTTAACTTTTTATTTGTATATATTTTTATTTATTTTTATAGTTTTACATAGAATTGGGTTCTTCCCAACAAACTCATGCATGCAAGGAAATTGATTTCATTTCATGATTCCCACTTTTCCCTCCCCATTTTCCCTACCATACTCCCTCCTCTCTCCCATTCTCCTCCTTCTCTTCTACTATATTTCCTTTCACTGATCTATTACTTTATATTTGATTGGTTCTTTATGTTATTCTCTCTACCCTCTTTCCTTTATTTTACTCTAGCTTTGGCATATGAGAGAAAACATTCAACATTTTGGTTCCTGAGTTTGGATCTTTTTACTTAGAATGATATTATTCATTTCCATCTATTTACCAGCAAATGCCATAATTTCATTCTATTTTAAGGCTGAGTGAACTCTATTGTGTGTGTGTACTATCACACACACACACACACACTTTCCACAATTTCTTAATCCATTAATCCATTTATAGGCATCTGGGTGGATTTCATAACTTCAGCTATTATAAATTGTGCTGTTATACACATCAGTGTGACTATGTCATCGTAGTATGCCAATTTTAATTCTTTTGGGAAAATACAAAGGGATTGGAAATCTGGGTCACATGGTGGTTCCACGCTAGTTTTTTTGACGAATCTTCACAGTGCTTTCCAGGGTGGTTGTGCTAGTTTGCAGTCTCACCAACAATTACAAATGTAGTTTTATTCCTCACGACCTCACCAGCATTTATTGTTGTTCATGTTCTTGATCATTGCTATTCCAAGTGGGGTGAGATGAAATTTAGTACAGTTTTGATTTGCACTTCTCTGATTGCTAGAGATGTTGAACATTTTTTTATATATTTACTGGCCATTTGTGTTTCTACTTTCTAGAAGTATCTGTTTCTTTCTTTGGCCTATTTATTGACTAGGTTATTTTATTTTATTTTTATTTTTTGGTGTTAGGCTTTTTGAGTTCTTTGCATAGTCTAGATATTGTTCCCCTATTAAAAAGGTAGCTATGTGTTACTGCTTAATTGTATTTTGTTATATAAATAATCAAAATTATTTGCCCATTATATTGTTGATAGACATTTAAATTATTTTTCCTGCTCAATTATTACAAAAACCACTATTAAGAATAGTCTTATATGTGTATTCTATACATGTTCTGAGTTACTCTGTTTTGGAGTTGATGATTTGTAAGGCATGTGTATCTTCAAATTACTTTGACATAGCTTATTTTATTTTAAAACCATGTGATAATTCTCAATACTAAATATCCTAAACAGTATAAGGTAATGTTAGTTTTTTTTTTTTTGGCAAATCTGGTGAGGATTTGTTATTGTATTAGTATACTTTTCATTTGTAATTCTTTGATAATTAGATTAACCACATCATCAAAAGTTTATTAGGCTTTTTTCTTTTGTTATACTTTTTATTCATCTGTTGGCATTCTTTATATATTCTGTATAGCCAAAAATTTGTTGATAATATGCTTCAGCAACTTCTAATTTGTGACCTAACATTTTATTCTTCCTGTATCTCTTAATAATTGAATTTCTTAATTTTAATGTAGTTGAATATATCAATTATCTTCTCTTGAGAGGGATTTATTCTTATGTCAGATTTAGTAAATTATTTGCTACTCCAAGGCCATAAATATATTTACCTATTTTTAAAAAATTTAATTGATACGTAACAATTGTGCCTACTTTGATGGTATGATATTTTGATACACTTATATAATCTACAATGATTAAATCTGGGTAATTATCATACCCATTATCTCAAATATTTATCATTCTTTTCTGTTAGGAACATTTTAAGCCCCCCTTCTATTTTGTTTTTTTGGATTGTATTTATTTATTTATTTGGTACCAGGGATTAGACCACTGAGCCACATCCCTAGCCCTATTTTATATTTTATTAGAGACAGGGTCGCATTGAGTTGCTTAGGACCTCGATAAATTACTGTGGCTGGCTTTGAACTCCTGATCCTCCTGCCTCTACCTCTGGAGCTGCTGGGATTACAGGAATGTGTAACCACACCTGGCTCCCCGTTCTATTTTGGAATGTATAATATACAATAAATTATTAACTATTGTCACCCTATTATGCTTTTGACACTACAATTTGTCCCTAACTATATTTTTATATCCCATAACCAGCCTCTGCTATCTCATCTATCCTTCACAGCCCCTAATAATTACTTATTAAACTCTCTACATTTATGAAATCAAGTTTAACTTCCACATGAGTGATATTACACAGCATTTGCATTTTTATTTTCTAATACTTTATTGGTTTCTTTTTTAAAATTCCTAAACTATGCAGAATTGGTTCTATGCAGTATTTGAGATTTTCATTCACTTTTATTTTAAACATTGCCAGAATCATTTATTATAAAGTCTATCTTCCTTCCCAATATCTTGCAAGAACAACTTCTGTTATCCACTAAATATCTGTATATACTTAGGTATATAAATCTGCTTTCTTTTTTCTTTCATTATCTGTATCCATATCTAATTCTATATCATTGTCAATTCTTTTTTTTTAAAGAGAGAGAGAGAGAGAGAAAAATTTTTTTTTAATATTTATTTTTTAGTTCTTGGCGGACACAACATCTTTGTTGGTATGTGGTGCTGAGGATCAAACCCGCCGCATGCATGCCAGGCGAGCTACTGCTTGAGCCACATCCCCAGCCCCTCATTGTCAATTCTTATGTCAGTACCACAATTACTGAAATATTTGAGCTAATGCCAACTTTTAGGGCAAATCTATTCAACTTGTTTTTCTTCAAGAGTTTCTTGGAACTCTGCATTTTCACAGAAAAAAATGGAATTGTTCCATCACTTTCCATGCATAAAAAAATGAAAATAATTAAAAATATTTCTAAATAATAATCTATAAATTTTAAGAAACTTAACATATTTAGATATTAAATATTTCAATTAACATTGTATGTTAGTTTATTTATTTTGAATTTGTTTAATGTTTCTACCATTATTTGTTAGTCACAAATCATCATAGTTTCTTTCAAGAACAAATCAAGTTTATTTTATTATGATAAATACCTGGAAATAAATAAAATCAAACGTCTATGTAAAGCCCATGCCATACTTTAAATATTATACTAAAATATATAGAATCAAGAAAGATCTGTTTATTATAATGGTGCTATTTAGATGTGTTTTATTTCTGTGTCATTTTTCATAGTTTTAAAAAATTATTTTTAAAGTACTATAGCTAAATTTGTTGCCCAGTTTGCATTTAATGTTCTCTAGAAAATAGTTATGTCAATTTGACACCATTTCTACACTCACCAATCAAGAGATCATCAAGAGAAAACCTTCAGGACAAGATAAGAATTTTTAAAAATACCAATGCATGTATACATGAGGATGCACATACATATGCACTGTGTAGAACTTTCACTCAGTCAAGATTATGCAAATTACTAAGTAAAGTTAATGAACTGAAATCTAATATCAGTCTGAAAATGTTAGGCTAAAACTGGAACTGATTTTGAAAACAATCCCAAATGAAAACTAGATCTCTACTTGGAGACAGTTTTCATTTCCAAAGCTATTTATTCCTTGTTTGAATAAATAAACTAGAGAAATTCAATTTTTCTTTATTTAAATAACTCATCAAGCTGTATGTCTCATAGTTTGGGTCACTTTAAAAGCAGAATTATAATTGTAGTAAGACAAGGCAGCGTGTTTCTAACTATGATTTATTTACTTAAAATGTAAAGTTGGTACATTTTTAGAAAATTATAATAGGAAATAAAATTATTTGAGTATTAACTTTGATATCCCTAGTTCCTATAATGAATCATGGATTTCTGTGTCTGTGTGATTCTGCTAGTACTGTTCATTTGTTCTTTCAGTTATTTATTCATTTATTCTTCCACAAATAGGCCCTGAGGAAATAGAGACTTAGCCTTTCTGATTAGAGATTTCTCAATCACTCCAGCAACACATAATTCACCAATGTTAACAAAATTTGAATTTTTTATTTCTAACTGTACTTAAGCAGTATTTCAAAAACATAACCCTTTAATTTGACATTAATTCATGAATTACAAACCCGATTTCTAACAAATTCATGGATAAAAACTGTTGTCAAAGCATGTAATGAAAGAATATAAGGTAGAAAATGATAATGAAAGTCACAAAGATTTTACATATGTATTTGCATG
This sequence comes from Spermophilus citellus, assembly GCF_964194105.1. NCBI lineage: Eukaryota > Metazoa > Chordata > Mammalia > Rodentia > Sciuridae > Spermophilus > Spermophilus citellus. The sequence goes on from NC_138195.1 coordinate 40,985,503, forward strand.
TGGATATGTACATGTCTATATTAGTTTTATACCTTTAAGACAGGCCAATTTTTTATAAAAGTTCAGGGTTAATGTTTTTAAAATGCATGGCCATTAAAGATATCTTTAGAATGTTTTAAAAATATAAAAGTTTCCTTTCAATTTTATTAACTTTAGGTTACCAAAAATCAGAAAAATATAAAAAAATAATGTGTTAGTCATCATCCATTCAAAATTTTTATTGAGTAACTATTAGAAGCCATATGGTAGTTTTGTGTATTGGGTCTAGAATAACAAAATGAAACCTTACTCCCTTGTTGCTTGCATTCAGACACTGAATATTAAAAAAATAATTAATATTTTGGGAAAATCATTGTATGTTAGATAGCATACTTATTTTCCATGTATGCATTTTATTTTATTGTTATAGCATCATCCTAACCCAGATATTGACATTCTCACATAGGAAGACATGAGGAAATAAAAACTAAAAGAGAAGTTATCTGTTATCTAAGATTAGGCATAAATGTACATGTGTTTGTTTTTGCACATGTGGGGAGTAAAGAGATAAAGGAGGCATTTTACAGTTGAAAGTAAGTTTTGTCATAATAGAAAATTGCTAACAATTTTTTATAATTTAAGGCTGGTAATTGAGTTTACCTATGAGGCGAATAGTTCCTGTATACTGAGATAACAACACATTTAACCTTATATATTAAAAATAAGCACTTAATTTTCTTTCATGAAAAACATAAGAATAGTGAAACATTTTTGACTGAAAAGTTGACTTTCATTAAAAAAAATCTATTTTTTTTAGTTGTAGTTGGACACAATACCTTTATTTATTTATTTTTATGTGGTGCTGAGGATGGAACCTTGGGCCTTGTATGTGCTAGGCGAGCGCTCTTCCGCTGAGCCACAACCCCAGCCCTAATGTTTCATTTTTTAAAATGGAAATCGAGTGTATCTACTTTTATTTTTACTTCACATACTTCTAATATCTAAGGTTTTCTAAGTATAGGGCATTTTTCTGAGGTTTTCAATAATGCCTTATTTAATCATGATACCATCTCTTCACAATGAAGCAGTCAAAGCTCAGAGGAGTTTTTATTATCAGTCACACTGCTTTTAATTAGAAATTGAGCTGATGTTTTAAACTTGGAAAGTATGCAAATAATTTTGTTATGATGATTCTCCTCTTTTGTTATATGTTTATAATAATTCCATTTACCTATATTCTATTGATATGTTTTTAGGAAATACACATACATGGTCTTGTTTGAGCCTTTTTTTTTTTTCCCAGTAAAAGGAATACAGAAATCTCAACAACTTCAACAAACATGTGCAGGCCTAATCTTTTCGGTCAACTGAAGAAAACACTGTAAGGAGCTTAGGTGGAATTGGTATAAAAACACAGCTGAGTTGAGATTATTGATGATCTTTTTTTTTTTTTTTTTTTTTTTTTACAGAGAGAGTGAGAGAGGGGAGAGAGAGAGAGAGAGAGAGAGAGAGAGAGAGAGAGAGAGAGAGAGAGAGAGAGAGAGAATTTTTAATATTTATTTTTTAGTTGGCGGACACAACATCTTTGTTGGTATGTGGTGCTGAGGATCGAACCCGGGCCGCACGCATGCCAGGCGAGCACGCTACTGCTTGAGCCACATCCCCAGCCCCTGTTGATGATCTTTAAACACTCAATTTGTGTGTCAGTCCCTTTTGGGTCATATGGAAATTCAGAAGGAGGGAATAGATCCATCTAAGTGAAGAATGGGGTTGTATCATCAAAGGAACATATAGATACAGCAAAGGAAGCTGAACCCAGTGGAACAGTACTCTTATGATGGTCAGCATCCATAATGTGGAGCACAGGAAAGGTCAGAGCAAAACAAAAATCTTCTCTCTGAGCAAAAGGGATAGTACTATCAGTAACATTCAGCAATAACTGAGGGAAGACTTGGAACTTAGCATTAATTTTTTTCAAGAAACTTGATGCATAGCATGATAGTGAAGAGCACTGATACAAAGTCTTCTTCTCCACTTATATTGTATATTCTTGGGCAAATTAATTGATACTTTGAAGAATCAGTTTCTTCAACTGAAGACTGTAGAAAATAAGTTCCTTTGGACTCTTTGGAGAATAAAATATTGGGATTTAGATAAAGAAGTTATTTATTCATCTGGATCCAACATAAGTGAAGCATTACCCCAAACTCAGTTATTACTTTTAACATTATTTTCATTACATATGATTTTGGTCCCAAGTTGAAGCTCTGCATTGCATAAAATAGGATCAAGTGAAAATGTTCCTTCTTTAGCAATCTTCCATTTAATTAGGGTTTATTTTATTTTTAGCAATGAATTGCAAACTCAAAAATAAATATCTCATTTATTGACTTACCTCTTACAAATCTATTCAGCATTGAGAGGTAAATAAAGATGTAAATTACAGGATATTTGAGACATTGATCTATAACCTGGAGAAACCCTGAGGTTCATGGATTCCTTATATACTGGTGGAGATCAAAAATGGACTAATTTTCCCCTTAAATTATTCTAACACTAATAACCATTATCCTGTGTCCATCCTTACAAATTTTAGGTGGAAAGCTGATAGAGCCAATGAAAATTGATTTCAATTCTAAGAATTAGACTAACTATTCTAAATTATTTGCACTTCTATACTATAGAACTTTTTTTCTCCATATCAGTCAATTAAAATATGTAAAAGGTAGGAAGATGAGACCCAAGTCTCAAATAAATTAATATTACCCTGTTTTTTTTCCTGTGATTGCTACAAATCTATCAGCTAATCCCTTACACTTGGTATCCTTAGAAACCAATTTAAAAAATGCTGTGAATGGAACTTAAAGTCAAGAAACTTAAAAAAAAGTTGTATCAAAAAGTTCATGTAACTTATACTTGGAAGGGAAAATCCTGAAATACCATTAAAATTTTTCCTCTCCTAAATGCAAACTTCATTGCTATATATACTTCAAAATATTCAAACAAAGTACAAGTGCTCCAAATTTTCTTCAAGGAAGCAATTTCAGTTTCAAGAAGGTGAAAATAGCTAAAAAGTATAAGTGAATATATAAGTTTTAGAAAAATGACACAAATATATATATATATATATATATATATATATATATATATACATATATGAAATCTATATCTTGTATGGTATAAAAAGATAAATGAGAGAAACTATAAAAGAGTGTCTCAAAATATACCTAGATATAGTGCAATCCCAGTTTCTAAGATATAACATGATAATGTGCAAAGTATGAAATAGATAAGGATATGTGATCAGGAGATGTGAAATTGACTCAGAAAAAGACCTCATCTAAACTTTTTAAAAAACACTATATAGATATAGTGCTTATAACAACAACATGATTAACTGCAATCCTTATTGAAGTGATAATAATAAAATTTTTCCCAGAAAGAAATGTCCAAAGTTGAGGACCTGATGACTTTATAAGTGATGCCAAGCATTCATAAAATCATGAATGCCATTCCTTCTCAAGCTCTTCCAAAAAAATTGAAGAGGAAGAAAAACTTCTAAACTCATTATGCAAGTCTAATACTATCCACATACCCAAATCTGATAATGACATTACAAGAAAAAAAAAAAAAAACTAGAGGACAACATCCTTATAAGTACACTTGCAAAAATCCTCAAAAAAAGTACTAGGATACAGAATTTAATAGCAAAAAGGATCACCACAATCAAGTAGGATCTTTTATCCCTATAATGCAAGGATGGTTTGGTATACACAAATAATATGTTTGATTATAACATTAATATGATCATTTCAATAGATGCAGAAAAGTTGACAAAATTCAACATCCTTTCATGATAAAAACACTAAACACATTAGTTGTAGAAAGAATCAATTTAACACAATAAAGATTATGAATGGCAAGCCCACAGATAATATTACTCTCATCAGTAAAAAGTTAAAAGCCTTTCTCCTAAGATCAAGAATAAGACAAGTTATACACATAAAAAGTCATATAAGACATTGGACCAAAACAAGGCTCAGAAATAAACATTATATATGATGTATTGATTTCAACAAAAGTGCAAAGAATGCACAATGAGTGAAAAATAGTCTCTTCAGTAAGTTGTACCCAGAAAACTGGATATACACATGCCAAAGAGTGAAATCAGGCCCCTTACACAGGCCAAGATGTGTAATTAGCCCTAGTGCCCATCAGAAGACAAATGGATGAAAAATAATGGAGTTTTTTATACGTACAATGGAGATTTTTAAAGACAATAATGAAAAATGGAATCATGCCAATTGCAGGGAAATGGATGAAAATGGAAGCTATTATGTTAAGCAAAATTAGCCAGATAACAAAAAATACAATTATTACATGTTTTCTTCCATATATGGAAACTTAAACAAACAAAGATCTGAAAATAGATGATAGACTATTAAGGAAGGGGATGGGTACTTGGAGGGAGGAGGATGAGAGATAAAGAAAAGAAAGTGTACCAGGCAGATTGGAAACAGTCCAGATATGATATAGTGCAATCATATCATTAATTGTATGGAATCATTAATTTCTTCTATATGATTGAAAAAATTATAATAAGAAAAATATAAGTAAAATGTAAACATTCTAAAATACAAAACAAAAATTTATCCCTTATCTTACACCATATATAAAAATTAAATTAAAATGATAATATGGTTTGAAATGAGTTGCTTCCTAAAAGCTCTCTTGTGAGAATACTCAGCAGAGAAATTATTAAATTATGAAAGTCATAACCTAATCAATGGATTAATCCATTTGATGGATTAATCATTTGAAAGAGTTGCTGTAGTGGGTGGTAACTGTAGGCAGGTAGGTTGTGGCTGGAGAAAGTAGATCGCTGGGGGCATGCCTTTGGGGTTTGTATTTTGTCCCTAGTTCTTGAATCTCTGTCTCTGCTTTCTGGCTACCATAAGCTAAACAGCTTTCCTCCTCCATACCCTCTTGCCATGATGTTCTGCTTCACTCAGGTCCAAAGCCATGGAATTGGCTGACCATGGACTTAACCTCTGAAACCATGAGCCCAAAATAAACTATTTTCCTCTAAGTTGTTCTTGTCAAGTATTTTGGTTACAGAAAAAAATGTCTAATTAACAAAAATGAATTAATGACTTAAACATTAAACCTGAAACTATAAAACTATTAGAAGAAAACAGAGAAAGTTCCATGGCATTGGACTAGTTGATGATCCCCAAAGAAAATGTAACAAAGTGAAAATAGAAAAAAATTAAATCAAACTGAAAAACTCCATAGTCAAAGAAGCAATAAAAAGAGTGAGAGGAAATACTTGCAAACGAGAGGAAATACTTGCAAATCATATATCTTATAAGGGGTTGGATATAAGGTATCCCTCCAAAAGCTCCTGTAGAAAAAATCAATGGTAAAAAGAATACAGAATGCTGTAACCTAATCAGTAGATTGATTAATTCATCTTATATATTAATAATTTGAAGGGACTAACTGGGTGGTAACTGTAGGTAGGTGGGGTGGGGCTGAAGGAAGTAGGTCACTGGGGGTATACCTTTAAGTTTTATATTTTGGCAACATTCTCTCTCTGCTTTCTGGCTGCCATGAGGAAAGCAGCTTTCTTCTGACCTGCCCTTCTGCCATGATGCTCTATCTCATCTTGGGCCCAGAGCAATGGACTTAGACAACCATAGACTGAGACCTCTAAAATCATGAGCCAACATAATCTTTTTCTCAGAAAAAGTTTTTCTTATTGGATATTTTGGTCACAGTGATGCAAGGCTGACTAATACAGGTTAATATCCCAAAAAATGTAAGAACTCACAGAAATCAATAATAATAATAGTAGTTATGGTTTGGATGTGAAGTATGCCCAAAAAGCTCATGTGTGAGACAATGCAAGAAATTTTAGAGAAGAACTTATTGGGTTATAAGAGTCATAATCCTATCGGTGAATTCACACCACTGATAGGATTAACTGAGTAGTGACTGATGGTAGGTAGTGTGTGGTTGGAAGAGGTGGGTACTGGGGGGCTGGCTTTTGGTATATATTTTGTATCTTGGGAGTGGAGTCTCACTTTCTCTCTGCTTCTTCATCATCATGTGACCTGCTTCCTCTGCTATAGCCTTCTGCCATGTTGTTTGGCTTATATTGGTGGGAATATAAATTGGGATAGCTGTTATGGAAAACAGTATGTAAGTTCCTCAAAAAATAAAATAGAGCCAGGCACTGTGATGCACACTTGTAATCCCACTGATTCAGGAGGCTGAGGCAGGAAGATCTTGAGTTCAAAGCCAGCCTCAGCAAACGCGAGGCACTTAGCAACTCAGTAAGACCCTGTCTCTAAATAAAAACAAAATAGGGCTGGGGATGGGGCTCATTGGATGAGTGCCCCTGAGTTCAATCCCTGTTACCCACCCCACCAAAAAAAACTAAAATAGAATTACCATATGATCCAGCAATCCCATTTCTGGGTAATATAGCCAAAGAAATTGAAATCTGTATCTCAAAGAGTTATCTGTACCCATATGTGAATTATAGTAGTCAAGACATAGAAACAACCTAAGTGTCCATCAACAGGAGAATGAATAAAAAGAAGGAAATCCTGCCATTTATAGCATCAAGAATGAGCCTGAAGAACATTACACCAACTGAAATAAGACAGACACAGAAAGGCAAATATTGTATAATTTAATTCATATGTGGAATCTAAAAAAGCCAAAATTACAGAAGTAGAGAGTAGAATGGTGGTTGCCAAGGCCGTGAGAGACTGGGGAGAGATGGGCCGATATTAGTAAGATATTGATAAGAGCAGATTTTTAAGTGTCTTCAACACCTACAGAAACACATATAAAATGATAACTAAGAATAGTAACAGATTTTTTTGTTCAGTGCTGGAGAAAGAACCCAGGCAGGGCCTCATACATGGAAAGTTCTCTATCACTGAGTGATAACCTAAGCCCCAGATATATTAATTAATTTGACAATGGTAGTCAGTTCTCAATGTTTATGATCATAAAAATTATTCCACTGTACACCTAGAATAAGCATGATTTATTATTTGTCAATTAAATATTTTATTACTGTGATAATTACACAGAATGGTGCATTTCACTGTAGCATAATTACAAATACATAAAAATATGGTTTTGTATCCAAAAATGCTTGATAATTTGATAATTTCTTAGATGATCTGATACCTAAACATTTTTTTTCAATCTCCCACCTGTGGTTGAAAAACTCAAACTATCCTTCATTTGTATGTTCAGCTTGGAAAAAAAGAAGCTAAAGTAATACACTGTACTAAGAAATATCTCAAAGGAATTATTAGTAAATATTCTTTAAGAAGCTTGGTGACTATCTCAAAATTCCTCATGAAGATCTCCAGAAACATTTTACCAGTAATTAGCAAGGTGTCATAAACTATCCTTCTCCAGGATCACCTCTTGAGATATGGGTGTAGATTATCACAGTCACCAATAGTCAGATCGTGTACTTCATTCTATAACTCTGACACAAAACTGTATTTCCAAAAGTCTCCCTCCAAATTCTGTCACTTCTTTAAATACTTATTATGCAAACATGTATTAGCTAGTGATCACAAAAGCTCTTCTATAACTTGTTCAAATCACAGATCCCTTTTGAAGTAACTACATTACACTTTGTATGATGAATTGCTTTAAGGTGACTATAAAATAATATTCCAGAATATTTTCCATACCTTTATATTTATCAACAAGACTTAGAAATGTCCTTACTTGCTTGGACACAAGATCATTTAAGAATCAAATCTTGGTAGGCATTATGAATGAGTAGGGGCTATCTTAATGATATACTAGCTAATTCATGAACTTGAATTCCACAATTTTACAAGTGAAGGACCATTTCCAAATTAAATATAATAATTAACAAGCTACTTATTTCAGCATAAGAACCTATTTATTTTATTTTGCTAATTGTTACAGTATTTATTGTTGCTCAAAGATAATAATAATAAAATGGTTATTAGTAGCTCTGTTGGAATTAGTCTCCTGATTAGAATGTCAGTGTGAATTCATGATTAACAAAATGATTGTCCCTAAAGTACTGCATAGCTCACTCATGCTTAAATATCACAGTGCTTAAGCAGAAGTGCCTCAGATTATTATAGATATTAGAACAATAAAATAGTTTTAAAAACAGCTATCTAATAAATTGCAGATGAGTACTCAGACAGGAAGAGGTCAAATGAGCCATCATCTGGGCTAGAGATTTTTTTTTAACTGACTGTTCCAAATTGGGGAGGGAGGAAAGTCTGGAAAGGGATAGGGGAAAATACAGAATTAAGAAGACCCAAAAGAGATTTAAAACACTCCCATAGAGTATATAATCTACAGAATTAGTTCTTTAGGTATGTCAAGGGATAGAAGGTAGACAGAGCATAATGGAGTATAGGTCATTGAGAACTAAGCAAAGATCATGCTAAAAGGTGAAGAGAAGAGAGATGTAATTCATCTTGGTTTATACAGAATAAATTAATCTGATCTTGGAGCAGAAGGGACAGACAGATTGAATCAAAGAATGTTTCATATGCAGTCTGCTCTAGATTGCATTGACAAGCCAAGGTATATCACCTGTCAGAATTAACTAGAATCTACCCAAGAGTTTGAAGAAATTCAGAGGTCAGGTTATCAAAGTTTTGCTAAGAAACTATTAACCTATCTTTCTAAATAATCAATGAGACAACACAGAGGCAATGCCAGTTCATTCCATAAACAACTCATCAAAGAATTTTGGTTATTTTTCAAAATATTCTTTGGAAGAAAATATGTTAAGAAAATATGTTTCTCTGAAAGGAAATTAACTCAGGTATTCTTTGTATTTCTGGGTTTTGACTAATGTAAATAGATGTAATTGAAAAAGAAATTATTAAGGAAGGAAAAGTAGTAAAAGTATAGAGTGAAAATAATCACTATTTATTCCTCTCTATACTCCCCAACATTGTATACACACACATATACCCACAAAAAGAGAAAGAAAGTGAGAGAAAGCCAGAGAACATACACTAAAATGAGACTTCCTGCAGGAGGCCTTCTCCCCGACTTCTCTATCATGATGTTTTATGTGCACTTATTTAACTTATGGAAGTTAAGGACAAATGTGTTGTGCTGTGGTTCATTAACACAGGTGACTAGCTATTTCAAGAAGGAGCCAGAGCCTCTGAACCTGTGAGATTCTTCTTTAATACTGGAAATTATAGGATTCTAAAGTTACAGATTATGAAAGTCAGATATAAATCCAACCTGGCCCAAAAGTTTGGAAAACATGGATAAAGTTCTTTTATTTAGAATTTCATAGCCACAACATTCTGTGGGTATAAGGAATGCTGGCTTCTAATATTTGAGTAAACAACCTTAGTGAAGGCATTTCACTGAAAGCAAAAAGAAAACTAATTGTGATGATCGCTGTCAAGTAGGATTAGAAAAATGGCTGATCATATTGTTTACCATATTAATATGGGTAAATATATATAATCCAATTCTGGACTATTTTTTTTGTGTGTGTGTTTTATTCTGTGAGATCTCTTTTCTGACTTTGGAGACGAACATGCCTCCTAAAATATTTACCAATTAAATTATTAATTTTATATGTGATACTTGTGGATTTATGTTATTTTCCCTATTAGAATATGAGTCATATTGTACTTCCTCATAATATTTTTTTGCACAGAAAATACATCATGCTTATTTAGTATGTATTTCAAGTTTTTAAGATCAAATTTCATGAGAAATATGTGAGCATTCTTTAAAAATAAACACGACAAGAGGATACAATACATTTTTCACTTACTTGGAATGCTTAAATCTTTTGAACTCAAAGAAGATAGTTTTTCAACACATAAAAGTAAAATTATTTCAACATAGCATAATCAATACATAGGTTTATTTTTCTGTGATCACATATAACCTAAAAGTATAAACCTAATTATGAATAATTCATATAAATTCATATACCATAGATAAGTGGTTTACTACTGAGAAAACAGGAGGTCTTTGGAATATATCTGTGGTGTCATTAGGGAAGTTCTCAAAGGTCACTTCTCTCAAATTGAATTTCTCTGCTCATGTGAATTCAAGCATAATGGCCAGAGGACATTAAATATAAGCAAAATAGCATTTCTAGCAGAGCACATGTGTAGTTCCTATGTTTTCTTTTCCTGGCCTCCATATGAGAAAACACAGCTCACTCTATCAATGTGGATTTATGAGCAACTACCACACACAGGCACCCTTTGCTGGCTTGGAATGAACAACAAACACAAAATACAATGACAGTAAAACTTTTCCTTTAAAGCTGCAGACATGTTTCATTGTTTGCTACGAATTCCAGCTTGTGCTGTTTGATATGATTTCCCAAATCTTATGTTGCTGATATTTTTAAATTCTTCATAGCTTTTGCAGCTCTCAAGCAGGGACATACATAACAAAGAAAGCATGTCATTAAGGAGTGGTGGCAGGACCTTAGACCCCTAGAGACTCATCTATACCTGTTCTAGTTTTATCTGTTTTATATAGAGAGTTCTTTGAATCCATGTCCTCTGTACCCCTTGGCCCTCCACAAAAGTATACCACTACAGCCAGAGATAGCTACTTAATTCCTATTTTAATTAGAATACTAAATTGAACACTATACTCTTAACTCCATAATAGCTTCACCCATTTCATCATTCTATGAGTATTTGGTAAGGATCATATAAAGATATGTAATAAGGTCTTGTGGTAAATTCAAGAATTAAAGGTTTTCCTTTCTTGTTCTTCAACTATATAGTCTATTTGTAATAGTTTATAAAATTTCTCCAGATAAGTTGGGAGAAGACTTCTTTTTAAGGAGAAAACTTCTACTTAATAAATTTATTTATATCCAAGGGAGCATATAGAATTGAGTATAAGACCTTTAACTTTTAAAAATTAAACTGCTCTAAAATAAAGTTATATATATACTCATAGGAGCTATGTACCATCTTCTGATCTCTGACATGAAATCTATTTTATTTAGGAATCCTTTTCATTTGCTCTTCTGTTATATGGGCATCCCTAAATGGACTGATGTAAAACTTGCTCTTGTATCCCTAAAAGAGACAAAAGGCATTAAATAAGGTCTCAAATGGCAGGCTAATTTTATAACAAGTAATTAAGGGATTAGAAAAAAATTTTCCCTTTATTAAACTGGCAGCCTGTGTGAACTACAAAGGGCTATAGATAATCCTTCCTTTTTACCCTTAACCCTCATAGTAGCAGGTCTGGTACTTTTGGACAACTACTAATTCCTACCTTTAGATAAAGGACAGAGAACAGTATGGGTAAGAGCTGATTAATACATGGTATTAGAACTATAGACAATTAATTATATATAAATATTGTAACCAAAAAATCTAAAAGGAAAGAGATCCTAATTTTATTAACCTCCTAAAATAAAAGATGAACACACATATTGGGAGGAAGTATTTAATAAGTACATGAGTGGCATGATGCCATTATCTTTGCTGTGACTGTCCATTTCCTTCGTTTTCATTTTAGTCTTAAGAATGACAAATCCATCAAGGCCCATTTTAATTTTATTTTCAAATGTTCTCCATTTAACCCATCAGAGATGGCTCTTATGGTCTCTTTGTTAATATTGTAACCACTACAATATATTTGTCTTTTAATGGTTTACTAGTTGTTTCACCTGTATTATCATTGTTTCCCTAAACAGGAATTGATTTGTTAATCAATACTGCTATGAAACTGTAGACTCCCATTTCCTACATTTCTTAATGTTTTCCAAAAGAAAATCATGACTATACTAATTATAAATTTTGTAAATCTCTACACACCATACTTTTCTATATAATTCCATTCATCTCTTAATTTAGTAAGATGAACAGAAAGAAAATACCATTACTGAAAGCAGCTTGACTCCTAGAAAATTCAACATACTATTTTTGTTTTATATGTTCATACTTTGCTTAAACTTCTATTTTGAAAGTTTGCTGAGGTTCAGTAATTGATGACAGTAACCAGTTACATTTTCCTTTTTTTGAAAACTGGAAAATTTTCCCTATAGTTTTCCAGCACAATTTTTATTCTCTATGGCTCTGTAAAAATAACTGAAAGTAGTTCTACATCAACATCTGCCAGTTCCCTCAGAATTCTGGGATGTGATTTGTCTAGCCTAGAGGCTTGGAGTAATTTAAAAGCAGCCAGGTACTTTTAGTGTACCACCAATTGGGCTTTGGTCCCTTTAACCATAATTGTTTTACCCCATCTTGTTTAGAGATCATTCTTCTTGATAGAAAAGGCAGAAGCAAAATAGGAATTGAATGGTTCTGTGATTTTTTTTCTCAGTCATCTGATTTCTCACCATCTGTCCTAAGCAGTTGGGCTTATCCCTTCCTTGTTCTTCTTTGACATGAAAAGAGGGTTTTATGACTTGCATTGAAAAAGGAACTGAAAACTACTTTGAACATAACCAAATTGAACTGAAAAGCACAGATCGTATCTAGGGAGATGTAGTGAGAATATTACTAATTGCTAGATCAAATTTACAAAGAACAAAGAAATAGGAATGAGGCAAAGAAACAAAATATTCATGTGGAACAATTAAAAGATCAATGATGACAATTATAAAGCAGAAAACTAATGTTCTAACCAAAACATGTTTTCTCCTTCAATTAATAATAATTCAGCATGCTATAATGTATGAAGTAACTTTATAATGTCAGTTGCATTTCTTTTGCAAATACACATTGAAAGACAGATCAAAGAGATGAATGGTTTGCAACAAAGCAATGTAATGACAATATCTTTGAAATCCACAAAGCTGTTGAAATCTCCCTAAACCTATATGCATCTGCTTTCCACAACAAATGTGTTCCGAGAGTTAATTCCAAGAGTTCGTTCACTCTTTGTTTGACTTCTTTGAAAGTCGTAAGTTTTTAAATTTTCAACTCTATATGGCACAGTAATATTTTTCTAGGGATTTGGCTACCAATACTACACTATTATTAATCTAACAGTCATTCTACAGAGACCTGGTGATACAATTTGCTGCTCAATGGAATCTCTAAATATTATATAAAACTAGAATTTTTTAAATGATGAAAAATAAAACTACCTTTCATTAGCCAATTGATGAGTAACGTAGCATGTAGCAGATACTGTCAAGTGGCACCCCCAGGCATTAGATACTGTTTCACATTCTTATGATAGTGAAAACAAACTCAAATTTCTAATATGATGAATCTCCCTTATAAAATTTTGGGTTCATCATTCTTCTGTTTGTACTACAAATATTAACTACATTTACATTAACAAAGAAGAGAGACACTGGATAACAAGTTACCTAGAAACACTGGATAACAAGTCTCTTTCTTAGACTCTTGGAACCAAGAAAAAGAGACAGAAGAAGAGGAATTTGTTGAGAGACTGAAAGGTTTAGAGAAGAGAGACAAAAGGAAATGTAATGACTCCTTTTTACAGAGTGAAGGAAGGCTCAAAACACCCATTTTCAAATAATTTTGATTTAGAGGCAACTAATGTTATTGAGAGGATCCTATACCATAGTTGCTCTGGTATACACTTCTGCAAACATTGTCTATTAAGCTTCAAAAGTCATCCTGTCAGATGAAATTATTATTACCATTTTAGAGAATAGGGAATCAAAGGATGTTAGGAAATTTTCCTAAGTCCTCATGGTTGGTAAGTCAAAAAAAAGCACATGATAAACCATGATTTCTTTTGCAAGATATGGGATATTTCTTTCTCACTCTATGGTAAATAGCAAAAGCAGAGGAGAGGAAGTGAATAGTACTCATGGTTCTATGATTCATTTTTAGCCCAACAATCTATAGCAAATATTTGCCCTACTGTACCCTATCAGCAGCCAGTTAAATGTGTGTACTTACTAGTAGATTAATTTTAATATTTTAATACACTGACTATTGTAACATGTCATACACATAAACTGCTATGGATCAGGAGGATAAAATTATTCCTCACCTAGCTCATGAACTCTCAGAGTTCTTTATCCATCCCAAAACTTTGCAGTCATAATCCAATATTGTGTTCTATTTAGAAAAGAATTAAAACTTTATTAACAAGAATCATATTAAGGAATTTTAAGAAAGTTGATATCAGTATATATTTGAAATTAACAAATCTAGATACAATTCTGTCAAGATAGAACCTTGAACTCAGTTTGATCAAAGGGACATTTATTTAAAAGGTTTATACTAAGGGAAAAATCTATTAGTTATGTATTTCATTAGGGTTTGGAGCTACAGAGATCAGAGATCAATTAATGACAAGCTTTGATGCCATATATCTCACAAATCATTACCCACCGACAAAACTGTCTATGTAATTCGAAAATTCAAATAAGCTTTATTGCAGAGGAAAAATAGTAGAATAGAAGTCATTTTGTTTAGTTCATTTATAGAAACTATTTCATTCAGGTAATAATGACAGCAATATAAGAAAATTTGCTAACAAGTATATAGTATAGAATGATAGATAAAAAGAGACCATTTGATCTTTTTATATTTATATTATTTTCTATATAATTTTCACATTTTCCTTTGGTTACTTAGACATTCAGATAAGCAATCTAGTTATACATTATGTATTGCACAGTGAAAACTTTCACTAAAGTTTAAAGGAAACAGTTTTTTAAATCACCATATTTACCTTGAAAAATCATGCTAATACTAAAATATGAACCTTTTTTTTTAAATTTTATGGAATAATCTAGTGGTTTAGTAGAAACCATAAGTATATTTCTTAGCATGGACATTAGTTAATGTACTGTTCAAAAATAAAACAAAAATGTTCTAATAATTTATTTTTAAAAATAACATATCTACATAAATATGACAATGAAGTATTTGTCCATTAGATTAAAAGCCATAATCATTATCTAATTAGTATAATAATTACAAAACAAATATATAAATATTATAATATGATCAATATAAGAATTAAGTCAGTCATTGGACAAACTAGAAAATTATTACAGAATTGCAGAGTTCACCAATTGTCAAAATAAATTCAGTTTTGAAGGACTATAAAGAAACTACATTGCAAAGGACAGAAGGATTATTAAAGCTCAGCTGCTTTTTAATCTTTTTATTGATAAGGACCAAAGACGGAATTGTCTTTGCGTTATAGTTCACTAAAAAAAATATATAATTTTAGTTGACAGCAAATGAACTATGAAGGACTCAGTTTAATGAACTTTATTGAGATAATATTGGATGGAAGGTCCTGTGCTATGAGGTCTCGAACATAGATGAATAATATCTATGTAGACTACTAGTTTGCTAGTGCTGCCATAATAGAGTACAATAGCCTATTTTCTCACATTTCTGGAGGCTGATAGTCTGAGATTAAGGTGTTGACAGGATTTGTTTTTACCCAAGGTCTCTCTCTGTGGCTTTCATATGTCTTCTCCCTATGTCTTCATATGTTTTTTTGTTGTATGTATGCCTATGTCTTAATTTCCTATTCTTATGAGAACAGCAGTCACACAGGAGTATGTCTCATCCAAATGACCTAATTTTAGCTTAATTATCTCTTTAAAGACCCAACCTCCACATACAGTCACTTTCTAAGGTATTTAGTGTTAGGACATCAATATATGAATTTGAGGGGAGGATACAATTCAGCAAATAATAAAGTTTTCCTGCCCTCAGGACTTTCAAAATAATAAATAAGAAAATTATTTTAAAAATAACTAAAATAAAAGAAAATGTGATAAAAGTTATAGCGAGAATTCAAAATTATGAGGGAGTACAGAATGAATCATTTGATCAAGTATTAGATAAAATACCAAATGGTTTTAGAAGAAATGAATTCCAATAAATTGAGATGAATATGATGAGAATAATAGGAAATAAAATTATTAGAGAAAGCATTCTGTAGGGCTAAATTTTAAATTAATTATTTTCTGTCTCAATGAACAAAGAATATTGTATATTTAGGATGCTGAAGACCATTTTATCACTGATAACTAAGCAGCAATAGAAAAATTTTATATTCCTCAGTTTTACATGTAAAATATCTCACAGGCTAATAACCAGACAAAATAATTCTCCACCATAATTCTCTTCTAACATATCATTTACACCTGTGACATTTTTCAACAGAAACAGAACAGGGTGAGTGTTAGAACTGTACCAATCATAAACCAGAAGAAGACATGGGTAATAAAAGTCTAATAACAATTGGATTATCTTTGTAGAAAATCTATATATCAAAAAGTTATGTCTATAGCTCTTTGTTCTGAGGGTCAGTTCCAAAATTTATATGATACAACAGCATTTTAAATTCTTTCCTGTAACAAAGTGTCACTATCTGAGTAAAAAAAAAAAAAAATAAGTAGAAATGTGGTATTTTATTATCAGTGAGTACCTACCACTGAAGTTTAGCTTCTTAGCTTCCCAAAATGCATTATTATTAGTCTCACTTGATAAACAATATTTCTGATAAAAAAGAATGTAAATTTTGATTTCTTTTATTTTAAAAAAACACAAGAAAATAGCAAGAACTACCCAAACTGCCTTCTTTGTACTTCTAGAGTCAAAAAGTGTTGAATTTTCACAGAACAATAATGAAATGTGCTTCCTTAAGAGTTCTTACGTACATGTCTCTGGAAGATAAACTGAATTTTTACTTACTATTTGAAAATTGTTACAATTCAATGGTATAAAGCCTGGTGATATTAAAAAGGTGGCAAAAGTACAGGATCTTGATTTTGTTAAATATATTTCCAAAGACAAACATTTTTCTCTTTCGCGGTCATGGCAATCATCTAGGTGCATGTCAGAAAATGGTAGAAAGTCATATAAATCTCATATTTTGATTCACTTGTAAGTGCCTAATTAAGCAGAACATTTTAAGTTCAGTGAATTAAAAAATCAAATTTAAAACACATCAGATTTTGCATTAGGAAATAAAGATCTTGGCACGTAAACCTGTAGCACTGCAGGAAATTAGCTTCATCTGTTACACTGGTGAAAGGTGCAGAATGATCATTCTGTGCAATTATGCAGCTAGGATAAGCCTTGATTTGGAGACAGTACTCTACCAACAAGAAAATCACTTTGCATACCTCTGCTCAATTTTTGTAGTTTGTTTAGTATAGTTATGTTACATATACTTTCTGGCTTTGCTTTAAGGTCTATATCTGATGGTTCTGAAATGTAAACCGAGTAAATTCTGTTCTTAGTCACTTTTGGAGGATACTGCTACAGAAGTGAGAATTTAAGTAAAACATGCTTAATTGAACCAAAGTTTATTACACATCTGCAGTATGCCAAACACTGTGCAAAGCACTACAATGAAGTTAAACCTAATAATCTGTCCAAACCAGAGCTGTCAGTTGCTTCTCTTTCTTAGACTTCTTTTTTCACTAATCTGATGTTTGCAATAGTTTTTTGCCCCCTTTTCATCAACTGAAATTTCCTTACAGAATATCTCACTAAATTCTGGTGGGAGAAGAAAGGTCTAATTTTACCACCCAAACTATAGTCAATCCAGGTCAATTTTTACTTTGTCTTATCTTAATTGTACAAAATTATCTAAATATATCTGAATAAATAACTAAAGATGTATGGAATAAGAGTCTTCAACTTTTATTAATGATATGATTCAACAGTTGAATGAGTAACAGATGAAAAGTTGGTTTTAGGAGTTAAGATTTGGTTTATTCAGGAATATTCCAGATGGAAAAACCTCAGAATCATAATTACCCCATTTTGACAATTTTATATTTTATATTTTAGAAAAAGAGGTAGAAAGTAATTTCAGAGGAAGAACAATTTGATATTAGATTAAATTCAATGACCAAAAAACTGATTATATAATATTAAATAATTATATTTACAACCAGTGTAAGAAGAGAGTTAAGCCACAAAATTATTTCTGCCTTACAATATCTCCCATATAGACAGATGAAGTGTATTTATATGCAATTTGTTATGAAAACATGAAGCATATAAATCACCATCAAGATGGCAAATGCAAATTTGTAGGTAGATATCAACTGATAGCATTGAAATTTAATATTTCTATATTTAATAGTTTGATACATAAAAAGCACATATTTTTTAACCTCTTATGACCATTTTTCACAGATCGTATTTGAACTACATCCAGTAAACTAAATTTCATTTGAGTCTAAAATTCTCTGAAGTTGATTAAACCAGAAAAGCTTATGGGGAGTTGTGTGCCAGTGGGTTTGAATGTCACTGAATATTTGAAAATCAATATAAAACAATTAATTGCTAGATTTTTGGAGGTATCAAGTATATCAATTTTTGGTTCAGAATTTTGATAGCCATATTCCACAACTGTCATCTGACAGTTACTACACATATATTATGAAAACTTGAACATCTCAAAGCAACTGATTCTACATAAGAAAATCTAAGAGGACAAAAAGCACTTGAAAAATTATTAAATGAATGAAAGGTATTAACTTATTCCTAAATTCTTGCAAATTTTACATTATAAAACACTGTTATAGACTACCAGATTGAATTTTATTAGTATAAATAAAGAATTATTATATACATGAATTAAACAACATTAAATGGACATAAATTATGATTTGCACCTTATTTGAATTGTGATATAAATTCCTATAAATGCCAACATGTGAAATGGTGGTCATAAATTCAAGTAACAATTCAACAGTATGAGATTTCAAAGAATGACTACAGTACAATTACTCTGTTGATAAAAAAATAGTCCATGGTACCTTTCCAACATAACCTATTTTAGCACACTATAATTGCCAGGTGAGGACTTGTTTTCCTCATTAGACTACAGATCCTTTGTGAGTAACTCCCCTAGGCCTCACTTAAACATTACATTTATCATTGCATTTATTTATCATCACAATTATCATTGCATTTCACTCTAGAAAGTGACTGCTCAATAAGTGTTTGTTTATGGATATAATAAACGATCAACATGGCAATATTAAAGTGATAATTGGATGCTTTATTCAAGGACATTCATTCCCTCATTACTTATGATCAAGACTCCTCTGAAGTAAGTACCAAAGAATATGATTTAAATCTTGTTGTCATGTTCCTTTGAGAAATTTTTCAACTTTAGCTGTGCGTTTTCATATAACCAAAGTGAGACTATTCTATTGCCTGAGGGAGATTCTGATTATTTTGATGCCCTATATCTCCTAATCCAATAGAAGAAAAATGTCTTCATGGAGATTTGCTTATCAGGAGGCTTCAAGGGCTTTCATCAAAATCCTTAGGAAAGGGAAAATCCTGGGAAAGTTTACATGAGGGACATCAGTTATACATGTAATAGCAAGTGTGAGAAAAGTTAAGATTTAGTGAAGTTTCATGGTATGACTGCATTGTTTATTGTTCAGCAAACTCAAATCTTTTATTGGTTCTTGAAATATTTCAGAATAAAAATAGTTAAAAAAAATCTAACCATCCTTTCCTCAACCTCACCCACAAAACAAAGGTGACAAATGACATTAAATCTTCACAAAATAGTATTCCACGAGTGTATGACTTGAGTGATAAAGGTTCAGACAATTTTCACCTTCACAAAGCATTTTCTTAAACTCATTATTGACATAGGCAGTTGAGTCCAAGAATATCAGGTTATCACAACTCTTCAGTGAGTTTCAGGTGCTTATAAGGGTGGGTATGGGGTGATCTCTCTGTTCCCCAAGGTACACAGTCATCCATACCACTTAACTTTGTACACTGGCATTTATTTCTAAGCACTATAACTTGGTTTAATATAAAGATTTAAAAAGAGATTAGAATATAACACAACATACAAGATAATCTATCAGCCTCAATAATAACATATGCTAATTATTTTCCACTGTGATACAAATTTTAAAGCATTACAGATAAGGTCCTATACATAGTCTTTCTCATTGTCATCTATCTCCTATGTCTCCAGAGTTACTGTTACATTTTTGATATGCATGGCATTTATGGCATCCTATTGTCTACATCACTCTACAATTCGCTCATCCATTTGACATTTCTTTCTAGAATCTGTCCTTTTAATGTGTGAAAGACATTGATTTGTCCTAATGACTATGTTTGTTGCCATTTATTCATTCTGATATTGATGAAAAAAATTCCATAATGATTATGCCTGTTCAAATTTTTATGAGTATATGCACAAATTTGTCCAATATACATAGAGGGGGATTTGTAGCAAAATAACCCAGGTACCACATATTGCTGTTTTACTCATCACAGAGATTATAACAATTTACATTCCCAGAAGTAGAGTGTAAAAATTCTTTCAGTGTATCTTATCTAATAATCAGCATTATCAGAATTTTGATTTTTTAAAAAAATTTTAGTTATGCATCATAGTTTTCAAGATAAATATTCAATTATTTTGATAAACTCTAGCATACTATTAGAGTGGAGTTAATGAAGGTATTCCCTAATAATACCTAGTTTAAATTTTAACAAAGACCTGCCAATGTTCTAGGCTCTATTTGAAGTAGTTTAAAGACATATTTTTATTTAATTCTTCTAATCATACAGAAAGTAAGTTCTAAGAGTGCTGGGAATTGTCTATTTTATTGACTGTTCTGTCCCTAAGAACTTACAATAGTCCTATTACTTTGTAGGACTTCAACAAGTATTTGTTAGACAAATGAATACAGGAATGAATAAATGATACAATTACTAATATTTTGAAGAAGGACATTTAGAGAGTTAGAGATGTCCTGCATCAGCCTCCTGAGTAGGTGAGATTACAGGTGTGCATCACCAAGACCTGCTCCCAAATCTACTATCTTCATGTCTAATTTATGTATTATTCTAGTGGTGAAATTTTGTAAAAATAATATGTACTTTATGGGCAAGTAATAATTTTTATTTATTGCTTGGTTATTTATTTTTATCGACAGATTTGAATATATTTAGATATACAACATGATATTTTGAAATATGCATATATTGTGAATGAAGTCAAACATTAATATATATTACCTCACACACTTATTTGTGTGTGTGTGTGTAATAACACTTAAAATCTATTTTCTCAGCAAATTCCATACATATACAATATATTGTGGTTAACAGTAGTCACCAATGTTGTACAACAGGGCTCTTTGAACTTATTCCACCTGTTTAACTGAAATATTGTATCCTTCAGCCATCTACCCAAACCTCTGGATCCTCCAGCCTCTGGTAACTACCATTCGTCTATAAGTTTCACCTTTTAGAAAATGCAATTTTTGCTGCACTTTTCAAATACATGTATATGTAAATTTTTCATAGTACATGCTCTGGAGCTATTCTTTATATAAAGACTTTTACTGGGCTGGGGATGTGGCTCAAGCTGTAGCGCACTTGCCTGGCATGCGCAGGGTGCTGGGTTTGATCCTCAGCACCATATAAAAATAAAATAAAGGCGTTGTGTCCACCGAAAACTAAAAAATAAATAAATAAATAAGACTTTTACTGCTTAAAATTTCCTTAAAGTAAGAGTAAAAATATTCAAATCTGACTGATTTGACAAAGAAAAAAGACTTCCAATTATGATTTTCAACATGTCTAATTCATAATACTCAACAGTCCTGCTGAATAACTACTTTTCATTCAAATGAGAGCATCTTGAGTGAACTTGCATGTTAATACGTGGAATTATGTGTAATAAATTCCAGTACACATGCCTAAACTACTTTTCAGTCATATAAGTACAGGCAGTAATTCAAAATGTAATTACTAATAGAGGAATAATGGATTACTTGGGGGAGCTTATTCAATCATTTTTGAGTGCACACTTTCTCCCTGTCTTAACTATGACTTATATAAAGCTGTGTGCACAATTTCTGTGCAGTATTTTCATAGCATCATATGAAAAAATAATTGCAGAGGATGCAGGGATAAAACCTTATAACTATGATAAGAGAGTTTTTTATTTATTTTTTAAAGACCATGCCATAAAAGACACTTGCTGCAAATCATTCTGATAAGAAAGAGCTTCTTTTTATGGTGGATTGAAAGGGAAAGCTGGTTTTATAGTTTAGATCTAGAATGTCCCTTAAAGGCTCATGTGCTGAAGGCTTGGTCCCAGAGCAGCAGTGCTGAAAGGTGCACTTTGGGAAATTGAATGAATTATGAGGGCTCTGGCTTCATCAATGGATTAATTCATTGATGGATTCAAAACTGAATGGACTATTGGGAGGCAGTGGAAACTATAGGAGATGGAATCTAATTCAAGGAGTTATTCCTTGGGAGTTTGCCATTGGGGACTATCTTTTGTCCTCAGCTTCTTTTTATCACTTTCTAATTCCTGGCCACTTGGAAGTGAGCAACTTTGCTCCACCATGCCCTTCTATCATGATCACTGTCTCACTACAGGCCCATAGACAATGGAACCAACTGAAAATGGACTGAAACTTCCAAAACTGTGATCCAGACTAAATCTTTCCTTTAAATTGATTTTCTTATGCACTTTGTCATAATGGTGAAGAGTTGACTGACATACCTGGGTTATTTAACCTGAGCTAGGATTCCATTATCAGACAGGACTTCCCTTTGTATTACTACATTTTTATGTATCATTCTTGTACATTATTATTATTTTTTTGGACGTCGAGTGGAGGAAGCAAGGGAACATCTGTTTTATATTAAATGGCTTTATTTTACTTCCAAGAACCACATTAACATTATATCACCTACTTCCACAATAAAGATTTATGGCACCTGGAGTTTAGTATTCTAAAACCTAATGTACTTTATGATGCTACTATTTAAAATTTTAGATGGCTTATAATTCCTACAAAAGTTCAGAGCACTAAATATCCAGATATAATCTATGCTTTTGTTATAATGTCCAACTTGGTGTTCCACAAGTCCACCAGGCACTTTCAAATATTTTTTTCTCTCTTTATGGGATGCTTTTCAAATGTTTTCAAGATTCAATTTAATAATTCAATTAAATAGCTTTTCCTTTAAAAACACTTCCCTCATACTTTGATACTGCAGCAACATGAATTGCATAGGATTTGTTTCTATGACTTTTGTATTTCTTTTGGAATCCCATCTGTGTACACTAGAATGCAAATTCTCTGAAAGAAAATTTCCTTTTCCTTCTCTATACCCTCTTTAATTTTTAGAACACTGTCTTGAACATTGTAAATACCCAATTTCCTTTTATCAAAATTCATTGTAGCAAGATATAATTAAAATCTTAAGTTTAAAATAATATATCTATATTGCCTTCAATCTATCAAAACTTTCACTCATATATAGGTTAAAAAATAATGTACATGTGCAATGAAAAGTTGAAAATAATGTACAAGTTCTTGGTAATATGATTAATCTTTGCATAGAAATATACTATATTGGTCATGCTTTAATTCCAACTCCTATTCCATAAATCTCATACTGAAATTTGATAGTACTTAGTATAAAATTAATCTAAGATTTTGATTTTATTAACATTATAGTGTGTTTATTTAGTATAAATGTATGAAAGATATTGAAAATATATTTATTTTAATGTTCCTTTGTCAAATCATCTAGATTGAAACTTTACAGAAGCCAAGGATCCAAACATTTACTAACATGTCATGAACAAAGAGGACTTTGTTAGTGCATTTTTGATGACAGTGTCAGAGAATCATCTTTCTGTTACTATGTCAGTGTCTTAGAACATTTTGATGATTAGTGCTGAAAGTTATTTTTCATTATTTAAAGGTTTTTCAAAATATTAATGTCAATACTTAACATGTTTGATAAAAGCATAAGATATAAACCATGAAAAACTAATGTTGACATGGAATTAAAAAGGGGGAATAAATACTAATATTCATTTAGCAAATACCTATTAAGAGTCTTCAAGAAAAGAAGCAGGAGGCACAATTAGGAAGACTGTATTCAGGTAAAATATATTAGCTTGAATCAGAATGGTAACAGCGGGTATAAGATAAACTTGACATTTTTAAGTTAAATTGAGGATAAAGAACTAAGGAGATTTTCAAATACCCTTTAATACTATCACTCAGTAAGATGTTATTCAAGGAACACTTTTTACAGTAAAGACATAGAAGTGCTAATTATAATTAATAAGTGGACAATCTTTGTTTCAGAAACTTCTAAAACATTATCAGTGTCTACCTCCATTCATCATGGATTCTATCTGTTCAACAATTCCCATTGCCACAACTTACTTACAAATTATCTCTTCTACTAACTTTTTACCCATTTGTCAATCTCCCATGCTGTTCATCAGACTCAGCACTTAAAATTGTGCAAAAAATATTGAATGAATGACTAAAGGAATGAAAGAAAGACTATATCTTCACAAACTCAAATATTTATTCAGGTCTTAGAAATTGTTGAATAGGTCTTATGGTTCAAACAATCACCCCTTTTTATCAAAGTTTATAGCTTACTATAAGTAAATTCATTTAATAGCTCAAAAAGCAGATACATTTATTATTTCCTCTTCTAAATTTTCATTTAAACAGAGATACTAATGTTTTATGTTCTCATGTAAATAAATATTATTGGGAATTCCAGGCACTATATCTGACTGATAAGAAAGAGTTTCTTAAATCTCCTCTCATCTCATCCTTTGTCTATAATTAGGATAGATCCCAATGTACTCAAAGAATCTTCAGAGAAGTACTTCTGAGAGTTTGTTATATGCATTTTCAGATAATAAATGGCATAGTGAATGGTTTGGGGGAAAATCCTGTTGTCAACGATGACAAGAAGTTGGGGGCAAATGCATTTGGAAGAATATTTTTTTATTTGAAGAAGATACTGATACTATTCCATAAAAACATTAAACTGAAAAGAGCCTTTTTGAATAATTCATCTTCAGAGACTATAACTTGCCAAACATCATATTGCTTTTGAAAATAATATTTTGGTTCATTGTTGAATTTTACTTTTACATGTAAAATTTTAACATATATAATAAATTGATGAGAAGGCTATATTCCTTAAGGTTTACAAGAAGAAACTGCACTTAGGTTTAGACTTCACTGTATATAGCAGAAAACAAAATAGCCCAAATATCACTTCTGAAAATAGATACGTTGACTTCTATATTATGAGAAATCTGGTGATGGTATAAACATGATTTTAAAATCATCAATTCTAGTTCTATATTTAGGACTGCACTAGATTAATTAAAGACATTTGGCATTATAGATACCCTTATTTCAAGAGCTATAGTCAATATTGGACCATCTGATCACTCTAAAACATGACCAGAAGCAAACTTTTTACCACTTGTGATTTCCACCTGTGCTAATGACAATAAAATAATATTCTGAAATCCAACAATCCTTTCAATGGTTTTTAGATTTTAATTTTGATTCATATTTTAATGTGGAGATCCACAAACTTTTAAAACTGACTCAGGAGAAAATGGGTGTTTTTTGGGGGTTCTGATTCTTTTTTCATATAAAAAGATAAAAAGAATCAAACATTATTATTGTCTGCTGAAAAAAAATGCCCAAGGAAAAGGAGAAATGTATACAAAAATTTCATAACCATAATTTTTCATAGGTAATTCATAATTCAAATCTTTGTACTGGATTGTTGGTAAATCTACCTCACAATAAGATGGACCAGAGCATGAGTAAAACAGCATTTCTCTATAAAAGATCATCCTAAAGGCATATCAGTGAAGTCATTCACCATTAGAAAAACATAAAGATTTTCTAAGAAAAATCTGCCCTGCACACAAGCTGCCAGATTTTGACAGCCCTCATCATAGCTATATGAACCATGATTAGCAGTTTGAAAAAAAATGTGACCCATCTATTGATTGGCCTGTGATCTTCAACCCAGCACTTCTAGTTTGATACTAACAAGATACACAGGGTCAGTTAGTTTCTTTCTCATTTATTTGACCGGAAAATGCAGAGAGAAGAAGCTATCATCTGTGGGAACAGATGCTAAAAATTATGATGCTACAAGAATCACTGGAGCCCTGGCTAAACCAAGGCATGAATGTTTATGAAGGCACAGGAATGAGAGCAATGGAGCCACTCAGCATTTTGGACAAACATGCTTGGATGTCTACTGAATAACCATTTCTTCCTTCTTTTCTTTCCTCCTTCCCTCCTTCCTTCCTTCCTTCCTTTCTTCTTTTTGTTTGATTTTTTTTGACTAATAAAACTATGATTTCATTTGTGTAGTAACTAGTCATAAAAATTAAATGATAACTGTCCTAAGTCCAGTGGTTTGTTAGAACTTATTTATATCAGCTCATAAGAACTTATTCTATGCATTTGTTACCAATTCAGAGTGAAATTGCATTGGTTACTTGAATTCTGCCACAGAAATCAGTAAGTGCTGCCTATTTGGACTATATTCCTCTGTCCACCACCCTTTGCCCAATCTGCTATTAATAATTTATCCGCACTCTCTAAATTTGCCTTGGGAATTTCATTTCCTTTTGCCAGTGATTAGAACGGGCAAGAGACCAAGTTCTGTCCTATATCAGGTAAGATAAACTGATGGACTGCATCTGGAATAGATATTCTCCTTGATAAATTAAGGTGGAATTATATCTTCTCCTTCAATTTTAGATGTTATCATATAATGTTTTGAGATTGAATGCCTTAAGATGCAACTGTGAGGAAAGTTCAACACAATTCAGAGAAGCCTTCATAGATCATTAATAATGATGAACCACTACCCAAAGTGCAGAAAAGTGGGAGCAATCTACCCTATATATAGAAAACAATGGGGTGCACTATATAGAGAGAATTTAGAAATAATAATGAAATAAATACATTAACAACCCATTTATTATTATCATCATCCTATACTGGCAATTCTAAATAATGCTAACAATTAGTACCCCTTTCCCTGCTCAAATAGTGGACTATTCCTATCTAAGTCCTCTGACATACTAAGGGTAGTAGCCTAAAACCAATTATGTCAAATATCCAGTTATATGAAATAGATGGAAGTTTTTGTAATTTAAGGAACCTTTATAAGAGTTTTCTGTTGCTTGTAGATGAAATATTCTGAATTGCTGAAGTTGACCACAGAAAGGAACAGACCCAGTAAGCTGCTGGGTCAGCTTAATCCAGCATTAAATGCAAAATCTATGAGCTCCTGCTTTGAGGACTCATGAGGTATTTAGATTCCAGGCCTCCCACAGCTGTAATTATGCAAGCTCTGGCAAATTACAGTTCTTCTTACCATCCAGAGTTTTCCTCCCTTTGCACTATGACTGCATTACCATAGAAAATTGCCTGTACGTTGATTATTATGAGTAGGTTGCTTGGCTCATAACAAAAAAGCACCAACTACAAACCAGAATATAG
The DNA here is from genome assembly GCF_964194105.1 of Spermophilus citellus. NCBI lineage: Eukaryota > Metazoa > Chordata > Mammalia > Rodentia > Sciuridae > Spermophilus > Spermophilus citellus. The sequence continues at coordinate 41,012,831 of NC_138195.1, forward strand.
CATTTAACAATTAAATTATTAAAGACTAAATCAATATAAGATATTGCAAAGCATATACAAAAGAGATAGTAAAGAAACAAAAGTACTCCTAACATAAAATTATTTACAATAATTAAAGTGACAATTTTATCTAAATGATAAATCAATGAGTTTTAGAATAACATACAAAAATGTTCAGTCAAACATTATGTGGAAAAAGGAAAGTAGTTTATATAAATGTGCATATATGACATGATAGAAACATTTGAAAATAAATATATATATATGTAGAAAAATGCTGGATGAAAATAAAATCAGATATCATTTGTTGTTATTTTAAAGAATATTAATATTCTCTCCCATACATTTTCTGTATTTTTAAAAGTTTTAATTTAATTAAAAATACTTAGCATACATTTCTGTTTCATTAATATATCATAAAATAAACTAGATTTCTAGAACTATTGTTCAAGATAAGACAGTGTATATAAAAAAGTATATGTATAAAAGTCATGAGTTGAACAAAATAGACTGATATACACTGGAAAATTTTCTAAAATCATAATAGATACTCATGAGAATTTGTATTTCATAAAAAGAGAATATTATCACATTTCAAGCATTATCCTCTCACACATTAAATAAATTAATTATATAATTATATCTATATTTATATGCATCTGTCTATACAAACATATACATAAATACATATATATGTAGTTTATTTTAAAGAGGAGAAGATAACAAAAGACTAAAAATCTTTAATTCTTTCCTGTTACAACAGTACAACCAAAATCTGAGTTTTGCTCCTGAGGCTTTGGCTTTCTGAGAGTGTTTTCACCAACCTGTGGCATCACATTTTACTCTACCAAGGGACACCCATAGGGGCTTCTTATGGAGTCTCAAGCCCGTCTGTCACTGATTTCATCTGATATTAAGACTCTTTTCTTCTATTCTTGAGATTAGCAATATCAAATACCTATACTGGTACTTGAACAGCCACATTACATCTCAAATCAATAAAAGCTTTTCCTGTTAACTTGTATCTTTTCCTGAGTAGAAATAAAAATGTTTGGAAAAGAGTGTAGATAGAGAACATCAAAATGTTTTACATGTATTGGGATGGAGGTGATGCTGATTTAGTAAAGACAGGAAAGATCTAAGCTATTTTCTATTACACTTTGCCCATGAATGGGAGTTTCTTTTAAAAAAGCAGTGTAAATTGTTAAGTCATGAAGCACAAAGCTTGTAATCCCCAATTAGACCACTAATGACACACTTAGTGCTTCTACATAACTACACTACGTTTCCAGAAAGCTCATTAATAAGACTCCTTATATTGCATAAAATCAATTATATTCAGCATTATACGACTTCAAAACATTGACAAGAGTTAATGCATAAATTAAAAGATCAAAAACATACCAGATACAGCAAGGAAGTCATCAATGCTTGTAATGTCATCTACAGCTTCAGTGAGGACATGTATATAGTTCTCCCACGTGTGTTTGTACATTTCCATTGTGTTTTTTACCACTTGACTTTTGGGTCTTGCAGCCAAAGCAAGCGCAGCATTAATAACCTGAATAGATAATATAGAATGCTTACAAAGTGATTTATTTAGAAACAGTTAGTAATGTGCAGATAGCAGTTATTCTTTTTTAATAATTTTACATATATTTATCCTTATCAACAGGGTATAATAAAATTACTTTTGTGTAATCTCCTCTTTGTTTTTGATAATAGATTAATTTATAATTTAAGTAATTTTAAAAGTATTTGTTGAGTGTCCTTATCAAATAACTGCAGGAGATTAAAAGAAAATTGGTGTCTACCTTTAATAAGCTTTTATATTACTCAATGGGAAGGCAACACATAACTAGAACTTAAGTTTTTGTATGATAAATGCCATAAGAACAAACAATGGTCAATAGCCTTTAAAAAAGGAGAGATCATCTTCAACAGGGTGCTAAGAAAAGGCTTTGAGGAAATGTGACATTTTAATGGTGCATTTGGATTCACATCAGACAATTCCTGAATAACCTACATAAAAATCATTAAAGGAGAACTTTTACTTACTAATGGGCTTGTAGGTATTCAACCAGTAAGTATTTCCTCATATTTTCATCCACTTTATACTTCAAATACATACCAAGTATCTTTCATACATCAATCACTGTTTTACATTTTAGAATTAAGGCAATAAAGAAGACACAAGCAAAACTCACCACTTTAATGGAATTAAAAGAAGGTCGCCTTAATTCCAGTCAAAGAAGGCCAACAATTTGCAAGTCAAAAAAGTATGATCTTTGAGATAGTTATGAAAACTAATAAGAAAAACAATAGGATAGAAAAGAAGGATGAAAGTGGAATGGTAGAAAGTTTCCAATTTTAGGAAGGCCTTGCATTGAAACAAAAACGAGAATAAAATTATTGGCATGAAAGAATTTTGGAACAGAGAAGTTGCCAGATTCAAAGAGGGACAAAAATGGAAAATTCTGTTAGAATAGTAAGCCTGAGTATACAAAAGGAACCAGCAGGCGTTCCTGACTGTCTTGCGTGGGACTGTAGCCTTATTGGAAGACACTGGAGAGTCATGTTGACTTTTGGACAATTTGCTCAGAACTACACTTTAGAAAAATTAATTTCTCAACAAACATGGGAAGTTATTGCAAGAAGTTATGGGGTGAAAAGGAGCCTGAACTGCAATGGTGGAGGTAATGAAAAGGGCTTCACAGGACTTCCAACTAATTAAAGGAGGATAAAGATAGGTCAAAGATTATTGCCAGAAATACCATGCAATATTTAAAGACATGAAAATAAAGCCACTGCAGAGCAATAATAGTGGGTTACAAAATATGCTTCATTGATGACATTTTTATATATAAAATACATGTAAACATGCTGCATGAATATGTACAATAGTTGATGGTTCTCTAGGAGGTAGAATTTCAAGTACTTTTTCTTTCTTTCTTTCTTTCTTGGTTGTGAATTTGTCAGATTTTCTATGATGAATGTTTAAATGTAATATTCAGAATAGATAAATGAAGTTATTCTTCAAAAACTGACAATTATGAGAGGAATTAAGATAGTTGAGTAGAGGCAGGCAGCAGGTTTCAACTCCTCTGTGGTTGGATTCCAAGCAGTGAAAGATCAGACAGGTAAGTGACAGAGGGAATGCGCTGAAACAAAATGTTGAACTGTTCTTTAACAACTTGGAGGTTCTGGAGCAAGAAATATGGAAGAATTTGTTAACCCTCACAGGGCAGATTGGGTGGGGGAATAATAAAGAGGGGAGATGTAAAGCTGATAAGCTTTTTTTCAGAAATAGTGGTAGAAGAGAAAGACCAAGTTGCACTGGGAAGGGAGCGACAAAGCCGACTGGTAACAGAGGAAAACTCTGCTTCTCTCAATTTGCTGGTGGAAAATTTGCCACCACAAGCCATTTTTTCAGAGACCATGCCTAAATGTGTAGCTTTGGAAAGGATTAAATCTCTATGGCTTAATTTCATCAAGAGGTATAAGCAAATACCATCACAGGGAACACCTTTGAAATATGCCATATGAGTAATATGTATAGTGAGATATCTATGAGCTGAAGGCTGCTGATCTACTCCTCCTCCTTTCTTTTTTTTAAATTTATTTATTTGGTTTTAGATATACATGACAGAGTATATTTTAACAAATTATACACACATGGAATATAACTTATTCTAATTGAGATTCTTGGGTTGTACCCATCCCACCTCTCTTCCCTTTATTCCCATTTGTCTAATCCAATGAACTCTTACTCTACCCCCACCCACTTGTTGTGTATTAGCATTCTCCTATCAGAGATAACTTTCAATATTTGGTTTTCTGGGTTTGGGTTATTTCACTTAGCATGATAGTCTCTGAGCCATCCATTTACCAGCAAGTTATAAATTCACTCTTTTTTATGACTGAGTAATATCTCATTGTGTATACATACCACATTTTCTTTATCCATTCATCTATGAGGTTCTCATGTCCTATATAGCTTAATGGTAATCTTACTCATTTTAATACTTATATTTTTAGTCTTCTAGAGTATTACTCCCCTTTTCAACTTTTGGACTAGTAAAATTCTGGGGACCATTTTTATTTAGTTTTTTTATGGTCTATTAGTAAATGGTTTGTTCTGAGTGAAGGCAGTTGCTGTTGATTATTATCTCTTCTCACTGTAGTGATAGGAATTGATCAGAGCACTGTGATAATGTTGAATGAGTGCTTTGAAATAAAGATACACACCCAGACTGTGCAGCACATGGTAAATAGAAAGTTGTTCACTAAAAAGACTCTTTCATAGCAGTGGAAGAGACATCTGTCCCAGTAGATGCACAAATATCAACAGAGAAATTAGAAAACATGAGAAGTCAATGTAATAAGGTGTCGCCAAGATTTTGTAACACTCCGAAACTGATTCTATAAACATTAGAGAAAATGCCAGATGAAGAAATCAAAAAGTTGGTTGTTAGAATTATCAAGAAATTAAAAGAAGATCTAAGGAAAGAACTAAGGGAGAAAACACAAGGTATGAAAGAGAATTTCATAATAGAGAGATGTTAAAAAAGAACCAAACCAAACCTAAAACCAAACCAAACCAAACACAAAAACCCAGTCTAGTCTTATAAAAAGATCAGATTAATCAGAACAAACAGTGTCAGGGCTCAAAGACAAGGTGCAGGAATTAGAACAGCCATTATATAAAAGAAGGAAAAAAAAAGAAACTATGAACAGAATATACAAGAACTCTGAGATAACAACTCAAAGGCAAAACTTAACACTTACAGGTCTTTTGGAGGAAGAAGAGATATAGACTAATGGCACAGAAAACCTATTCAGTGAAAAAATAGCAGAAAACATCTGAGTCTTGGATATGAGATGGACATGCAGGTTCCAGAGCCATTCAGAACTCCAAACAGGACCATTTTAACTACTCCATGATGTAGTTAAAATGCCAAAAATTCAGAATAAAGAAAAAATAAAATAAAATGCAAGGGAGAAGTACCAATCACTTACAAAGCTATTAATTTAAAAAAAAAACTATAAATAATTAGAAGAAATACCAGTAGAACAGAAAAAGGGAAACAGAAGGTGAGAGGATGAGAAAGAAGAAGTCATAGGTACATAATTGAGCAAATTATATTCCAAGCTTTATGATTATGTCAAAATGAACCAAAAATGTTATGTATAACAATACTGCATTAATACAAAAAAGAATAACAAAAGTCTTCCCAACAAAAACTCTAAAAGCCATGACAACATGGAATGATGTATTTAAGTCCTAAAAGAAAATAACAGCAAACCTTGATTACTATATCCAACAAAGCTATCCTTCAGAATTGAGAAACAAATAAAAAACTACAGTCTAAACTAAAAGAATTCATGACCATTAAGCTAGCTTTACAAAGGATCCGTAACAGAATCCTATACACAGAAAAGAAAGATTAAAAGTAACAAAGAAAGCATGGAAAAGAGCAAATCACATTAGAAAAATAAATAAGCTAAATAAGCAAATGATCATTATAAATGTTTCAAACATTAGAAATAAAATAAAATGGCAGGAAATAATACATAGCTCTTTATAATAACAGTGAATATAAAGTGGTCTTAATTCTCCCTTTGAAAGATAGAGCCTAGCAGATGAGATTTTTTTTTGAATACTCAATTGTATTTTGTCAGTAAGAAATGCACCTCACAGACAAAGACATTCAGAGATTGAAAGTAAAAGGGTGAAAAGTGATATTCTATGCTAATGAAATAAAAAACAAGCAGGAAGCAACCTTTAAATCAGTTTTTCTTCAGAAGACACAAAGAAGGACATTACATATGGGTAAAAGGAAAAATATCTAACAAAAGATATGATTATAAATATTTAAAGTGTGAATTACATGACATGAAGATTACTTGATAAAAATAGGACTGAATGACTTCAATACAACCACTTTCACTAAGAGCTGCTCTACCAAAAAGTCAACAGACCCATCAGATTTAGACTTGACTATAAATCAATTGGATGTAATTAACATGTATGAAACATTTTATCCACAACAACTGAATACATTTTCTTTTCAGTTACTCATGAAATTTTCTCCAAAATTGATATTTTACAACAGAAAGAAAATCTTGGCAAATGAAAAGAAAAAGAGTGAAATGATCTCTCTTTTCAGATTATACTACAGTGAAACTAGAAATCAACAACAAGAAAATCTGTAGGAACTATAGAAATACCTGGAGATGTATTTAATTCATAAAAATATTTTATTGTTGCATTCTAATTATACATAATAGTGGGATTCGTTATGCCATATTCATAAATGCACATAATTTGATCAATCTCATTTCTCATACCTTTTCTTTTCCTTCCCTCCTGTCTCTCCAAATCTGCTTGCTCTACTCTAAGAGATCCTTTCTATAAACATACAGCATTCACTGTGGGATATTTGTACATGGACACAGCATAATTTGGGAGATTTTACTCTGCATTGCTGCTCCATGCTCTCCCTTATGAGTCTAGCTTATTTCACTTAGTATGATGCTCTTCAATTCTATCCATTTACCTACAAATGACATAATTTCTTTCTTCTTAATGACTGAGTAAAACTCTGTTGTTTACATGTACCACATTTTCTTTATTCAGCTGTTGACAGACAATTAAGCTGGCTCTAAAACTTGGCTATTGTGAACCACACTGCCAATAACTATTGATATGAATGTTTCATTACAGTATGCTGATTTTAAATCTTTTCGACAAATACCAAGGAGTGGGGAAAGTAGGGCCATAAGGTGGTTCCTTTCCTATTCATTTGAGGAAACTCCATACTGCTTTCCACAGTGGTTATACCAATTTACAGTTCCACCAACGGTGTATAAATATACCATTTCCCCAACATCCTTGCCAGAAATTATTGTTATTTGTGTTTTTGATGATTGCCACTCTAACTGGAATGAGATGAAATGTCAGTGTAATTTTGATTTGCATTTCCCTGATTGCTGAGGATGTTGAACATTTTCTCATGTGTTTGTTGGCCATTTGGATATCTTCTTTTGAGAAATGTCTATATTGATTTTTTGCCCCTTTATTGATTGGATTGTTAGTTTTTCTGGTTTTGAGTTTTTTTGAGTTCTTTAGATGGTCTAAACATTAATTTCCTGTCAGAAGAATAGTTGGAAAATATATTTTCTCTCATTCTGTAGGCCTTTTCTTCACGCTTTTTATTTTTTTTTTAATTTTGCTGTGCAGAATCTTTTTAAATTTGATGTCATCCCACTTATTGATCCTTGGTTTTACTTCTTGAGATTTACTTCTTAAACCTGTGCTGATATGGAAGATTGTTGACCCTATGTTTTCTTCTATTAGTTGAAGTGTTTCTGGTATAATTCATAGTTGTTTGGTCCATTTTGAGTTGATTTTTGTGCAGGGTGAGATAGGAATCTAGTTTCATTCTTCTGAAATATATAGATATACAGTTTTACTAGCACCATTTATTAAAGAAGCTCTATTTTCTCCAATGTAAGTTTTTGGCATGTTTATCAAGAACCAGATGATGGTAGTTGTATGATTTGTCTCTGTATCTTCTGTTATGTTTCTGTGGTTTATATGTCTGATTTTATGCAAGTACCATGCTGTCTTTCTTACTATGGCTCTGTAGAATAATTTGAAATCAGATATCCTAATGTCTCCAGAATTACTTATTTTGTTCAGGATTGCTTTAGCTATTCTGGGTGTTTTTTCCTCCTATACAAATTTTAAGATTGTTTTTCTCATTATTTGAAGAATGTATTTGGTATTTTGATGGGAATTGCACTAAATCTATATAATGCTTTTGTCCATTTGGCTATTTTGACAATATTCTATCAGTGAACATGGGAAGTCTTTGCATCTTCTAAGTTCTATTCTGATTTCTTTCTTTAGTGTTCTATATTGTTCATTGTAGAGGTTTTTCACCTCCTTGTTTATATTTATTCCCAAGTTTGTGTGTATCCCTCGCCCTTAGGCTATTGAAAATGAAATAACCAAGTTATCTTGATTTCTTTTTCAGATAACCCATTATTGGAATATAGAAAAACCACTGATTTTTGTGCTGATTTGTGTCCTGCAACTTTTACTAGATTTGTTCATCAGCTATATAATATATAGAACTCAAAAAACCTCAACACTAAAAAAAACCAGATAATCTAATCAATAAATAGAAAATATGAAGTAAATAAATGCTTCTCAAAAGAAGTACAAATGGCCAACAACTATATGAAACAAGTTAAAAATCATTAGCCATCAGGGAAATATAAATGAAATCTAGAATGAGATTTCATCTCATTCTAGTTAGAATGGTAATCATCAAGAATATAAATAACAAATGCTGGCAAATATTCCAGGAAAAAAGAACACTTATACACTGCTGGTGGGAATGAAAATTAGTGTAGCCACTATGGAAATCAGTATGTAGGTTCCTCAAAAAGCTAAAAATAGAACTATCATGTGATCCATCTATACCACTACTTGGTATTTATCTTAAACAATTTAAGTCAACATCCCTTGAAGAATCATGTATACTTATATTTATCTCAACAGAATTTTCAATAGCTAAGTTACAGAATCAATCTAGTGTTCATCAACAGAAGAATGGATAAAGCAAATGTGGTGTATATATATAATGGAGTTTTATTCAGCCATAAAGAAGAAAAAAATTAATGTCATTTACAGAAAAAATGGAAGAAACTTGAGAGAGTATTATGTTAAGCAAAACAACCAGATTCAGAAAGTCAGGGGTCATGTTTTTCTGTTACATGTGAAAGCTACAGAGGAAAAAACAGGGGAAAGGGGGACACAATGAAAGTAGAAGGAAGAACATTAGGGTAGAGAGAGAGGATTAGGGTAAGGGAAGAATGAAGGGTGGGGAGTTCAGGAAAGTAAAATTGATCATATTGTGTATTTACATATATGGGAATATGCCACAATGAAATCTACCATTCTGTATAATTTATATGCACTGATGGAAAAAAAAGAGTATTAATAGTTAACCAGTCACTTTAGTGGTTTATCTATACTAAGCATCTTAATAAAATAGTGGGATATCTATCTCCCTTTTGGAGACAGGTTTTCATTTCATTGAGTATGTGGGGAGAGTGATGTGCAGGACATTAACAACCCTAAGAAAGGCATTCTTATGAATCTTATGAATCTTTAGGCTCCCTAAACAGTTCAGTTACTTCACCAACATCATTGATGTGGATATTGCCTTTTCAATTTCTATGCAGTAAATTACATTAAAATGGCATTAATTACATGACATATTTTTAATAATGTGACTTATCATATGTGTTTTTAGTTAGTATATTCATAGTAAAATCAGCAATATATACCAAAAAGAATGATTAGTAAAGATTTTCTAAGTGTAATAAGGAGAATGATTACAGTATTGTTCAAAGGGGGCAGATCAGAGAGTTAAAGTCAGTCAGGGTCATAGAAGCCAATTGATGCAGGTGATTTATCAACTTTTCTATAAACAGAAATTGATTTAGAAGTGACTTTTTGCTTTCCATAAAAATACAAAGTGAAATCAGAGATGTGCAACTTGGAACTCATAAATTTTCTATGTACATTTATGAATATACCACAGTGAATCTTCACATCATCTACAACCATAAGACTGGGATAAAAATTAGAATAAAATGTACTCTGTGTGTATAAAAATGTCAAAATATGCTCTACTGTCTTGTATAAGTAAAAAGGACAAATAAAAAACAAAATATATATGTTTATATTTTTTTAAAAAGTGTTACTCATTTACCAGTTACTTGATCATTCATTGAAGCAAATTGTTTATCAATAATACATCATATTCTTTTATGGACAATAGTGGCATCTCAGTGAAAACTATGTCATCACCATTTATTAAAATAGCCCATAAGAAATTCAAACCAAATCCAATCAATTGCAACTTCCCAATGGTTCTAACGTTAACCTATGTAAGAATTACCCAAAGGACTTGTAACAACCTAGAGCCACACCCCTGGAGTTTCTGGATCAGTTGATCTTGGGTGGGCCTGACAATTTGCGTTTCTAAGCTCTCAGGTGATATTGATGCTGCTGGTCTGGGGACTGTACTCAGGACCACTGTGATGTACAATGAAAAGTGCTATAATGCAGGGCCACCACAGGGTGTCTTATAACACATGCGAGAGTCACTATGCTTCATGTCATAAGGAAAGATGTCCCAAAGGACAGAAAAAAAATAGAAATTAGTAGAACAAGTGGCAATTTCTTTTTAGGAAGAGAAAATAACATGTGTAAACAACAACTAGCAACAAGATAGAGCCTAATACTATCTCCTAGAGAATGTTAAACAGAAAAAAATATTGTAATGGAGTTGGAAGACAATGAAAAGAGGAAGGAGAGAATATACCTTCAGAAAGTACCAAGATAAAGGAAAGATAAAAGAAATAATCATTAAAGAAAAAGATAAAAAATTAAGGTATTAAAGGGTCCCAAGAAGGCTGGGTCTGTGGCTCAGCAGCAGAGCACTTGCCCATTATGTGTGAAGCACTGGGTTTGATCCTTAGCACTACATAAAAGTAAACCAATAAAATAAAGGCATTCTGTCCATCTACAACTATAATTTTTTTAAAAAGGTTACAAGATAAAGATTTTTATTATTAATTAATTTTAATGGGTACATTATAATTATATATAATAATGGGAGAAATTGTGACATATTTACTCTGTTTTTCTTTTTCTCTTGATGTCATAACTTTGGTTAGAGGTTTGGCATGCTCTAATTCCCTCAGCTCTTCACTCTATCAGCCCCCTCTGGTTCTGATTTTACTAGATGACTTCTCTCCTGTACATGTTTTCAGCTATAAGCTCCCTTGCTAACTGGTGGTTTATCTGTATATTCTGTTTAAAATTTCCAGAGAGATTAAAGCAGCTCAGCCTTTTGCACCATGCCTCATGACCAATTAATTCCTAGCCAGACTCTTCTTGAATTAGGTCCCTGCCAAAGACCTGGACAGTTTTGAAGGAGAAGATAATGATATTAAACCTGGGTCCTTGTGGCTACCCTCTCAGTGTGAGTTATGAGCAGAATAATAGGTTAGGGAGAGTTATGAAGCTAGATATAATTAACATGCTTAGTATACCAAGGAGCAAAAATGAGTAAGACACAGTCCCTCCTATGAAGGAGCCCTAGGAGGAGACATGTATAGGAACAACTATACAATATGGTAAATATTATTTAGTTACATGAACAAGGTACTTTTAAAGCACTAAGGAGATGACACTTCAGGTTACTGAGTTTGGGGAATGACATAGACTTGACAGTGTTTGATGATGTTTTCATGATAAAAATTGTTTCCTCAGTAGTCACAGAAAATGGATTGTGTATGATCAGTGTTTTAGACAGTGTGTCTGGAATACATGCCAAAATGAAGGGTATTATAAAGCATGGTGGCCTGTAGGTTGGGATAAACCAGTGGAATTTTTAATGACAAGGAATTTGGATTTTCTTTAGTCAACTAAGATTTTATCTAAAGTTATTAACAGGGGATGGGGGAACCATTATCACTTCTTCATTTGAGAAAGAAATGTGTTTGTAGTAAGGAGAATGACTTGGCACCATTTATAAGGCTCTTAAAACAGTCAGGTTAAGACATAATAAGAGCCTGAATTTTATTGCACTGTTAAATGTGAACTAACTGAGCGAATAGTTATCAGGGTCTAGGGTGATTTGGACATGTACTCAACCATAACCTAAAGAAACTAAATCGCTTCAGAAAGCAAGACAAATCATTTTAAAAATCTTTAGTTATGTTTGAAGATTTAAGAGGGGTCATTTTTTTTCTCTAGTTATATAGCTAATATGTTTGAAGTGTGACATTGGGATGATTTCTTCGGCCTTAAAGAGCATTAGTGCATCTTCTAAATTGCGTCTGCTTTTAGATTTATACTAAATATCAGAAGAGCCAAGTAGGATAAAGCTTTCTCGTAGGATGTAGTGTTGAATCAGACAAATTGGATCAGCAGCACAACTGAAAATGTTCTTATAAATTACAGCCTGTCTTATATTATGACTCCATATCCCCACTGAGGGTTCTGCACCAGTACTTTAAAAGTATGCCTCACTGTGAAGGCATAATTTCAGCATAACCACATGTGTACGCAGTTGTCCAATTGTAGGAACAATGAAACACCAGGGACCAGAGCTTTTGTAGTCTACACAAAGGTACATTGTAAGTTAATAGGTTAATAAAACTCTAAAACTGAAATCAAGGAATACTGCACAGTACTTATTTGTAAAGCTAGTGTGTGTTTCCTTAAAATTTAATGTGTTCCTCTTTCATGAAAAAGAAATAAGAGAATATCAACATAATATTTTTAAGCAACTAATTTCTCCCTTTATCAGGCCACTGGATTGCAAGAGAAAAATGGAGAAACTATGTTCAGATTCAAATGCACCAAAAGAGAGGAAAAAACACTCAGAGAACAAAAAATAATAATAATTGGGAATTGACTTTTGGGGGAGCATTCAATTTAGGTTTAAAAAATCTGCAGAAATAACACCACCAATAATAATGAATACTAACACTCAAAGTCCATGCATGCTTTATGTCAGGTGCTGTCCAAGCACTTTCTACATATGTTGACTTAATTTTTACAACACAGTGACGTAGGTGCTCTCATTGTCCTCGTTTTTAAACAATGGCACACAGTTATTAAGGAAAAGTTGTTCCCCTGACCTAGATAGAATGCATGCTCCTAATGACCATTCTATATTACTATGCTCTTTAGTAACACTATGATGATTTATGATGCCACATGTATGTCTAAAATCCTCAAAACAAAAAGGGCTTCACAGAAGAAAACATTGCAATGCTGGTTTAAAGAGGAAAAAAATGGTGTGAAGAGAAAAAAAGTGTATGTGTGTGTGTGTGTGTGTGTGTGTGCGCGCGCGTGCGCGTGCATGCACACATACACATGTGTACGCACATTAAAAAGTATATGGCATAAAACTCACTTTTCTAACCATCTATAAGTGTAAAATTCACTGGCATTAAGTACATTCACATTTTTCTGTAAGCCTTATCATCACTATCAACTATTCATTTCCTGAACATTTTTATCCTTTGAGGCAAAAATTCTGTGCCCATTAAATAATAACTTCCCATTCCTTCTGTCCCCTGATACTCAGAAACCTCTAATATACTACCTTTCTCTATGATTTTGAATACTCTAGGTACCTCATATAAGTGGAACTATATAAGACTTGTTTCTTTGTGTCTGATTTATTTCACTTTGCATAAGTTTTTTAAGGTTCATTCAAATATCATGCATCAAAATTATATTACTTTGTAAGGCTAAATAATATTATACATATCACATTTTGTTTATCTACGCCTTGGTCAATGGACATTTGAGTTGTTTCCATCTTTTGACTATTGTAACTAATGCTATTATGAACATCAGTGGACACATGTCAGTTCAACCCCGAACTTCCAATTATTTGGCATATATACTCAGAAGTGGAATTGCTATATTATCTGATAATTTAAAATTTAACTTTGTGTAATATTGCTTTATTATTTTCTACAGTGACTGCCCTGTAGAAAATTTTATATTCCACCTACAATTCACTCGTGATCCTGTTTCTCCACATCTTGTCCAACACTTGTTATTTTTAATATTAAATCAAATAAATTATTTTTGCTGCATCCTACACTCATTTGCCTGGGGAAACTCTCAAAAGTCTAAACTAGGAATGGGATATTTAGAATTTTTAAACCATCTCAGGTTGTCTCTGTTTTTCTGTAGGTATCAGAAGCTTGCATTTTAGACTTCTGTTTTCTAAGATCCTGAAAGACGTCCTAGAAATGTGTTTTTGTGATCATTTTTCCTAATAAAATTTTCTACACATATTTAGAGATCTAACTAAAGGAGAAGTTGAAGATACATTTAGTTTGGGTTTATTGAAAATTTTCAGAGTGTTTTCAGTAACTTCCCTGTATGTCACTCACTCTATTTATATCCTTGGTGCTGACATTAAATGATGGAACCCTTTCCTCTCCTAATTATATCTGCTCTCCTTCCTCAATCCCCTTCAGACAAAAAAAAAATTATCTCATGTTACAAAACAAATTGTCATTTTAGACATGATCAATAGTGAAAAGAGAGAAGAGAAAAAGAAACTGGGCACAGTGGTGCATTCTTCTAAACCAAGTCACTCCGGAGGCTGAGACAGGAGGACTGAAAATAAAGACCAGCTTCAACAATTTAGCAAGATCCTATCTCAAAATGAAACATAAAAAGGACTACGAATGTAGCTCAGTGGTTGTGTTCCTTGATTATCCCCAGTCCTACAAAAAGAGAGGGAGAGAAGACAGAAAGGAAGATAAAAAAGATAAAAGGGAAGGAAAGAGGGAAAGAAAAGAAGATTCATAGGGGTATGTCCAACAGATAATTTGTATAAATATTATATCATTTGTGGGGGGGAGGTTATAATATTTGGATATTTGTAAGCATTTAAAATTAGTACTACTTTATTATTTACTTGTGTGTTTTAAGTGAATATTCTTTGTTTTTCTTAAAGAAGCCCCTCAAAATTCTTTAAGCTTTAAGCCCCAACACAAACTGGCCTGCTACAACCAGTGTATTTTTCATACAAAGCTACCTATCTTTGGATGATAAAATGAATACAGATATCTCTGCAGAATTTTATCTGAACGCTGCCTTGATAACAAGGTGATAACTTCGTTTCCTTGAAAACAGAAGCACCAGATTAAAAAACGCTTTGTAAATGTTCTACAATATTTAATACTTTGCAGAGACAAACAACTCCTATTCCTCTACCTTCCTTTTAGTGTGACATTGATTTTCTTCAAAATATTTCTATTTTACTTTTGAAATATGGTTGATATGGAGAATGCAGTGGTCAAAAGAACAGCATTATTGAGAATCTGAAGTTTACCAGCATGTTTTCTAAGTATAGGACTTGCAGAAACATTTTTCATCTCTACTGAGGAAATTCCCATTAGTATCACCAGTTTGCAGATGTGATAGTGGAGATAGAAGGAGATTGAATAATTTGCCCAAAGTTATAGAAGGAACCCAGATTGGAAATCAAGAGGCTTAGGTTAGAGTTTTATTCTGCCTCAGGCTGATTGTATGCACATAAGAATCATATTAATTCCTCCAGGATTTATTTTCCCAAAAGTTTAAGATATTTGTACATTGTAAAGGAAGTGAGGGACACTATTTGAATTAGCTGATATCTGTGAAGTTCTTTCAGATTCTAACATTTAATACTATCATCCAATGTATACCCTTCTCATGAACGATTTCTAAAAAAACAATTACTTAAAAAGTGATAATAAATCTACATAATTTAATTTTTCCCAGAGATAGTTCAATATTGGCATTGATACAAATAATCTTAAAAATTTAGTTAATATAACAAAAGCACTTTGTGGATTAAAAAGATGAATTATGTGTAGTACCTTGAGGTCTGATTACCTCAGTGTCATGGCATGTAGAGGAAATTAAAATAACTAGATATATGATGCCTCAAATATATCTAAGCTTGCATGTGAGGTGAATTTATACATCATCTGCTTAAATTGGTAACACCATAATAATTTTAAAATTCTAGTAACCACAGTAATGATATCAATTTCAGTGTTTCAGGTCTGTGCATCCTTTGCTCAGTTGTTTAAGCAGTATTCTACTACCAAATATTTTTCACTTTCTATGCTGGTTTTCTCATATTTCTTCAGTTTTTATAAGATTGTCTGTTTTGTCTTCTTTCATATAATATTTCATCTGTGGGAAATTATCCTTATATTTTAAATTAAAGGATGCAATATTTCTCACCATGAATCTTCATTATCACAGCTTTATGATAAATGATGAAAGCATCTCAGAGGTGGGGAGGAAATAGTTATGCAGAAATACAATTTGCCAAGGAATCCGGGTTTACAGACAATTAATGTGATCTCATTCAACTTTGGCCTTGCAACCTTAAACTCTCCTTTCTCCATAAAGGGATGATCCTGGAATGATAGGATTACTCACACTGAAACTTCTACAAGGTTTAACTAACCTTTTGTTGCACACATAATAAAATAAAATAAAATGAACTGTTGTAAGTGTTAAAATTACATTTTAAAAAGGGAAGAGGCAAAACTTATTTGGGGGAGCATATGGCTTTCTTTGAAAGCACATTCCAGTATAAATTTTCATATTTCAAGATCTATACTATTGGAGAAAGGGATAAAAATTTGGTCTAGCACTCTTTAGATTGTGAAAAATGTAGTAACTAGGAAAAATAATGCTCCCCAGAAGGTCTGGAAAAGGCAACATACCCACATGCGAAAATTAAACTTATTTATTTTCTTCTCAGCTATACTAAGCATTAAGATTGGGCAACCTATTAAATAAAGCAATTAAATGATGAGGAAAATAACATCAAATTAATTGTTTGGCATAATATAACAAAAATGTCAAGAAGTATGTTTTGAAGACAAATGAAAATGGAATTTTGATTCAGATCCCACATTTTAACTTAGCTGTATTACTTATCAGTCCTCAGTGATTATACACAAGTTTACTCTTTGAGTCTCAACTTCCTAATACATAATGGTCATAAAATGCATGTTACAAACGTTGTGGACAGAATTAAATTAGACTGGCTAAATAAAGTAACTAATATTCACCTAGCACAGAGTTAGACCCTGCGAGGACTATCTGTATTGATGGCTTATGAAAAAAGTACAAGAATGCTTCAGGAATTTAAAAAAAGACTATTTTCACACATATATATCCACAGAATATACAATTTTGTTAGGCTCAATACTCATTTTCATATTCTAATTTGAAAAAAAAAGTCTCTTTGTTAAATAGAAATTTAATGAAAACTCAATACACAAAAACACTAAGATAAAAAAGCCCTAAAAATAAAAACATTCTGAAACCAATAATGCATATTAAAACTTAACACAATATGTAATATTTTCCAATGATGATAAAACAGACAATAGATTTTTTTTTTTTTTAAATCGGGGATTGAACTCAGGAGTACTCAACCACTGAGCCACTTCACCAGTCCTATTTTGTATTTTATTTAGAAACAGGGTCTCACGGAGTTGTTTGGTGCCTTGATAAATTGCTGAAGCTGGCTTTGAACTTGTGATCCTCCTGCCTCAGTTTCCTGAGCCACTGGGATTACGGGCGTGCACTACCATGCCTAGCCTGAGATTTTTTGGATCCATTATAATTTTCCACTCAAATACTTAATAAGTTTAGAATTGTAGTGGAAAAAAATTCTACTATCTTCCAAATCATTTGAGTTTAAACAGTGAAATTAAAAATGAATTTGTTATCATTACCAAAAACATTTTTAAAAACAGAAATTTTATTTCAGAAACATCCACAAATTTTCCTGTATGTACCATTCAATTTCACATAAAATAAAGGCAAAATGCAAGCTATTCATTTATTGCCAAAATGTGTTTTATAATAAAAGGTTGGCAAAATTAAAAAGAAAATAATTGCAAAGTCTGAATGCTATAGACTAGACATTTTCTCCATAGATTTGGATTTTCTAAAAATTAAACTTTGATTTTAGTACTACAAAGATTTCATGTAATATTAAAAAATTTAACTTTCTTAACTATCAAAAGAATATTTGCTATGTGCCTATTATTTATCCAAGGTAGAAAACGTAAAACATAAAAAACTCTGAAAATATTTTAAGATTCTAATGAAGAAAATTTATACACAAATATTTAATAAAGGACAAGGATATGAAATATTAATTTTAAGCAATAATATCCTGAGTAGCAAAAGCACATTTAAAAGAGAGTATAATTTGGGGGCTGGGGATGTGGCTCAAGGGGTAGCGCGCCCTCCTGGCATGCGTGCTGCCGGGGTTCAATCCTCAGCACCACATACAAACAAAGATGTTATGTCCGCCGAAAAACTAAAAAAAATAAATTAAAAAAAATAAAAGAGAGTATAATTTGGGTTGGAATAGGAATTGATCTCTTTCTTTCTCTCTCCCTCCCCATCTCTGCCTTTTTTTTCCATTAAATATTAAACATTTTTATTCCAAAAGAAAAAGAAAAAGAAAAAGTAGGAATGGGGCTGTGGTTCAGCAGTTGCATACTTGTCTGGCATGAGTGAGGCACTGGGCTCAAATCTCAGCACCGCATGTAAATAAATAAAATAAAGGTCTATCAACAACTAAAGCATAATCTGCTCTAGTGCCATCCATTAGAGCAGATTATGTTTAGTGAAGCTAGCCAATCCCTAAAAAACAAATACCAAATGTCTTCTTTGATATAATGAGAGCAACTATGAACAGAGCAGGGAGGAAGAGCAGGAAGAAAAGATTAACTTTAAACAGAGACATGAGATGGGAGGGAAAGGGAGAGAAAAGGGAAATTGCATGGAAATGAAGGGAGACCCTCATTGCTATACAAAATTACATATAAGAGGTTGTGAGGGGAATGGGAAAATAAACAAGGAGAGAAATGAATTACAGTAGATGGGGTAGAGAGAGAAGATGGGAGGGGAGGGGAGGGGGGATAGTAGGGGATAGGAAAGGTAGCAGAGTACAACAATTACTAATAGGGTATTATGTAAAATTGTGGATGTGTAACCGACGTGATTCTGCAATCTGCATTTGGGGTAAAATTGGGGGTTCATAACCCACTTCAATCTAATGTATGAAATATGATATGTCAAGAGCTTTGTAATGTTGTGAACAACCAATAAAAAAAAAAAGAAAAAAGAAAACAACTAAAAAAAAAAAGATAAAAAAAAACAAGCAATAGACTGGGAGAAAATATAAGTAAAACAGATATCCAATACCTTGTATTTGCTCTTTTTTTATTTGCTCTTTTTAAATATACGTGACACTACAGTGTATTTTGACACCCTCTATTACTGTTCTTATTCTCTCTCTTTCTTTCCCTCCCTCTAATGTGTTCTTAGAAAAAATTATTTAAAGTGCTTGACCTAGTAGTCTGACTTCTAAGACATTTCTGTCCATCACCACAACCTTACTCTATGGTCTAATTCTCTTCCACTGGAACAATTGTGGCTTTAATTCTGCTCCTATCTATTCTCTACCAAGCAATATTTCCAAATTGCTATTTCCATGAGAACTCAATCTCCCCTTTGATAATAGGGTAAAAGCAAAAGGACTTAATTTAGCTGAAACCCTTGAAATACTTGTCCCTGCTTTTTCTTCCACCATTATGTCCCTTCAGTCACCCTCACGTTCTCCTCTTCTTTGCCTAGGACATTCATTTATGCTGTTTCTTCTGTATCTAATTATCTGTGAGAGCTCACCTTAGACATTATCTCTCAGGGAAGTTTTATCAAATTTAAGTCAGGTTCAATAATTTTGTACTCTTATGAAATAACAGCCCTTCCCTTTTCAGTATCCATCTCACTGTGTACTGAGAAAGTTGTGAGTGTGATGATCTGATTAATATCTGATCCTTACTTTCTAAGTGAGAATCTTAATGTCTTGATGTTATTTCCTCAGGATACATTGAAAGGATCAACTAGAATCCTTAATCTCAGATAACCAGGACTCCAGTCCAGGGTTCCTTCTATTTTGGAAGGCCCACAACAAATTTATAAAAGCCTTTTATTAAGTGACAAAGTGCATTCCTTCAAGGAATTCTCATACTCTCCTTCTAAAGTTGAAAATGTGTCAATATTACTTTACTTGTAACTAAACACTGGAATCACAGAAAAATACAGCCATTATTAAGGTATTAATTCAACAGAGAAAGTGTTAGTCAAATCTGTCTGTTAACCTATTACAAGGACTGTGACTGTTCCAAGTTCAGGAACTTCTGCCAATGAGTTGGAAAACCAGGCTTTCCTTATGCATACATCCTGTGTTCAACCCTATCGCTGACTGCAGTCAGAGAAAGATAAACATTAAAGCATCATTTCCCTCATAAAATGACATACTGAAAATCTGGCCATTTTGCTCGTTCTTTAGATTTTAATCATGTGGCTAAATCAGCTAGAGGTCAGAACAGCAAAGCATAAAAGAACTTGAGCTGGAAAGACCATTTAGAAACACTATAGCAATTTTACCACATGTTTAGGGTAAGAGAGCTCTATAATCTATTTAAATTGCCTGAAGGCAAAGTAAAGGCTTTTGTTATCCATCTATAAATTCAAGAGTAAAAATTTAAGAGAAATAGATATCACCATTAAAAGGAAATATTGAATTTTTTTAGCTGGTATTTTATAAAAATCATATCTATATATGTATACGTGCATATATTAAAGAGAAATGAAAGTACCCTAAGATTGGGATAATGTTGTCATTCTCAAATTAGAAGCTTTGTTTATAGCTGCTTTGTCTATAGCAACTCAATCTTTATATCTTCTCCCCTTAGTCTCTCAAATTAGAAATATAATGTCATATAAAATTATTTAGTAAGTTAATTATTTATAATTCATAGAAAATAATAAATTATATTATTGAATACTAAATACATGGGGGAAATTTTGAAAATATAAATTAATTATACTAACTTAAGATATTGTATCAAAATAAACCTCCTAATTTTTAAAAAATTACTAAGGGAGTTTGAGGAAAACTTCTCTTTCATTCTGGAAAAAGAAGGAAAAATAAACAAGCTTCCTCATCAAATAATTGGAACCATTACCATTTAAAATTTATTCTACATTGGGGAAGGATCCTTCTTAGTCAAAACAGATTGTAGAACTTCTGAATGTTTATTTTATTCTCCAGGACCTGAAGTACTTAATTGCTAAAGGATATTCACTAGTGTATGCCAAGTCCACAGCAACACACTGCTTATTGTAATTATTACATATTGAAGAAGCAATGGCCTACATTCAGAAAGACTCGCTTTATAAGTATGCTAGTTAGGAAAAAAAATTGGATTTTCAGTTACAAAATAGGTGAGAGACAAAAATTATAGTAGACAGACATAATCAATACTACATACTGGAATGCACTGAATGCAGACTTGCAATTTTTAATTTAAAGTGTTATTTTTGTGTGTGTGCTGGGCAAGCTTAAGCTATAACAGACATGTAGAAGATAAATAAGGATATGGACTTTAATTACAGACTTGAATTCACTGGTCTATGTATAGAACCCAGGAATAAGGTACCAGTTGTTTCCTGGGAGTTGGACTATGTAAACTGGATTGAGTAGTATAGGACGCAAAAACTTTGAACAGGAGCGAGTTCTCTCTGGGGAAATGCAGATGACAAACCTACAAATGGCTTTTAGCAGCTGGCCAGGTCTATTTGAAAAGCAAATGTCTTTTTATGTAATGGATTAGGAAGATCTGGATGCTCTCCATAATGCAGGCCAAGTATAATTTCCATGATGGCTGAGTTTTTTGACATAACAGACACTACAGATTCCTTTAATTTTCTAGTCTTGTTTTCACCTCTTGTGGTGAAGGCTGGGTAGGGAGGAGTCTGCATTATCCATAGTCTGAACTGAAATAAAAGCAAGACTTGAGGAATAATTAACATGCAAATAACTGAAATAAAAGCAAGACTTGAGGAATAATTAAAATGCAAAATTAACAGAATTATGACATGGTAAATGTGAGAGAGAATAATGAAGGAGCTAATGACAGTTTTCAAGTTTCTTGCTTAAGGGACTCAAGTGATGATGATTCCAGTGATGGAGATCAAGAACACAAAAAATATGGTTTTTATGAGCAAAATTATCAGTTGCATAATTGGCATATTGAAATTAAGATATTGTAGAAAATATGTGGGAAAATATATATATTTCAGAAACAAATCTAAGGCACAAAAATAGATGTTTAGAGGCATCAATGTACAGAGGTATAGATTATCGAAGTTGTAGACTGAGTTTCAAGATTCAAAAGGATATGAAAGAGAAGTAATTTAATATTCAACCACATGGACATAGAAAGAAATGCATCAAAAGGAAATGTTCAGAGAGATAGGTTAGTAAGAATTTCAACAAGGAGATAGTGGTCAGTAGGATCAAATGCTGAAGCTTAGGGGAATAAGAGGAATAGATCGAGATTCATGAATTTGGCACCTATACAGACATAACTGCCTTTAGTAGAGAAGTTTTGTTCAGAGCCTGTGTTAGAAATAAGGGTAACATAATGAAAACAACAACAGCAACAACAACAAAAGAAAGGATGATAGAATGGATTTGTTAAATTTATTTAATAGAAATTATTTATTGAACATTGCAGTGATTTATATTTAAATTCTCTGTACATCACTGTCTCTCTCTGCTTGTTCAGTTGAATTCGTGTTATGGTTTAGATATGAAGTGTCCCCCAAAAGCTCAGGTGTGAGACAATGCAAGAAAGTTTAGAGATGAAAGGATTGGGCTATGAGATCCTTATCCTAGTCAATCCATTAATCCCCCAATTGAAATTAATTGGTTAATGACTGTAGGTAGGTAGGGTGTGGCTGGAGTAGGGAAGTTCTTGAGGGAATACCTTTGGGGTATATATTTTATCCCTGGTAAGCAAAATCTCCTTCTGCTTCTGATGTGCTGCCTCATCTCTGGCACAGAGCAATGGAGGTGGCCTTCTATAGACTGAGACCCCTGAAACCCTGAGCCCTATAATAAATTTTTTCTTCTCTGTGTTGTCCTTCTTAGGTCTTTTGTTCACAGCAATAAAAAAGCTGACTAAAATATAACACTAAAAAGAATTTTATTTATCCTAAATTTTTTAAATTGACATTTATACCATGAAAATAAATTCACTCTTGTGGGTCAGCTGTGAAACAGAATGCAAAAGCCTAAGATTAAATTAGAAGCTAAGCATTATTTTAGGTTAAACAGAATGGAGCTTTTACAGAGCGAGAGAGAGAGAGAGAGAGAGAGAGAGAGAGAGAGAGAGAGAGAGACTGACTCTTACATAAGTCTTAAAACTATAGGTTAGGCAGCACATTTAGTTGTGTAGCATGTTTTTTTTTTCTTTTACAGAAATTGTTCTCATTGCCCAAATAGCTTGAGTGATTTTGTCAGTTTGACAAATGTTTTTTAAAAAGTTTTCAACATATGAGAAAACATAGCAATCAGCTCCTGAGCAAAAACTGATCATTTACGTAAATCATAGGAATTAATGATCAACAACTGTCAGGAAGAATGGGATTACCATCACAGTCACAAAGACCAGACATCTTTTGTGGCAGAGAGCATAAAGTCCACTTACATACAGTGTTCAATATTTCCAAACGCAGAGAAAAAGCAGGTGATTACATAGAACACAGTCCATAACATGGGCTTCCTTCTTGAACTCTGAAAAGTCCTCCACTGGAATTATGACATTTCTTAGTTTGTCTATGGTTTTGTAAGATAAACTCAAGGCAAATTTTTGTGGCCTTACACTTTCCTTTGCCATAATACTTTAAGAACTTCTCTGTTACGTTATTAAAGTCATCAAAAAAAGTTTAATATTCTCAAAGCAGAAAAAAACACCACCATGATTCTCCAGTCTTTCTCTAAGAGCTTTTACTATACTGACAAGATGAAAGATATATGTCATTTGTCAGGGCATGTCACCTTATCTTCTACCCCCACTCCCCACAACATGGCATAACAGCCACCCCATCTGGAAGTTGTATACAGTCAATTGTAGACTTTCTTTTTTTTTCTTTTCTGCTTTTTTGTTTTGTTTTGTTTTGTTTTGAAGAGTTGAAGATCAAACCCAAGGCCACATGCTGGCAAGTACTGTACCACTGAGCGATACCCTCTATCTCATGGATTTTTTAAAATATAGATAAAATATTTTTTCTCACAGACTAGCTACATAAAGGTCAGAAAATATCCATGGTCCCACTGCCTCTAGACAGTTAGTTTCTCACTGATTACATTTTAGTGACAATATTTTCCCTTTTCCCTCCATCCATTTAATTTATCTGTATAAAAGAGGAACCCAGGGAAGTCTTCAGCTAAGTATCAAAGAAATATTTTTGTCATAAAAATCAGCAGAAGCCTCTGTTGTAGCACTTTTAGAGTGGTATCCCTGGAAACATTAGGGTAATTGGCCTCATCAGACATGCACAGGTAGATGTACTCCTTTGGGGGAAGATGTTCCCAGATGTTAGTGTTTATAAATTTGTTGATAGAACTCGGCATATTCAGTGACTTTGGACCTATGGACTCTTTCAAAATTGCATAATCTTTCCTGTGGCACATTTGTTTTTGTTTTGTTTTGTTTTTAATATACACAATGGAGTTTTATTCAGTCATAAGGAAGAAAGAAATAATGTCATTTTCAGGAAAATGAATGAATTTGAGAGCATTATGTTATGAGAAATTAACCAAGCGCGGAAAGTCAAGGGTTGTAGGTTTTTTGTATGTGGAAGATTGAGAATAAAGGGGGGAAAAACAGGGTAGAGGATCTCATGAAAAAGAAGAGAGACCAGTAGAGGAAAGGGAGGAGATATGTTTTTATAGCAGCATATTATTGCAACTGTAGTGACACCCCCTTCCTCCACAAACAATGTTAACTGGCCTTCTCCAGAAATCTTCACCATGGCTGATTTTAGCACTGTCAGCAAAAGAGTCTCTACAAAAGAGTTCAGTGTAGATAAACTTCCTATTTTTGTGTTGCCCTGTTTTACTTGACCACTAGGCCTGGAAGAAATTATCACTCCAGGTGCTGGACACCTCTTACTAGTTTTTCACAAATACTTATCTAGTATAGTAGTTTGTAGAAATATGTTTGCAAATACAAAGTGTAACTTAAAAAAAATTAAAAAAAAGAACAAATCCTTTAAGCAAGGCCTCGGCCTTGAGCTGGGCTCAAGAGATGTCTAAATTTCCAACATAAGAGAAGTTACCAATTGGGCTCCACGGTAACAGCTGGCAGGGGGAGGAAAGAAAGGGGAGAAGAAGCTCTCTCCTTCTCAGGTGTTGTCCTTGAAGGGTTAATTGCTCAAAATAGTGAAAGAGAAAGCTGCTTTTATGTGAACTTCTGCAGACTGAACTTCTGAGCCCCTCTCTTTACATGCTGGGTATAAAATACTAGAACTACCTGAACTTGGGGTTCAGGGGATTAATTGATTACAACAAAAGCTGTGCCCTCTGAACCTGGCTGTAGCCAAATAAAACTGTTTTCCTCCTGTCTTCGGTGCCTTGTCTGTTTGTACAACACAACCAGTATAACCAAACTGCTTGCTTTTCTACTCGCTCAGTCTGAGTGCTTCTGGGGCAGATACTTTACTCTGCTGATTCAGGCATTTGGGACTTTACTGATAAACAATTTAAATAATTATCAAAAGATTACTTGAATATGGTGGAAATATGAGGAAAACTGCTGATTTTAACTAATCTGTTGATAGGAGCTATTGTGTATTTAAAGGAAAGATAAATGTCTTCTGTTACAATACTGTCTTTTGGTAAACAAATTCTAGATAAAATTTAGCTCAATGGAAAAGGAGTGTATTTAGAGAAAGTTGATATATTAGGTTTAATTGACTTTATTGGTGTTTTTCAAAAATTTTTCTATGTCTATTATTTTATGATTTCCCAACTTATCAGATTTGTTTGCACATTAGAGCTATCTTACATATCCTGTAGAACTTTAATTCAAGCAAAACAGTGTATGTTAAGTTACTATTGATATCAGCATTGTTGCTCTCATCATACTTATATTACCTCATACAGTTGTTTAAAACCTTGCTTCTCAAAGTATCATCTGCTGTCTAACATTAGCATCACCTAGGAGATTTTAGACATGTGGAATATCGGGTCCCAACACAGACCTACTGAATCAGAAGCTGCATTTTAACAACATCCTAGATTCTTCATGGACATGTTACATATTTAAAAGTGCTAATCTAAAGGATTAAAATTACTTAAGTAAAACACCTGTACTATTTCCTGTTAGATGTTAAAAAATATCTCCTTGTCTTCTGAGAATATGAATCAACCCATTTTCTGAAGAAAAGGTACATTTCATTTATTTGTTATCACTAGAATATGACACATTACCACCACAAATAACAATAATAAAGAAGGTATTAAATCTTTACTGTTTTAAGCACTGAGAATATAAATATTAGCCATGATCCCCGAACTAGAATGCATGAACTATTTGGGATGACAAGGCATTTACATGGAGTACTTATATGTAAAGTATCTGTGTAAATAAAATTAAATTTCTGTCTGTGAATAATAGCATCACAACAAAATGAGTGGGTGTCTGTTGGGGTTGTAATAGTCTCACTTGAAATACAAGCTATTAGAGTACATGAAATTCACTTTGATAGTTTCTAGTTTAGAGAAGATAATGCTTTAAAAAGTAAGATTATCATCTTTGTATGATTATGCTGTGTGTATCCGGTTACCCTGGACAGAAAAAATAACAACAGTTTCTGGGAAGAGGCAAATTCAATGCTGTTAGCATAGATGTCCTAAATTTCCATAATGAAGTTGAGATTTTTATTAGGTAAACTGCTGTAGGTGAGCATAAGTAGCAGTAGCTTTGGGTTTGTTTTTCTTTCTTCTTAAAAAGCAATATAGAAGTCAGGTGTGGTGGTACATTCCTATAATCCTAGTCACTCAGGAATCTGAATCAGAGAAATCACAAATTCAAGATCAGCCTGGCAACCTACTGAGACCCTGTCTTAACATAAATACTAACAAAGAAGGATGACTGACACAACTCAGGCGTACAACTCTTGAGCATGCATGAGGATCTGGACATGATCCCCACCCCCACCCCCCAAAAAAAGTAATGCAGAGACCAATGCCAAGGTTAAGGTTATATGGAAATTGAAAAGCCTGAGTTGGGTCTAGGCAGGACCTTATGAACAAAGGAAGAGATGTATTTCAAGTTGAAATCTATGAATGAATAAGCCTGTGTTTACCTTTTATAGATCTTTCAAAACTATATGAAATTAGATATTATTCACTCACTGGACTTAAAATTCTATAACAGATGGTTTTCATATATAGATTTTTCCAACTGATTATTTTCCTTAATTTTACTTGGGTCTTTTCTACATCCAGTCTTTAAAACTAAAGTATGGAAATTAGACAGCTATGCGATATTAATAGCACTTGCTAAACTTTTCTGGGATTTTTCTTCTCATAAAAGCCACTAATATTAACAAATATTTTTAACTAATTTGCACTAATATAATGATTGCAATGTAGAATCTACTGTGATGCTTAGTTCCTCTCCCATACAAATCTCATTATTATATAGATGTGGTTTCAATTATTTTTTCTTGACTCTATAGTACTTCCATCTGAACTATGGTTTTATTGTAGCTATCTGAAAATGTTCAATAGAAAATTTTGGAAATAAACAATTCATGATCTTGCATTATGAGTAGCTTGATATCTCACACAGTCCACTCTATTCCACAAAGAACATGACCATCCCTTTGTCTAGTGTTTCCACATTGTATATAGTACCACCCAGTATTCCCTTAAGTAGGCCTGTGGTTATTAGATCAACTGTCAACAGTATTGCAGTGCTTATGTTCAAGTAATTCTTACTTAATGATGAGCCCAACCTAAAAGAGTAGTTATGATGCTGGAAAGTTTATTACAGTATTACTTCATAATTTATATATATTATTATTAGTTATTATTGCCAATCTCTAACTGCATCTAACTGATAAATTAAACTTTATTTCAGTATGGATGTATAGGGAAAAAAACACAGTATACATAGGGTTCGGTATTATTACAGTTTGGTAATATCACAGATCCACAGGGTCTTGGAACATATTCCCTGAAGATAGAAGGGGAACTATTGTACATTGTATTTATTTAACAAAAGAATCTGATTTGTTTCACTTGTACTCAATATCCCAAAGCTCTAAATATTTCCTCAAATTTAATCATATCAACTTGGCATCTCCTTGGTGCTTTCATTCTGTACTTCCTTTTTGTATCATGTACAAAAATATCAATGTATTAAAATTTCAATAATGTATTTTTCTATAAAATATTAATTTGAACTTGAATTTATTACACACATCTGAGATACTTTCATATATTATATTAAAATGTATCTCTCATACACTCTCTTACTAACCCATTAAAGGATCATAATATTATCTTAAAATGTTCTCTACAAATCATCCAGGTTTTCCTCCAAAACTTGTTTTCTTAAATACTGTGTGATGCCACTTGAAAGTGGTCTTGATATTCTACAAAGTGAAGTAGCTTTTTTTTTTTTTTAATGGATGAAGTAAGTGTTGGGTTGAGAAATGTGTTTATACCTGAAAAGTGTTCTCTTTGTTCATCCCCTTGATACACAGTATGTTCTAACTCTAACTTAACAACATTTAATACATTCATATGATCAAAGAACTGTTAACAACACATTTTGAAGCTCTTATATCTATCTATGAAAAGCATTTTGCAATGAATAAAAAGTTAAAATGAACAGGGTCTTTAAAGTAGAACTTTTACTTTTAGAAATGCATTCTAATGCAATAGCCAAATGCACATATTTAAATTTAACATAAAGGGACCATGGTATTGTTTAATAAACACTGTATACAGTACAAGGCCAAATGGAGATTCATTAACTAAGTGATAATGCAGTTCTCTACTGAAATACTTTATAGTCATGAAAATTAAATAGAATAATAATATTTGACAACATAGACAGTGATTTGAGATATATGAAATGTGAAATAAAGATGGCATACAAGAGGAAGGGAATATTCTTTAGCTGCTCTTCAGTATGAGATTTAAGCATCAGAATATTGCTTCTCAGTGAAGTAGGTGACTGAGATAATACAATAAAATTCAACATTGGACAGCAAAATAATCATAGAGACATAAATTCAGAAGCTTTGAACACAGAACAAGATATGTTAAGAGATGTGCTAACTTCACTGGCTTCAGTGGCAGCACCAACAGTCCTCTGCAGAGGGGAAGGATAACAAAGGCAGAAAGAGGAAAACACTGCAAATCAAGTTGTTTTGGAGAACCTGGGAAATAGAGAGAGGAGCTAATCTTATCTGACCCAGAGACAGTGGGCCAGGGTGATGATTTAAAGGTGATAAGAATCTCTCTGCTATTGAGCACAGAGTCACAGCAGGAAGCATCTACCAGTGACCATGTGGCAGTTTGCACAGTTCAAAAAGGGTGTTGCTAGCCCATCCCAGCAGTTATCTGTTATGGGGCTCAAAGTGTCCCTGGGCTAATGCAACTGAAACAGGTACAGAAAGGGTTGTGACTAGAGTGATCCAGGCAAGCAATGCCAAGGGGAAAGATGTTGAGTGCCCTTTGTTACTGGCAACCCATGCAAACAGCTAGGAGGAGGCCAGAAATTGGTGACAGTCACATCAGCACTCCAGGTCTGATCCTGGGAAATACATATCCATGATGGTGAAATATATGAGACTTATGGAAGATCAGATCCTACACTCCAACAGTACAATTATCAGGAAGTCCCTGAAACTCAGGCGTACAACAGATATCACATCTGCCCAGCAACAGAGTGCATGGATCTAATTTCAAATCCCTTCCAACAAAGTGCAAAAGGACAGCCAGAAGTAAGCACCAGCAACTTGAGATCTCTGTATTAGCCCTACTGTGGGAGTTCATGGACCTAATCTATCTAGACAAAACTCCAGTTGTCAGTACTTTCCAGCCTAACCTTGAGATGGACAGCTGAGAGCTACTATAACCAGCTTTGGTGCCAGTTTTTAAGTAAAAAAAGAAATGTAAAGAATGGCACAAGAACATAAGCAATGAACATCCATCCTTGCCAACAGTTTTGACTACCTTAGGGGAAACAGACTCTCTCTTTTTCATATGTAAATCAGTGGAAGTGTAACTGATGTGACTCTGCAATCTGTATACGGGGTAAAAATGGGAGTTCATAACCCACTTGAATCAAAGTGTGAAATATGATATATCAAGAACTATGTAATGTTTTGAACAACCAATAAAAAAAAAAGAATTCTCTCTCTCTTTTTCTTTTTTTCCTTTTCTTTTTTCTTGTTCCATTTTCTGTGTGTGTGTGTGTGTGTGTGTGTGTGTGTGTGTGTGGTGTCCTCATGCTCTGATAGGGTGGAGAATATGTATGTATGTTTGTGTGTGTGTGTGTATAATATACAAATTAATATATCTACATTATTTTTCTTTCATCTTAGTTGCTTTTTTTCTTTACCTGTTTGTTATTTGGGCTTATTTTGACTTTGGAGAAGTAATGTTTTATGTGGGTTTGTTTTGGTTTGAGTTTTTATTTGTTTGTTCTTACCTTTGTTTTTATTCCTCTTACTACTTCTTTACTTTCTTTCCCCTCTCATAGCCAAATTTTGCTCTTCCCTCTTCCTCTACTCCTTTACTTACTTATTTTTTAATATGGTTATTTTTATTCTCCTTCTTTATAGATGTCACCTGCTACTCCTTTCCTACTTCTTCTCTGTTCACTTTTTAATATTCAAAGTTTCCTTACCTTTGTATCTCATTTCTCTTCACTTAACTATAATTTCACTCTCTGTTAGAACTTTTTACTTTTATATAATTCCTACCCCCTGCCATCATTATTGTTATGGTTATTAATACTTTGGATGCTATCATTGACACCTGCTGTTTAATGTTAAATTTAAAACACAGCTATTTATTGTTGGTACTGATACTAAATGTTGACCCCCCCATACCTCTTCATGTGGCAATTAGTGTTATAGATGTTATAGTAGGCACTAGACATTTATTTTAAGGCTGCATATTGGTTATATTCATTATTGCTATTCCTTGCTCCCCTTTTTCTAAAAAAGTCTGGGAAGTTATTGAGACAATATAAGTCTACAGGATAGAGCTATATTCACAATTCTACCAAGTGACAATAAACCTCATTCCAAGCATGAACTAGTTCAAGTTCCAACAATACTTCAACACAAAGAATAGAGAACAACCTCAAAACAATGAAGGGACCCAAGGAGAAACCTCTAGAGGGGAAACTTGAGTCCCACTCCTAGAATCTACTCACACAGCAAAAACAGAGAAGTTCTAATAACAAATATGATAACTACACACAAAAGACAAATGCATCAAAGAGGAAGAAGAATCCATCTTTATCAGATGTGCAAGTCCACAACCTCAGAAATCATGAAGAAATAGATAAAGAAGCCTCCTCCCCCAATTTGCAATCCCTCAACAAAGTAACTCAGATATTGAAGTGGATGAAAATCCTGGAAAGATATAAAATTATTATAAAAAGTTTATTATTATATTAAATAATATAATAATTATATTATTAAAAGTTTATTATTAAATTATTAAAATTTTTTGAGCTCAGCCAGTGTCCTGCCCTCCCCTGGTCCTGCCAGGCTTCATCTTTCCCTGGAGTTGGTTGGGCTCTGACACTGCTCCTGGTCAGAATATCATACCCAGGCTATCCCTGCACAGACTACCCACCTTTCTCTGCATATCCGCCTGTAGGTCAGGAGTCATCTTTCCCCCCTCCAGGTCAGTATACTTATCCTAGTGGCTTTCCTCCAATGGGAGGAGGTGCCTACCCACCAACACCAAGTGGTGGCTACCTAGGAGCTGGAGGCTACCTCCATCTGGAGTTCATCTTCCATCCTATCCTTGAGTTTCTCCCTGCCAAGGATATGGAGCCTCACCCAGTCGATTGGGCTTTTCTGGTTATCCACAGCCACCTTCACAGACTTAAGATGGTGGTCCAGCCCAGGTCCTAGGATCTGGTGGCTCTCCTGGAAGACAGATTCTTCTCAGTATCCTGGAGGAAAAGCTCCATACCCTAGTAAGCCTGCAGCAATGACTCAAGGGACCCTCCAACCAGCTGCCATCTTCTATACAATGAAAGATGCATAAATTCTCTGTAAAGCAATGAAGGGATTTGGAACAGATGAGTAGGCAATTGTGAATGTTGTGTCCAGTCATTCCAATGATCAGAGGCAAAAAAACTTAGAGCAGCTTTTAAGACCATGTATGGCAAGGATTTAATCAAAGATCTGAAGTCAGAGTTGAGTAGAAATGTGTAAGAACTGATTATTTCCCTGTTCCTGCCTCCTACATATTATGATGCCTGGAGTTTATGGAATGCAATGCAGGGAGCAGAAACTCAGGAACATGTATTGATACAGATTTTGTGCACAAGAACAAATCAATAAATCCAAGAAACTGTCATATGTTATCAAGCAGAATTTGGAAGAGACCTTGAAAAGGACATTAGGTCAGATACATCTGAATGGTTGCTTGTATCCATGGTCAGGGAAATTGTGATGAGAATCAGAGTGCAAACCACCAAATGGTTTCAAATGACATCAAGAAGATGTCAGTGTCTCTATAAAGCTGGTCAGGGGAGACTAGGGACAGATGGATCTTGCTTTAACATGATCCTTGTCACAAGAAGCTTTCCTCAGCTGAAAGCTACTATGGAGTCTTATTCCAGGATTTCTTATCAAGATTTGTTAAGCAGTGTAGGCCTGGAGTTTTCTGGATAGGTTGAAAGTAGTTTGAAGACCATCTTGAAATGTACCCCGAACTGTCCTGCCTTCTTTGCTGAGTGGCTGTATTATTCCATGAAAGATACAGGCTCAGACAACTCCACTATGGTCAAGATTGTGATCTCTCAAACTGAGACTGAACTTGTACCAATAAAACAGATGTTCAATCAGATGTATCAGAAGCCCTTGGGCACAATGATTGGGAGTGACACAATTAGAGATTACTGAAAGCTGCTTCTGGCCATTGTGGGTCAGTAGAAAAGTTTGTTTTTGTTTTGCTTTGTTTGTTAAGGAATGAAACTATTCATGGCTTATCCTTTAGACAAAGACTGACCCCAACAGCTATCATTTATCCAAAACAGTTTTTACCAAGGATTGTCAGGGTAATGTTTTCGGTTTGCACATGTCGTTGTTGCCTTAAATCTAATGTTATTTTTTTCCTCTGTGTGTAAAGTAAAACCATATTGCAATGATGTAGTAATTTTGCAATGTTTGTAAAGCTTCATTCTCACTGCTTTTAATCAGGACTTCAAATTGAATAAAAATCACAGCAATATTTAAATTGTGTAAAAAATGTTTACTGATCTAAAAGAAGATCTAAGGAATTAGTTAAGAGAGCAAATAGTGAAAGATCACTTCAAAAAAGAAATAGAAATGCTAAAAAGAAATCAACCAGAACTACTAGAAATAAAAGGCACAATACATCAAATTAAAATTTCAATTGAAAGTATCACCAACAGATTGGATTATGTGGAAAGTAGAATTTCAGGGCTGGGGTTCAGTGGTAGAGTGCTCACCTAGCATGCATGAGGTATTGGGGTAATCCTCAGCACCACAAAAAAATAAAATCAAGATACTGTATCAAAACTAAAAAATACATATTTAATAAAAACATTAAATAAAAAAAGAAAGTAGAATTTCAGCCTCAAATACAGAAATTCAGGCCTTGTATTCAGTGTAAAAACTTGAGTACTCAGTGTGCAATACTGGAAAAAAAATGAAAGACCATTATTAAATTATACAAGAACTCTGGAACAGCATTAAAGAGAACAAATTTGAGCTACATGGGATAGAAGAGAACAGAGGTACAGGCTAAATGGATTAAGAATCTTTTCAGTGAAATACTAGCAGAAAATAACATTGTAAATGAGGTAGACATTCACATACAGGATGTATATTAAAAAACAAAGAGATAAGATCTAAAAAGAACTTCTCCAAGACATATCACAATCAAAATGCTTAACATAGAAAGTAAGTCAAGAATATTAAAAACTGCAAGAAAAAAAAACCCTGGTCACATGTAGACGTAAACAAGGCTCACTTATGACTTCTCAAATCAGACACTAAAATCAAGGAGGGACTGAAATGAAATATTCCAGGCTATGAAAAAAGAAAAACAATTTCCAAACAAGATTGCTATATCCAGCAATGGTATCTTTCAGAATCAAAGAAAAAATAAAATTTTCCATGATAAGTATAATTAAAAGAATTCATGACCACTAAGCCAGCACTACCAAAAAAAAAAAAAAAAAAAAAAAAACAAACAAACAAACAAAAACAAATTAGAGTACAAAAAGAATTCATTTGCAAAGCTCTGAAATGGATAAAACTCTCTAGTAAAACAATTAACTAAATAAAAATTAAGACCAAATTAAATACAGCAAAATAAAAAGAAATAACAAACATCTTTCCAAAATAATACTGAATGTAAATGGTCTTAAATCCCCAATTAAAAGACACAGATTTGCAGAATGATAGAATTAAAAAAAAACATCCAACTATATGTTGTTTGCAAGAGACTCATCTTAAATGCAATGACATCAACAGGCTAAGTAAAAGGGTAGGAAAAATGTTCCATTTGGATGAAGTCTAGAAACAATCAGAAAGTAGTTATTCTCATGTCTTACAAAGCATAATTCAAGCAAAAGTTAATCAGAATAGACAAAGAAAGTCACCACATACTGGTGGAAGAAAAAAAATCCCAGCAGAGTATATACAATTAGTAAATATTTATACTCCAAATATCAGTGCACCTAATTACATAAAAAATTCTTCACATTAAATCCTAGATAAGGCCCCAATACAATACTACTGGATGATTTTAACTACTCCTTTCACCAATATATATTTCACCCAGACAAAATTAATAAGGATATTTCTGGCAAAGTTTGAGATGAAAAAGAATATATCAACCCACACACTTCTGAAATTCAAGTATCATTAGAAAATATTCTGAAAATGTATTCTCCCATAACTTGGAAAAATCTAGGAGACATCCACAGATTTCTAAATACATATGACCTGCCCAAATTGAATC
Organism: Spermophilus citellus; assembly: GCF_964194105.1. NCBI lineage: Eukaryota > Metazoa > Chordata > Mammalia > Rodentia > Sciuridae > Spermophilus > Spermophilus citellus. Next base: position 41,047,612 of record NC_138195.1, read on the forward strand.
AGGAAGATAAAGAACACCTAAACAGACCAATATGAAATAATGAGATTGCAACAATAATTACACACCTTTCAATAAAGAAGATCCCCAAACCAGATGATTCTCAGCTGAGTTCTGACAGACCATTAAAGAAAAACTAACACAAGACTTCCTCAAATTATTTCATGAAATATATTGGAACCCTCCCCAATACGTTCTACAAAGCCAGCATCACCCCATAGCAAAACTGGACAAAGACACAGCAAAGAAGGAAAACTACAGATCAATATTCCTGAGGAGCATAGATGTAAAAATCCTTAATTAAATATTAGCAAACCACATTCAAAAATACTTCAAGAAGAGAGTACACCATAATCAATTAGGTTTCATCCTAAGGATGCAAGTTTGGTTCACCACATAAACAGAATTAAGAACAAGAATCACATCTTAATAGATACAGAAAAGGCCTCTGACAAAATCTATGATCTGTTCATACTTAAAACACTGGGAAAACTTGGGATAGAAGAAATTTGTCTTAACACTATAAAGGCTATACATAACACATCATCACACTGAATGGAGAAAAACTAAAAGCATTTTCCTCTTAAACCAGAAACAAAGCAAGGATGCCTACTCTTACCACTTCTATTCAATATAGTTCTTTGAAACTTGAGCCAGACCAATCAGTTAAGAGAGGAAATTAAAGGAATACAAATAGGAAAAGAGGAAGTGAAATTATCTGTTTGCTGATGACATGATCCCCTATCTAGAAGATTCCAAAAATTCCACCAGAAGACTACTAGAGTTCATACACAAATTCAGGAAAATAGCAGGATATAAGATCTACATTCATAAACCAATAGCTTTCTTGTACTCTAATAATTAATCTTTTGAGAAAGAAATCTGGTAAAGTGTCCCATTCACAGTAATCTCAAAAAAATGAGGGGGGCTGATAAATCAAACCAAGGAGGTGAAAAGACATCTACAATGAAAACTATAAAATGCTGAAGAAAAAAATTGAAAGAGACCTTAGAAGATAGAAAGACCTACCATGCTCCTTGATAGTTAGACTTAATATTGCCAAAATGGCCATATTACTAAAAGTATTATACAGATTCAATTCAATATCTATAAAAATACCAATGACATTCTTCCTAGAATTATAATAAAAATAATTCTAAAATTCATTTGGCAATACTGAACAAGAAGAGCAATGCTGGAGTAATTACAATCACTGATCTCAAATTACACTACAGAGTGCAACAAAATATCATAAAATCGGTATAAAAGTATATAGGAAGGAACATAATAGAAGGCACAGAGACAAACCTGCATACTTACAGTCATCTGATACTTGACAAAGGTGCCAAAAATATATGTTGAAATAAAAACAGTCTTTTAAACAAATGGTGCTGAGAGAACTAGATATTCATATGTAGAAGAATAAAACTAGATCCCTATTTCTCACTTTGCACAAAAATCAAATTAAAATGAATTAGAGACCTTGGAATTAGACCAGAAACTTTGCAACTGCTGGAAAAATACAGGGACAGACTTCCAACATATGAGCATAAGCACCAGCATTCTTAATGACCCTTGAAGCTCAAGAGATGATAAAACAAAAAATAAATAAGTGAAACAGCATTAAATTAAAAGCTTTTGCATGTTAAAGGACATGATTAAGATCTGAAGAGAGAGTTTACAGAAAAGGAGAAAATCTTGTCCTCTGACAGGGGATTAACATCCAGAATATATAAAGAACTCAAAAAAACTTACCATCAAAAGAACAAGTAACCCAATCAATAAAACGGCAAAAGAACCAAACAGACATTTCTCAAAAGAAGAGATACAAATGACCAACAAATATATGAAACTATGCTCAACATCCTTGCCAATCAGCGAAATGGAAATAAAGACTACATTGATATTACATCTCACTCTAGTTAGAATGGCAATTATCAGAAATACAAATAATAATAAATGCTGGTGAGGATGTCTAGGAAAAGGTACACCTATACATTGTTTGAAGTACTACAAAGTAGTACAACCAATTTGGAAAGCAGAATGGAGATTTCTCAAAAGAATAGACATATCACCACAATATGATGCAACTATCCCACTCCTTAGTATTTATCAAAATAAAAACCCCTAAAATCAGCATTCTATAGTGAAATGGGCATATCAATATTTAAAGTAGTGCAGCCATGTTATGAAAAATCTTTCCTATTAAAAATACTAATAGCATGTAATAGCATCCAATCCACAATTACAGGGGATTTGAGATTTTTCATTCTCTTTCTGCTTATGATGAAATTGGTGAATCTATTAACTAGCTTAGTTGGCCTTCGACAGATGAATAAATAAAGAAAATATGGTATACAGCCACAATGGAGTTCTACTAAGCCATAAAGAAGAGTGAAATTATGGTGTTTGCTGGCAGATGGGTGAAACTGGAGAACATCATGCTGAGTTAAATAAGCCAGACTCAGAAAGTTAAGGATCAAATGCCTTCTCTCATATCTGAGAGTTAGAGCAAATTAAGAGGAAAGAAAGGGTGACAGATCCCACAAAATTTGAGGAAAGATCAGTGGAGGAAAGAAAATGAGGGTGAGGGAGGAAGTTGGAGAGAAAAGTCAGAAGATGTGGAATGAAATTGACAAAATTATGTACATATATAATGTACCATAGTGAATTCTGCATTTATGTATATCTTTAAAGCACAAATTAAAAAACAAACAAATAAAAGGAAGAACAGTAGAGAAAGGGGATAGGAGAAGGGAGGAGCGAGTTAAAAAGGAAGTTCTGGGAACTGAAATGGAGCAAATTACATTTCACCCATATATAATTTTGTCAAATTGCATGCCACTATCATGTATAAAGCACAAATAAAAATATTTTAATATAATTCTTTGACTTAGTGATAGTACTATAAGAATTTATCCTAAATAAATTAAGATAGACATAAATTTAACAAAAAGATATATTAACTAAAAGAACAAGTTAAAAATATGTGATGCATTTTAATTTTTTGAATTTTGATGTCCATCTACACTGAACAATCTAAAATGACACATATCATAGTACTACTCATCACTATCTCTACTCGAGGAATTATAAGAGGTTTTACAGTTAATTTTTGTTTTAAAATATGGATAAATCCAAAATAGAAGAGAAATGAATCATTTAGATCTGATTAAAAATCTGTCCTATTAAAAATATCTCTGCTTATCTCTCAAATTCATTTGAATTATGAGGGAAGGTGTTAGTAGCATGTAACAGGATCCAGTCCACAATTATAGGGGATTTACAAATTTTCATTCTCTTACTGCTCATGATGAAATAGGTGAATCTATTAAAATTGCTAAATCATCCATATTCAGAATTTAGCTATGTATTTTCAGCACTTTCTCTATTTTTTTCCACTTTTCAACAAAATTATTCCATCAATAATTTTATTTACTGTTTCAGCTTTTGAAACCAGTTAATAAAGAAGGATTTAATGGTATTTTAGGATTTACTTCAGACAGAAAAGAAACCCAACATCTTGTCAGATATAATGTCCCCTTTGGCATTAAATATTTCTATGTGCTATGACAGATACAGGATGGCCAGGTTCCCAGTAAATGTACTAGTCCCATAATAAATTATCCTTTCTATCTTGTACCACACAGCTTATTTATTGACCTATAAAATCTTTTCTAATGTAGGCAGGATAGTTAACTGAAGGCTTCATATTGAACATATCCTAAAACTTGGGAAGAACTAATTTCAAGGGGATATAAAAATATAGCTAATCATTAAAAGCAAACTTTAAATTCCTGTAACTAAACATGTCACTTCAGTTTATTTTCTATTTTTATGATTTAGTAAGGATGTAACCCAAAAACCAAATTACAAAAGCATTCTAATAAGTTCACACTGGCATTGCTTTTTGGGAAAATGTGAGTCACTGTGTTATTTTTAGCAATACATTCTAAGATCAAATTAATAAGTCTTTTGAGTATTTCATGCATTGGATCTATATGACCATACTACATGAGCAAAAAGTTTTACCACCTGAGGAAAAATATAGTTAGTACTATATTTATATCTGTTGGATAACTGTGTTTTGTTTTGCTTATATCTTAAGTTTATTGTCTGGTAAACAAAAAGTTATCAGATAAAAATTTTGTCAAATACCACAAGTTATGTTATTATATAATATTAAGAATTTTATTAAATTCCATTTAAAGAGAGAATATATATTGTGTACTTTTTGTTGATTTATTTGGTCCTACACAAATTTAAAATAACAGTGTCCTATTGCCCTTCTAGTTAGGAAAATAATTATATAAGAAGCCATTATATTCCGGTTAGAAAGCATAAAAGATGAGGACTGTTATTCCTTCAATTAATCACACTGCAGAGTAGAACTCTCTCACAGTAACTTAACAAATCATATATGAATATTAAATATGCAAAAAATTAAAGATTAATGAGTAGGATCTTTCACTTTCTTCTAAGACTTTATATAGCAGTTAAATTAGACAAAATTACAAGCATATAAAACAAAGTAAACTTTAAAAATTATCATAACCAACCTCCAAGTTGAGGAAAAGAATATTGCCATGAATTATATACACTTTATATCTTAGTTTTTAGAGTGTTACTGAATTAGAATACGTTTCTAAGCACTATAAATCTATCTTAGCTTTTTTTGATGTTTTTAAAAACATAAATTTTATTTTTCTCTTTTTTTGTCAATATAATACTTGTAAGATTCATGCAAGTTGCTGTATAACACTAAAAGACATTTTATTGTTGTTCTTCCATTATATGAATACAACACAAAGTACTTATCTACTCTGTCAAGCATTGTAGTTATTTCTAGGCTATTGCATTGAATGCTGCTATTGCCTTTTTTATATATGTTCTCATTTATATATGCATGGATTTCTTCAGAGGATTTATCTGGAAATGAAGTTTTCGGGTCATAGGATATATGCACTTTCCATTACAAGAGACAATGCCAAACGTATTTCTAAAGTATCCATAACAATTTAGACTGCAAGCAATATATGAGTATTCTTGATATTCCACATCTTCACAACTCTTGGTATTGTCAGTCTTCTAACTTATAGTTATTCTGAAGGAAGTACCGGTGTGTTTAGGGAACAGTTGTTTGGAATTTCTAATCAATAAAGAAGTTACATATTTTTCTGTATATTTATTAAACATGTGGGTTTTGTCTTTTGAAAATAGCATGATAAAGTCCCTTGCCCATTCCCATTTTTCTACTAGATTTTGCCTTTATATATTTTATGTACCCTATATTTTATCTACATCCATACAAATATAGCATCGATTAATTTTACATATTTATTTATTTTCTGGAGTTGAATCCATTGTCAGTTATGCAGTTTGCAAATATATTTCCCAAGTTAAGATTTATATTTTCATCCTCTAATAGATGTACAGATATATTTTCAAAAGAATAAGTCCTTTGTTTTAGAGTGGTATAATTAATTAGCTGTTTATTTTTATGTAGTGCTTTTGTTTCCTATTGACAGTTTTTAATCACAAGCGCATAGAGATATATTTCTACATTATTTTCTAAAAGTTTATGTTTGACCTTTCACATTTATTAATTTATATGAAATTTTTGTGTATAATTTATGAGATAGAACTCAAATTTCATTTACATCCATACATATACAATTGTCCCAGTATTGTTTACTCAGACGAACAGGTTTGCTATGTCAAATCAGCCTAGGAAAAGTGTATTTCTGCATATTTATTCTATTTTCTTATTCATAATCCAGTAACACATGGTCTTAACAACTATAGCTTTACAGTAAGTCTCAGTAAGTTCCATAAAATAATTTCTTCTCTATTATACTTTATTTTAGTCAGGATAAGATTGGTTACACTGCAAGAACAAATAATCCTAAATAATCCTAGATTTCAGTGGTCAATAACTACAGAGTTTTGTTTGTTTGTTTGTTTGCCTTGGGTTTATTGTTCTTGTTCTCACCACAATTCCATTTTGGGGGGTCTGGAGCATCTACTTGATATCTTCTAATTCTAGGGCCCAGGCTGATCCAGAAGCCTCTCTCTTACACAGATTGCTAACTATATTAGCTGAAGGAAGAAGAGAGTGCGTATATAAATTGTTCACCACCTCTTAAATGTTATTTTACCGTTCCATTGACAGAACATGTCACATGACCATTCATCACCTCAAGTGAGAGAAGAAAGGGAAATATTAGGTGAATAGTACTAATGATTAATATACTTTTCTTAAAGGCTGGGTAACATTCCTATCGATCTGATCTTTCATATGAGCTTTCTCATTATTTTATTTATTTATGTATTTATTGGTACCGGGGATTGAGCTCAGGAACACTCGATCACTAAGCCACATCCCCAGCCTTACTGTGTATTTTATTTAGAGATAGGGTCTCACTGAGTTGCTTAGCACCTTGCCATTGCTGAAGCTGGCTTTGAACTCTCCATCCTCCTGTGTCAGCCACTCCAGCCACTGGGATTACAGGTCTGTGCCACCCCACCTGGTTCGTTGATTTTCGAAATTCAATACATAAAACTTTTAAAGATTTTAATTGATCCTGCACTTATTTTATGGATATTTGTAAGCTTTACTATTGTTAGTCTTATTATCTATTAACATAATATTCAGAGATTGAAAGACATAGATTTAAGTTTTTATGTACTTTTCTTTTTTTTTTTAAAGAGAGAGTGAGAGAGGAGAGAGAGTGAGAGAGAGAATTTTTAATATTTTTATTTTTTTTAGTTCTCGGCGGACACAACATCTTTGTTGGTATGTGGTGCTGAGGATCGAACCTGGGCCGCACGCATGCCAGGCAAGCGCGCTACCGCTTGAGCCACATCCCCAGCCCCTGTACTTTTCTTTCAATTACATTTCTTGGCTTTCTGCATAAGTCTGACATAACATTTTTATCAAGTAATTCTTTGATATTTGATATGTATTATATATTAAACTTGAAAATTGCTTTGGGTAGTATGAACATTTTAACATTCTTCTAATCCAAGAGCATGAAATGCCTTATATTTTATAAAATTTAATTTCTAACCCTATTTATTCTGGTCTATGGAATATTTTTAAAGTACTGACCTTGTATCCACAAACTGGATAACTCGTGTATTAGTAATCATAATTTAATTTGCATTATATTTTCTATGTAGTCAATTCTTTCCAATTCTTACACCATTATTTTTATCTTTCTTCCCAATTAGCACCTACAAAACAGTGTTAAAATTAACTGTAGACATCTTTGCCTTATTCCCCATTAAAAGGTTAAGTTTTCAAATATTGTAATGTCAGATGTTTTAGGTTATTTTGCAGTTATTGAACAAATGTAGAAATTTTCCGTTGATTTATAATTAGATGAAATGTTGGTCAATATTTTCTACAGCTGCTGAAATAATATTTCAAATCTAGTTAATGTGGTTAACTAAATCAATTAAATATTAAAATAGTGATGGGGGAGTGAGTTAAGATCTAGGTGAACATAATAATCCAGGGCTAGTCTACTTATTCTGGCCACTTTTTACTTGATTTAGGGTTACTAGGAAAAATCCAGAATACCCATTTGAATTCCTCATTAACAGCTACTTATTAGAGTATTTATATAATCCAAATATTGCATAGGACATTCTCACAGTAAAATTTATTAAATGTTTATCTGAAATGTAAATTAACTGGGCATTTGAATTTTTATTTCTCTAGTATGGCAACTCTAATCTAGGAACAGTTGCATTTCTGGAAGAGGGAGCTGAGAGGATGAGTAGAACTTTTTAAAATGTCTCAAGAATTTTGAAAGAAAGCCAAAATAGTCAAATAAAGGACTGCCAAAGAAAGGAGCATCCCTACTTATTCTGGGCTAGGACCATAAAGAACTAAATGTAAAAGTAAAAATGAAGTGAAATTAGACCTAACAACACTCACTAGAACCATCTTTAAGTCATTTGATTGATAAAAAAATAAACAAGTCAAACAAAACAAACAAAGAAACAAACAAGAAAACAAAAAATGAACACAACAAAACCAAACCCCTAGACTTGATATAAAGCAGTAATGTACTGATAATGCCTAAAATACCATGAAAGTCCTGCACATGGATTCAAATGGCATCAGGTCTCAAGTTATTTCTCATTTAAATATTGTCCATCACATAATTATAGAAAGAAGTGGGTCTTGAGACAAGAAAAGCAGAAACAAAACAAAACAAACAAATCAATGTTTACAGCAGCACAATTCACAAGAGTTATGGAACTAGCCCATATGCTTATCAACAGATGAATGGATAAAGAAACTGTGGTTTACACATAATGGAGTTTTACTAAGCCATGGAGAAAATAAAATTATGGCATTTGTTGGTAAATGAATAAAACTGGAGAGAATAATGGTAAGTGAAATAAGCCAAACTCAGAAGTCAAGCGTTTAACATTTTCTCTGGAAATGTGGAAACTAGATCAAAACAGAAACAAGGGGCAAAAGGAGGGGGGAGTCCCATGAAAATGGAAAGGAGATTCCATGGAGCAAGGGGAGGAAGGAGGAATGGGAAAAGGCATGAACTGTGAAATGAAATTTACCAAATTATGCTATGTACACATATGAATATACTACTGAGAATTTCACCTTTATGTATATCTATAAAGCAATAGTTTAAAAAATATAAGCAAATGGAAGACAGAGTAGTAAAGGAAAAAAAGGTGGGGAGGGAAGAGGTGAAGGAAAGGGGAAGTACAGGACTGAAGTGGAGCAAAAGGTATTCCTTGAATGCATGATTATGTCAAAGGAATCTCAATACTATGTATAATTATACTGCACTAATAAAAACATAAAAAGTGGGCTGGGGATGTGGCTCAAGCGGTAGCGCGCTCGCCTGGCATGTGTGCGGCCCAGGTTCGATCCTCAGCACTACATACCAACAAAGATGTTGTGTCTGCCGATAACTAAAAAAAATAAATATTAAAAAAATTCTCTCTCTCTCTTTCTCATTCTCTCTTAAAAAAAAAAACATAAAAAGTGGTCAAAGGTCTTAAATATACATTTTTTCCAAAGAAGACAAAAAAGGGCAAACCACTATATGAAAAAGTGCTCTATATCACTCATCATTAGGGAAAAGCAAATCAAAACAGTAATGAGATACCATCTTACAATTGTTAGACTGACGTATTATTTAAATGACAAAAAATAAGGAGCATTGGTAATGGTGTCATGAAAAGGGAACCCTGAACCCTGTTGGTGAGAATTTCATTTAATACACTTTGGGAAACAACATATGAATTCTTCAGAAACCTGAAATAAAACTACTGTTTGATCTATCAATCTTACTTCTAAGCATTAGCCAAAGAAATTGTGTCGCGACCCCCTTGCCCGCAAGGAAGACGCAACAACAGGAATCTTCTTTCAGCCGTTTATTCAGGTCCTTGATATTTCTTCTTCTTCCTCTCGGATGCCTCTCCCAGCCTTAATAAAGCATCTCAAGCCCCAATGCGAAGCTGCCACGTGGAGCTTTCTCATAGGGTGTTAAAAAACCATGCGCCAACTCTCCCAAATAAGGAGTTGTTTGTTACAGACCACAGCGGAGCCAGCGCCATCTTGTAATGGCGACCACAGTCCGCAGAAACGGCTCACCACAAAATTGGAAGTATTATCTCAAAGATATTGCTATTCCTGTAGGTTCTCTGAGATGTTGTTCACAATAGCCAAGATATAGAAACAATCACGATTTGTGTTGAGAAATAAACAGATAAAGTACTTATGGTGTGGTTGTGTGTTGTGATTGTATTTATGTGTTATTCAATGGAACATTATTCCATCTTAACAAAGAAAGACATCCTGTCATTAGCAACAACATGGATTGACTTAGAGGGCATTATGCTAAGTGAATTCATGGAGATGCAAAAAGAAAAATACTTTTTGATGTCACATGCCTAATTCAAAAAAGTTGAACATGTAAAAGCAGAGTAGAAAAGTGGTCATAAGTGCACAGAGGTGGGGAAGGGGGAAGATGTGGGTATAAAGTTATGATGATACGGAATAATTAAAACTAGATAGCTAATGGATAACATGATGATTGCAATTAGTAATACTGTGTTTTATACTGGAAATTTGCTGAAACAGAATAGATTTCAGGTAATCTCAGCACAGAAAGGATAGTAAATAGTTATGTCAATTTGTTTGTTTATAGTAATCATTTCATTATATGTATATATGTCAAAAGAAATTTGTATGCTTTAAATATAATTTTACTTTAAAAAGATTTAACATTTTTAATGATTCACAAAATATTTGACAATTATTTTTCCCTTTTTATAGTCCTATTTTTTATGCCTACTATTTATTAAGTATTGTTTTTATGACTTGCTTGAATTAGAACTAAGCATCTAAAAGGACATGCATTCTCTATTCTTTATTGGACTGAATAATGTGTGCATTATGTGTGTATGTGGAGGGGAAGGCACATATAATAAACAACAGAAAACTATGCATAATTATTTCTAAAAGATAAATTTCCTACAAGTCCTCTAAAACTCTAATGTATCACAAAAGAGTGGATTCCTGAGTCCTTTGAATAAATGATCACTATCTACCCGCCAGACATCATTTAAAGAGATGAAGAATATGTCGTCCATTATATTAGCTATTCCAGATGTGACGAGGACACAAAAGTCAGTCTGTATTATGTTCAGTCTCTGATCCTCAAACACGTCATGAATATGTGAATTATACATACTTCAAGATGATGATACAAACATAGATTGATGAATGAGTTTTATCATTTTCAAAGGAATTTTCTGCAACCATAGGTCTTTTATTTCTCTCCACAAGCCATCAAATTGATTACAAAGTCTAAATGAAGCAATAGTCAGGCCTTAGTTATTTCTAGGCAAGTGCCCTACCACGCTATATCCCCAGCAAGGCCTTAGTTATTTCTGGCTGCTCACATATGAATGTGTACTCCCACAACTGGAGCTCCTAAATTTATCTCCTTACTTAGATTCCAAATTCATTGAATTACTCATTTTCCTGATTATGAATGAAAAGTTCTTAGTCTTTCTTTTCATATAAAACACTTAGCTTTAAAAGTTTCTGATTATCTAGTTATGATTTTAAATATATCTTTTATATTACTATTTTCCTGTTACCAACTTGGGTTGGTTTTATATGAGTCAGTTATTTATGGTGCTTAAATTCCAATAGAAAAAGCTATTAGGTGTGCTATAACAATCGACTAGTAGTTGAGTCTGTTAAAGCATTTCCACTTTATATATTAAAAATAAAATTCTTATGACCTTCAAGGCCAATCATGCTTCTTACCCTTGAGAATGACATTGTTAGTGACACTAAAGACTGCCAAAGATCTTAGAAAAGAAGGTGTAAAATGAGAAAATAAGCACTAGATTTGGATTCCTGGGATATGGATAAGTAAATACCATCATTTCAATAAGACTTGAAGCACATTTGGCCAGAGCACTTGGTTTTTGGCCTTGACCTCCCAGGTCCTGCTGTCAGACATGAAGCCTTCAGTTATGCCTGTGGCATCCATCTCTCAGGTTGCCAACTACAATGCTTTACAAAAAACCAAAGTACTTTAACTTTTCTGTATGATTTATGTTTTAATTGAACAGTCTTTCTTTCCTACTCTTGCCAAAATTTTGCTCATAATATCATTTTATTTGGGGTAAAGGGAAGACATTGCTGTTTTGTTGCTTTAAAAGGTACATTGGGCCAGCCATGGTGGCTCACGCCTGTAATCCCAGTAGCTTGGGAGGCTGAGACAGGCGGATTGCAAGTTCAAAGCCAGACTCAGCAATGGTGAGGCACTAAGCAACTCAGTGAGACCCTGTCTTTAAATAGAATACAAAATAGGAATGGGGATATGGCTCAGTGACTGAGTGCCCCTGAGTTCAATCCCTGTAACTTTAGGGAAAAAATGTTATATTGGGTTGTTGGGTTGGGGTAATCTTTGACACTTTTCCAAAATTCACTGTGACCTTCAAAATTCTGGATGAGAAAATTGAGCAGTATTTCTACCTTATAATAATTATTAGGTATCATATATGGGATGAATTCCTACATGAAAATAAAGGCCAAAATATACTCTACTTCATGGTTTCTACTTGTTTATTTTTCATAACTCAAATATATACTTGTGTGTATATATGTGTGTACACATATTAATGTGTGTAAATAAATACATATATATATGTGTGTGTGTGTGTGTATTAGTATTGAGCATGAGTGTGTGCATGTAATGTGCCTTGTGTTGCCACTTAATTATTCAATTAGTATAGAAAATATTTAGTTATCTGCAAAATTCACCAAACTTTATGGTAAATCTTATAGCAAGAGTCTGGAAAAGAAATTAACCTACTATGGGGAAAATTATTGGTTATGAGTGCAACCTCCTTGAGGATATAGAAACTACCTTACTTGGTGTTATTATTTAGATATAAGGTGTCCCCACAAAGCTCAAGTCTGAGACAATGCAAGAATGTTGATAAGTGAGATGATTAGATTATGAGAGCTCTGTTCCTAACAGCTTGTGATCAATGGCCAATGAAAGCAGGTGATAAAGATTAGGCCATTTTATGACCTACAGGACATATCCTCTAGGAAGGCCATTTAAATATGACTTCTCCTTAAGCCCAATTCTTTCCATGCCCTTCCCCAGATATTAATTCCAAGAATACTCACTCAAAATATTGTAAACTGTAACACTTCAAATTCTGCTTTCCTCAGGCTCAATCTACCACACTGTTTTTCTTTCAATTTCTTGTGCTACCTTATACTCTCACTTCAGGTTTCAGCACACACCTTTATACCTTGTCAAGTCTCTGCATAAATCCTTTTTTCCAAATTTACCTATTTAACATGTTGCTAGAATTTGGATCTTGAAGAACTTATAAAGGCCCATGAGTTGAGGACTTGGCCCACAGTCTGTAGCAACATTTGGAGGTATTGTAACCTTTAGTAGGTAGGTACTAGTGAAAGGAAGTTAGGTAACTGGAAACATGCCTTTGAAAGATGTTTGGGATCCTGGACTCTTTCTCTTTCTTTGTCTTTCTCTTAGATTCCCAACTGCCATGAGATGAACAGGCCTCCTTTACCATATCCTCCTGTCATCATGTATTATACCACCTCAAGGTCAAAGCCACAGGGCCAAGAACTAGGACTGATATATTTGCCAGCATGAAGTAAAATAAACCTTCCTTAAGCTGCTAGACACAGTGGCACCTGCCTATAATCCCAGCAACCCCTGGATCAAAACAAAACACGAAACACATCTTTCCTCATTCTGAGTTCATTAGTTAATTTTCCAAGGTGTTTTGTTAGTGACAGAAGTCTGACTCAGAAACACAGATGTACTCATCTTTTAGAGCATAATCTAAACCACAAATTTCTCAGGGTTCCTGCTCTATCTTCTTGATTAAACTTAACATGTGTCACTCCCTACCTTTTTTCGCTTTTATAAAACCATGCAGCATGTCAGTGCTTCTTCTGCAATTTTACTTTCACTGAAATGATATTTGGTCAATGTCTACCTCCACTTCTTTATCATAATCTTCTCTACACCATTGTATCCTAGTGCCTGCATAATCTAGTGCTTGATATGTAACAGGCACATAATAAAGACTTGTAAAAAGAAAGGAGAGAAGAAGGGATTACATGATTCACATAGAGGCTTCTAAGAAATGTTGGTTGGGGAAAAGTTATAATGTGTTTTAACCTTTGTTAAAAATGTAAACTCAGTACTTTTTATTAGGCAGGTCATAATGGAAATTACGTGTGTCCCTCCCATCTTTTAAGTAAAGTATGGTGGGATAATTTCTATTTTTGAAGTCAGCTTGCTCTAGTTTTAAATATTAAGGTAGAAGTTTGAGAAAATTCATAACCTTTTGAGTCTCTGTTTTCTTATCTGTAAAATAATAGTCTACCTAATAGCACTGTTATCATAATTGAATTGCCTGCAAAGCACTTGACACATAATAAATGTAAAATAAATACTTCAGTAACTATTACCATGCTGACACCAAAACTGAGAAAGATAAAAACTGTCTCTGTATCTTGGTAATTTATGATTTTACAGGTGTTACAGCACATGTATCTGGAGTACTCAGCTACTCCACTACCACACTATTATGACTTTTGTCATTTTTATTCTTTGAAAACTATTGCTTCATGTCCTGGGCTCTTTGTAAAGCTAAACCAACATCATTCTATGAATTTATTATTTCAAGAATAATTATATTTTTAGTCATGTTCTATAGCATGATATGATATGGACTGAATATGTCCTGGCTCACCCCTGCCAAATTCACATGTTGAAGCCAAATCCCCAATGTAATGGTAACTGGAGATGGGTCCTTTGGGAGGTAATTAGGGTTTAAGTATGAGGCCCTCATGAATGGGATCAGTGCCCTTATAAGAAGAGACATAAGAGAGTTTGCTTCCCCGCTCCCCATTTTAGTAAGCTTTTTTGCTGTGGTGACTAAAATACCTAACAAGAAAAATTTTATTTGGGGGCTCACGGTTTCAGAGGTCTCAATCCACTGACAGCTGGTTCCATTCCTTGGGGTTCAAGGTGAGGGTAAACATCGTGGTAGAAGAGTGTGGAGAGGGAAGCAACTCATATAATGATCAGAAAGCAAAGAAACTCCACTCACCAAATACAAAATATATAACCTTAAGTCATGCCCCTCAATTCCCCACTTCCTCCAGCCATACCCTAACTGCCTTCAATTCCTCACACCCCTGCTCAGTTAATCCTATCAGGAGATTAATGCACAGATTGGGTTAAGAAGTTCATAACCCAATCATTTCTTCTCTGAATCTTCTTGCATTGTCTCACATATGAGCTTTTGGGGGATACCTCAGGTCAAATCATAACAACCCCTTGCCTTTCTCTCTCTGTTCTCTAAGTCACTCTGTTATAGAAGCCCAAACTAATGATGAAATGATAATCTTAAACTATCTAAACTCAAGAAGAAAATGTTATATATAGAAACATCACTATAAATTAAATAACATTTAAAGTAGTTGTTTCTATAGGATTTTTTACCTAAAACCAAGGGGGGTAGGATCTTGAATTACATCATTTTTTAAAATTACTTCTGCTAACATACAATGCGTGAATAAACTAAGGAGGCAAGATAGTGGTCCATGCATATTAGGAAAATCATTTTAGTGGATTCATGTTATATAAAAAACCACCATTGTTAAATACTTACAGTGGGCGCTGTACTTAATACTTTATACCTATTATCTTAATTAATCATCATAATAAAGACATATTATTTTCCACATATTACTTATATATATTAATAAACTTGCCCGAACACTGCTTGGCTATCACATGATAGAACTATGTTTCAACTCAGACATTCTTAAACCATTATGTTTCATCTTCCTATAAATAGAATGACTGTAGAAACTTATGAAATTTTATCAGACACTGTGTTAGTCATCTTTTGGTTACTGTGGCCAAAATACCTGAAAATGACAACTAAGAGAAAGAAAGTTTATTTAGTCTCAAGGTTTCAGAGGTTCAATTCATGGACAGCTGATTCCACTGATCTGGGCCTCAGGTGAGGTGAAGTACCATGGCACGGGATGACCGAGGAAGCTGCTTATATCTGAATAATGAGGAAAAATGCTGTAAAGCTTTCTTCTGTGTAAAGTGACAGGATGGGAAGATAAAACCAAGGTTGGGTGATACTAGGTATAATAAGGGAGGAGATTAAGGAGTAGTACAGAAAAGGACGTTTCCAAAACATGAAACAAGGAGTTTAGTTACTTGGATAAAAAGGCACTACAGAGTTTTGAAAAGTTTACCCATAGGGAACTTTTGAGAAATTTTCAGTAATAGGGTGCTACAAGATGTATAAGAACAGGGATTTTTCACATCTAATTTTCAGTTGTCCTATATTGTATATTGTCCTCTGTGATTTGTGTTACTCTGTATTGCTAGAACCTTTAGTCATTGTCAATGTATCTTGAAAGGATGGCTTGGGAGGAAGAGATTAAAGACAGAGTATTGAGTGCCACATATAAGATGACTCAGTGTACAGGGAAATGAACAGAGCTGAGAGGCAAGACAAGTATAATGAAGATAAATAGAACTCACAATCAGAAATTGCTATGAAAACACAAAACCTGAAGTTTTGTAAAAATGAACACACACAGTCACATGCACAAATACATATTAATGTGAACACAGGACACTGTGTATCACATAGGATATTGGTATTGGAAAGAAAACTGATTTTTTTTAACACTGTTTAAGGAAAACTTTTGATTAAACTTTGTCTTCATATACATGTGTTCTATATATGATATGATGGGACATATGGGTTTCACAAATTATTTTAGAAACTTTGCCTTCATAATTATTATAATAATAAAAATGTAGATACTATGATAATTTCAAAGGGAGGAAACTGAGTTTAGATGGGTTATGGAACTGGCTTAAGTTTGCATAGTTAAATAGATATCCCTGTTGGAATTTTTAATTTCAAATCCAGCACCACCAAATTATCTCCTTCAATTGATGGTAAGTCCCTCTTTATCTGTTACTATTCTGAGAGTACTTATTTGATAAAAATGGTTTTTGAAGGATAGCTATCAAAAGCATATCAAATTTTACTATGTTCAGTTGCTTAACAATATTTAAGACTATACTAAATATCAGGTACAGAATAGCCCTACTTAGTGGTTGAACATAAAATATATTCAGCCTTATCTGCATTGTTAAACAGAGACCATTTTAAGATATTTCTTTTAGTTACTGATTACAAAATATCTAATAACTATAATTATTGTTTTATTAATATAATACTTTAAGTATATAAAATATTTTGTTCTAAGAAATTTAAAGATTTTCACTAAAAATATCTTTATGCTATATGTTCAATGAACCTACCTTTTATACCCAGTTAGGTTTCAGTCTAGCTCCAATATAGCATAATACCTATTAATGAGAATTTGTTAGAATATTTCACAAAAATTAAAATAATTGTCTTGAAAAATATGTAATAGAAGCTTGATTCATATACACATTTTAAGGGAGGATGGCTTCATGAATACGTCATTGCTTGCTATTACTTTTTGTGTGCTAGTATAGAACTGTCATTGCTATGAAGCACAGCAGGTGAGAGAGTACTCAACCTCCCTTTGTGTTCAAGATTGCGGGAGCTTTATAATTGCCAAGTTCATAATTATATTAAATAATACAGTATAGAATAACTATTGCTCTTTTCTTCAAAAATATCTATCATTAATAAACATTCCAGGCCTTCACATCAGCCATAAATGCATTAGGCACCACAGCTGTTTCAGACTAGAGCAGTTTTACAAACATGGAGGAACAAATCAAATTAAATAACCACATCTCCTTTATTTTGCAAATTACAGAAGAATTAAAAGCAATTCTTCTTACCAAAGATTTATTTTTCTCCATGAATACAGGCATTCAAATCCTGATTTGTTTTTTTGTGCTGAAAATATGCTGTTATGTTACAATTAACTTAAAAAGATGAAGAAAGAAAAATCACTGCATTACAGAAATAAAGAATTTGAAAAGATCTAATTGCATAATTACTTTGCCAGTTGTTTCATACCCTCCTTTATGGGAAGAATTGACATGATTTTACCAACAAACATAATGAAGGTGAGACTTGGCAAAAGTCATGTGCTATGTTCAAGTTTTTAGAGCTGCAAGTCATATACTGGCTCAGAGTTAAATGGTGAGCAAGGTACTTGTTGCTGTGTCTGTGATATACCTCAGGCAAAGTTCCTTAGCCTAGGCCCCAAATCAGCAGATGCATAATAGACAGACTAAAAGAAAAGAGTTCAGCGTCATTCAGGAGTCATCAGGGCTGTGTCCTCCATAACTGTTCTTCTAAGTTCCCACTTATGGGCCTTTTTCATCCAAATCCCAATTACCTTCCCCATAGCTTTTCCAAGGTCCCCTGGAAATGGAAAGTGATAACAACCTTAGAATTTGATTATTCCATTGTTGACTACTGACTGGCATATCAGGACTGCTAGATCAATGTGTACCAAGTGAATCAATCAGAATGGATGCCACATATGAATGCTGAGGTCTCCTCTTCTTGATTTTGCAGGGTTTGTAAAACATACAAACTTTCATTCTCAGTAACCTGCCAATGGAATTGTGTTCTGACAAAGTTTAAGAAAATGTCTCTACCTTGAAGGATACAGAGGAGAGGGAGGGATAGGGAAAAGAGCTAATATGATGAGATTACATTGTTTGAACTACTTAATTTATGTATCTATTCTATTTTCACTATGAACTAGCAAGAGAAGTACTTACTTTTTTTTCAGGTGACAGAAATGAATTGCTCTTAAGTGAAAATACTTGCTAAAATCACAAAGCTATACTATACCTATAAAAGCCAGAAATAGCATTAGAATACACAAAGCTCTGCTTCTTTTATGCATATCCCAAAACCAAATGAATTCTACTTTCCTTTCCTTCCAGAAAATGCATTCCAAGTTTTAAGCTACTGAATCATAATAATTGAAATATTTCACTTTCTTACAATGGAAACATCTTGTATTAATGGCATTGAAATAAAAAAAAGACAATCTGTAAATATTTATTATCTAAAGCTAATAAAATTTACAGCATCTATAAAAAAGTTACCCTACAAATTCTCTGTTAGGTATTACTTGATCCAAAGGATACACCGAGTTCTTACTGTTCTGAGCACCATTTTATGTTCTGGGAATACAAAGGATACAATAAATACAGAGAGAAATAAATCAAATGTGTGTGTAACAATGAGATAGATGCCAAGTAATAACTAATCTGTATAAAATGATTTGGGAACTGAGAAATGAGGGCGATTCATTCTTCTAGGTCATGAAGTTCAAGACAGGAGTTATTAGCATTGTCAGGAAAGGCTGTATTTAGAAGCCATATTTGAGCTATATGTTGAACAATGACTATTCCATAACACAAAACAAAGGGGGAAGATAATAAACAGAGTTTTATCAAACATCAAATTAAGTAGAGAAAACCTGGGGCAAAGACCCAGGAAATCTCTGTAACATATTGAATCATGGCAGGTTGCCTGCCGCAGCTAGCATGGAGCCTCGCCTGAGGTCGCTGCAATTCATTCTCCAGCTCTTTGCTTAAGCAACAAAAACTCATGAAACTCTTTTTCTGATCCCCAAGACTAGGTCAGATTTCTCAGTTACAAACAACTCTAGTTCTGAGCTCTTTCTCTGAAAACACCAATCTCTGATTGTGAATACACATTTGCATAATTTCTCTCTCTGCTTTCCCACAGAGTAGACAACATGGTGAAAAGAAAAATAAATCTATGATTTTTTTCTTCATTGCAACCCCTAGCAACCTATGTCAGTATCTGACATATAACAAGCATTCAAAAAAAAAGAAAGAAAGAAAGAAAGAAAGAAAGAAAGAAAGAAAGAAAGAAAGAAACATCAGTTAATTGGATGCTAAAAGAAATCCCCCAAAGATCCATCCATTTGAGCCAAAATGCCAATGGATAAGTGAACCTTGTCCTATGGACAATTGGAGTCACTGAATTTTATTGATGTGTTTTTAGTGGGAGGAGGAGATGATCAGAATTGTTTTTAAAAGTTTGCTTTGAATGCAATGCAGAAGAGTGGTTGCTGAGAGTGGAACCTGCAGGCAAGATGACCAGTTAACTGACTGCTTCAGTATTCTGAAGAGATAATGAAATTCCAAACTAGTACATAGTATGACTTGTAGAAAATAAAAATATGAGTGACATACATTCAAAACCCCAGGACTTGGTAACTCATTGGGGCGTGTCAAATGGAGGATTCAGTGATCATTATAACTAGTGTTCTAGATTGTATGAGTGAATACAAAACTGCTGGAAATTTAAAGCAGACACTACTTAGGTTCTTTTCAATAGAACATCCAGATAACATGTATGTCTAAATTCAGACGCAGCCCAGCATTCATGATTGAATTATTGAAATCATCACACTTTAAATATTCCAACATTCAATATCAAATCCAAAACTAATTTTCATGAGTTCAGTGGGAATATTTTCTTTTTTTAATATATTTTTATTTGTTCTATTTAGTTATAACAGTAGAGTGCATTTTGATATATCATACATAAATGAAGTATAACTTCTGATTTGTCCAGTTGTATATGATGTAGTTACACAGGTCATGTAATTACATATGCACATAGGGTCATAACATCCGATTCATTCTATGGTCATTCCCATCCCCCATACCTGCTCCCTTCCATTTTCTCCCCTCTGTCTAGTCCAAAATATGTATATCTGTCCCTTTATTGTGAATTAGCATCCACATATCAGAGAAAATACTAGGCCTTTGGTTCTTTGGGATTGGCTTATTTCACTTAGCATGATATTTTCCAGTTCCATCCATTTACCAAAAAATGTCATAAAATCAGTTTTATTTGAAGCTGAGTAATATTCCATTGTGTATGTATACCATAGTTTCTTTTATTCATTCATCTGTTGAAGGGCACCTACATTGGTTTCATAGTTTAGCTATTGTGAATTGAGCTGCTATAAACATTGATGTGGCTGTGTCACTGTAGTGTGTTGATTTTAAATATTTTGGGTGTAGAAGGAGGAGAGAGAGAGAGCTGGGTCAGATGGTGGTTCCATTCCAAGTTTTCTGATGAATCTCCATGCTGCTTTCCATAGAGGTTTTACCAATTTTTAATTTCTTTTTGGAGGGGTTGAGGGTACCAGGGATTGAACTCAAGGGGACTAGAATACTGACCACATCCTGAGCCCTATTTTGTATTTTATTAGAGACAGGGTCTTACTAAGTTTCTTAGCGCCTCACTAAAATGCTGAAGCTGGCTTTGAACTCTCAATCCTACTGCCTCCACCTCCTGAGCCACTGGTATTATAGATATACACTATTGTGCCTGACTTAAATTTTTAGTTGCATGAAAATATTTTGAATAAGTTACATATGATAGTATAACAATAAAAAATATGTACCGTAAAATGAGCATCTTCTTCCTATCCTTATCATCTAGTCCTCTGTATATTCTAGGGAAAGTCAGTCCCCAATATTAGTTTCTTGTGACTGTTGAGTTAGGAGTATTAATAATTATTTTTTATTAATTTTTTTATTTATATATGACAGCAGAATGCATTATAATTCTTATTAAAAATATAGAGCACAATTTTTCATATCTCTAGTTGTGAGCATATTCACACCAATTTATGTCTTTATACATGTACTTGGAATAATAATGTCCATCACATTCCACCATCATTTCTAACCCCATACCCCCTCCCATATCCTCCCACCCCTCTGCCCTATCTAGAGTTTGTCTATTCTTCCAACACTCCCCTTCCCTACCCCACTATGAATCAGCCTCCTTATATCAGAGAAAATATTTGGCATCTGGTTTTTTGAGATTGGCCAACTTTACTTAGCATTATCTTCTCTAACTTCATCCATTTACCTGGAAATGCCATAATTTTATTCTTTTTTATTGCTGAGGAATAATCCATTTTGTATATATGCCACATTTTTTCATCCATTCATCTATTGAAGGATATCTAGATTGGTTTCACAGTTTAGCTATTGTGAATTGTGCTGCTATAAACATTGATGTGACTGTGTCCCTGCAGTATGCTGTTTTTAAGTCCTTTGGGTATAGACTGAGGAGAGGGATAGCTGGGTCAAATGGTGGTTCCATTCCAAGGTTTCTGATGAATCTCCATACTGCTTTTCATATTGCTGCACCAATTAGCAGTCCCACTAGCAGTATATGAGTGTACTTTATCCCCACATCCTCACCAAAACTTACTGTTGTTTGTATTCATAATAGCTGACATTCTGACTGGAGTGATATGAAATCTTAGAGTAGTTTTGATTTGAATTTCTCTAATTGCTAGCAATGAAGAATAATTTTTCATACATTTGTTGATTGATTGTATAACATCTTCTGAGAAGTGTCTGTTCAGGTCCTTGGCCCATTTATTGATTGGGTTATTTGGTGTTTTTTGTTTGTTTGTTTTGTTTGTTTGTTTGTTTGTGGCTGCTTAGCTTTTTGAGTTCTTTATATACTCTAGAGATTAGTGCTGTATCTGATGTATAAGGGGTAAAGATTTGCTCCCAAGATGTAGGCTCTCTATTCACCTCACAGATTGTTTCTTTTGCTGAGAAGAAACCTTTTAGTTTGAGCCCATCCCTTACATCTCAAAGCCCTAGAAAAAGAAGAACAAATCAACACCAAAAGCAGTAGAAGATAGGAAATAATTAAAATCAGAGCTGAAAACAATGAAATTGAAACAAAAGAATAAAAAGTTGGTTCTTTGAATAAATAAATAAATCCTTAGCCATACTAACAAAGAGGAGAAAGAAAACTCAAATTACTAACATACATGATGAAAAAGGAAATACAACAACAGACAGTACAGAAATACAGAAGATAATTAAAGGTTATTTTGAAATCTTGTACTCCTATAAAATAGAAAATATTGAAGGCACTGACAAATTTCTAGGGTCATATTATTCAAATGACAAAATAGAAGATACCACATCAGAAGTCTACCAACCAAGAAAAACCCAGGACCGGATAGATACAGAGCTTATTTCTACAAGACCTTTAAAGAAGAACTAATACCAATACTTTTTCAATTTATTTCAGGAAATAGAAAAATAGAAAGCACTTTCAAACTCATTCTATGAGGCCAATATCACCCTGATTCAAAAGCCAGGCAAAGATACTTCAAAGAAAGAAACCTTCAGACCAATATATCTAATGAACATAGATTCAAAAATTCTCAATAAAATTCTGGAAAATTGAATACAAATACATGTCAAAAAGATAGTGTACCACAATCAAGTGGGGTTCATCCCAGGGATGCAAGTTTGATTCAACATATGGAAATCAATAAATATAATTCATCACATCAATAGACTTAAATATAAGAATCATATGATCATCTCAATAGACACAGAAAAAGTATTTGACAAAATTCAGCACCCCTTCATGTTCAAAACTCTAGAAAAATTGGAGATAATAGGAACATACCTCAAAATCATAAAGGGTATCTATTCTAAACCCCAGGCCAACATTATTCTAAATGGAGAAAAATTGAAGGCATTCCCTCTAAAAACTGGAACAAGACAGGGATTTCCTCTTTCACCACTTCTATTTAACATAGCTTTTGAAAAATTGGCTTTAACAATTAGACAGATGAAAGAAATTAAAGGGATACACATAGGAAAAGAAGAACTCAGATTGGCACTATTTACTGATGATATGATTCTATATGTAGAAGCCCTAAAAGTTCCACCAGAAATTTTCTAGGTCTAGTAAATGAATTTAGCAAAGTAGCAGAATATAAAAATCAACACCCATAAATCAAATCATATTTTATATATCAGTGACAAATCCTCAGAAACGGAAATGAGGAAAACTACTCCATTTACAATAGCCTCAAAAAAAAAATAAAATAAAATACTTGGGAATGAACTTAACAAAAGATGTGAAAGATCCATATGATGAAAATTACAGAACCGTAAGGAAAGAAATCAAAGAAGACTTTAGAAGATGGAAAGATTTACCTTGCTCTTGGATAGGCAGAATTAATATTATCAAAATGATGATACTACCAAAAGCACTGTAGAGAGTTAATACAATTCTGATCAAAATAGAAATAGAAAAAGCAATCATAAAATTCATCTGGAAAAATAGGAGACCCAGAGTAGCTAAAGCAATCCTTACCAGGAAGAATGAAGCAGGGGGCATCACTATACCAGACCTTAAATTATACTATAGAGCAATAGTAACAAAAACAGCATGGTATTGGCACCAAAATGGCCTGGTAGACCAATGGTACACAATAGAGGATACAGAGACTAACCCACAAAATTTCAATTATCTTATATTAGACAAAGGTACCAAAAACATGCATTGGAGAAGAGATAGCCTCTTCAACAAATGCTGCTAGGAAAACTGGAAATCCATATGCAACAAAATGAAATTGAACCCCTATCTCTCACCATGTACAAAAGTCAACTCAAAATGGGTCAAAAACTTAGGAATAAAATCAGAGACCATGTGTCTAATAGAAGAAAATGTAGGCCCTAATATCCATCATGTGGGATTAGGCCCCAACTTCCTTTATAAGACTCCTATGGCATAAGAATTAAAATCAAGAATCAATAAATGGTATAATTATTTTTTTAAACAAGGAGGTCAAAAGAGAAACCAAGATGAATTTTTTCGAAGCTGAGATATGAAGTGATGTGCAAGACTGAAGAGAAAGGAAGGGAAGGAGGGTTGGTTGGAATAGGGGACATTTTAAGTGAAAGATTCATTTGTCAATATTACATAGTGTTATGTTGAATTACATAAAGGGAACTCATTGGTGTTTGAAGAACATAGTTAGGAATCCTAAGATTGGGATACACAGCAGCCAAGAAATGACAGAGGAAGAAATGGGGCCCTATGAAGGAGCACAAATGAGATGATGATCTGTGTATTATACTCTCCAGAAACCAAATGCTTCTATCAAAATAATTTCCCTTAACAGCAGAGGGTTTCATTCCACAAAAAAATGTGTCATCTTCCCATTACTAAGCTGTAGCTTTCACATCCTACTTTTAGATATTTGTTACCCAACCATGTTCAGTTATACCTTCCTCATCTCTGAGCTGGCTTCAATCTTGGTTGATATTTTTCTAGCTCAGAGATTTAGATTTAGAACCACAGCGGTTCTCCAGGCTACAAAAACATTTTCTTTTGCTCAGTTGACCAACCAATCTGCATGCTGAAAATGTTTAACTAACGTGTTTGTAGCACCATCCACTGGAACAAACACACTAAAATATATTTGTTCAAATATCCATACTTCACATCTACAGTCATAATTGTGGCTTTACTTTGATTCACCTCTGAGTTTTCCTTCACTTTGCAATATGGTAATCAGAGAAAAGTTACACATAAGACCTAAGAAAGGAGCAGACAAGTACTTGCTAGGAAAGTGATGCTTCAAAACTCTTAACTTTTTTTCAAGGATAAGTGGAGTTTGAAACTTAAAAATCATCTTTTATACCCAAAATGTACCTTAGTGAAATAGTAGCTTCACTTAAAATCAGAGACCAACCTAATGTAAATAGGGTCCATTCAAGAGAACTGACACTAATAAATTTGTATTTTGATAACATTTATATCCAAGATGAAACAATAAAAAAGAAAAACAGTGAGAAAATATCCAAATAAAAATAAAGCAACTTCAAACCAGCTGTGGTGACCTATAATCCCAATGGCTCAGGAGGCTGAAGCAGGAAAATTGTGAGTTCAAAGCCAGCCTTAGCAAAAGTGAGACACTAAGCAACTCAGTGAGACCCTGTCTCTAAATAAAATACAAAATAAGCCTGGGGATGTGGCTCAGTAGTTGAGTTCCTCTGAGTCCAATTCCCAGAACATCCACCCCCCAAAATGAAAAAATTAAGGAACTTTGATTATAAATTATATTCACTAAAAACATATTTTATATTATGAATATTATTAACTAAGCTCTCATATCAATTTCATTAGGTTACTTTATCCCTGCCCCCACACCCCCAGTAATGCCTAAAGAATTTAATAATGACATAGCATGGAGGTGGTCATTTCACCACTTTGAGTTACATACAGAACACAGAATTCTTAGAGCTTGGAATCTATTTAGCCACTTTTCATTGCACAGTTGTAGAAATTTCAGTCCAGGAAGGTGGAAGAGATTTGCCTAAGATCACAAAGCTATGAAGTAACAGAACCAGAGCTCAATTCCAACAAAGCTGGCTGCAGCTGTGGACTATTTTCTGCTCTCTTCTACTTGTATGAGACCAAATACTAGCAGAAACAAGATGAGACATTCAAAATGATGACCAAAGAGAGATTGGTGGCCAAACAATTTAAAGACATGGGGGCAGGGTAAAAAAACTAATATGGGAGGAGAATTTGACACGGATAGCTGTAGAGGAAGCCTTTGCTTCTCATCTCTATGTCTGAAGGAATAAAGAGGAGACAGAAGTTAATGAAACAGAAAAAAATGATGTCATGACAAAGGACCATCAGGAATTGTGGTCTTAGAAAGGCACAGGGCCTTTCATAACTGTATTCTGTCAGAAGGAAGTCAGAAAATAAAACCTACAAAAACTTCACTTTCCTCCTATCCTCCCATCTCCTGCTAGTTCCTCTCATTAACTCTGCCCCACCAGAAGCCAGAAGGCAAAGGAGCCCCACTGATGCTATCCTTATAGCAAAGGACAGGAGAGAGTCCTGAAATAAAATGGACAAATGAAAAATAACCAGGACAACATTTCTTAGCTGTATTAGTTGTTTACTTTACAATTATTTCCTCCTTACCTATTTATTTTCTTCATCCCCTACTTTCATCTATTAGGACAAAGATTTTCAAGGTTAATAAAAGATGATAACCCATGTAAAAATAATATAACATATCATTCTTTGATGGACTTTGATCTCAAATTTACTCACATGTAAAAACTTCTGGAGATGGAACATAATTTGCCATATATTTATTTGCAATATTTAAAAACAATCTCAAAAATAATATTTTCAGTACTATGAGTCATTAGCTAGAAGAAAACTCAGTAATAATGTTTTTTGCATAGGACAGTTTTAATTAATAAACAGGACACGTTTATTCCAAAATTATAATACGATATCATTATTCTCAGAACATGAACTTTGATAGTAGGTGTTAGCATCCTGTTGAATTCCAGGGAATGATATTAAATATGATTGCTTTAAGGATTCAAATATATCAGCCTTGTGAAGTCAGCTATTATCTACATTGACAATTGTTTATTGCTACAAATCACCCATGCCTGATGTGATATCCAAAAGTACCTCAGTAAGATATTATGAGCAATATCAGATGTGGGTGGTGTAAAAGTCATTCCAGTAATAAAACAAAATACAAGGAGCTGATTCAATGCAAAAGCATTACTAATATGTATAAATCTTTTTTTTAATCCAGTTTTTTTATTTTAATAGCAATGCTATTAAGGGAAAGTGAAGATAGGGGAGTTATCTGCAATCTCTGAGTCATTTACCTTTCTTCCGTTTAACACAAACTCATCTAGACATTAGCAGTAACTCTAATCTCTTGCTTTTCCAAAACGGGGCACAAGAAAGTTACTACAAAATATAGGAAAGATGATACAAAAGCAATCTAACTTGAGAAGAACTCTTGGATACTTTACTTAGAAGGTTTAGCTCTGTATAAATTCAGTGCACCTCCCCATTACCACTGATACTTAAATCCTGTAGAAATTAAAAAAAAAAAGCCATGCTATTTCTTTTTGTATGTTTTCCTAAGAATGAACTTTAGAAGGCCAAACACATCAGAATAGACTACCTAACTTGACTCTAAAAACCACTTGAATGACAAGACATTTTATATTATCCGAGGAAATAATTTCTAAACCATATTCACTGTTAACACATCCTTGGTTCTAAGAAGAAAGAACCAAATATACTCTATCTGAATGAAATGGTTTGGGCAAAGTGTGAGCAGGCATTTTTAATTTCCTCAGATGAAAATAATGAGGGCTAAGGGGTTCTCAAAAGTAGCCAAAAAGGAAGGAAGGAAGGAAGGAAGGAAGGAAGGAAGGAAGGAAGGAAGGAAGGAAGGGAGGGAGGGAAGGAGGGAGGGAGGGATGGATGGATGGAGGACTGATGTTCTTCTAATACACCAAGAAATAAACTCTCTCCAAATGCTAACATGCTTTTAGTTTTTGGTACATCTTCTGAATTGATCTGATCTGGCTCCAAATAAGACATATTATTTAAGCAAGAAAATAATCAAGGTGACTAGAATCTTAATTACTCCTGAGCATGTACTAAGTCTTAACTGGCATGTGTTTATTCTCTTTCTGCTCTTTCTAGATAAGAAAAAAATTTCTTCATACTTTAAAAAAGCAATATCTCTGGAACTTTCTGATGCAATAGCACTTTCTGCTTTTAATGTACTCATATGTGGGTCTTCCCATACCTGCTAGACCAGAAATGAATATGAATCAGTCATCTTAGTTTTTTTTTCAGAAAAACAAAAGCTTTACAACTATCTGTCTTGCATTTCAAAGTAGACACATAATTTATATAAAATATCTCATTTGTTGTATATAATAACCCTACAAGGAAAACAAGGCAGCAATTATTGTCCCATTTCATGGATGAGGAAACAGGCTTAGGATAGTTAAAGTAGTTCATGCAAAGTCATATGAAGGAGCAGTTACCAATCTCTGACTCATAATCAAGCCCAGTTCAGGAAAATACATATTTATTGAGTGATCTAAAAATATACTCTTAAGTCTTTTGGTTACAAGATGGTATACAGATGGTAGACTATCAGATAAAAATAAACCTGACCCTTGCCTGACAGACATTATTATAAGAACATTATAGACTTATCCCATTTAGTCCCATAACAAACCTAATGGGTAAGACTATTATCATCATCGTGTTATAGATGAGGAAGCACAGAATAGAAGCTTAAGTTTTTCATGATCACAGAAGAAATTTCTCTTTCAAAGTCTATGTTCTTAACCACTATATCCATTCCTATAATAGTACCACATCCCATGTATGTCTGTTTACTATGTTACACTATCTCCTATGAGCAAAGTATGAAAAACAATAAATATAAGTCCAAGCAAGCCATAATACACACACACACACACACACACACACACACACACACACACACACAGAGAGAGAGAGAGAGAGAGAGAGAGAGACCTTTGTACATTGACATAAACTATATACCTATATCTATCTACACATGCATTATATACTCAGGGACTTGAGTATAATTTGTAATCTCATTCTAATTATGAGTCATAATTTCAAATTATGTGGTCATAATTTCACTTAGTCCAAGAATAAAACAAAATAAAAAATAACTGAGTCGAGTGAGATATTCGAAGCCTGAATTTTAACTGGGGTAGCAATAAAGAAGAAGAAAATTTCCCAGATTGGAGACATACCTCTCCATATTTAAATTTCAAGAACTTCCTCAAAATATCTTTGCATTTAAAAGAATCCATCAGTCTTTGCAAAGAGAGGAGAGAAAATAGACATGAGGAAGATGTTCCTTCTTTGTGCTGTGTGACTCAGGAGGCGTGCTTCTTCTGTGCAATGTTTCACCATCATCTGCCAAAGACGTGTGTGCAAATATCAGTCTTGCAAACAGACAATATTTGCACCACATTGAGGCTAACCTGCCATCTGGTTATCAGTTGTTTGGTGTCCAAATTTTACAGTTTCCCATGTGTTTTCTCTGAGGACAAATGGAATGATGGGTCTCTAACAACAAGTGTCTGTGCACTGGACTAATAACATATTTGTAGGTAAAGAAATTAGAATATTGCGTTTAAGGAAAATGGCTTCTATTTTGTATTGAGGTAAAGAAAGGAGGGAAGTATTCCCTATGGGTCAGGTTCACACCAAATATAAACCTCTTCATGCAAAATGTGATGCATTTTTCTCAGAATTTGGACATCCACCATGTTCTGGGCAACTGTATTTCAGTGTTAGGTCTAGCAGAGTAAATCAACTAAAAATGTAATCACAGTAAAAAAATTATAATGATATACATTATTTTTTTTGAATAAGCAAATGCCAAAAGCACAATTTCAACATAGTATAAATGATGTGATAGACTACTAGGGTTGCTCACAGCTCATAGCTTCAGGTAAAGCATCTGTCTCCTACCATTAACAAGAAAAGAGACAATATTTTTCCATTTAAAATTAATAGTTGTCTGCATTTGGGGTAAAATTGGGGGTTCATAACCCACTTCAATCTAATGTATGAAATATGATATGTCAAGAGCTTTGTAATGTTGTGAACAACCAATAAAAAAAAATAATAGCAAAAAAAAAAAAGAAATGCATACCTATGTGCAAAACTCCAAAAAAGACATAGTCAAATGCTGGAAACAATCCAAATACTCATCTTTGTGTATTCATTCAATAAAATAATATGCAGCAATAAAAAAAATTAATAGTTGTAATACACCACGATTATAGAAAAAATTCTGAATGTTTCATACAAAGTGCTTCACAAAATTTTACTGAAGCTCAACAAAAGCACTATATAATATATACATATGAGAATTTCTTCTTTATGTCTTAGCTACTGAATTGCCTATTCATTTTTTCATGCCCAGAATACACAATTTTCAGCAGGATGAATATTAGCAGCAAAAACGTATACTATTTAATAGTCCCTGCTCTCAATTTTTTTTTAAAAAAAGGAGGTTAGTTATTTAGTATCATAGACTACTACACATTTATAACAGATTAAGTATTAATTATATTAATCTATATAACCAAAACTATTTTTTAACAATGAGAACACTATTCATTTATTATTCACGATACACTTGTTTGAAATGCCTTTGGATACTGAATCATCCAAAGACAGTAACCTCAGAATAACATCATCCTTTGAAGAACGGTAATAATAATGCACTTCACATTGATAAATTATAGAAATTATTAATACACTCCTAAAATTCAAGATGAACAAATAATATTTCAGAAATTTTCAAGTTTGATAAAGTTACCAAGATTATCTATCAATTCTTTTCAAAAAACAAAAGCTCTGAAAAGGTTGTCATGTCTGCTTACAAGATTGTGTAGATAGGCGACACAGATAAAACTATTACCTGTATATTCATTTTAATTCTCTTTACAGTTGTTATCCTACTAACAGTAATTTAACTCAGAAATTCTCCTATAGTAAGTCATAATCCACAGTGAAAAATTTATGAGGAAAGCAGTCAGGAGGAAAGAAATGATGTACTCATTACTGATGTTTTATTTGATGGTTACTGAAAAAAACTAAGAAAGATATAAAAGGGGAACACATTTCTACAATGTTTTTGTCAAAAGAGAATAGCCAAATAAAATATTAGAAGAAAATGGAGTCAAAATAATAAAATAAGCAAACATTATTTTAAAAGAACAAAATTAGAAGGGGGAAAAGCAAAAAGAAAAAAAAACTCAACATAAATAATATTTTTCAAGTTATTTGAAGTATAAATCACAGAGCTGTTACCAAAAATATTTCCCGATCTATCTGAAGACAGAACAGGTTGAAAAGGAAACACTTTAAACCAAATCCTTTCTTCTTCTTCCTAGAGTGTTGCCGTCTCAAGTAATCAACTATGCACTGAGGGTATTAAGCAAAGTATAGAGAATTTAGGACAGAATTTTTCTATGATTACTCTGAGTTTTCTTCAAATGCAGTTGATTTTCACTGATTGTTTTTTTCTAAAGATAAAAGCATAATTTGTGGATTTAAGGATGCCCATGTCATAGTCTCTGCTCAAAGAAGAATTTTAATCTGATTTCTAGATCCATCTAGAGTCTAAAAGTAACTGCATACACTCTTTAAATATTCGCCATATTGCATAAATTGGATGTCTCAGAGATGCTCTTATCTATGTGTGTCACTGTTGATTCAAGAACCTAATGAAAATGGTAAACTGGTTGTACAACACATATACCTTGATTTATGTGAAGAGGACTAGAGTCCTCTAGCTCCATTAGTCATTTGAAATATGCAATCATGACAGCCACAAATTGAAAATCAGCATTATTAATCAGAATCAGACTAAAAGGCCATGTACTATCCTTGCCAATATCCTCCTTTGATGGGGAAGGAAAGGAAGAAAAGAAGGAAGAGAAGAGAAAACGTAAACAACACCACTTAGAGCCTCACACTAAACTTGTCAACTGAATAATACTGCTCCTCCCTTTGTGAAAAAGATGAGGTTCAGAAAATGTCAACAACTTGTGCCAATGTTACAGAAATAAGAGTTACTAGGGAAGGTATTCAGCCCAGTTTGTGTTCCTTTGGAATCTACTTTTTAGCTATACAACTGATAATGTTGCTTAGAAAATTACAATAAAAAGAGGCAAAAGCATCTTGTGTCCCTGTACTCTGCCACATTCTTTTCCCCAAACTCAAAATTAAGAGTTGCAATTTATTGAACACTCACCATGTGTTAGGATCATTTCAATTAATTTTGGCAATGCTGGTCAAGGTATTATTATTATCCTTATTTTGCAATTGATTTTTAGAGAAGTAAAATAACTTGTCCCACATTTCCAGCCACTCCTCCAAGAATCTTCATAACAACTCTCTGAGTTCAGCAGGTAGGAATTACTTCTGTTTTCAAGGAGGAAATAGTCTCAGAGGGAATGCTACCTGCTAACATTATAAAACTAGTATGTGACTGGACTTCAAAGCCTCTTGCAACTATACTCTGTGGACAAGGACAATGAAAGAGAAAGAAAAATGGGTTCCCCTCAAATCAACATATGTGCTTTAAAACCTTTCATCGCAGTTGTAGAATCAAATCCACTGGCACCTTGAACTAGGTTTAATATACAGCCTGAAAATATCCTTGTGAAAATAACTTTTTGTGTTTGGTTGATGAGCATAGTAAAGTTCAGCTGGAAATCTCACCTATTAATAGGTGTTAGGCTACAGTGGGAGGAATGGCAAAGGAATTCCATTAAAAGAGCAAGCAGACAGGTATGGGAGGAAACCTGGCACAAGATTGTGTCCTATTTTGGCTACAAATGGTAGCACTGATAAAGGTACTATGTACAATCAGTGATGTGGGTCTCAAATTCTATCATGGATTAGAATCATGGATAAGAATCTCATTGGAGCATAACAATACATTTTTAGTACCACCACACTGGAGTTTCTGATTTAGTAAGTCTGGGGTGGTGTACAGAAATTTGAATTTTACAAACATCCCAGCTGATTCTTATGGGAATGGGCTGTGGGTTTCATTTTGAGGACACTCCACTAGATTAGGGTGTCTTTAGTAAAGTTGCCAACATCAATCTCAATCTTGATCAGAAAATGTAAGACAAAATTGAAAAATCCAAGAAGTCATTAAATTGAACTTGTTGATATTCTCAGTTAAGACAACTCATATATACTTTATAGATCTTTAGAATATTAGAATCTATAAGACACACCCTGGAAAGCAGAATGGAGATTTCTCAAAAAAAAACTAGGAGTAGTGAGAATTACCTCACTGACCTGCATGGGACCTTGGGCCCAAGGTAGGCTCCAGTCCATCCCACCACCAGCAGAAATCCACTGGAGTTCAGGCTCAGCACAGAATGCCTCTTCCCATTGGCAGACCTTCACCAGAACTCAAGATCAGCTCATACTTGCCTCGCTGAACTACACAGGAGCCAAGGCCCAGGGTAAGCTTGGGTAGGTCATCCCCCACCACCACCACCTAGGAGCCCAGGTTTAACCCACTTCCATCTTGAGACACTATAGCCATACCCCTACCCTTCCCCATGCAGTAGCCTCTACCTTGGGAGAGGTACAGATGCTACAGTTGTATTTTGGAACATGCATCCCAAAGCTAATGAAAGGCCCACCCTTTCATCCCCATCTCTGAAAGATGTTGCATCCATCTTAAGGTAACTGCACTGCTATCTCAAGTTACCTCTTGCTATTGCTGCCACCACCTATAGTTACAGTAGCATTCATCCTTGGATACCAGTAGGGTCAGGAAGCCCAACACCAAGGTGAGATAAAGATAATCTGCACACATACCCCAAGATTATAGGGTAGAAATGGTAATATCTCAAATCCACACTGCAACTAAGGAAATCACATAGACAACATGAAAAAACAAGGGAGGAAAGTGCTCCAAACAAATCAGGATACTACAATAACAGAACCCATGGACAGTGAAGTTGATGAAATGTCAGAGAAGGAGTTTAGAATGTTCATAATTAAAATGATCTATGAACTAAAGAATGACCTAAATGAGCAAATACAGGAAAAAAAAATGATCCCTTCAACCAGGAGATAAGAGAAAAAAATACAGGCAATCATTGATGACACCAATAAACAGATAAGAGAGAAAATACAGGTATACATAGATCACACCAACAAAGAGATAAGGGAGCAAATACAGGTAGCAAAGAGATAGATATCTTGGGGGGGGGGGAAGTAACCAGAAATCCTTAAAATAAAAGAAACAATAAACTAAATTTTAAAAAAAAAACAGAAAGCATTACCAAGAGACTAGATCACATGGAAGACAGAATGTCAGATAATAAAGACAAAGTATACAATCTGGGAAATAAATTTGACCACACAGTGAAGATGGTAAGGAACCATGAGCAGAGAGCCCAAGAAATATGGGATAGCATCAAAAGAACAAATATAAGAGTTACTGGGATAGAGGAAGGCACAGAGTTTCAAACCAAAAGAATGCACAATCTCTTCAATAAGATAATGTCAGAAAAGTTCTCAAATAGAATTAATTAGAAAATCAAATACAAGAGGTTTACAGGACACCAAATGTACAAAATTACAACAGATCTACACCAAGCCACATTATAATGAAAATACCTAGCATACAAAATAATTATAGAATCTTAAAGGCCACAATCAAGAGGAATTAGATCACATATAAGGGGAGATACATTCCTATCCCAGGAGATATTTAAACCAGACTCTCAAAGCCAAGAGATATGGGAACAACATATACCAAGCTCTGAAAGAAAATGGATGCCAACCAAGAATATTATATCCAGAAAAATTAAGCTTTAGACTTGATGACAAAATAAAAACCTTCCATGATAAACAAAAGTTAAAAGAATTTACAACTTGAAAACCTGCACTGTAGAACATCCTCAGCAAAATATTCCATGAAGAGGAATTAAAAAACAATAATGAAAATCAGCAAAGGGAGGTATTATGCTAAAGGAAAAACTAATCAAAGGAGAAACCAAGTCAAGTTAAATATCAAAAATAAACAAAAATGGCTGGGCATACAAATCATGTATTAATAATAACCCTGAATGTTATTGACTTAAACTGACCAATCAAAAGATATAGATTGGATTAAAAGATACATTGGATTTCAAAAAAAAGGCCCACCAACATTCTGCCTTCAAGATACTCATGTCATAGAAAAGACATACACAGACTGAAGGTAAAAATTTGAGAAAAATAATATCAATCAAATGGACTGCAGAAGCAAGCAAAGGTTTGCATTCTCATATAAAATAAAGTAGACTTTAAGCCAAAGTTAATCAAAGGGAATAAAGAAGGCCATTTCATACTGTTTAAGGGAACCATTCATCAATAAGACATAGCAATAATAAATGTCTATGCCCCAAACAATAGAGCATCTATGTTCATCAAACACTTCTCAAGTTCAAGTGTCAAATGGACCACAACACAATAATTCTGGGCGACTTTAACACATCTCTTTCACCACTGGATAGATCTTCCAAACAAAAGCTGAACAAAGAATCTATAGAACTTGATAATAAATCAATTACTTACATGTAACTGACCTATATAGAATATTTCATCCTTCAATGAGCAAATACACTCTCTTCTCAGCAGCACGTGGATCCTTCTCTAAAATAGACCATATATTATGCCACAAAGCAACTATTAGCAAATACAAAAATGTAGAGATTCTATCCTGCATTCTATTAGAACATAATAAAATGAAATTAGAAATTAATGATAAAATAAAAATTAAAAGTTACTCCAACACCTGGAGACTAAATAATATGCCACTGAATGAACAATGGGTAGCAAATATATCAAGGAGAAGATTAAAAATTTCTTAGAGGTGAATGAGACCACAGATACAACATATCAAAATCTCTGGGACACTGTGAAGGCAGTTCTAAGAGGAAAGTTCATTGCATGGAGTTCATCCCTGAAAAGAAGAACAAGTCAAAAATAAGTGACTTAACATTAAATCTCAAAGCCCTAGAAAAAGAAGAATAAATTAACACCCAAAGCAGTAGAAGACAGGGAACAATTAAAATCAGAACTGAAATCAATGAAATTGAAATGAAAGAATCAATTGAAAACATTGAAAAAAATACAAGTTGGTTCTTTGAAAAAATAAATAAAATTGACAGCCCCTTATCCATGCTAATGAAGAAAGGAGAGAGAAAACTAGCATACATGATGAAAAAGGAAATATTACAACAGACACTACAGAAATACAGAATATAATTAGAAATTATTTTGAAAACTTATACTTCAATTAAATAGAAAATATCAAAGCATTCAACAAATTTCTGAAGTCATATTATTTACCCAAATTGAATCATGATGATATACACAATTTAAAGAGATCAACTTCAAGCGATGAAATAAAAAATGCTATCAGAAGTCTACCAACCAAGAAAAGCCCAGGACCCGATGGATACACAGCTGAGTTCTATAAGACCTTTAAAGATGAATTAATAACAATACTCTTCAATTTGTTGTAGG
Organism: Spermophilus citellus; assembly: GCF_964194105.1. Taxonomy (NCBI): domain Eukaryota; kingdom Metazoa; phylum Chordata; class Mammalia; order Rodentia; family Sciuridae; genus Spermophilus; species Spermophilus citellus. Next base: position 41,083,978 of record NC_138195.1, read on the forward strand.
AAGTAGAAAAGTAGAGATCACTTCCAAACTCATTCTATGAGGCCAATATCACCTTGATTCTAAAACCAGACACATCAAGGAAAAAAAGCTTTAGACCAATATCTCTAATGAACATGTATGCAAAAATGATCAATAAAATTCTAGCAGATTAAATACAAAAACATGTCAAAAAGATAATACATCATGATTAGGTGGGGTTCATCCCAGGGATGCAAGGTTGTTTCAACATATGGAAATCAATAAATGTAATTCTTCACATTAATAGACTTAAAGATAAAAACCATATGATCATCTCAATAGATGCAAAAAATGAATTTGATAATATACAGCACCCCTTCATGTTCAAAACACTAGAAAAAATAGGAATACGAGGAAAACATCTCAGCATCATAAAAGCTATCTATGGTAAGCCCCAGGCCAACATCATTCTAAATGGAGAAAAATTGAAAGCATATAATGCTAAGTGAAAAAATTGAAAGAATATAATGCTAAGTGAAGTAAGCTAATCCCCAAAAACCCAATGCTGAATGTTTTCTATGATTTAAGGCTGCTGATTCATAATGTGATGGTGGGGGGGGGAATGGGAGGATTAGATGAACTCTAGATAGGGCAAAGGGAAAAAGGAGAGGCAGGGGAAGGGAGAGGGCATGGAGGTAGGAAAGATGCTGAAATGAGATGGACATCTAAGTACGTGTATGAAAACCCAAATGGTGTGACTGTATTCGAGTACAACCAAAGATGTGAAAAATTGTACTCTACATGTGTAATATGAATTATAGTGCATTTTGCTGTGATATATAACAAATTAAGATTTTAAAAAATGAAAAAATATATCAAATCAGAATCTAAGCTATGAGCCATAAAGTCATATTTAAAAAGCTTTGAGAGCATTTCTATGTAATATCATAAGAAAAAAATTGAAAAATGTCAAAGAAAAAAACTAGAATGTTAATATTCAAAATAATAATAATAAAATGTCTTTTAGTGAAGTTGTTTCTGTTACAAAGAGAATAAATGTAATTCAAATTGATGTCTTTGTAGTAGCTCATCTTAATCCCTAATAAAATTTTAAGTACTAAGAAAAAATAATGGAGTGGAACCATTTGACCCACTTCTCAGTATATATCCAAAGGAGGTAAAATCAGCATAGTACAGTGACACATCCACATCAATGTTTAGAGCAGCAGAAATCACAATAGCTAAGCTAAGGAACCAACCTAGATGCTTATCCACAAATGAATAGATAAATAAATTGTGGTATATATACATAATGGAGTATTACTCAGCCATAAAGAAGAATGACTTTATAACATTTGCCAATAAATGGATGGATCTGGAGACTATCATGCTATGTGAAATAAGCCAAGCTCCCACTACCATGCTATATGAAATAAGCCAAATGCAAAAAACAAATGTTGAATGTTTTCTTTATTTAATAAGTATGCTATCCCACAATAAGAGGAAGGATAAAAGTTCAGTGGATTGAACAAAAGGGACTGAAGGAAAGGGAGGGAGGATAGGAAAAGGAAGGCAATAGAATGAATCTGACATAACTTTCTTATGTACATATATGAATACACCACAGTGAATCTCACCATCATGTACATTCATAAGACTAGAACCCTAATTAGAACAAGAAGTATTCCATGCTTGTATCAATATATCAAAATAGATTCTACAGTCATGCATAATTAAAAAGAACAAATTAAAAAACAAACAGAAACAAAAAGAAACACATTGAGAGGGAAAAAGAAAAATGCAAATATAAGACAAACAAAAAAGAAAACAAAATGTTGCAGGGAATTATTTCACTATGTTCACCAAAAAACATTTATTTTGCGTATGTAGTCACAAACTTAATTTAATGTTATTTCTTAAATTCCAAGATAAATTCTCCCATCAAGTTTCATGGAAGGACCAGTGATATTTTATTGAGTAGTATATGATATCAGAATATGATGAATGGATTACAAATGTAAATATACATGTGTGAATTGTGTGTGTGTGTGTGTTTGTGTGTGTGTGTGTTACTAGAGATTAAGCTACGTTGCAAGTTCATTTTAACTTTGAGACAGGTTCTTACTAACTTGCCCAGACTTGCCTGAAAGTTTTGTTACTCCTGCCTGAGAATTCCTAAATTGCTGGAATTACAGGTTTGTCCCATCAGGCATGGCTCATGTGTGAATTTTAAGACCTGACTACTCAATTTTCTCTTATACTGTAAATGCACTAGCTATTATTCTACTTATCATTTTTCATCAGTATGTGAAGGGATTGCCCCTATACATATGCACACAATTAGTTTATGTATAATATATATTAGTATAATAAATACTATAATATATATTATACAATAACTAATTTTGTGTGTGTATGTGTGTGTGTGTGTGTGTGTGTGTGTGTGTGTGTGTGTGAGAGAGAGAGAGAGAGAGAGAGAGAGAGACAGGGAGACAGGGAGACTGGGTTCCACCATTCAGGTAATGAAAGCAGCAATTCCCTTTTATTATTTTCAACAGTTAGATATGTATTTTTAATTAAGAAATAGCATACAAGTTAAGATGTGTTAATATTCTCAAAAATAATGGCAGCTGTTTAATCTGTTCAAAACAGATGGTTTAACATACTTTGGCTCATCATTTGTTTCCATTGCTTTTGCCCTTAGATGGGAACTCTGAAGGAAAATACTAGAGTTAATTTAATTAAAGGAAAAACTATCCCACACATTTCAATGGGAATAAAGCAAGTGTGTCTAATGTGCTGTGATACATACAGTATTATTGTGATGTCCATAATAAATGTTTCTCTGTGTCCCTTTAAAAAATAATAAGGTAAAATAAAATTACTTCCTTCTTAAAGAGTACAAAGAAATATTGAAAGGAGTAATGTTTGTAGAAAAAAATCTTTATAAGCATTAGTTAAAATAATATTGAATGTGGTAAACTGATAATTCAAGGATATTGTTTCAATCAGACAAATTCCAATGTAAAATATTTTATGTTTTTAGAATATTTTATACTGGTATAAACTTCTACCAAGTTCAAGACGTTCTGAAACTGTAAATCATTAGCTCTAGAAGGAATTTAGAGAGAGAGTCCAAGTTCTCTCACTTATAAAGGAAGACTTAGAGAACCAAAGAATTTAAAGTGGCTTGCTTAAATTCACTTTGCTAATTAGTACAGAACACTAGAAAACACATTTCTATACAAGGAGTCCTCTATTCTTTCTAGTGTTGACTTACTTAAAATATGAAATCACCCATAAAAGATACCTGGGGACCAACAAAAGACATGTTACTTATTTCATTTTAAAACAATACTGAAATCAAGAATATTTATTATATATATATATTATATATAACACACACAAACATATATATATATATATATATATATATATATATATATATATATATATATATAAAATTCCTCTACCTTGGAGACTTGGTGGAAAGAGGACTGTTGCAGTATACTATTAGTGTACATGGATACATACTTTAATTATTAAATATAGTCTATCAAGAATACCATTTATTAAGATGTATATCAAAAGCCATACAATTCAGTTAAAGGTAAATCTAATTATAAGTTTAAAAAGATATTAAAAAACGAATGAGAAAAATGTACAGCCAATTTTGGTTCAGTGAGATCAATATCATTTGCTAAAACTGCTACAGCATTTATTTTTTAATATATTCATGTTCCATGGGGATAATGTTAAAGTTTAATGCTTAAAGATAATGCTAAAGAGGGAGGAAAAAAAAGTTTGCAGTATTTCTAAAATGGGAGAAAAAAACAGTATTAAGAAATCGTAATTATAAAGACCATAAAATATGCCATTTACTGATGATGCATTTGGTTAACAGGGTAAACAAAATGGCTTATATATGTGCATATGAAAAAAAAAAGAAGAAGTAAAAGGAAAGAAATGGCATTTGTAATGTTCCAAAGCACTTAAGTTGTTTGTGGAAGCCAGATACACAAAGACTTAGTTATTCATGCAAAGTACTATTTGATATGGCTAACTGAGTGGCCATGGTTTTAAATGAGAATTATTTTCCTGTCTCCTCTTATTAAGAAAACCAAAACAATAGCTTTGCCCTATTTTGCTGACAGTGGTTTCTGTAGAATGATTGCTGCTGAAGCAAGACAGAGTACAATATCATCTGTATCATTTTAAGAACTTGAGTTGGCTCCTAGAGATGTTTATAATTGCCCTTGCAAAAGAGAGCAGCATCAGCAGGTTGGAAAATTACTGATCAGTCAACAAGTATTTATTGAGCTCAGTTATGTGTTCAGAACAGTATAAAGAGATATATAAAACATATTTCCTCCACCTTGCAGACTTTTGGTGGGAAGAGGACTATTGTAGAATACTATTAGTGCACATAAGATTGTGAGCAATTACATACTTTAATTATGAAATATAGTGTGTCAGTGCAATCTTGTTCTGAAGGGGAGAAATCATTTTGAGTAAGAGTGCCTGAAGGCCAAATAAGAGAGATGTAAAATCCCAGAATCTTGTTTCTTTTCTTTTCTTTCTTTCTTTTTTTTTGGTACCAGTGATTGAAGGCAGGAGCGCTCTACCACTGAGCCACATCTCCAGCCCTATTTTGTATTTTATTTAGAGAACGGTCTTACTGAGTTGCTTTGTGCCTCACCATAGCTGAGGCTGGTTTTGAACTTTCAATCTTCCTGCCTCAGCTGGAATTAGAGATGTGCACCACCATGCCCAGCTAAAATCCCAGAATCTTTAAAGATGCAAAGTACCTTGCTTGATCACATTCATTATGAGACCTTTCCACTGTTGGCCTGCTCTGACATTCAGAAAGTTTCTCTTTATGTTGACCTGAAACCTACCCATCTTTAATTTCCATTTTCAGCTCTCAGGTGCTGTGGCACTTCATGTGGCAGAATTTTAATGTATCAATAATATTCCCATATATTACTCTATCCTTTCAACTGTGACAGATGTACCATCCTGCTGTTCACCATTTTATGATCTAAATGCTGCCAAAGTCACTTAAATATACTAACCAGAAACAACACAATACCCCAAATAAGCATTGACTAGTGGGAATACACAGGAGAAAAATATTTTCTTTGTTGTGGACACTCTATTATATAATAATAATAGTATGACAGGGTGATAAAGGTGCTCATAAAAATATCAGCTCATATTGAGGTTTAGGGAGCTCTGCGTGACCTCTCCCATGAAATGCAGTCAAGAAAATTTATAAGAACTACAGATACTAAAGATGCATTTAATCTGAATGTGATTTTATAGGTATTGCTGTTAAATGTTCCTTGTTGATTTTTGACTCACTCTTCTAGCTTGGCAAGATATGGTGACTCATGACTTGGCCATCCATAACATTAGCTTTTCCTCCTAGATTTATGATAACCATGAATTTAATCAGACATTTGGTTCTTCAAGGGACTTATACAATAACACCTCTTTGCAGAGTTGCTATGAGAATACAAATGAGATAATATAAGGAAAATGTTTATCCCATTGTTCAGGAAATAAATGTTCAATAAATATTACATCTTTTCCTGAAAAATTTAAGAGGTCATAAATACAAAATCTACATCAAAATAAAATTTGTCTTTCTACTGAAACTTTTTGTGTTAACTTGCCGTAACTTTACTTAATTATTTTAATACCCAACATTTACTTTTACATTTTGTCTTCAAAAATATAATTAGAGACTTTCTCAAATACATGTTGGTAAAATATGTCATTGATTGTAATATGTAGGATAGATAGTATGTTTATGGAGAATCAAAAGAAATGGAATTAAATATAGGTCAGCTTTCTTCAAGTTTATGAACAAAAGACTACACAGAAATAAATTTGACAAATTTAAAAGATGAAGGCATGGATATGTATACTGGTGTATATGGAAATACCTGGAAAATAATGTTGGGTTTTAAAGCACAAAAAGGAGATTAGAATTTGTGATGGAAGCTTGGATGAACCTTTCCTCAAATGAGGGAGGAAATAAGAGGAACGTAAGAGAATCCATACAGGGAAAATATATATAAAGCAGATAAGTAAGAAGACTTAGAAGTAATGGAAATTTAGATCGCAAATGTATGAAATATGATATGTCAAGAGCTTTATAATGTTTTGAACAGCTAATAATAAAAAAATCAAAAAAATAGATTAAAATAATATTAATTATTGTCATGGTTAATTTGAAATGTCAACTTGATTGGATTAAGAGATGCTCTTGATTAAAAGGCTTCTGGTGTGTCAATGAGGGTGTGTCTAGGAATGATTGGCATGTAAGATAGCAAATTGAAGTCCAGACCCTCCCTAATCATTAGCACCACCATCCAATAGGTTAGAGTCTTAGATGGAATAAATTTTGGAAGAAAAACTAAGCTCTAGCAGATGCAAGCTCAATTAGTCTTAAATGGTTTCTTAATTTCTGCTGCTGTCGCCTTAGGACTCTAGACTCTCACTCCTTCACTCTTACAAAGTTGACTATCAGTGATTCTCCAGGGAGTTTTCAGAAGCTTTTGGTCTCAGACTGGGGTAGCATTTCTTGATTCCTCTTGTTCTGAGGCTTCAGTATCTTGGACTGTGCATCTACTGGTTCCTCCAATTCTCCAGCCTGCAGAAGACCATTGTAAACTATCCAGTTTCTTGTTGTATGAGCCAATCCAAAAACTCCCCTTTTTATAATCATAGCTCCTCTTGGTTCTATTCTAGAGAATTCAGACAAATACAATGAAAATAGAGTGAAAGATATGGATGCTAAAATCAATAGTTATAGGGTATAAAGAAGAAAGTAAATGCAAAGGAAGTATCAAGATTATGCAATTAAGAAATGTATAATGGGAAAGGGAAGAACACTTGTGAAGTATGACAGAATAAAACAAAGTTCAGATGATTCTCAATTTGTGTAATCTTGGCCAACCACATCAATATCACATCAGAACTTTACCTGATTTTTCTCAGAGTGTTGCATGCAGCATGCTGGGTATTTGTGTTGATTAGAAGATCAGATTACCCAGCTTTGAATCTATCTCCCCAATATTCTCTCTCTTTAATTTAGGAAAGTTACATGAAATCTTTAAACATATCTTTAAACATGTATGAGTATGAATATGTTCCATATCAATTTATTATTTATCAATCACAAATTAATGTATAAAATTATTTATACTTGTGTCTGGTACATTCAAGAGCCATGCAAATGTTATCTATTATTAGCCAAAATTATTCTCTTTTAGTGACATCATTAGGATAGTGAAAGAGGAGGTCTTTGTAGTCCAAAACCTACAGAAACACTAATTTTAGCAATTACACATGTTCAAGAATACTTTTTTTTGGAGCCCATACAACTAGATGAGAGATTCCAGCATCACAATTAAGAAAAATAATTCATAAATTAGATGCATTAAAGAGTTTAAGAAGAAGAGTTTTAGCAATTCTGGCATGGAAGAATAGAATGAACAACAACTACAACAAAACAAACAAACAAACAAACAACAACAACAAAAAAAACCCAGAAAACTTCAACAGCATACTTAATCAAGCAGAAGAAAATAAGTAAACTCAAAGACAGAAGATTTGGAATTATCCAGTCAGAAAAATAATCAAAAAACTCTACAGGACATAGGGACATCATTAAGCAAATTGACAGTTGCATTACAAACATTAGAGAAGGAGCAAGAAAGATAAAGGGTAATAAATCTTAGTTAAAGGAAAGTTACAGAAAATTTCCCAATGCAGTGAGAGAAATGAATATACAGATCATTTAAGCTCAAGGAACCTCAAATAGAATTAATGTAAAAGTCTTTAACAAGACACATTATAACCACATTGTTGAAAATAAATGACAAAGAGGATTTTGAATTAAGTAAGAGAAAAGCAACTTGTCACACACAAGGAAATCCTAATAAGGCATCAGTCAGTTTAACAGCAGAAACACTGCAGGCTAGGAAAGGGTAGGATAATATATTCAAAGTACTGAAAGAAAAAAAAAAACCCTGCCAATCAAACATACTATATCTGCCCAAGGTATTCTTCAGAAATGTACAGATAAAGACTTCTGTTTGGATAAATGAAAGCTGAAGAGTTCACTACTAGACTTGTCTTTTAAGAAATGTTATGGGAATCCTATAAGTTGAAATGAAGTGTGATTAATTGGCAACATGGAAACATGAAGTTATGAAACTCATTGGTAAAGGTAGTTATATATAATCAACTTCAAAATTCTTCAACATGGTAATGGTGGTGCATAAATCAATTTTAACAGGAATATAAAAATTGCAAGACAATAGTATTAAATGTAACTATGGCTAAAATAATTTGTTAATGCAAACATGATGTATAAAATATATAAACTGTGACATCAATAACATCCTGTGTGGGGATAGAGAAGTTAAAAGTGTAGTTTTGCATGCAATTAGAATCAAAGTGTTCTCTGCTTAAAATACAATGTTATGACAAATGATATTTTGTGTAACCTGATGGCAAATGAAAGAAAAAAAAAACTGTGGCAGATATACAAACAGAAAGGAATTAAACATACCACAACAGGAAATCATCTAACAACAAAGGAAGATAGCTGAAGAGGAAGAAAAACAAAGGAACTGCAAGACAGTCTGAAAACAATTAACAGAATGGCAATAGCTAAGTCCTTACTTATCAATAAATATTTTTAATGTAAATAGGTTAAATTCTCCCAATCAAAAGACAGAATGGTTTTAAAAAAAATCCAACTATACATTGCCAAAAGAGACTAACTGGAGCTTTAAGAAGATACATGGGCCAGGTACAATGCTATATGTATGTAATCCCAGGGACTTGGGAGGCTGAGGCAAGAGGATCACAAGTTCAAGGCCAGCCTCAGCAACTTGTCAAGGCCCTAAGCAACTTATTGAAACGCTGTCTCAAAAAGGGCTGCAGGTATAGCTCAGTGGTTAACTGTACCTGGTTCAATCACCAACCCCTCCCACCAAAAAATAAAGAAGACATATGGGCTGAAATAAAGAGAAAAAAATATTGCAAGCAAGAGAGTGCACAAGGGGGATAGATAGAGGGATGATTTAATTTTATTCAAAAAAGAGTCTTTAAGCCAAAATTGTTCACAAGAGATAAAATAGCCACTAATTGATAAAGGTACCAGTTTATCAATGATATAAGGATTTTAAATATATATTCATCCAACACTGAAGCACCTAAATGTAAAGAATATTTGACAGATCTTAAAAAAGAATAAAATATTTAGGAATAAATTCAGCCAAAGAGGTGACAAATCTGAACACTAAAATAAATGACACTGATGAAGGAAACTGAGGGACACACATCTTAATCGAAACATTGATTTTTATGGTTTAAAAGAAATATTGTTATTAAAATGGTCGTTCTATCCAGAGCAATCTATGAAACCAATGCAATCCCTACCAACATCTCAATGGTATTTTGTACATAATTAGGAAAAAAATATATAAAAAATTCATATGGAACTATAAAATGCCCCAAATAGTTTAAAGGAAGTTTGAGCAAGAAGAACAAAACTAGGGATGTCACACTTCCTTATTTCATGCTAGGTTACAAAGCAAGAATAATCACAGCAGTATGGTCTGGCATAAAAACAGACACATAGACCAATGAAATAAGACTAGAGAGCTCAGAAATAAACCCATGCATATATTATTAATTTGTGTTGGACAAGAGTGCCAAAAATACAAAATTCAAAAAGGATAGTTTCTTCATATTAGTATCAAGAAAACTGGATATACACAGGCAAAGGAATGAAATTGAACTCATATCTTACACCATACACAAAAATAATCTTAAAATGGAATAAACTCTTAAACATAAGAACTGAGAAATGTTAAACTTATAGAAATAAAGAAGTAAAAGCTCTTTAACATGGGCCTTTGCCCTGATTTTGAATACAACCTATAGAATGAGAGAAAGTATTTGCAAACCATATCTCTGATAAGGGGTTAATACTCAATGGAATTTATATAACTCAATGGCAAGCAAATAAATAACACTATTTATAAGTGAACTAAGTATCTACAAAGACATTTTCCCAAATAAGATGTACAAATGGCCAGTAGGTACACGAAAAAGTGCTAGACACAACTAATCACCAGAGAAATGGAAATTGAAACAAAGTATCACCTCATACTTCTTAGAGGCTATCTAAAAATCAGCAAGAAGTGAAGAAAAAGGAGTCCAGTTGCACTTATGATTTGAGGGCATATTAATAGCACAACTATTAGGGAAAACAGTATGGCAATGACTCCAAAATATAAAATAGAACAAGTATGTAATTTGGTTCTCTCTCTTCAGGATATTTATCCAAAGGAATTGAAAACAGGATTTCTAAAAAGATACCTGACTTTCTATGTTCATCACTTAATTCACAATAGCCATGATGTATAAATAAACTAGTATCCATCAACAGACAAATGGATAAAGAAAATTGGGTTTATTTGTACAGTTGAATATCATTTCACCTTAAAAAGAAGGAAAGCCTGTCATTTGAAACCATGTAAACAGACCTGGAGGATAGGCTAAGTGAAATAAACCAGACACAATGAGACAAATTCTGTAAGATTTCATGTGTTCTGACATGAGAAGAACAAAGTGGTTATTGTCAGGAGTTGGAGGGAGGTTGAGATGGGAAGATGATAGTCAAAGGATACAATGTTGCAGTTATGCAATCTTCCACAGAACATAGTGGGAATAGCTAAAAATACTGTATTGTATACTTCTAATTGGTAGAGGTTAGATATTGCATTAAGGGCTCTTATGGTATACACATAATGTATATCATACACATAAGGTTGCAATTGAAGTAAGAGGAAACTTTGGGAAATAATGAATGTGTCTAAGGCCTTGGTGGAGGTGATGGCTTCACAGATGTATACTTAACCCAAACTCATTGAGTTGTATTAGTTAAACATGTGCAGCTTTTCACATGTAAATAATAACCTTGATATAGTTGTTTTTAAAGAACCAAAATTATCTTGTTTCTTTATTGTTTACTGCTCTCAGAACTCAAGCTTCATACCTACAGTACAGTACAGTATGTAGTATAGTGTCCTCAATGCCTAGAAAAGTTCCTGGTATGTAGAGGATATTCAAGAAACATTTTGGAATGAATGTGTGGATCTTCTGTGTTAAGTAGGAAGACTTCCAAAATATAGTACCTAGTGGTTAACATATAATGTAAGTTAAAAACCTCATGCCTCCAAATAAAATCTAATAAATATTTGTTATGAAATTATTTTCTTAAAATAGACTACAAACAACTACAACAATTGATTTTAATCATCTTGTGTTGAGAATGGCTTTCAAGTATTTGCCTTTGAATTTCATGATTTATAGGGAACATCTGGCTTAAACTCAAATCATGATTACCCTTTATTAGCACTTGACTGTGTATTTAACACTGAGAAGCAGAGATTCAAACAGGAAGATGCTGTCATGTCTTGATTAACTTACCAACAAAGCCTTGGTAATAGGCACTTACCTCCCAGGCCATGGACATACATGAGTATTTGCTTAAGATTACAATCATGAACTCTTCCTGGAATACTGGCAGGCAGTCTTGTACTCATAAGCTCTGATATCCCCTTTTTATTCTAGACTACTGTAAACCACAGTCTGTTTTCCTAGCCCAAGGCTCCTATTCTCAGGTTGGTACTAGCAGCATCTGCAGGACAATGACTCTTTCCTTGTAATGGTTTACCTCATTGTTTATATGTAAAATATCTATTTCTACATAATACCTTTTGGGAAATGCAGTAATATCTAAATATGATTATTTTGTTGTTGAGTGGGGAAGAAAACAAAAGCAATCTAAATAGCAATCAAGTTCTCTCCTACAAAAAGGTGCTGAAAACTACAGATGTTTTTGTTGTTATTGCTGTTGTTTTGCTTGTTTGTTTCTGTTTTTGTTTTGCGGGAAGGAGTGATCTCAAATTGTTTTAGAAAATGTATTTGAAGACCTTAGTGCGAACATTTTCCAGTTTATCATGTTTCCTCCAGATCACACTGTCAGTTCACTTATTAAAGGGAAATTTATTTGATTAGACAAAAGGAAATGGAGGGAAGGAAGAAAGTAGGGGAACAGGAAAGACAGTAGAATGAACAGGATGTAACTTTCCTATGTTCATATATGAACACACAACCAGTAAAACTTCACATCACGTACAACCACAGGAATGAGATCCTAATTATAATAAGTTATATTCCATGTATGTATAATATGTCAAAATATACTATACTGGCATACATATATAAAAAAGAACAAATAAAATAATAACAAACAAAATTAAAAATAAAGTAACTTTTCTGGCCTTCATCTTCCACCAACATGAGTTGAATATCTTCAGCATTACCACCAAAAACATTCATTAGCACTCACGTAAGAGGGAAAATAGATTATTTTGGGTCCCACTTTTACTAGGAATGGAACAGAAATTTTTGAAAAATATTTCTCATTCAATCATTAACTCATAATTATTAACTTGCCAGATCAAAATATGACTGAAATAGCACAAGGTCCTTGTTGATGCAGAAATAAATATTAAAAATTAGAAAGATGATATAAATTTTAAAATCCTAGGTTAATACAGTTATTGAGATATGAATATGTCTATAATAAAATAATCATATTGATTTCTTTTTATTTTTCTTTCTTTCTTTCTTTTGGTCATACTGGGTATTGAAGCCAGGGCCTCATTCATGATAGGCAAGCACACTATCATTGAGCTACAACCCCAGTCCTAAACATATTAATTTAAATAATTTATTTAACTGTTAAAAGATCCAATGTACAGAAGACTAAGGTTTTTTTCATGACAGCAAATTCTTTGCAAGTTAAATACATTTCCATGTATCCTAAATTGGGTAACTTAATATAAAAATCATTTTTTAAGTAAATAATAACATAGAAGTTGAAACAATCTAATATTTTAATCTGTTTTGCTCTTTTTAATATTAGCTATATCTGTGTTTAAAGAGATCAAACATTGCTATTATCTCAAATATATATTGTTATAGAAAGCTACTGCCTATATATATGATACTTTTAGTATTTAACCCCAAATCATTGACTGTTAAATCTTTGAAAACATTACACCAAAAGGACATATGTCTTACCTTTTCCAAGTTTGAATGTGACATCTTAAAGAAATTGCAGAATCTGTTTTAATAATAAAATGATACATAAATATCTAATAAAATTTGTTTTAGGATCGAAGGCCTGAAATTCTTAAATAGCAAATCCTAAATACACGAGAGTCAAAAAATATTACAGACCCAACATGAGTTTCTTAGGAGATTTTCTTTATACATTTTTCCAATAAAGAGAAATAGAAAAAAGTCTACATTCATTTGAGAATTATGAACATATGAATAAATATAACTGATTAAATAATTCTAAAACCAAGAAAAATGTCAGTACTCAAATCTTAAAGCATTTATTTTTTGGTTCCTTAACCTTGGTCAAACTGTTTAATGATTCTGAATTTCTTCTTATACAAAAATGAGTCCAATAATTCATATGTAAAAAGACTGTTGCAAAAATGAAATATTATAATCCTAATAAAGCTCTTGTTCCGTCTCAGATGCAGGATGACATCTATCTCTTTATGGGCTTTATTTCCAAGTACACACATGTATTCTGTGTGTACTTAGAAGAAGTGTTCAAAAACAGTTTTCAAAGAGCAAGAATTGAAGGCAAATTGTGTCAAATTTTTCCTCCTTTAAGCAAAATGTGCAACTTTGCTGTTGTAATTTTATTTCTAACCGATTTTATTTTTAAAAGAATAGGTCAAAATAGAGATAAAATTTATTTTTAAAAATAATGTGATACCAAGTGGCTACTTTTCTTTTTCATAGGAAGAACATTTGGACCCTCACAAGTTACCCAGAACAGACACTCTGTCCATAGAGCAATGATCTTATAATTTTTGCATCTGAATGCAATTGTTTCACTCCCTCAATCTGGTTTTTGCACACTGCCTTTGACACTGAGCACATGTGATAATGGTATGTCTGCTGGAATTGTCTCTAATATTCTTTGTCCCATTCTGCCTATGTGATCCCAAGTGACATTTTATTTAATAAATACTTTCTACAAAGGCTTCCTTGAAACAAAAATAATAGAAATTAAAAAATTAAATATCAATATTAATGGATTTAAATATTGCAGATTTCTCCACATTTATTATTAAGTCTGTTTCATCATTCTTTTAACACTGACATATCCCAGGTCATTGTCCTAACCAGGTTACATTCCAAGAACTCAGGGGTCATCTGCCAGCCCTGAGCTTTTGATTCAGAGTGCTAAGGATTTTGAACACTATCCTGTCAAAATGAATATAGAAGGCCCTCTGAACTTAAATTGGGATGTAGGTATTCCAGCATTGCCAGTTACAACATATAAAATGAGAGACCAGAGTGTTTCAGTTACAAACTGTAATTTGCAATCTTTGTTGTAACACAAGGAAAAAGATGAATGGTTCCTTGGATTTGTATAAGGTTCTCACACTTTGACACACTTTGCCTTCAATTTTTTGGACATATGATCACATATTAGTATTCTTATAAATACACAAGGCAAAAGTCTTAGGAGAAGTGGTTACAAACATTCTCCATTTGGTTAAATATACTAGGTCTAACAGATATTTCCCTCAGCATCACATTTAAAATGACTTTCAAAAATAGTTTTACCAACCAAATATTTTTCAGTGCTAACATTGACTTCTGAATTTCATGGAAGTATCTTAATTACTAATGATGTTTCTTAGTCTGTTTGCATATTTAAGATCACTTAAGGGTTAATCACTTATAAGTCAAATATATCTTATTTACTTACTTAATAATAAGAGCATATGTGATAGTGCATATTAATTTTTAGCCCCGTAAGTTTGAGCTCACTGAATAAAAATTATAATTTAGAAAATAACTAGACTTGCTTAAAAATCTAAAGCACTACATAGATTCTGGAGATTAAAAAAAAAACAATATTGAAAATAACCGGGAGTGAAAGGTACATTGTACTCCTTGGCAAAAGTCTGAGAGGTGGAATGTCTCTGTGCTTTTCCAAAATTAGTTTTGCTTTTGAATCCTTCAGAAAAAAAATCTAGGAATATAACTCGGGTCCAACTCTCTCCTTTTTTCCACAATGTCACTGGTATTTCTCTTGTTGGCTTCCTAATTTCTAACTCCATGAAATTATTTTTAGTACTTATTTCACTGAACTTCTCTGTAGCATATGCCATTGCTGACCATGGTTCTGAAGTGTTGTTCCATTTTCTAGGCTTTCAGCAAGACACATGGTCCTGACACTACTTTTCTTATTGCTCTATCCCACATTCCTCCTTTTCTTCTTTTCTATATGTTTACTCAAGATTATATCTGGGATCCTTTCATTTTATCATCTGATGTATACCAATTTCTAGGTCAAGTTATATAGTCTAATTTCTATTTTTCTCCTTTGGACTATTATTCCTACATCCCTACTCACCTCCTGATTTCTGCATATAATGTTCAATAATTTTTCAATGTCCCTGCTTCTTTTTTTATTCAGTTGACACAGTATCCAAACTTATTCAGAAAACACAGGGCTGATGATGCCATTCACTACTCTAAGGCTACAACAAATTAAATCTACTAAAACAAATCTATATTGTTTCACTTGGCCATAAGGACTACGACGTACATTTTTCAGAGTCTTTGTCCTCTCATGGATTCTCACACTGGGCAGAATATCCATCCTAGGAGGTACTTGGATGTGTGGAGGCAAGTTTGGTTGTTAGAAAGACTGAGATAGGGGAAGTGGCAATTATGTATTTAGTTCCAGTTCTGAGTTTTCTGGCATGTCAATCCCCCAGTGCAGAGATTGTCCCTGGGGGTTGTATCAAAGAATTATTACACCAAAAAAGTCAAAAGTTGCCCTGTTAAGAAACAATGTGCATTAGAGAGACCCAATAACTCATATTTTCCTAATTGTTATAAAATTTTCATCTTGTCTGACTAAAATGTCCTTTTTATATTTTACCACATGTCCAAATATTACTTTTACTTTAAGATATATAAAATTTCATTGTTCTATGAGCTCCTTCTTAATCCTCTGACTTGAAACTGTCTCTAATGCCATTTCCTCCTAATTCTTTATTAATTCCACTTTGTTTCCAATACACTTCTCCTTCTTAAATTATGGAAACATAATGTAAGCAAAGCTCCATCTTTGTTTTCCTTCTTGACTATAACATCATCCAAGCTAGAACAGATTCTTTATATTGTCATGCTTATAACTACAATACACAATATTAATTTAAATCCTAAACCTACATTTAATATTATGGCATAAACAATGTTTTCTACTAATTTGTAGATAATTCTGAAATTCTTGCACTGGCCAAAATGTTAAATCATATGTAGTTCTATCTACCTATTTTCAATCATTATCCAGTTCTTTCTCCATTTTCCCACTTGAATTTTATGATTAAATCTTCTGTTTTTTTCTTCCAAGACATACTTCCTCAGATTTTCCTTCTAGTTGAGTCCAGACAATAGGAATTATTCCTCAGAGCTGTTCCAGTGCATACCTCTCTGACCTTGGCTAGCCCTAGTTTCATGGGTAATATTTGCTGAATCAAGAAATCCATAGAGTTCATGGAAAGGAATGGATGAATATAATTGGGACAGGAGACAGACTTAGGTTAGTCAAGAGACATCAATTTTTAGAGTAATTAAACAGAAGAAAGATATATTGAAGAGATACAGATAGGAAAACAAGAACTCAAAATATCACTATTTGCTAATGACATGATTGTATATTTAGAAGAACCAAAAATTTCACCAGAAAACTTCTAGAACTAATAAAATTCATCCAAGTATCAGGACATAAAATGAATACTCATAAATCAAATGCATTTCTATACATCAGTAATGAACCCACTGAAAGAGAAATTAGGAAAACTAACACATTCACAATAGCCTCAAAGAAAAAATAAAATACTTGGGAATCAATCTAACAAAAAAATTGAAAGACCTACACAATTAAAACTACAGAACACTACAAAAGAAATTGAAGAGGAACTTAGAAGATGGAAAGACCCCCATGCTCTTGGAAAAGCAGAATTAACATTGTCAAAATGGCCATACTACCAAAACTTATATAGTTTTAATGCAATTTCTATTAAAATCCCCACTGAATTCTTCATATAAATAAAAAAAGCAATCAAGAAATTTATTTGGAAAGATAAGAGACCCAGAATAGCTAAAGCAATCCTCAGCAAGAAGAATGAAGCAGGAAGCATCACAATACCAAAACTTAAACTACACTATGGAGCAATAGTAACAAAAATAGCATGGTATTGGCACCAAAACAGACATGTAGACCAATGGTATAGAAGAGAAGACACAAAGAGAAACCCACACATATACAGTTATCTCACATTAGACAAAGGCACCAAAAACATTATGTTGGGAAAAGATAGCCTCTTCAACAAATGGTGCTGGAAAAACTGGAAATCCATATGCAAGAAAATGAACTTAAACCCCTCTCACTCTGCACAAAACTCAACTCAAAGACTTAGGCATTAGAATAGAGACACTGTGCCAAACAGAAGAAAAAGTAGACCCAAATCTCCACCAGATTGGCCTAGGAAATGACTTCCTTAACAAGACCCCTAAAGCACAAGAAGTAAAGTGAACTATTAATAAACAATATGGAAGCAAATCACAAAGCTCCATCACAGGAAAAGAAACAATCAATAACATGAAGAGTGAGCCTACAGAATAGGAGAAAATCTTTACCACATGCACCTCAAATAGAGGATTAATCTCTAGGATATATAAAGAACTCAAAAAATTCAACACCAGAAATATAAATAACACAATCTCTAAATGGGCTAAGGATTTGAACAGACACTTTACAGAAAATATACTATTATTGATCAACAAATATATAAAAAAAGTTCAACATCAAATACCAATTAGAGAAATGCAAGTTAATTCCATATCACTATAGTTAGAATTTAAATTATTAAGAATACAAGCAACAATAATTGTTGGCAAGGATGTAGAGTAATGGGTATACTCATACATTGCTGGTAGGGCTGCATATTGGTACAACCACTCTGCAAAGCAACATGGAGATTCCTCAGAAAACTTGAAATGAAATTACTATTTGTCCCAGTTATCCCACTCCTTAGTGTATACCCAAAGGACTTAAAAGCAACATACTACAGTGATGCAGCCACACCAATATTTATAGCAGCTCAATTCACAATAACTAAACTATAAGACCAATGTAGGTGCCCTTCAACAGATAAATGGATAAAGATAATGTGATATATACACACAATGGAATATTGCTCAGCCTTAAAGAAAAATGGAATTATGGAATTTGCCAGTAGATGAATGGAGCAGGAGAATATTATACTAAGTGAAATAGGCCAGTCCCAAAGAACCCAAAACTGAATGTTTTCTCAGATATGTGAATGTTAATTCACAATTAATATGGGAGGGCTAGGGAAGAGTAGATGTACTTTGGATTAGAGTGGAGTGAAAGGAGGGGAGTGGATATGGGGGTGGGAAGGACAGTGAAATGAATTGGACATCATTACCCTATGTGCATACAAAATTACATGAACAGTATAGTTCTATGTCATGTACACCAGAAGAATGAGAAGTTATACTTCATTTATGTATGATAATTCAAAATCCATTCAACTGTCATATATAACTAATTAGAACAAATTTACAAATATAGTTCATTTAAAAAAGGATAAAGTACATAAATTCAGAATTTAAAAGCTGAATAAATTTTACATTATGAAAAAGTAACTACACCAACCTAATTTTACAATAGACCAAGAAAACGCTTCCAAGAATGTATGTATATTGAGAATTCATTGAAATAGATAATAAATGTTCCTTTTAACTTTGAAGCCTTAGGTGTTTCTGATAAGCAATGTTTTTCCAATCTATTAAAGCAATAGATTTTAAGACCCTACCTTTATATTTATCCTTATTTAATTTCAATTTATGAGCTTTGAAACATTAGTTCAAATGACCAACATGTTTTAGAACTTTGACTTCTATTTTTCTTAGCTTTGCATCATATGCAAATATAAAATATTTACTTTCTACAGTCACATGTTAAAACGGAAGAAAGCTCTTTAGAAAACTTATCCTTCACCAGGTCAAGTATAACTATTTAAATAGCTGTAGTATAATAACTGTACTATCACCAAGATAACACATCTCTCTTCTATATAAAAGGCAGCTCCTTTAGAGTATTTCAGGACCAGGTATTAAAAACTTCTAAATCAACATGGCTTATACTCTCTGTATAGTAGCTTTGTCAAGCAGTCACCCTTTTTATGTAAAATATGCATGATGTTGAGAAACTCTAAATCCCCCCTTCTCAATAAAATCCCTTTTTTTTCAGTTCAGTTCTATACAAAACTTGGCTCTGTATTTTAATAAAATTTTTAACCTTAGATTTGGCTCATAGGTGGTAGTTTTGTCCCTCAGGGCCCTTTAGAATAAGTCTTTCACATCATAGTCCTTTAAGGATTGGATAACAGTATAACCATGATTTTCTAAGTATTATCTTTTCCTGGCTAAAAATTCTCAGTTGTTTTTATGAGATCTTCATATAATATCGTTTCAAGTTGTGTCACTATTTCAGACATGCTCTAAGTGACAATTATTTTTCAAAATACACCACCTGTAACTGGGCAAATCATAGAAGTTGGTCCTCTAGACACACACACACACACACAAAGAATCAGGATGATTCAATTCATTGAAACCTAGGTGAATTTAATCATACTTAACAAATAGGAATTAAATGCCACCCTAATAGCTCCTGCTAACCCAGGGTTTACCTAATTTTTTCCAGAATCAATGTAGGAATTTTTTAATTGGTTGGACTTTTTTAAAAATATACATTTCTGATTAAAGTAAGAGGTATAAAAGAAATAAAACAAAATGTAAAAGTGCTTTTTGTTTTTTGTCTCCCAGTCAATTCTTGGAAGTAACTACAATTAAAATTTTCATGAGAAACTTTTGAAAATTTTCTACAAATGCATAAATATATCATTTGATATATTTTATTTTCACATAAATTGGATCTATTCTGAAATTTGTTTGTTCACTTATCTCGAAAAGATACCCAAGATAAGTGGAAAATGCAAATGAGTAGACTTACTACTTTAAGCAGAGTTTAACATTCTCTAGTGTGACAGACATTTAGGTTGGTTATAACTCATAGACTTTTGTGCACCTTCACACATTTATCTATACCATCAATCATTGGAACTTGAACTAGTGGAACTAAATGTACGTAGGTTGTTTACTTCAATAGATATTGTCCAAGTAGAACTTAGAAACATACACACATGAAAACATACACTTGGACTGCACTCCAGACATACTAATTCCAAATTTCAGGATGCATAGCCTGTAATAGAGCATAGCATGCAATATACAATTTTAAAAATAAAGTTGAAATACAGAGAAGATTGAAAAATATTTTTAGAACTTATTTTGAAAATATTTTAAGTCACGTAAGCTTTTCTGACAGCTATAACAGTTGATTAAGATTATGACAACTATCAACTAGCACTTTTAAGCCTTTTGGAGAGTAAATTTTTACTAAGCCAAATGTCTTACATTTTCTATCTTTGCAATCAGTTTTACAGTGCCCTGTAAATATGGTTTAAAATTTTTATCTATTATACTTTGAGTCCATATTCTAAGAATATCTAGATTTTTTGCAAGTATATTCTTTTGGCTAATATATTTGCTTATTCTATTTTTATTTAAAAATTATAATAGGAAATTCATACTTTTATTCAAATCATCAGTAAACCAGTGAAATGAACAAGAGCAGATCACTGCATTCCATCATTTAAGGTATCATATTTGGTTGGCATGTATGTACTAATCAGCCATTTTAAGGTTTTTTTAATCAATTAAAATTCAAATGAATTATAGTGTTTTAAATTTTCATCTTGTCAAGAAGAAGACATGATAAGGAAAGTAGGATAAAAATTGTTGCCAAAGGCCTCCTTCCCTCTAGGAATACAGAATCATTTATCATTCCAGAAATTTTATCATTAATTTGTATACTGTATAAATATTTATTAAACATCCAATATATGCTGTACTTCTTCTAGGTACAGGGGGACATAAGTAGAAGATGTTTTCTCTCCAGATACACAAACTGTACTTACCACAATGTGGATGTTCTGTAAATACTTACTGGAAACCCTCACTCTAGGATTTTCACTTGAGCAAACAAATAAATTGCTATGACACCAACAAAAAACTGGGAAAGTTGAAGAAGTAGAGAGGGGGGATCTAAGAATTAGTAGTTACCCTTTGGCAATTTGACAATATTAGATGTCTTCTAGATACCAGAGGGGATATTCCAAAAACAAAACTAGATATGTGAGTCTGGTCTTTAAAGTTTGGATCAATTGAGAAAATTTTGAAAATTACTTTAGTAAGTAGATTTTTAAAACCCTGAAATTTTAAAAATATTTATTTATTTATTTATGTACCAGGGATTGAACTCAAGGGCATTCAACCACTGAGCCACATCCCCAGCCCTATTTTTATTTTATTTAGAGACAGGGTCTTACTGAGTCGCTTAGTGCTTTGCTATTTCTGAGGCTGGCTTTGAACTTGTGATCCTCCTGCCTCAGCCTCCAGAGCTTCTGGGATTATAGGTGTGTGCTACCATGCCTGGAATTTTTGAAATAATAAACTGAAGGCTCCCTAAGGGACATAAATAGTATAATTATGGAGGTACATATAGCCTATTTATTGATGGGGAGATTCAACATCTTAGTCATGATTCTCTAAAATACATTTAACATTTTAATTCAAAATGATAATACTTTTCCTGACAATAACTTGACTCTGAAAATTATATGAAAAAATAAAAGGTAGAGAATAATACTTAGAAGAAATCAAAATTTAATATAAAATCATACTTAGGATATTTTGATACTATTGCAATGATAAGTTAATAGACCAAGGGAGAATGAAGGAAAGCCTAGTATACATTGAAACAGGGTGTTTGATTTATCAATATTGTGTCTTAATTTGCTAGTCAACTTATATTTACATGTGGAACAATAGTATAAAATATACACATGGCAATCATATAAGTATACGTGTGTGTGTGTGTGTATGTGTGTATTTCACATTTCCCAGAAAAGTTTTTTTAATACATAACAGTGGATCACTTAATAGCACTTTAAAAAAATGTAATCCATATCATGTTGCACACAAAAATAAATTTGTGTGCCCTGTGTGGTGGTGAACAACTGTAATCTCATCTACTGGGGCTGGATGAGGCAAGATGATTGCCAAGTTTGAGGCCAGCCTCAGAAACTTAGTGAGACCCTGTCTTAAAAAATAAATAAAAAAGGTTGGGGATATAGCTTAGTGGTAGATTATCCTGGGTTCCATCTCCAGTACCACACAAAATAATAATAATATTAATTACAATAATGATATTGACAAAGAAAAAGTAACTATTTAATTTTAGCCTGTTATGTCAAGTTGCTCCTAGCTGTAAACACAGAGCAGGGCCCTTTCAGGGTCCTTCAGCTGCCCTGCAAAGTGGGGCTGATATAGTCCATCAGCCTTGGATAGTTTTCCTGACCCTCAGGGGACCAGCTCACCATGAATTCTATAACATTTATTGTCCCTGGTTGCCTATCTGTGAGCAATAAATTTGCTTTGCTTTAAAAAGAAAATTAAAAAGTAACTGTTAAATAACAATACTTCTATCTTGTAAAAAGATATGACATTTTTATTGGCAAATTATTTTAACACACAAACCACAAACTGTAGAACAGAGTGGGTGCTCAATATTTATTAAAGGACTTAAAGATGGTCATATATTGTATTAAAGTTCTTAAAATTCTACTTAAATTATTATTATGAAACTTAAAATAAAAGTCATATGTAACAGAATTTTTAAACAAATTTAAATATATTAGTCATAAATAAACAGCCCACCTAAAAATTGGTAAAAGATAGGTGCAACCACAGTTATAGCCAGATAGTCAATATGCATTTGAAAAGAAAGTGCTGGATAATTATCAGAAAATTACAAATCAAAACTAATGAGATATAATCATAATCTTCCAATTGAAAAGACATTTTAAAAAGCATCAAGCATTAGCCATGATATGGAGAGATGAGAATACTTATAGACTGTTGATGGGAGCATAGTTGCTTTTACTACTTTAGGGACCCTGTTGCAGTAGTCTGTTCCCTATGAAGTCTCATAGAAAACTCATATTAGTTGGGAAATCTCAGTTGCAGACCAGTTATTGCTTTTTAATCAACATGAAGTCCAAAGAAGCAGTTTCTCTCACTGTTAACGTCAATACTCCTTAGAAATGAAATTGTCAGAAAGACGAATCAATAATTTAATACATGCTCTACTTTTATTAGAATGAGAATCTCAGCATATGTCTGGAGATTTGACATCCCTAATCACTGTTATATTTCACACTCTTACAACATTTGTGATCTCTATTAAGAATTAAGTATCCATATTATTATGCCTCTTTTAAGACAAATGTGTTTACGATTGTCCTTTGTGCATTCTGATTCATGGCATCAAGGCTAGTGGAAATAATTCCTTAAAAGATTTTTTTCTTCATATTTTAAGAAACTCCTTAATTACTGACAAGGAAACATTTCTTACTAGCTAGAAAATAATATAAAGTACTCTTAAAAAAACACAACTTATCTGAAGAAGTAGATTACATCATTTCAAATAGTAAAAATATTGGGTAGAGGTTTTCTATACCTTTATTGAAGTTTTGTCAGTATCCTCTTTTGCCCCCTAAAACAACTACTGGTTTATAATAAATGCTTCCATAATATTTAGTCTCCATTTGTTCATCTATAAGAGGTTTTAACTAGATAACATCCTTTGGTTTTAGAACGTTATAAGATTTGTAATATATGCTGTTGCCTTTCCCTAGAGATAAAAGGAATTTAGCAAGATAGGCCAATTCATAGAACTGTTCAATTATCAGGATTTAATATGTCTATTTTCAATGGTTCCTAACACATTTTCAGACTACTGGAAGATGTTTAACTTAGACTAACAGCAAATGTCTCAGAATAATCTAAAAGAGCTGTAAGAAGTAGTTCCTTATAAAAAATAAACTATGATGTTAGGACAATTCTGTCTTCCATGTTTAAAATAAGTATTTAATGTAGTTTAATATGTCTAAAAATATGAAAAGTTATATCTAATTTTTATAGGAAAGAGACTTAGTAATCATACCTGCGGGCACAAAGTTTCTAGGTGATTGGCTGCAATTCTGACAATTTTAATTCCATCTTCATTTGTCGACATGGAACAAGCAAGATTTGCAACCTGGAACATAATTCAAAAGAATGGAAATTATTTTAGATCATCAAGGAAATGCAGAAACACTTGTTATCCTGGACAAGTAAGAGTATGCAGGTATTCACTGAAAATATACTGACAAACAGCCCTATCATAAATGTCACTGTTATCTGTTTTATGAAAAAAAAATCAGAGAAACCAATAAAACAAATAACAACAAAGGGTCCTAGACAATTATGTAAAACAAAAATGAAATGCTGATGAATAAATCAGTAAACTCTACATGGTTCTTGACATTAACATCTAACCCATAATAAGAAGCTCTGATGAAACTGAAAAAAGAAGTTTATGGATTGAATGCTAATAGGTTCTTGGAATCTCATATGATTGTGGTTTATTTTAAGTTTGTAATTGGTTTATTATTTCCCAGAGGTCTATTATGCATACTTACGTTGCATTAAGCATGACTGTATCTTATTCATGTTTTATTCAGCATAAAATATACTCCCAAGCTGGACAAATACAAGACAATTAAATACTTTTTTCTGTTCTTTATTTTCTACTATAATGTAATGGGCACTGTTTAACATTATAGCAGTCAATTTGATTCAAGCATTAGCAACACCCAAGTTTATTTTATTTTATTGCTTCTGAAATTTACACACTCTTCCAGTGAAATGGTTGTTCTTTTAAATAATTGCCATTATGTCCATCACCTAAATGCAATATTTACAAATACTTCCATTAGGCCATAGAAGAGCCATGGAGAGAGTGTGGGATCCTTTCCCCTTAGATTGAACTCCACTCTTGTCCTACACTCCTCCTGCTACCACACTGAGGGCTATAGAGGCAATGTTTTCTCTGATGTATAAAATATGCCATTATCTTCATCACTGCAGGGGAATAGTTTTCCAAAGAATAATTTTCTACCTTTCCATTGAGTCCATTCATTATTATATACTTTAATACATTACAGTTTTTACTGTTCAAATTTCAAAATACATTCAGTTGTAAGGAAACCTTCATATCAATTTCACACAATGCAAATGAACAACAAAAATAAATTGAGATCACTATTTTAAGAGTACCACAATATTATCATTTAAATGGATTTACAATTCTTTGCTTTTTTTATACCATTGCTTTTAATATGTCAGTAGTGAAATAACCCCTTGGTTTGAATTTACATATAAAATAACAAGCATACATTATTTAACTGTGGAAGGGCATTGTTCACTTTACTAAAGTACAAGGAAATGGATAACTTGAAAAGGTCTTTTGTTGGCTTGAAGGTCATAATGCCTCAACTTTCATATCTGACACATAATTAGCACATTTGTGAATTATCTGAAAAGGGCAACAGTTCCTGTGCCTCTCTACCCTACCCCCCAATCTCATTCAGTGATATGCAACTTAGCACTCTAATTGCTTCAGTATGTATTACATTAGTTTGCACCTCACTTGCAGAAAATACCTACCTGTAAATAGAGCACTGTTTGTTTAAAGCATATGTGCATATTATATATATATGCACGCGTATGTTTATGTACATATATATGCATATATATGCTTGTGTGTGCATATGTGTGCATGTGTCATGTGTGTTTATACATACATACACATATTTATACTCATTCAATTCAATTTAACTGAGTACCTCTTAATCTAGAGCTTAAAATTATAGATAACTATCCCCATGTTGACATTCTTTTACTTTTTCAAAATGTATTATCTTCCTCTTCTTTTCCTTTCTTAAAGTAGGCTTTCTTGTTCCAGATATTTGATGGCCATAATGTTTACTGCAAGACAATTAAGTGACTAATATAACATGGAAATTATACTAAATACAGTTTGCATTTATATAAGAAGAATTATTTATTTTTATAATATTTTCAAATGAAAATACAACTACAATTTTGTTTTCTACCCAAAATTTACTATTCAATTAATTATCATATTATTATTATTTCTGTCTTCATTTATACAGTGCCTGTGTGTATCTGAACTTCTCCCTTACCAGAACTATCCAATGTCAGCTCATTTAGGTAATCAAGTACTATTTCAAGACATGTGCAATTTTAGTGAAATTTTGCACAACAAGGTTTCATTTAAAATATACTGTGCATGACAATGCAAAAAAGTTAAATGTCTACTTGATCATGGTGCACAATTTTTTTGATGTGTTTTTGTATCCAATTCGCCAGAATTTTATTGAGGATTTTTGCATCTAGGTTCATTAGAGATATTGGTCTGTAGTTTTCTTTCTTTGAGGTATCTTTGGTTTTGGAATCAGGGTGATGTTGGACTCATAGAATGAATTTGGAAGGCCTCCCTCTTTTTCTATTTCCTGAACTAACTTGAAAAGTATTGGTATTAATTCTTCTTTAAAGGTTTTGTAAAACTCCGCTATATACCCATCCAGTCCTGGGCTTTTCTTGGTTGGTAGTCCTTTGATTGCTTCTTCTATTTCATCCACTGATATTGGTCTGTTCAAATTGTGTGTATCCTCCTGATTCATTCTGGGCAAATCATATGACTTAAGAAATTTATCGATGTCTTCACTATCTTCTGTTTTATTGGAATATAGAGTTTCAAAATAATTCCTAATTGTCTTCTGTATTTCTGTAGCATCTGTTGTGATATTTCCTTTTTCATCTCGTATGTTAGTAATTCGAGTTCTCTCTCTTCTTCTCTTTGTTAGCATGGCTAAGGGTCTGTCGATCTTATTTATCTTTTCAAATAACCAACTTTTAGTTTTGTCAATTTTTTCAATAGTTTCTTTTGTTTCAATTTCATTGATTTTCACTCTGATTTTAATTATTTCTCGCCTTCTGCTATATTTGCTGTTGTTTTGTTCTTCCTTTTCTAGGGCTTTGAGATGAAGTGTGAGCTCATTTATTTGTTGTTTTTTTCTTTTTTTGAGGAATGACCTCCAGGCAATGAATTTCCCTCTTAAAACTGCTGAGTTACAGTAGATGGGGTAGGGAGAGAAGACGGGAAGGGAGGGAATGGGAGGGGAGGGAAGGGGAGGGGAGGGGAGGGGGGATAGTAGAGGTTAGTAAAGGCAGTAGAATACAACATTCACTAGTATGGCAGTAGGTAAAAAAGTGGATGTGTAACTGATGTGAATCTGCATTATGTATATAGGGTAAAAATGGGAGTTCATAATCCGCTTGAATCAAATGTATGAAATATGATATGTCAAGAACTTTGTAATGTTTTGAACAATTAATAAAAAAAAGTTAAATGTCAGAAAAAAATTATATTTCCAATGTGACTGATTTGCAACATTTTTCAAAGTCAGATCAGTGAAAGAATGAAAGCCAAATTTCTTCTATAATAATTTTTCCTAAATTTTGTGTGAGTTTTCAGACAACCAAGTATATTTCCAAGCACATTATGAAGGTAACTCGCTACTTGTCAAAGAAAATATCATGCAAATAAAATATTTAATGAATTATTTGTAATATTTTGACATATGACACCCTTTACTTATCTACCTATGACTATGTTTCAGAAATCTGGATAAAACTTCATTATATAAACAGAATCTCATAATAATCTTCTGCCCACTAAGGAAAACTAGGAGGTAGGGAAGTTTTGGAGACTAACAGATATGGGTTTGAATCTGATTCCCCCAATCAATAAGCTCGTGTTGGTGAGAAGGATGCTAACCTCTCTTATGCTGCTTTGTTATCTATAAATTATATGTGGTACTATCTACCCCACTGGGACATTTTGAGAGTTAAATAAAACTGTGTGAAGAAGGTCTGATACCTGGCAGCCCTGACCATACAATGAACTTCTGTTCATCCCATTTACTTCTCAACTAATAGCGGGAAAAGAATCTTCACACTCTCAAAGGTTTTGAAGAATTAAAGCCTTAGGAACCTAAAGAAATTTAACAAAACATCTAATTCAAGAGCCACAAATTCAAATCCTTTCAAAACCCATACAGGGAGGAGGAGATGACAGATTAAAGAAAGGAAGCATGTACTAGCAGTTCCTCAGCACCAGGTTTATAAAGCAGGAAGACTGCTCCTCAGTGAGGTAAGTAACTAAAGAATCTCCCTGAAACTTAATACTGAATGGCCAAAAAAAAAAAAAAAATCATACAGCTACAGAAGGTTGGTAACTTGGACATAAGATATCATACCTTAGAGATGCCAGCTCTGGCCACCACCAGCAGCAGCAGAGCAGAGCAGAGAGTGCAGACAACAGAGATAGGTGCCCAGAAGATTAAAAAAAAATAACAATAAAATAAATAAAAATTGATTTGGGGAAGCCTGTAACTTACAGAGGAGGGCTGTTTTATAGACAGGGAGCTGGCAGAGAAAGCATCTCAGTGAAAAACAAATCTAAAGAAGTCCCCAGGGGCAAAAGCATTCTCTGGTGGCAACATGGAATGCCCTTTGGTGGTGTGGCATGGAAAGCACTTTGAGGGTAGTCCTCTTAGAAAGTTCTCCATGGGGATAGTGTAGAAAGCCCTCGGGACAGGCATGAAACAGACTGGCAGGTGAGGAAAATGTTCCCAGGCACTAAAAGCTGTTTCTGTCCAGTTTGGGTAGCTGTGAACAGAGACAGAGGTTTGGGAACTCATAAAGGAAGTTCTTAACAGCCAATGGAAAGCTTCCCAGAGAGTACCTGAACTAGAGAGACTGAAACAGCCACAAGGAAAATTTTACCTGGATTATTCAGCCTCTGTATCCAAGGGAAAAAAACTCACATAATTGTCAGCAGCCCATAAGAATTATTGCAGGATGCTCACTGTGACCACACAAATGCATCGGCACAACAGGTGGATACCAGTAATTTATGTCCATAGTACTGAAGGTGAAACTGGTGCAGGATTCATCTCTATGTCCTAAAAATGGATTTTAAATCCAGAAGAGATTGCAACTCCATGCCAATAGGGGGTGTAGTAAAAATTTCAAAATCCCATCAACAGAGTTCCAACATTCACCAAACCCCAAATCCCCAAAACTGGAAACTCCAATCTAGAACTCTGCATTACCCTGACTATAGGATTACATAATTTGTCAGCACTCCCCTATTCCATCGAATACTGGAAGACTGGAAGCTAAGAGCTACTACACCTGGCTGGTAGCTAGGTGAGAAACACAACAGTAATTGCCAAAAATACAGAGTCAAAAATAAAGTATGAAATTCTATCTCTGACAACAGATTTGACCACAGCAGTTGAACAAGTCCTGTATCTCTCATTAAGATTCATTTTTTCTTCTTTTCCTTTCTTCTTTAAATTCTTTTTTCTCCAAATTCCCATTTTTTTCTCTGATTAAATTTTAAAATTTTTATTCAATATATTAAAATAATAGTATTTTATTATTCTTCATTTTTTTTCATTATCCATGACCTAGTGTGTATGTGTGGTTGTACATGCTTTCACTGTGTGGATATTTTTGATAGATTTGTATAGATTTGTTATATGCATGTAAATTTATTTATACATTAATAGCTCTTTCTACATGTTTATTATTTAGGCTAAATTAGAATCCAGTGGGACATAATTATATGAGGATTCAAGTTGTTTTGATCTTACATTTGCTGGTTCATACATACCTAGGTTCTGGGCCCTCCTATCTCCCCTTCCTGAATCTCTTCCCCAATAAGAGCCAAAATATCCTGTTCCCTCCTATTATCTTTTTTATTACTTTCTGTTAATTTTTTATTCCTCATTCTTTAAAACTGATATCTACTACCTATCTCCTGCCTCTCCTATAATCACTTTTTCAAACACTTCAAACTTTTTCTTTTTTCACATCCTATTTTTAAGAAACTATAATTTCACTAAATAATAGAAATTATATAGTTAATGTAATTTCTACCCCACTCATGTTATTGTGATTAATAGTACAGTGGCCAACATACTAGACACAATAAAAAGATATGAACTATATCTGACATAGATAGTTTTCATATCATGTAAGATATAGTTCATATCTTTTTATTGTTGGTACTAATGTTAAATGCTGACCCTGCCATTCCTATGTATGTGGCAATCAATATTATAGATGTCGAAGGAGACATCAAACATTTAAGGCTGTACATATGTCACTGAAATTAGTGCTATTCCTAGTCACCCTCTCTAAAGATGAGCTAAAAAGAGATTAGAACATTTTAAGATCATAGAATAGAGATTCTGCTGCCATTATATACTCATATCTCAAACAAGCAATAGTCAAATTTTACCCCATACATCATCTAGTCCCACCTGAGCCTTAACATTATTCCAACACAAAGTTATGAGGAGACCAAAAAAAAAAAAAAAAGCAACCAGGACCCAAAGAGAAATCTCAGCTCCCACCTCTTGAAATTTACTTATATATCAAAAGCAGAAGTCCCAGAATAAGTAAGATAATTACACACAAAAGGACACATGTAAGGAAAACAAATAAAGAGGATATGGAATCCATCTCAATTTATGTTCAAGTTTAAGACTTCTAAAAACATGAGGAAACAGGGAAACAAATCTCTCTCCAAGATTCAAAATCCCTGAGTAAAGGATCCCCTGATACTGAAGAGGTTGAAATCCCAGAGAAAGATTATAAAAAAAATAATTACTAAAATGTTCAATAGACTAAAAGAATAGACTAAGGAATGAATTAAGGAGCAAATACATGAGATGAAAGAACACTTCCATAAAGAAATGGAAACATAGAAAAAAATAATCAAATGTAAAATTCACTTAAAAGTATCATTAACAGTTTAGATAGCATAGAAATTAGAAATTCAGACCTTGAAGGAAGAACTTCAGGCGATGAAGACAGAGCATACGAACTTAAGTACACAGACTGCAATAAGAGGTAAAAAAGTGACAGCTCATGATCAGAATCTACAAGAACTCTGGGACAACAATAAGAGACCAAACCTGAGAATTGCTGGGACAATATAAGATGGAGATACAAGTCAACAATGTTAAGAACATTTCAATGAGATCATTAGAGAAAACTTTTTCCATATCAGAAATGAAATAGACATCCACATAGAGAAGACAGGCAGGACCCCAAATAGACCTGGTCAAATGAAAAGTTCCACAAGACACATCAGAATTGTAAGGATGACCTTAGGCCTCAGTCTAAGCAACTCCTTTTTAAAACTTCGGTTTCAAACCTGCAGTCTCATCAGGCATGCCTAATGAAGCCCTCCAGTGTGGCCCTCAGGCATAAACAAGTCACTTATCCCCACCCTGACAAACTCAGAGTGAAGGGGGAAAGACAAAAAAATTAGAATGGGGACCACCAGACCAGATGCTTTAGCCCCAGGGCAAATGACATTATGGAGAAACCTAGTGGCAGCTGATAGGGAGTGAAAGGGTGGTCAGAAGTCCCAAAATTTAGTATAAATGATGGAGCAAATGAAAAGACATTTAGCCAGCCAACACTGATGCCCTCATGCTGGAGAGCCTGATGAGGGTCTGGACTGACATCCCAACTCTTCTCAACCTTTGCCTGATCCTCTGCATCTTCCTCACCGCTCTCAAACTCTACAGCCACATCTTGACCCTGGTGAGAGCCGCAACTTCTCCCTATGACCCTCTCCTCAACCAGCTGTCAGATCCACCCCAGAAGAAGCCTGCCTTGGTTCCTGATCTGATCATGACAGTCTGAGTGAGTATGCATCTGCTGGACTTAAAGATTAAGGCTTGAGACTTTTGATCTGACCCTTGAGTTTAGTATGCAGAGGGAATGTCTGTCATGAACCTGTCATGATTAATTGTGTTTGCAGTGCTTAGAATTAATCTAGAATTGTTTGCTGTGAATTTATTATGTCTATTGAAGTGCCTAGCATTAAGGACAACTGCCAGTCAAGTCTGCTATACCCAGCAAAGCTCAGTTTCAAATTTGAGGGGGAAATAAAAATGTTCCATAACAATAATAAACTAAAATGATTCATGACTACCAAGCCAGCACCACAAAGAATATTCAAAGATAAACTGCACACAGAGAAACCCCAAACAAATCCTAAAACTCCCAAATAGAGAAGATGAATAGAAGGGTAATTTACTAAACAAGAATCAAGACAGTATTAAATATAGCAAAAAAAAAATCAAAATGACAGGAAACCACAAACATGTATTCATATGAACATGAATGTTAATGATCTCAACTCCCCAAATAAAAGATATAGATTAACAGAATGAAAAAAAAAAAAAACAAGATTCAACTATATGCTGTTTACAACAGACTCATCTCTTAGAAAAAGACATTCACAGGCTAAATATAAAAGGATGGAAAAAATATTGAACCCAAATGGAGTTTGAAAACAAGAAGAAGTAGCTGTTCTCACATATTATAAGGTAGATATCAAGCAAAAAATAATCAGAAGAGATAGCCTGATAAAGGGAATAATCTAAGAAGAAGACATAACAGTAGTAAACATTTATACTCCAAATGTCAGCACACCCAATTAGACTATATTTGAAAAATATTTCTTGATATTAAATCTCAGATCCCAATATGATAACATTGGGTGATTTCAACACATGCTTACCATTAAAAGACAGGTCATCAAAACATAAAATCAATAAAGATACTTCCAACTAAAATAAAACAATAAATCAAAATTATATAACCTACAGAACAATATCCTTGATGAACACAGATGGAAAAATTCTTAACAAAATATTAGCACATTTAAAAACATATCAAGAAATAAGGCATCATGATCAAATGGGTTTCACTTCAGGGATGCAAGGTTGGTTCAACATGCAAATCAATAAATGTAATTGACCACTTAAACATAATTAAAGTCAAGAATCACATACTAATCTCTAGATGCAGAGAAATTCTTTAATAAAATTCAAAAATATTCTGGACAATCTAGGAATTTAAGAAATTACCTCAATATCATAAAGGCTATTTATGACAAACCCAATGTCACTATCATACTGAAAGTAGAAAAATGAAAAATATTGCTTCTAAAATCAGAAATAAGACAAGAATGTCCACTTTCACCACTGCTATTCAATATAGTCCCCAAAACATTAGTAAAAGCAATCAGTCAAGAGTAGGAAATTAAAGGGATACAAAAGGAAAAGAAGTCAAACTATCTCTGTTTGTTGATGACATGATCCTATATCTAGAAGACCCCTACTGTAACACCCCCTCCCCCCAAAAAAACTACACCAGAAGACTTCTAGCAATTTTAAATGGTGTTGGCTATGTAGCAGGATACAAGATCTACACCCGTAAATCAATAGCATTCTTATATTACAATAGGGATTCAGCCAAGGAAGAAATCAGGAAATCATCCTATTCAAAAAATTACTTGAAATTAACCTAACCAAGGAGATAAAAGAACTCTACAATGAAAAATTATAGAATAGTGTAGAAAGAAATTGCAGAAGACCTTTGATAATGGAAAGACCTTCCATGTTTTTGGATAGGCAGAATTAAGATTGTCAAGATGGCCATAGTAACAAAAGCAATATATAGATTCCATACAATCCCCATCAAAATTCCTATGACATTATTATTCACAGAATTAGGGGGGGGAAACCTTAAATTTATTTGGAAGAATAACAGATCCAGAATAGCCAAAACTATGAACAAGACTTATTTAGGAGGCAGCACAATACTAAATCTCAAATTATACTACAGAGCTGTAGTAACAAAAACAGCATGGCATTGGCATCAGAGTAGACATGAAGATCAAAGGGACAGAAGATACAGAGATTAAACCCATATATTTACAGCCATACTTAACAAAGGTGCCAAAAACATAGTTTGGATAAAAGATAGCCTTTATAATAGATGGTGCTAGGAAAACTGGAAAGCTGTACATAGAAGAATGGAATTATATCTCTATTTTTCATCCTGCACAATTCAAAATCAAAATGGTTCAAAGATTTAGGAACTAGATCATAAACCTTGCAACTACTAGAAGAAAACATAGGGTAAATATCCATCATACTAGTGCTGTCACAAAATTCCTAAACAAGACCCCCAAAAGGGGAGAAAAATAAAACTAATAATTAAAAAGTGGGATGCCATTAAATGAAAATACTTCTGCACAGCAAAAGAAACAATTCAGAGCATGAAGAGAGCCTACAGAATGGGAGAAATCTTGGCCAGAAACTCCTCCCATGGTAATTAATATCCAGAATATATAAAGAATTTAAAACCAAAAAACAAATAACCCAATAAAGAAATGATTAAAAAAACCAGAAATTTCTCAAAAGAAGAAATGGCCAACAAATATGTGAAAAAAATGTTTAACATCTCTAGCAATCAAGGAAATGTAAATTAAAACTACACTAAAATTTTATCTCAGTCCGATTAGAATGGAAATCATCAAAAATACAAACAATAGTAAATGCTGGGGAAGGTGTAGGGAAAAAGGAACACTTGTACATTGTTGGTGAGACTGCAGACTAGATTCTAGAAATCAGTATGGAGACTCCACACAAAACTTGGAATGGAAACACCATATGACCCAGCAATCCCATTCCTTGATATTTTCCCAAAAGAACCAAATGAGCATACTATACTAATACAGCCTTGTCAATACTTATAGAAGCACAATTTACAATAACTAACTTATAGAATTAACCCAGATGTCATATAGATGATTGGATTAAGAAACTGTGGTATTTATACACAGTGGAGTTCTACTGAACCAAAAAGAATAATGAAATTACGGCATTTGCTAGTAACTGGAAGGAAATGGAGAATATCATACTAAGTAAAATAAGTCAGACTCAGAAATTCAAAGATCAAATGTTTTCTCTGATATGCAGAAGCTAGAATGAAATAAAGGAAAGGGTAAGGGAAAATGGGATATAATAAAGATATAGGGATGATCAGTAGTATAGGAGATGGAGTAGCAGAGTAGAGGGATGGGAAAGGGGAGGCAATTCAGAATGAATTCTTAAAAATTTATATTATGTTCATATATAAATATACCACAGGGAATTTCACATTAGTGTATAAGTAAAAAGAACCAGTCAAAAAATAAATAAATAAGCAAAAGGAAGCCTAGCTGAGTAGAGGAAGGAGAACAAGGAGGGGAACACACAAGGGAGAGAAAAGGGGTATCACAAACTGAAAGCAAATTCTATGCATGCATGATTTTGTTGGCATGAACCCACTATTATGTGTAGCTATAGTGCTCTAATAAAAAACCCATACAGGAAATAAAAACATGTTAGATATAATTCAAAGAAAAGTGGAATGTTGGAGCCTCAAGCAAAATGTGACCTCTGATCCTACTCTCTAAATCCTCTAGTGTATACATAGAAAAACAACATCAAATGGGGGATATACTCACACCAACCAACGATAAGAATATTGTTAACCAGGTATACATGTGTTCTCTTTAACCCTGAATTGAAGTACTGACAAAGCTTTCTGCATTGAAATAATTGCAGACTTTGTTTGGAGATTGTGCTATAACCTTACCCAAGTCTAAAAAAAGCAGAGTCTAAGTTATCCTCAGTTAATGAGACCAAATACAGGTAATTTCACATAGTCATTCAAAATAAAAGGCTATGAAAAAATGTTCTTTCATTTTAACAAACTAATGCATCATTCAAATAATTACCAATACTGTATATAATTACAAATAATAAAACCAACACGTTTTGAGACAGGAACACAGTACCCCTCTCTTGAGTCTTTTCCCTTCTCACCTTCTGCCCTCTAAAACATATTTCACATTCTAGCCCTTTAAACTTGCCTAACCTTACTGTTCTCTTTGGTCTATGGGACACACACACACACACACACACACACACACACACACACTAACAAACAAAAAAATAACAACTGCTGATAACAAAGCCTGACCTGACAATTCCTAACCTAAACAATATTGCTGGTGTTTGTTTTCCTCACCCTGGTTCCTTTTCAAGTTATGCACCACTTAACTCTTGTCATGCTTATTCTTTACTGGACTTTGGGTCTTCCCTTTCATTTATCAGAAAACATGGTACTCTTTTCTGCCAAAGCCATAACCTGGGGTGAGAAGCATCTTGATTTGGAACCTGATTTTGTAGAACCCTGCCAGCTAGATTGCTTCTGTCCCTCACACTCCTTCAAGGTCAGGGAGATGACCACAGCTGACCCAGAATTATATCAGTAGTAGAAAAGGGGATAGCTTTATAAAACAGATATTTAGAAATTAGCAAATTTCTCAGTGCCCCTAAATAAATCCACCATTCTATAGGTTAACCCTGTTTTTCATTGTTACTTTGTTCCTGTCTGGTAAAGACGTTCTATTTTCAAAGTATTTAATACCAGAGAATACCATATGTTAACATTCCAGTATCATGTTTTATCTGAAGTCTTTGAAGCTCTAAGTCCTCTCAGTCCTTGTAGACAACTGAAATGGAATCATTTTAAGAATGTGTATACTATTTGGACAGCTGCTTATCACACATCATTCAATCTGTCATTAAGAAGTCCTCAATAGATATTTACTTGTGATATGATTTTTCAAGAACATGAAACAGATTGATGTGTGATGAAATTTCTATTGTTATCCATTCATTGTTCATATAAAGTTCACATAGTTAATAGTAATATCATGTCACTAAGTATCCTACTTCTCATTGGAAGAGAAAAGTCACTATTATTTTTATGAATTGTCCTCTCTGGCAGATGGTCATACAGCTCCTGTGTAAACACATTCAGGGACAGGAAATTTACTGTTCTGCAGGGCAGCCTATTACCACTGCAGTGCAAAATTACAAACTTATGGAGTTCTTCTTCATTAGGAGATGAAATTATCTTTCAACAACTCTCTTATAATGGCTATAGAATCCAGAAGATCAAATATCTTTAACAATGGAAATAAAGTGGGACCCATAGGAAGTCTATATCAATAGTCCTCAACTTGTGGGATAAAGGGATGATGAGAAAATAGAATCAGTAGTAAATAGACATTAAAAATATTCTAACAAGATATCCTGGTGTATTAGTTGTGTACATGGGTAGGATTGGGAAGTATAAGAGATGTACAGATTTTTTAAGTCCCTCCCCCAATAAACTCCCCATCTTCCCTCCCCAAACACACATATATAACACAAACACCTACACCTACACACACACACACACACACACACACACACACAAATAGCACACAATACACACTTAGATCTTGGTTGAATTTTATTTGTTTGAATAGATACTCCATCCTGAAGTTTAGCACAATGGCATGAAAGTCTACAAAATTGTGACCCAAATATTTATGGGAGAGAATAACACGTCATTAAAGGGTTCACAAATTAGAGGCAAGAAATAAGGACTTCAGATGCTATCTGAGAAAAAGAAAAGTTTAAACATTAGAGTTTTCAAGAAACAAGAAAATTGAGTGCATAAAGAAATTTTGGCTATCCATTTACCAGCTATTCCTCCTTCTGGTAATAAGACTCTGATTTCCTTTTTGGAGAACTGCTCCCTTGTATTCCAGTCCAGTGGGATGAAGTCTTAGTATGACTGTGAATAGAGGTTCCTAGGCTTCCCTAGTCTTTAGCTGGGCATATTTATCATTTCCTATTGCATATAATCTTGGAGTAATCCTGGTTTCTTCCCATTTTGAGTTATGTGCGCTACCTTGTGTCTTCTAACCCACCTCTTTTTTTCTTACTCACATATATTAAGTTCATTATCTCTTGTGTAAAAATAGAGAAGCCTGATTGTTAGCAGTGAATCAGATATTTAACACACACCAAAAAATGTACTAATTTCAAGTGTTTTTGTTTATCAGAATTAAAAGGTGGTAATTCAGAACAATAGTCATTTGTTTGGAAGGCATCTTCTAATTGAATGTCTGCCACTGGATTTAGGCAACTTGAATGTCCTACTGTCAAATGCAAATGCAAAGAAAGAGTTATTTGTTTCACTTTGTGAACATATAGATGAATGGGTTTGCACATGACTTCTTTTGAATGTCTAACTCTTAAATGTTTATTAAGCCAGATTAAATATCAGGTACTAAGGAATATCTAATTCTTGAAGAAAATAATCATTTTTAGGTTATCCTTTCATAAACTGTTCATCCTGTGTGAAAACTTCACTCATATTCTCTTCCAGAATCATATCTATGCTTCAGACTTGGATCTAGAATCTCTTCCACAAGTTATCTCTTCTCAGATATTGAAGAATAAGAATTTATACTTCTTCTTCCCACCCTCATAATTATAGCATATCCTCATTCTTCTGAAGCTCATTTATGTCCATCAGATGGTGAGTTACTCAGGGACAAAGACAGAAGTGTATCTTTTTTCAGATTTTCATCATGCAAAGTACCCTGAAAATAGTAAGTATGTAGTCATGTAAGCAAATAAATAGTTCATCTTTGTCCATCTGTTTCTGAATCATCATGAATACAAATTATTTTCTTTTGTGTTGAAACTAATACATGTATTGAATTGTTTCTTTTAAAGACTTGAATGCAACTTGATTTGTTCCTTGAGTGCTGTCTTTCTCCATTAAATTTTTTCTCATTATCCATAATATGAATATAAGGTAAGTATCTTTGGTCAAGTTTATGAAGGAAGAACACTCAATTGAAGAAAGTCTGTGGGTTATTAAACTCATTTTCCTTAAGCTGATTTCAGTTTGTATTTGTTCTTCGGAAATACCAAGATTTGACAAATCTGTGGCAAAGATGCAAATGAATACAGTAAAAACTCTGCATAAAGGTGCAGAAACAATCTAGCTAAAATAGGTTCTATATTTTTAACTTGGTATTTTCAAAGAAATTTGGGCTTCTTTCTGAACTTGGACAGGAATGAAGGCTCACAGAAGTTTGTGAAAAGGCATAAAGAAGTAAAAGAGAGGTCCATGCCCCTTGGGCACATTACTAAGTAGCAAAATTTGAAAGTTACCGGATAAATCACCAGTGGAAAGAACACTGAAAGTTCTTTGAGTTCATAGATCATCAAGATTTAGACTAGATAGTTTGAGTTTGAGATGTCATTGAGATATATAAGTACATATTACCAATACCAAGCAAGGGTCTACAGAGGAGATATTACTTAGGAAGTAACTAGCTTATTGTAGTATTTGGCTGTTACAATATAGGGAATAAATATTCTGAGAAGGCTAAGATACCAATAATATTAGGCATGTAGAAGTGGATAATTCTGTAGTGAGACTTAGAAAAGGTGGCCAGAAATAGAGGTTACACACACTACTGTGATGTCACGGAAACCAGGAAGAGAGAGATTTCAAGGAGATGTTATCAAATAACAAATGCTGAGATAGTCCTGGGAAATATGAACCAATTCAGCCACACATGAACCATGTTAATTATTGTTAGTGTCTTTGGCTGAAATGCTTGTCACTTTAGCATAGACACAGGACTGTGCATGTGTCAAGGTAACCTCATGCACCTTGCGATTCAAAGCAGAGATTAACAGATTTCCCAGACAATGCACACTTTCTCCTTCTCACATATATTAATATCTTTTAATACCACCTCTTAATCACTTCTTGAATCATACACTCTTTTTTAAAAAATATTTATTTTTAGGTGTAGATGGACACAAAACAATGCCTTTATTTTTATGTGGTGCTGAGGATCGAACCCAGGTCCTGCCCTTGCTAGGCGAGTGCTCTACCACTGAGCCAAAATCCCAGCCCCCATACACACTTTTAAAAATTCTTCACCATAGGTAAGCTATCAACCTTTTAAAAACATTTTCTCTTGTGTCCTGTTGAAGCTATTTTTTCGGGGGGGGGGGTGGTGGTCAGAAATTGTGCTTCCTCTATTATATGTTCAGAATAGTGCTGTCATCATTTTTTTCCAAATGCAAATTTGATTCTGCTATTACCATCTTAATCCCCATATCATACTCCCTTCCTCTAAGGTTCTGTATAGTCTGGTTCAAGGCTCACTTTGCATAGTTGTTTTACTTTCTTTGCTTTAGTTATATAAAGCTACTTAGAGATATCAATGTTTGTTTTAGTCATTTTTTTCACTATTATGACTAAATGACCCAAACAAAACCACTGTAGAGGAGGAAAAGTTTATTTGAAGGTTTACGGTTTCAGAGGTCTTAGTCCATAGATAGTAGGCTTCAGTCCCTAGGGCTCAAGGTAAGGCAGAACATCATGGTGGAAGAGTGGGGCAGAGGGAACCAGCTCACATGTTGATCAGGAAGCAGAGAGAGAGAGAGGTCTCCACTTGCCAGATACAAATATACCCCAAAGCCATGCCCCACCTCTTCCACTTTGGTTACCATTCCGTTAATAACAATCAGGGAATTAATTCACTGATTGGGTTAAGACTCTTACAGCTCAATCATTTCTCCTCTGAACCTTCTTGAGTTATCTCACATGTGAACTTTTGGGAGATACCACATCCAAAGCATAACAATGTTTCTTTCTGTTATATGACATTTGCACTTTCTAGCCTACAGTGCTTTCTCTTTTCTTTACTGCTACCTCATACCATTTATACCTGTTTAATGGCAATCCATCATATATCTCTTCAAAAGAAATTCCTTGAAAAGTTTTTGACTGATATTATACGCCACCGAATCCCTGGGATCTCCATCTGCCTAAGTCAGAGTATGATTATCAGTTTATAATTATACATTCACTGGGGAGTTGTTTTGATTAGTGTCCATCTTCCTCACTTAGAAATCTGTGATTTTTTTCCCTCAACATTTATCCCACTGTGCCTAGTATCTGATCTTTGGTAGCCGATCAATAAATAGTTTTTCAGTGAATGATTCAATGAATGGGTGCATAAGCCAGTAGGTTTAATAACGTATCATCTTAGATGAAGATGAGATAAGAGAAAGAGAAACGGAGTCTGGAGGGAGAAGACAGCAGCAGAAAATCAGGACAAAAGAGAAAAGAGGATGAAAATTCCTTTTGAAATTCATGGCAATATTCCACAAAGGTTTAGACAGCTGGACTTCAAAAAGAAGTAACATGCTTTTCTTCTAGTTTGGCCATCATACTTAACAAGGCTTGGGGAGTAGCTTCTTTCAAGTTTTACTTTCACTTAAGTTATCAAATTGAGAACTGCTGCATAGCTCCCAATTTAGCTTTTAATTTATTTATTTTTAATCAAGTAAAATAACTCTTCAAAGACCCAAGCTAGCTGCCAAATGCTGGAGAGTGTGGCAGATGGAATGAGGTGCAGTAGCTCCTGTCAACAAACCCCAGATTTTAGTGTTGTTTTTCTTTTCTTTCATTCTTTTTTTTTTTAAGAACCTAATATATGCTTTGCTTCTAAGAAATCCCAGCTCAGAGGCCTAGGACTGAGTCTGAAAATTGCAGAAGAAGGTCTGTGATTTCCCAATGTTGGCACCCAGTGACCTCTTGCTAAACAAGTCAGCAAATCATTTCTCCTGGTGGAAGAGTGCCATTTTGATCTGCTGCCCCTGGTAGCAACAAGAAATGACCATGACTTAGATGAGTTCTGTAGAATATCTAACCAATATAACTGTGCTATAAAAGTACATAGCAAGGTACAGGAAACAATTTTATTGAGTAACAAATATTGATTATGCACCTATAACATGGGCTGGGAACTGTCAGAAAAAAATCATAATCAAAAACACTGAAGTAAATTGCAAGAAGCACAATCTATTTAAATGGACATGGGAAAGGGTCAGTCCGTAAAACCAAAATCTCTAAGTATAATGGGAAGTTAGATGTAATAGCCTCATAGAACAAGGATAGTTAAAGTGTCTCATGAAGAAAAATTATTACAAAGGAACTTCAAGATTTCTTTTTTTTTTTTTTGGTATCTTTTTTTATTGTTGGTGGTTCAAAACATTACATAGTTCTTAATATATCATATTTCACAGTTTGATTCAAGTGGGTAAGATTTCTTGAACTTTGTATTTCAAATTACCCTCCAAACTTTGTAAATCCTAAATCACACAATCCTTTCTCTGATAATTTGTTTCATGGAATTTGTCTCTTTATCTTTGGATATTATATTAGTCAGCTTTTCAACATTGTGACCCAAAGACTTGACAAGGACAACTTAGAGAGGAACACATTGATTTGGGGGTCAGGGATTCACAGTTTCCTGACTCCATTGCTCTCAACCTGTGGTGAGGCAGAACATCATGGTAGAAGGGCATAGCAGGGGAAATCTGCTTTGCTCATAGCAGAGAGGAAGCAGAGAAACGAAGGGGTCATGGGCAGATACAGTCCAGGCCATGCCTACTTTCATTGGCCATGTCCCCACCTGCCTACAGTTACCTCCATTCAAATTATTAATCTAACAAATGAATAAATATACTGTGAGATTATAGTTCTCATAATCTAATTATTTTACCTATGAACATTCCTGTATTGCTTAATACATGAGTTTTATGGGTGACATCATTGATCTAAACCATAATTTATCTTTCTACATGATGAAAAAATAGATTAATTTTATTTTTAAACTCTCTTCCATTTCAAACATTGTGCTTTACTTCATATGTGATAACAAAACTAGGGGACAGAGTGATCATGGAAATTTGTTATATTTTAAACATAAATTTATAAATAAAATATTACTTAAATGCAATTGTGTAATAAAAGAACAGTAGTGGAGCAAGACAATGTAGCTGTAAACAAAAAAAAATGGTTCATGATTAGGAAACGTAATAATAAAATTCCTTGTTTTGCCAGATTTCACTGGAGTTTGGAAAAGCATGGGGAACAGCGTTATGCCTTTTCATATTAAAGCATGGACTATGAATAAAAGGATTTATTCCTTACTTAAAACAAAAAAAAATTCCATAAATTTACAGTAAATTTCATGCTCAAAATTCAAGATGAAGATAAACATCCCCATTATTACAAAGATTAATTAATATTATATTCAAATTTTTAGTCAATATGAATGAACCTAAAAAATAAATGATAGGTAAAAATTTTGAAAAGAAAGGGGAAATCATGATTTTTATTCCCATGCAACAAAATTGTCTACTTAAGGAATGCAAGATTATCTGAAATGCTGTTGACACTACCAACTGCTAGTAACATTGATTTATATAGGGTAAATTATAAAGCATTTTTCTATATATCAGATAGAAACCAAATAAGAGTAATAATGAAATTTCTGACATAATAGCAACCAGTTATATAAATTTCATAGCAACATACACATACTAAGGAATGGGACCAATTATAGGTACAATGAGTCTAAGCTTGTATTATTAAATTTTAATTACATAAACAAAGAAATTTTACTTGTGTGAAAGAGGGGCTGAAAGAATGGGTAGAAATATCATATTTAGGGATAAGAAAACTCAGTATGGTAAAATAAAATATCAACCAAAACTAGATTTGTTTCTTGAGTTAATAGGTCTATGTCAAATTTAGATTTCTTTTTTTTTAATGGAAACAAATATTTATTAAGTAACTTTTAATATCAAAAAAATAAAACTCTTATATTCTCTTAGATTCCCTTTAATGTACATCTGGAAGAGTATGTTAGGCTAGCTGAGGTAACTAACAAAATATTTAAGGAAAGTATAACATACTAATAATTAAGCCACAAAAATGTAGTGTTTCTCAGGTTAAAGGGGAAATGCTGTAGTCCGGCTGGCTGGGCAAAATAACCGGGGAGTGAGGAACAACTTGTGTAGATTGATACAGCAGAAGTAGGAGCCGTTTATTGTAGGACAGGAGCAATATATATACATTCCACACAGCTTATCTAATTAACATAAACTAGATACAGCAGTCAACCAATAAGGAATCTCCACACTCAATGGCTCGCTGGCATTACCTCACAAACCACTCCCTCTGGCAAAATGCCAGGCGCCATCCAGACTTGTTGTTTACAGACCTTAACATTAACCACTCCCTCTGGCAAAATGCCAGGTGCCATCCAGACTTGTTTACAGACTCTAACAGGGAAACAATGTTGGTGATGTCTCAATTGACTACTTCAGTGAGAGAAGTTCAATGTATGTAAAAAGACTGGCTTACATACTAAATAAAATGTTTTGAATGTCATAATATTGAAAGTATGTAAAATAGAAACATAAAAGATGAACCAAAATGTTATACATACAACAAAATTATTATCCATAGGTATAGATAGCCTTTAAATATGAATAAGGAAAAGATAACACTAAAAAGAGAAAGAAATTTAAATACATACTTTACATAAGAAATAAAATGACCAATGAATTCATGATAAGATTACCAATCTACTTCTTGACCTATTAAATGCACTTAAAACAAGAAAATGATTTGGGTGCCAGACTTACAACATTTTAAAAGTTGAATACACACAGTATTGCTAAGGGAATGAGGAAGCAATTGGAATGTAAATGACCAACATTTTTGAAGGCAACTTAACTTCATGTATGAAAATTGAAAATGGGCATAATGGCAGTAATACAACTTAATGTAACTTGTCCTTCAGAAATCCTTGCATATGTAAACAAATATATAGCCACAGGAAAAAT
This sequence comes from Spermophilus citellus, assembly GCF_964194105.1. Taxonomy (NCBI): domain Eukaryota; kingdom Metazoa; phylum Chordata; class Mammalia; order Rodentia; family Sciuridae; genus Spermophilus; species Spermophilus citellus. The sequence continues at coordinate 41,128,776 of NC_138195.1, forward strand.
TTATTTGTTAAAGTAAAAAGGAACTTAAGTGTTTATCAGTTGAGGATAAATTATGTAATTCTGTAAAAAACAAAAATTTCTTCTGATATAAAATGTCAAGTATATAATTTTTATTGATTTTATGATCCACATAATATTTACACATTTATGTGGTACAATGTGATATTGTTTGGATCATGTTTTTCATTGAGTAGTGATCAATTCAAGACATGTAGCATGTCCATTTACCCTTAATTTTTACATTTTTTTAATGGTGAGTACATTGGAATTCCTCCCTTCTGAGATATATAATGCATTGTTGTTAATTATATTTGCCCTACTGTGCCATAGAAGAACAGAACTTATTAAATAATAATATATAACTTAAAGTGAAAAACCAAAATTTATATAAAGTGTGATTTTATATATATATATATATATATATATATATATATATATATATAGAGAGAGAGAGAGAGAGAGAGAGAGAGAGAGAGGGGGGGGGGAGAGAGAGTTATATAGTTATGTATAAAATGCAAAGTATAATAAATGTCAAATGTTAAGGCGAGTTATATGGGGAAAAGAAATATTATTTCCTTAAAGAGAAATAACTACATATTGCTACTTTGGATGAAATTTTTCTAAGTATTTTTTACTTTATTAATAATGAAATTTGTTCTTTAATTTATACAAAAAGTGATCAATAAAGTAGTTCTATATGTAATGACATGAAAACATGAATGATCAGTAAACCAGGACATAATGATTACATTAATTAAGATGACAAATTTGTGTGTATGTATATGTATAGACTGTGACATCTAAAATAATCTTTACTAAAATGGTATTTTTGGTTCTTTCTGAGGAGAATCATGGTGAATTTAACTTTCTATTTTCTTTTTTAAAACATTTTTAATCTGGCTTATTATAACTAGAATCTCTTCTGCAGTCAGAAATAAAATAATTTTCATTTGGAAGAGAATAAAATTTTCTAAGCCTGCATGCAAACTTTTTTAATTAAATTATATATTTATTCTAATTTGTAATATATGATGGCAGAATGCAATTCCTTTCGTATTACACATATAGAGCACAATTTTTCAAGTCACTGATTGTACACAAGTATTTTCACACCATTCGTGTCTTCATACTTGAACTTAGGATAATGAAGTCTAACTCATTCCACCATCTTTCCTACCCCATTTTCCCCTCTCTTTCCTTCCCTCCCCTTTGCCCTATCTATAGTTTGTCTAATCTTCCCATGCTCCCCCTTCCAACCCCACTATGAATCAGCCTCCTTATATCAGAGAAAACTTTCTGCATTTGGGTTTTGGGGATTGGCTTACTTCACTTAGTATTATATTCTCCAACTCCATCCATTTACCTGCAAATGCCATGATTTTATTCTCTTTTAATGTTGAGTAATGTTCCCCTGGTTATATATACCAAAGTTTCCCTAGCCAGTCATCTACTGAAGGGCAATTTAGCTATTGTGAATTGTGCTGCTATAAGCATGATATGTCTGTGTCCCTGTAGAATGCTGTTTTTAAGTACTTTGGGTATAAACCAAGGAGTGGGATAGTTAGGTCAAATGGTGGTTCCATTCTCAGTTTTCCAAGGAATCTCCATACTGTTTTCCAGATTGGTTTCACTAATTTGCAGTCCCACCAGCAATGTATGAGTGTGCCCTTTCCCCCACATGCTCACCAACACTTATTGTTGGTTGTGTTCCTGATAGCTGCCATTCTGACTGGAGTGAGATGAAATCTTAAAGTAGTGTTGATTTGCATTTCTCTAACTGCTAGAAATGTTGAACATTTTTTCATATGTTTGCTGATTGATTGTATATCACCTTCTGAGAAGTGTCTGTTCAGGTCCTTGGCCCATTTATTGATTGGGTTATTTATTTATTTTGGTGTTAAGATTTTTGAGGGCTTTATATATCCTAGAGATTAGTGCTCTATCTGATATGCTTGTGGTAAAGATTTGCTCCCATTCTGTAGGCTCTCTATTCACCTCACTGATTGTTTCTTTTGCTGAGAAGAAGCTTTTTTGTTTGAATCTATCCCATTTATTGATTCTTGGTTTTAATTCTTGTGCTACAGAAATCTTATTAAGGAAGTTAGGGCCTAATCTGATATGATGGAGATTTGGGCCTACATTTTCTTCCATTAGACAAGGTCTCTGGTTTAATTCCTAGGTCCTTGATCTACTTTGAGTTGAGTTTTGTGCGTGGTGAGAGATACAGGTTTAAGTTCATTTTGTTTAATATGTATTTCCAGTTTTCTCAGCACTATTTGTTGAAGAGGCTGTCTTTTCTCCAATGCATATTTTTGGTACCTTTGTCTAATATAAGATAATTGTAATTTTGTGGGTTAGTCTCTGTGTCCTCTATTCTGTACCTTTGGTCTACAGGTCTATTTCAGTGCCAATATCATGCTGTTTTTGTTACTATTGCTCTGTAATTTAGTTGAAGGTCTGGAGTAGTAATGCCACCAGCTGAATTTTTAATATCAGTAAGTGATAACACTGCAAAGCCTGAAACCCAGAATGAATTAAAATAGGGTTTACAGAAAATACAGATATTCATTGTCAGAAATATTTCTCGGTAGAAGGTAGTTTTTATTGTTTCATAGGCTATTATATTTAAAATTATAATTCATACATATAGTTGTTACTTCACTATAAAAATTTAAAAATTTAGCATAATAGCAAAAAATAAGTAAATTAAAACTTATTGTCAATAACAGAATAAGAACACACAAAACTGATCTTAATAAAGAATTAAAATTCAATTTGTTTGGAGTGCTACATATTTTTCATAGATGATGTGTGTGTGTGTGTATGTGTTTATGAGTGAAGGTGTGTCCATCTGTCTGTCTGCTGTAAATAAAAGGTAATGATTCTCTTTCCTGAAGAATTATGATATGGTCCTATATTTCAGTCTTATCCACATCCTCCTACTCTATTTAAATTTTAATCTTAAATTCTTGTTCCTTTCAAATGAGTCATTAAAGATGAAAATATTCATTTGTCTAAGTGGACATATGTCAATGTTGTTCTGCAAAGCAGGCATCAGTATGCTGTGTCAGTATGTGTCTTCACAAAAGAAACAAATGAGATGCAAACAAATACACAGACACAAATACACAGGAGTCAAACATGTTTGAGTATTACAGTGTTGCTTTCAATAAATCATGAGAAATGTATGTTCCATCGCTCTAATTGAGGCCTGATATGTATAATAATGTAGAGTTTCAGCTTGCCAGAAATATTTCCCTTCTTTTATTTTAGAACAGTATATAATTGTATGTTAATGCACATACCCATAGTGATGCATGAGGTAAATTATAATGGTAAAACCAGCTAGAGAGTTTCTTCAAGGTCCCTCTCTAAATTAAGCTATTATTCACTTCAGAATCACCAAAGACTAAAAAATATGTGCCACTTGCCAAATAAATTTAATAAAATAACCAGTATCAAATAAAATCCATTTCACTACTAAAGAGATAAACGAAATCTAAACTATAAATTAAAGACAAGATTTAAGTGTTGCTTCCTAAACTAGCATTATACTTTGTTGTCTGCTGAGGTCAAACATAAATATGAGGCATGCAAGCCCAATAAAATTTTATTAGTAGGGTCAGTGTGTAAAGGGCAGATGCCCAAAATACTATAACTGGTCTTTATCATCATTGAAATTGACATCAAATTTCAAAACAGTTTTATGATCAGTGATATATTCTCCCCATGGCAGAAAGATAACTGATTTTTCTTTAAGAGAGACAATATGCTAAAGACAATATAAGTTTTCAGTGAGTTTAATTCTGAACCAACATGTTTTATACATGTTGTCCTAGCCAAATTGCAATCATGGAAACAGATGTCATATTGCAAAGTTAATTGTACTGTAATTATGTAACCTTCTTGGATATTGAAGGGACACTCAAGACTACCTGATTCTCTAACCAATCAATTAATCCACACCCAGTTACATCTCTTATTTTCATAAAAGAACATATTTATGAATAGAATGGCAATTGGCAACCCATTGTCTAAAAGCTTCTCTTTGGAAGCTATCAGAAAAATGACCTTTCCTTTCAGGCATCTGTCTATGTTGTAACTTTGAGACACATAGGTAAACAAACTATAAATTTACTACAATTATAATCCCAGAGATAGATAGACTCTGGTTTCTGGGAATAAATGATCCATAGTAAGTAAAAAATTTTGAAAGGATAGTGTGGGTATGGCAGTGTGTGTATACACATGTGTGTGGAATGGGTGTAGGGCAAGCATATATATATATTATATATACACAAGCATGCATGAAGATGACAAAAAACATGCATACCTGTATACTACTATTAAGTTCCATGATTTCTATATTCCCTCATTCTTAAATTCACTGAACCCTCTAAAGGTTCCTTGAATGTGTTCTAGATTTAAATTATTTGATTAAAAGTGGAGAGTAGATAATTATGTGATAGGGGATATTACAATTATGTGATAGCACATTGAAATGTTGGGCCCATACTGTAAGCGGTGGTGGCTACTGGAGGATATAAGACACTTTCCATGTAATCTTGTCCATGTCCCTAATACTTCTAATGGTTCCTGATAGCTCTAGAAAGGAGGAGGGGGAAGAAAGCAGAGCTTATTTTACTAACCTTGCATAATTACAACAAAAAAAGATATCGATTTTATTTACATAAGTTTAAACTGTGAAGTCCTTGAGGATTGAAACCATCTTACCCACTTTTTTGGTACTTTGACTTTGGAACCAACAGATGCTTTCATTAAATTGAATGAATTTAAGCCAACATTGCTAATAGTATTTTTTACATTGTTTCTTCTGCAAATATCTACATTGACTTGATCACAGAGGTTAAAAGATAATAATACCCACAAATATTACTATATCTCATGTTTCAAGGAGGAAGACTTAGGCACTGAAGGAAGAGGAGAAGATGGGCAAACAATAATTCCCTACCTAAAATAAATGAACAATTTAGATGTGAGCACAGAAAACATTTAGAGCTATTTATATGGGAATTTTAAATGACAGTGAATAATATGATACAAAATTAGTACAATGCTAAATTTCAATGGTCTTTAGAACAAGGAAATAGTACAATGAAGTTTAAAATTTTTAACTGGATAGTTTGAGTCTAAAGAAAGTTTCTTTATTTCAAATGAACGGTTTTTAAACACTATAAGGAAGTGTTAAAATTTTGTTAGTAGGAAACATGAAAGTTTTAATAAATTTCAGTATCAGAATTCCAGATAAAATAAATGAGAAATTTTAGATAAAATAAAAATTTTATTTAATAAGTAGTGAATGGCTAATAAAACTGTTATTCAAAATATATAGAAATCTACATTGTATGATATTCCATTTCTATCTTTACAGAAATATTATTTTTTCTGTATTTAGGTGTGTTCAGTTCTTATTTCAAGTAATGTACAATGTGAATACAAGTTCAAGAAAGCAGTGCTATATTGAGTGTAACTCCACATATATCAGCCACATGGCGTCACGGCTGCCCAAGCCAGGGCTGGATTCTCACCAGCACTGCTTCAAGGCCTTGAATCAGAGCCACGGGTGTTGGAGGGCATTTTATATGATCTCGTCCAGTTCTTGACCCTATTTCAGGAAGCTGGCTTGCTTACAGTGCACCTGGAGCCTTTCAAAACATTGTCATGCTCAGCCTCTGAAGAAAGAAATCCCACAGTGTTCTGGCCTTGCTCAGGGTATGCAGTTTTGATCCAAAAGACAGGTTGCTTCCTTTCATGGCTCTAGAGGGCAGAGGCTGGGCTTTCTCACCTATGAGATGGTAACCTTAATGAGTACCTCTCCCTTGGGACAGAAAGGAGAGTACAAAGTGCCCTGGATGCTTAGTAATCAAAATCAGAGAATGCCAAATCAAAGCCCAGTCCATTTTCTTGTGGCTGCAGTTACAGTCCTACCTCACCTTCAACTTCTGACTACTGTAGATTCCTCCTTCTCTGGCTGCACACATTGGAAAGCACACTCACACCTTGTATCTCTCTCTCCTGTTGGTTAATTAACACTAATGGGCAGCTGTAGTCCCTGCACAAAGCCACAGCCATGACAGAATTACTTGAGGGCTAATTATGCTGTTTGTCCAGGAACAGTGCTTCTCTTTCTTCCAGCAGGCTACCCTTTGGACCCTTATTGCTCATTATCACCTCCAGCAGTGGAGAAACAAGACAAGACTGTCAGCTGCACCACTTCTCACATTTCCAAGAAAAAGCTTAAGTTAAAGCAATGCCATTCTAAGTGTCCTGCGCAGGGTCTTTTGGTTCAGAAAATCCCTCTTGTATTCTTTGTTCATAATGTCATCCCAAATGCTGAGTTATCTTATTAAGAACTAGCAACCTTTCCTGCAAATGGCTTGCTTTTAAATTTACTTTTCAGACATCTCTAAGGGTCACTGGCAACTCAAGTGCAATTCTGGATGTCTCTCCCAGCACATTCTATTCAGCCTATTAATTTCAAACTGATATAGTTTCCTCTCCTCCTCTAGGAAAGGACTTCAAAATATATTGCTTTTTCTTTTCTCATAAGTACACTAATGATAGTCCCCACTATTCGCCTCCATTTATCTTCCTTGCCCTCTTTTTTTCATTGCTCATCCTATCATCTTCTCTTAAATTGAACCCTCAGTCTGCACATAATCAATATATTAACATAATCATAGCTGGTCCTTTATTGAATCTCCGGACACCACAGTTGAGAGCTACCTTACTGATTTCTGGGCTCTAAATGATCATTTTCTCTTTTTTTCCTCCCTCCTCACACAATTTCTTTTTTTCTCACCAATTCTTCTTACCTCCAGACACAAAAATCCCCTCATACTTTTCTTCTCATTTTCATCTTTTCCCATCACTCTATGGTATATGAAAAAAATGTATGCATAACATGGATTCTTTTCTCTTGGCATTGCAAAGATATCATATTTGTTTGCTTTCTCTGTTGGTGAATAATTCATTTCCAGTTGCTTTGTTAATAGAGTCAGTGAGCCAGGGGCTAGTTTTACATCTATATTTAGTAAATTGAATAGCAGACTATTTTGTTATAATGCAATAAGTGTACCAGAAATCACTGTTTTGGGAGCCATGATGTCCTAAGGGGCAAGTCTCAAATGTTGTGGTAGATTAGTTAAGCCATAGAAAAAGTAATTAATTATAACTGCTTATCCAGCTAAATATTATGAGTTTCAGTAGGTATTTAAGATAATTTTGAAAGAAAAATTCTCATTACTTCAAGATCTCTGCCCTAGTCACAATGGCAATTTCCCTGGTAGTTTCAGTAAAATGTTCAGGTTTACCCTTGCTCTGTTACTAGGTATAGAGGAAATGGAGATTTCTCTATGGATATATGAAGCAGTATGATTACTTTTTAAATCTTTTTTTTTAGTTGTAGATGGACACAATATCTTTATTTATTCATTTATTTATGTGGTGCTGAGAATCAAACCCAGTGCCTCTCACTCTACCACTGAGCTACAGCCCCAGCCCAGCAGTATGATTTTTAAAAAGCATAAATTGTGGTATCAATGTTGGGATCCAGAGAGATTTGACTTTCTTTATTGTTATCTTGTATTTTATTTATAGCATTTTTTTATAAAGATATGACTAAACTCTAAGGGTCTGAAAGTCTTGCTTTCAACCTCAAGTAGTCCCCTCAATGTCAGACTAGCGGAAATACATCACATATCTTAGAGTATTGCTTAATGTTATAAATTTAAAATCCTTCTAGCTCTACACTCCTTCAAATTCTGAAGGAAAAAATAAAGCTCAAATGATCTATTTAGAAGTCATTATGCATGCATTCTTCTTGGGGATTTCATAACTAGTTTAAAAAGATAGTAACAAGTAATCTGTAACAAGATTCATTCTAATACTGTGTCACTTTATGGTTAAATAAGTATGTATATGAAAGCAGAAATGACACTAATACATTTACCAAGTCATCTTTTTTGACATCATATAAGACACTTTTAATTTATCTCTGTAGTTATATAAAATTCCTAGTAACTGGAAGACTTTCTACAATTTACAATTTCTACTACACTATGGGAAAACTCTCTGCACATGCATGCACACACACAGACACAACCCTACCTTAGGGAAAAAAGAGAATTACAAGAAGAAGGAAGATCAGTAGAATAGAGGAAGAGAAAAACAGGTGGAAGGAGAAGGCATAGGAAAAGCAGAGAAACTATGAAACAAAGTTAGCCAAATTATGCTATGCACATACATGAATATACCACAGAGACTTTCACCTTTATCTCTAAAGCACCAATAAAAAAAAAATAACTAAATAGAAGGGAAACCAGTAGAGAAAAGAAAGAGAAACAAGATGAAAAATTTGGGGAGGGAAGAGGAAATATTGGAGAGAAAAATGGAGCTAACTATACCCCATGTCTATCTGATAAATATACCCCATGTCTATCTGATAATGTCAAAATGAACACACTTATTGTGTATAATACACTAAAAACATTTTAAAAGTCTAATAGCTTTAAAAAATAGGTGATGAATATAAAATATTTAGAAAACACAAATACGAATGCATAAATATATATTGTCATTGTAGTAAGTTGGATCACTAAATGCATACTTTCTAGTCATTTTCTTTTTTCTTTCTTACCACATTAGTGCAAACTGTAAGAGCTCTACTAAATCCCCTCTTCAGAATGGATGTGCCATCTCCCAGATGCTGGGAATGTCTTCTTTTGACCACTCCTAGCTTAGACCCTCACTAGGAATTGCCCTTGGTTGTAGGAAACTACTTTCCCCAAAGTGGTGCTCCTTCCCAGGGGATACTAGTGACAGGCTGACCTAGTGATACAAAGGCCCAGTCACCTTTCCTCAATTTGTGCAATTTTGAAAGGCCATCTAGACTCCAGGGTACCAAACAGAACAAGTAGGATCTCAGCTTTAACCACGTTACAAGAGAGCTTCTCTTTCTATACAATCCTACTTTGTATGTGTATAGTGCAGTACTTTTCAAAACAGCAAAGAAATGGAACTGTTGTATAAAACTGTTGTATAACTGTGACCTATCCTTAGAAAGGAAAGTTAAAGTCTTTCAAATAAATCCTTTGAAAAATGATTTTAGGCTGTTGAGAAATACTTTTTTGTTTGTTTGTTGAGTAGTAGGGATTGAGCCCAGGGATGCTTAACCATTGAGCCACATCTCCAGTCCTTTAATTTTTTTTTTTTTTTAATTTTGAGAGACAGGGTCTTTCTAAATTGCTTAGGACCTTGATAATTTGCTACAGCTGGCCTTGAACTTGTGATCCTGCTGCCTTAGCTTCCTGAGCTGCTGGGATCACAGATGTGTGTCACCATGCCTGATAAGAAATATTTTTGATGCCATATCACTCCTTAACCAAGGGCAATTCCTAGTGAGGGTCTAAGCTAAGGGTGGTTAAAGACATTCCCAGCAGCTGGGAGATGATGCATCTGCAAAGAGGAGGGGATTTAATAGAGCTCTTACAGTATGAACTAATAATAAATTTAAATATAAATCCAATCACACAACTATACATATATATAATTGATGAAGCCACAAGGCTTGTAAAACATTATTATAGAAAAATAAATTTGCCTATTGTGGCATCTACATTTTCTAAAAATGGCCTCCTAAATAAATACTGCATTCCATATGATCTCTTCAAAAAAAGGTCTAACACTCTTTCCACTGAAGGGTAGGATTTATTCTCCTTCACCAAGAATCTAGGACAGAGCTTATAACTACTCCTAACCCACAGAAACTATACAAGATAATAAATAATTGCTGTTTTTAAAAAACAATACATTTTAGGATGATTTGATATGCATCCATAGATAACAGGAACACCTATGATTTACCTTAGGTATCATCTGATTTTTGAAAAATATGTCTTTTTAAATTTGAAAAGTTAATGACTTTATTTAAAACATTTACATGTGCACACTGCTTTGTTTTATCATCACAAAAACTTAGAGAAAGCCTCAGGATTAGTTTGTGGAACACCTTAGAAATGTATTTGGTAAATAGTTAATAGTCAGCAACATTGTCCCTTTGTTAAAAGTATTTCAAAATGTGTGCCAAATATTTCTTATAACCTGCAGGGACTCTGTAAATAAGGGAAAGCTACAGTGGGACATATTTGGAATTATAAGTAAAACTAAAAATGCCAGTTCTAGGTAAGATTTGAAAACTTATTTGTACTAGTTGCTTCCTTCTGTAAAAAAGGACCTTCGTAGGTAAATGGGCCCCACATAGCTCACACTTCAGTGTCATGATATGCAGATAAAATGCAAGCAGTCAGGAAAGTAGCTTATTTCTACATATTCTTTGAGGCAGAATCATCTATCCTGAATTTCCCATATGTAATTTAAGTTACAACAGCCTGAGCTGATAGAAAACTGAAATTCTCATTTCCTTTAGAAAAGTCTGCAATAAAATGGTGATATTTCTTTAAAACACACACACATGCATGCATGAGCGTACACACACACACACACACACACACACACACACTCTCTGATATCATATCTTACACATTCCCTCCACTGAGAAAATATGACTAGGTCATTTAAGCAATACCTGAATCTATTCACAGAAAATTATCAGGTCAGGTAGAAAATTACTCACCCTACACACCAGTTGTGCAGAATGTTGCAGTGTCTGAATTGCTGCCAAGATATTTGGCATTGGCATATATCCACTTTTCAATTTGCTAGAATGCACTTAACCTACCACTGCTATTCAGTGTACTATAACTGTAATACAAGCTCCTGTGTGTTTACCTGAGCTCAACTATTCCCTTGGCTAGAAACATTTCCAAACAGGGTGATAAATATAAATGCCTGCCATTTTCAAAAGTACATATAATAAACATTCCTGTAATACTTTGAAAGCCCACAGTTAACAATAAGCCTTTGTGAGCATACATTAGAGAATAAGGGGCAGAAAGAAGTTTATTAGCACAACATTAAATACTTAATTTATTATTTCTACAGTGACATCCTTGTGTGGTTTCTTCTTTAACATGTAAAATTCAAAATCTAACCATCAAAGGCCCTGCTTTAGAATTCCAGAAAGCCTGATAAATTCCAATGGTTACTGTAGAAGTACTTGTTCCTAGGTCAGCTCTTTAAGCAGAACATTGAAAACATCTTTTAAAATTTTCCCTATAAAGGGAAGCTTAATAGAGGAGGTTAAGATGTTAATAGATAGATGACAGAGATAAATATAGAGAGATCAGATAAAAACAAGGATCAGATTAGAACAAAGCTAAACTAAGTGTTCAGGTTAGCTAATAAAGAATAACAAATTATCCAAAATTGTAGTTTATATATATATATATATATATATATATATATATTGTGATTGTATTTTATTTTTATATCAAACTAAATTTTACTTCCAAGTAGAAAACATTTTCTTCCTCAACTCTATGCTGAATGTGATATATTTAATTTTAGACATGAAGTAAGCAACTCTGCTTTTCTGGGTAACTGAAGAACTTGAGACTGGGAGCATGGCATTAACGGACTTCATATCTTCATTTCTTAATGGAGTCTACACTTACCAACATTTATTTTGTACCTTTAAAATTTTGTGAGCATAGTTATAATGTCATCATAAAATATGTATTTGAGACTATTTATGAATATTTTCTTATTTCTGGTAGAGTTGATATTATCATTACCAAACCATTCAGATGGGATAGGTATCTAATTAAGAAAGCGGCCATCTCCTTTTATAACTATTTGACAATATTCCAATATATCTTGCCCTATTGTTGGTCTGTAGCCACACATAAAATGTTTAGCAAATACTGTATTGTAAATTTTCTCTGCTCCAAATCAATGGTCATTAATTCACTGTAACAATTATTATAAGTATATTCTAGGCTCATGAATTCAAAATTGACTATTAAATAAAAGACACATATCCTGTTATTTTTATTTCACATTGATCTTTTATATTATTCTACTTTCAAATATTTGAAAAATCACGATATATATGAGGCATTCAAATAAATTTTATACAAAGAAGAATAAGTTGTATAATAGTGCCAATAGAGTATATTTCAATGGCTCAACAAAAAGCAAATTTCAAAATTGTAATGTGTCCATAAATATGCCATTATACAAATATCTGAAATAAATTTTAATTAAAATCTTTGTTGAAATAATTGAATATTCTTTGCAATTATAAGAAATGATACAGACACATCTTTTGCACACTTTGCCCGCTGTCACCCTATAATAAGAATCTGCAAGATCATAGTACCACAAAATCAACACCAATTTTTCAGATTTCTCCAGTTTTACTTGTATTAATTGTTGCTTGGGTTTGAGTGTGAGGGTGTGTGTTTAAAGATCTATACAGTTTTACCATCTGTGTGTAAGTACATGCATTTACAACCACAGTAAAGATACTGAGCGGGTCCAACACCAAAATACTGCCCCTGATAACCATAACCTTATCTATTCTCACACATTCCTCCTACTTGTGTGCCCCACGAAAATCACTGTTCTGTTCTCTATTTTATTGTTTCAAAATGTTATATAAGTGGAATCATATAGTAGGCAACGTTTTGGAATTGTTTGTGTGTGCATACACATAATTCCCTAGAAATTCATTCAATTTGTTGTATCAATAGTTTTGCTCCTTTTTATAACTGAGTGGCACTCCATGGTATGTATGTACCACAATGCAATAATTTTCTCCCTCTCTCTAGCTTGCATTTTTTATCCTCTGCACGTGGCCTTTCACAGAGTAATTTTTCTAATCATAATGAGGCTCAATTTATCCTTTCATTCTTTATGTTTTATTTTGCAGTCTAAATTTTTTGCCTAGCCCTAGACACAAAATTTTTTCTATTTCTAAAAATATTTTATAACTTTATATTTTGCATCTATCTATTATCAATCCTGAGTTTATATTTGTGTACAAAGTTAGACTTAATTTGAGGCTAATATTTTGCCTATGAATGTCAAATTTTTTCAACATCATTTGTTGAAAAGTCTATCCTTCCTCCATTAAATTAGTATTGTACCTTTGTCAAAAGTCAGTTAAACATAGTTGTATAGGATTATTTCTGGGTTCATCATTCTTTTTTAATGACCTATATATCCGTCCATCTACCAATAACACACTGCCTTGATTTTTGCACCTACAGAATAAAACAATATCAAGTAGTTATTTCTACTTTATTATCCTATTTTTAGAGAATGTAGCAACTTTAGGACATATGCCTTTCCTGATAAATTTAGAGAAAGCATGTTTACAAAATCTTGCTGGGATTTTGAAGGAATTGCATTAATCTCTAATTCCATACAGGGACTATAATTTGAAAGTGGAGAAGAAAAGCAAAATGTTGCAGCATAGCAAAGTAAAAATAGATAATGTTGTGGCAGTGGAAGAAAACTAATAAATAAATTTAGGATACAAACTAATATGAGAAAATAGAATATTTATTTAAACCATATATTGGATATGTGTGTGTGCATGCATGCACACCCATGTATATATCAAAGCATAATTGATGAGTTGGTGACAAACAAAATATGGGTTTATAGCTCAAAGAGATAAATGTAATTATACAGTCATCAGAGAGTATGTCTGCAATAAATCCAATAATTTTTTTCCAGAAATAAAAGTTTTAACTTTTTTTTTATTATAGTATTGATATTTGGAGAAGGGGTAGAGCATATTGGAAGTTATCAACAGCAGTGTGCCTGTATGGAAATACACACATCTTCAGTTATTATTAGTCTGCTAAGGCCATCTACTTTTACAGGTAAAGGAGAGATGGAAATAACTGATTTTATTAGAATATACTGTAAAGTCCAGTCAAGGAAATGAGGAAAGGGATGTGATTTTCCTGAGAAGACACCACAATTGGAACCAAAGGAATACAGAGCAATGAAGAGAACTTCAATCATTCACTCACTGGGAATGGGATTCCCATTGACATAAAGCATCCTGAGAGAATGTTGTTCAGATGGAAAGGCAATCACAAGAGAAGTGCTTTTTTAGTCCCATGCCAACCAATCAGAAAAAAAAAAAATCTGTGATTGAAGTAATGGAAACTCTGAGCAAAATTACCTTATTAACTTCAGAGACTTTTTTAGTAGCCAGAAATATAGGCATGTTGGATTCGAAAAAGTTCGAAAAGAGAAAGGTGAGTTTAAGTTCATGGCTTCACATTCTATAAAAGAAGATGATTTAGGAGAACTTGAAGGCTCTTGAAAAATAAATTATGTGATATTAGGAAGAAAAATGCTATGACTGCACTTGAGACTCCAAGAGAATTTTGTCCATGAGACTTTTGTCCATGTAAAATGGACAAAAAATGAATTAGAAATAAGTGCCTAGCCTGGGACCTAATACATAAGATATCATGTTTGGTAAAATAATGAATAGATATTATGACATTAAGACAAAAGGTGCATATGTTATAAACCAGGAAAGAATTATATGCTTTTTTTTACCCAATCATTCAGTAAATAAATAGTTATTAAGCATTTATAATGCACTTTAAGCTTTCCAGGGATCTCACAGTTCAGAGTGAGAAACTGTTAGGTAAACAAACAAAAAAATCACATATAGGAAAATAAACACAAACAGGTACATGTGTAAAGTGCTTTGGGGACAGGCAGGCTGAAATTATTAAGCTTAATTGGGGAAAAGGGACTATAAAAGCCTTCACTATTGTCATTAACATTTGAATAAGTTGAAGGCTAGTTTTTTGTTTATTGGTTTGGTTTTTAAGAAGAAAAGCATATAGTGTTTTAAAAGCTAATGGTGAGTTCATTTAATCAAAGGGAAAAGAGGAGGGAGGGAAAGGGAGGGGGCATTGGGGTAGAAAAGATGGTGGACTGCAATGGTCATCATTACCCTAAGTACACATAAGAAGACATGAAGATTCTCTCCCCTTTATTCCCCCCTCCCCCTTTCCCCTCATAACCTCTTATAATTTTGTGTATCATTGAAGGTCTCCTGCCATTTCCATATGCTTTCCCTTCTCTCTCTCCCTTTCTCTTCCCCCATTCGTCTTTGTTTACTGTTGGTCTTTTCCTCATGCTCTTCCTTCCTGTTCTGTTCTTATTTGTTCTCTTTATATCAAAGAAGACATTTGGCATTTATTTTTTAGGGCTTGGCTAGCTTCACTTAGCATAATCTGCTCTAGAGGAGATAGAGAGGAAAGATGGGAGGGGAGGGGAGGGGGGATAGTAGGGGATAGGAAAGGTAGCAGAATACAACAGTCACTAATATGCCATTATGTAATAATGTGAGTATGTAACAGTTGTGATTCTGCAATCTGTATTTGGGGTAAAAATGGGAGTTCAAAACTCAACTGAGTCTAATGTATGAAAGATGATATATCATGAGCTCTGTAATGTTTTGAACAATCAATAAAAAGAAAGACATGAAGAATGTAACTCTACTTTGTATACAATCAGAGATGTGAAAAATTGTGCTCTATATGTGTAATATGAATTGTAATGCATTCTGTTGTCATATATAGAAAATCAAAATTTTAAAAAAGTTAATGGTGAAATGATAATGAGCTTAGAGGATAGGTTAATAGGCAAGCAGTCTCATGGGGCTTAGAGAGCTAAACGGTGCCCTCCCCACCCAGCCATTGCCAAAGACACAAGCACCTTATACAAATTCGGGGTAGTTAGCTACCCATTTCAAAGACTGAGTGAATTTTGTATATGATGTGATTCTTTCCTGCCCACTTAACTTCTATGTTTCCGACTTATTGGCCCTGCTGTTATAAATCCTTCCATGGCCAAGCGATTCTCAACCAATAGGTTTAAACCCTGGCAGCTATGTCAGTAGAGTCCCTAGAATAGCTTTACAAGAGATTTCATCTTGAATCCATTTCCCAGGCATTCTGATTCAATCGATCTTGGGTAGGAGCCCCCATGCTTCTAACAGTGACTGAAAACCTTGAAAAGGACATTGGAAAAATCACTTAGCAAGAAATTACTCTGGTGTGCCATAATGAATGAGCACTTAACAGAGGATTAAACAAATATCAGAAAAAAATTAATCCCATGGAGTTCCACACCAGTTCAGAATCTCATGACTCATTATTATACAAAAGGAATTTGCCCAAGATACTCTGTAAATTGCAGCCATGATCTTTAAAAAAGATTTGAATATATGAATTCCACCTGAAGATTGGGGACTTGTGATCCTTAATTTATCCAAATAGTAATGGGGGACACTGTAAATCTTTCTGGTGAGCGTTGACAAATTAAGATCTGTACATTATAAGAATCAGTTTAGAAACATCCAAGAAAATTGAAGACAGGCAAAGAAGATCCTAGCCTTTTTGTTAGGAAAGCCAGTTAATGTATATAAGTACCATTCATCGAGAAGCAATGAGAAAATAGTATGTGTGGCTGTGAGTTAGAAGGAACATGACAAGTTCTCCTCTAGACATGTTGACTGTTGTGCACATATATGATATAGCAATGTGAATACAGATTTAGGGGGAATGTGTATTTTAAATCTCTCTGCATATTATAGCTGGGATTTTAAGTCAAAGGATGCACAAAGTTGCTCTGGGAAAATGTATAGTTTTCTCTAAAAGAGAGTCTGGAATAGAATTTAAAAGGAACCCTAACATAGAGAATAGAAAAATATCCACAAAACAGATTAACAGAAAAAGACCAGAGAAGCACAAAGAACACCAGAATAGTGTGACATAATGGATACCAAAAGAAAGGAAAGCTTAAAGAAGGAGCGACTGAAAAATTGTTGCAAATGTTGCAATAGTTCCAATAGAGGATTGAGCAGAAATCTGACTATAGAATGTCAAGGAGTAGATGCAAAGTAAATGAAAAAGTACACATGAGAATGTGAAATGATGTATAAGTTTATAAAGATAACATATTAGGACTTTCCACCACTTATCCCACTGCTAAAACTTCAATTTGAACAACTATCTATACATAAAATTAACTTCGCAAGAGCTAAGGAAATCAAA
Source organism: Spermophilus citellus (assembly GCF_964194105.1). Classification (NCBI taxonomy): domain Eukaryota; kingdom Metazoa; phylum Chordata; class Mammalia; order Rodentia; family Sciuridae; genus Spermophilus; species Spermophilus citellus. The sequence continues at coordinate 41,145,797 of NC_138195.1, forward strand.
CAGGAGATGACAGAATCTTGTCATAGCACAACAACAAGAAAAGACACATTTAAAATGGTAGTAAGAAGAGTTTTACATTACTTTTACAATTTAACTGTGTCACCCTCCACCAACTGGAGAGAGTACAACATGGAAAGAAATACTCTCCCCTTGGGGTTTGAGATAAAAGAAGTACTGGACTTTGCCTTAAACTCCAAAACTAGTCTGTTCAAATGAAACCCAGTGCTGGTCAGGACATAATGATCTCAGACTCCAGGCTGGCACCCACAGACTAATACCCCAGGCCCACCCTGGTATTAGTCCAGATCCCATAGTCCCAAGCTCAAGGATTCTTGATGGACTCAATCTTTGGGTTCACTCAACTGCCAGGCTAACCCTAGTAGCCTCAAATTCTAGATCAGTCCCAGCACTGGGTAAGTGACAGTAGCCCTGAGCTTCAGGCCTTCTTTAGCACTAAATCAGACCCCATAGTTTAGGCTCAGGCTCACTGCTGGACAAGGCTGGCCCCAGAAGCCCTAGACCTCCCCATCACCGACTAGTTCCCATGGGCACAGGACTTAGGTCCACCCACACTATCCCAGAACCCTAACCATCAGATCAGCACCCTCAGACCCAGCCTCCAGGATGTTCCCCAGGAAGAGGCTTCAGGCCCATTTCAAACTTCAGGCCAGCCCAGAGCCAGGGTCAGCTAGTCCAGCAGCAGGATTCAGGCCCTAGTGCTAGGATGGCACCCATGGACAGAGGCTCCAGGCCCATTAAATTCCAGGTGTGCTACTGGGGCCAATATTCTACCAGACTCAACATGGAGGCCTATTCCATGAGACCAGGGCCCAGATCCATCCCCTTAATCCTCAACAGATCAATACCCAGATTTAGCCTTCAAGGATGGCCTTGTGAACCCAGATCCCAGACCAGCTACCATGATCAAGGTCAGCCCTTGTGGACATATCCTTCACACCAGCGCATGAACATCAGTCTCTAGGCAAGTCCCCATAGACTGAAACATAAGGCTTTTCCCCACAATCCTAGGCCTCAGGACTGCCCCCAGATTAAGGCTCAGGGACCACCCCTTAAGGCTCAGAACCAAAACAACAACAATAAAAACAAAACAAAACAAAACAAAAAACCTAGGCTTTAAATTGGATGACATGAACTAAGGAATCAGACTTATTACTACAGATTCAGGCTTCAGTTCTACCGCCACATCAAGTCAGGCCTCTCAGGTAACCCAGATACAGATCCATCCCAACACCTGTTCAATACCTGCAGACTCACCCTTAAAGACTACCCCACTTCTAGGTGAACCCAAATGGACACAGACTTCAGTCCAGTCCCTGTAAATACAGGATCACCCTTGTGGACTCAAGTTATAAGGCCACATCCACATGTGGATCGGATCCAGGTTCCAAGCCCAACCTGGCACATTAAAGACCCAGATTCATACATTTGCTAATATAAACTGCAGTCCAGCCTGTCTAATCACTCTAACTGCAACAATAAAGGGGAGGAGAGTAAGGAATTAAAGCAAAGCACTAGAGATCACCTAGTTAAAGTAGACAGTCAGAGGAAGAAAGTCTAGAATCATAACAAATCTACAAAATAACCAGAAAATAACAAAATGGCAGTAGTATGCCCTTACCTACCAATAATTATCTTGAATGCAAATAGTTTCAATTCTCAATCAAAATACAGAGTGGCTGAATGGATGAAAATGAAAGGGAAAAACAAGGAGTAGTAAAAGGTACTCCAGGCAAATTAATTCCAAGAGAAAGTAGCAATGTCTGTATCCAATAAATCAGAATTCAAGTCAAACTATTAAAACAAAGAAGGTCTTTATGGAATATAGAGGGGCCAATTCATCAATAGGATGTAACAATTACAAATATATATATATATACATTCATCAGCAAGGTACCCAAATATCTGAAGCAAATATTAATAGACATGAAGATAAACATAGATTACAATAAAATTATGGAACTTTATATCTCACTATCAGCAATAGAAGGATCATCCATACAGAATATCAATAAGAAAATATTGGACTCAAGTATACCTTAGACCAAATAGATCTAATGGTCATATATAGAATGTTTCATCCAAGAGCACCATAATATACATTTTTCTCAAGCACAAACAGAAAAAAGTATTAACAAATTGAAGAAGTAACAAATGCATAAAGTAATTTTCTGACCACATTGTTATAAAACTAGAAATCACTTATGGAGATATTTCAAAAAAATTTACACATGTATGAAATTAAACATGCTCTCAAGTAACAAATAGATCAGTGAAGAAATTAAAAGAGAAATTTATAAGTATCTTAAGACAAATAAAATGAGAGTAGAATATACCAAAACTTGTGGGCTGCAACAAAAGCAGTTGTAAGAGGCAAGTTTGCAGTAACAAACACCTGCAAGAAAAAAAAGAAAGGCCCCAAATAAACAACCTAGTATTATGCCCAAAGGAACTAGAAAAAGAATAACAAACTAAGTCCCTAAAGTCATCAAAAGAAAGGAAATGATGAAAATCGGAACAAAAAATAAATGAAATTGACATTAAGAAAACAATGGAAAATGTCAACAAAACTGAGTGTGTCTTTCTGTTTTTGAAAAGAAGCAAAACTTAGAAAGTTTTAGCTAGATTAATAACAACAAAGAAGAAAGGCTTAAATAAAACTACAAATGAAAGAGGATGCATTATACCTGACCAAAAAATTATAAAGGATAATAAGAGATTACTACAAAAAAACCCTGCACAACAATAAATACAAGAGCCTAGGAGAAATGCATAAATTCCTAGACACATACAGTCCAAGAATAAATCATGAAAAAATAGAAAACCTGAACAAATCAATAACTAATAAGGAAATTGAATCAGCAACAAAAGGTCTTCCATCAAAGAATAGCCCAGCACCTAATGACCTTACTGCTGAATTATACCAAACAGTCTAAGGAGAATCAACACCAGTCTTTCTCAAATTCTTCCTAAAAACTGAAAAGAAAGAATACTTCCAAATTGAATACATGAGACCAGCATTACCCTGATATCAAAACCCTATGAGAACACTATGAGAAAAGGAAATTAAGTGAATATTCCTGATAAAAACGGATGCAAAAATCCTCAACAAAATACTAGCAAATCAAATCCAGCATTGAAAAGTATAAATTACCAATGAGTTTATCCATGGGACACAAAGGTGGTTTCAACATACACAAATATAAATGTGTGATACATCATGTTAGCAGAATTAAAAACAAAAACCACATCATTATCTCAATAGACTAAGAAAAAGTAGTTGTCAAAACTTCATAACCAGTTATGATAAAATCGCTCAACAAATAAGATATAAAATAAATGTACCTCAGGACAAAAATAAGAAAGTCTATATATGAAAAATCCATAGCTCATATAATACTATAAGTCCTAGTTAGAGCAAATAAGTAGGAGAAATAATTGAAAAGTCATCTAAACTTGAAAGGAAAAAATTATATTGTCACTGTTTGTTTTATATGATTATAGTATCTGCAAACAAATAAACCTAAGTTTCACCCCCTCAAAAAAAAAAAAACACTGTTAAAACTAACAAATGAATTCAGTAAACTTTCAGGGGACAAAAATCAACATTCAAAAATCAGTAGTATTTCTATATACTAATAACAAATTATTTGAAAAAGAAATCAAGAAAACTGCTCAATTTGTGATACTGCGAAAAAATAATAAAATACTTAGGGATAAATTTAACCAGGGAGGTAAGAGAACTGTACAATATAAACTATTAAAAATGATGAAATAAACTGAATAAGAAAAAAAAAGGAAATCTATCCTGTGTTTGCAAATTGAAAGAACTGTTTTTTTTTTAATAATGTTGATGTACCCCAAAATGATCTACAGACTCAATGTAATCACTATTAAAATTTGAACTGCACTGTGATAATCAGCTTTTCATCCCAATGAACTTATAGAAAAAGAACTACTTAGGGAAGGAAAGCTTTATTTTGGCTCAGGGTTTCAGATGTTCAGCCCAAGTCAATAGGCTCCAAGGCAGAAATATCATGGTGGAAGGGAATGGTGGAAGAAAGCTCTACAGCTCATGACAGCCAAGAAACAGAGAAAATCAGGAAAGATCCAGGGACAGATATATTCTTCCAGATTATGATTTTAGACCCACTTCCTCTAGCCATGACCATCCCCCACATCTGCCTATTGTTTTCATCACTTCCAAGTAAATCAATTCAAATAAGTAGTCCATCAAATGGATTAACCCACTGATAAGGTCAGAGCCCATACTAATCCAATCAATTCACCTCTGAACACTGCTGTGTTGTCTATCACATGAGCTTCTGGGAGGACTTTCATATCTAAACCATAATAGTTACTTTTTACAGAAATGGAAAAAAAACCCTGAAGTTTTCATAGAGCCACAGAAGTCTCTGAATAACAAAAGTGAACTTGAGCAAAAAAATATTAAAGCTGGAGGCCTCACTCTCCCTGACTTCAAAATATATTGCATAGCTATAGTAATCAAAACAGCATGATACAGGCATAAGAACAACATATAGATCAATGTTAGAGAATAGAGAGACCATAAATAAATCCATGCATTCATGTTCAACTCATTTTTGACCAGGTGCCAAAGATGCACAATGGATAAACAACAGTCTCAATAATAAATGGTGTTGTGAAAGCTCTATATCAACATGCTGAAGAATGAAAATAGACCTCTATGTTATACAAACACAAAGTATGGATTAAAGATTTAAATCAGGTAAGACCTGAAACTATAAAATAACTATAAGAAAACAAAGGGAAGAGTCCTATGTCACAACAATGATTTTTTTACATAAGACTCCAAAACCACAGACAACAAAAGCAAAATTAGATAAATAAAATTACATAAAACTAAAGCTTCTCCCCAGCCAAGGAACAATTAAAAAAGTGAAGATACAAACTACAGAATGGTGAAAATACTTGCAAAGCATGTGTACAATATAAGGTTAATATGCAAAATAGAAAACAAATAACCCATTAAAAATGAGTAAAGAATCTGAAAGAAAAACATAAATGACCAATAAGTATATTAAGGAAAGCTTAGTATTACAACAATTATTAGAAAAACATAAATCAAACCACAATGAGATATCATATCACTTCTATGAAGAAAATGAAAGATAAGTATTAGCAAATATGTGAAGAAAGAGGAACCCATACACACTGTCAGTGGTAATACAAAATGTTCAGTCATTATGGAAAACAGCATGGAAACTTCTCAAAAATGAAAAGTAGAACTACCATATGAACCAACAATTCCATATCTGGATATATCTCCAAATAGATGGTATGAAATCAATATGTCAAGACATATCTATAGTCTCATGTTTATTGTAGCATTATTCATAAATTCCAAGGTATAGAATCAACTTAAATATCCATCAACATATAAACAGATAAAAAAGATGTAATATAAATTCATGTAGAAGTACTATGTAGCCTTAAAAAAGAAGGAGTTTTGTCATTTGCAATAACAGAATGAATCTAGAGAACATTATGTTAAGTGAAATAAGGTAGGCACAGAAAGACAAATACCACGTACTCTTACAAAATAGTTGAATTCATAGAGACAGAGTAAAATGGTGAATACCAGTGGCTGAAGGGCAGAGTAGAGACATTGGTTAAAGGGTATAAAATTTCATAAAATTCTTCTGACAATTCTAAAACAGTTTCCTGCCCAAATTATCCTTTCTGAAACTTTTAAGAGATAATCTATATTTCCCCTGCACTTCTTCATCCTCTTGCACATTTACACCAAGAGCTCAAACAAGAAATTCTGAAGCTCTTCTCTGAGCAGAGGTCAGTGTTTGGGGTGCAGTGCTGGTTTTAATGAGAAGATTTCTTTGCTCTCTCTCTCCTAAGAGAACAGCACAAGGGAACTGCATGTTAAGAAGTAAGATGGTCTCTGCCTAGACCTGATGCCAAAAGAAGGCCTATGCTATGTTATTTTTTTTTTTTACTTTTTATTTTTTTTAATTGTTGGTCGTTCAAAACATTACATAGTTCTTAATATATCATATTTCACAGTTTGATTCAAGTGGGTTATGAACTCCCATTTTTACCCCGTATACAGATTGCTGTATCACATCAGTTACACTTCCATTGATTTACATATTGTCATTCTAGTGTCTGATGTATTCTGCTGTCTATCCTATTCTCTACTATCCCCCTTCCCCTCCCCTCCCCTCCCCTCCCCTCCCCTTTTCTCTCTCTACCCCCTCTACTGTAAATCATTTCTTCCACTTGTATTATTCTTCTCTTACCCCTCCTTTCCTCTTATATGTAATTTTGTATAACCCTGAGGAGCACCTTCCATTTCCATGCGATTTCCCTTCTCACTCCCTTTCCCTCCCACCTCTCATCCCTGTTTAATGTTAATCTTCTTCTCAAGCTATGCTATGTTTTATTTGACACTTTTAGCCTTGATTTGGCTTCCAGCTTTATTGAAGAGATTAATATTCTCTACAGGTTTAGAAAGCAAATTTTGAATTTTGATCCAGGCCTGCCCTAGAGAACCTTTCCTTATAAAGCAGATTTTATTTTTCAATATGACAGTAGCTCTACTGTATTCTTTCTGTGAAGTGTTTTTTTTTTTTTTGTTTGTGTGTTTGTTTGGAATATTAGGATACCACAATTAGAAACAATGGTCATGCCAATCTGCATGGATATATACACTCATATATACAATAAATTCCATAAGGACAACCATGATAGTTTTAAGCAAATGACAAATTCTGAACTCCTTTTTATAGGGTTTTCTCCTTGATTTTTCTTCTCCAAGATTTCTACTGTTTACAATTTCTCTCAAATCTGATCTTTTACTACCAAGTACTAAAATTGCACACTTTAGACTAAACTATTGCATGTATGCTTCTTTATGAACTTTATTTTAGTAACTGAATATATACACATTCATTTGTCAATAACATAACATATGACAATAACAGGCATCACATAATGTATAAAAAATCTCCAAAATTTTGGTACCTGATAACCAAATTACTGTTTTGTTTTGTTTTACTTCAAATCATTACAAAATTATCCTATGGGAAAGATGTTCATGAAATTTGGACCCAGTCATTAACAATTTAGAGAGGAAAATTGCCCATGGCAACATCACAACTGCAATAGTTACCTTCGAGTCCGTGACTTCTTTTTTGTGTCAATTGTTGGAAGCAAATTCAATCAGGAATTTTGGCAGTGACAAGTTGTAATAAAAAAATGAGGATGGAGACGGGTATACTCATTAGGGAGGTTTGTATCTCTTTCATTTACATTGATTTGTTTCAAGAATAGTAGGAGAAGCACATTAGAGGGGAGGGGGTTGCTTTTAACTTTGATCTTACTCTGGTAACTTGTGTGGAAAGCCTGAACTCTGATTTTGAGTTCTGTTTTTGTCATTCATTAGCTTATGACAAAATCCTCTCTCCCTCTCTCTCTCTCTCTCTCTCTCTCTCTCTCTCTCTCTCTCTCTCTCTCTCTGTAAAATCAGGCACTGGATAAGATATGTAAAATCCCATCCAATTGCAAAATCCATTTTTTATGAGATAAAAATTTAAGTGAGCTGATAATCAAAATGTGTCACTAAAAAGCCAGGAAAAATAATTTTTCTTCTTTATTTCTTGAACAACTCAGTGGGTAAATTATTTTGTTTCAGAGTAAATAGATGGGAGAACAGCAATTTTCTGTGTTATCATATCTTTTTGGCGAACTCAGTGAGTAGGATGACAGTCAAACATCAGCCTTTGAGGGCTAATGTACCAACTCAACATGGGTAAAAGCTGGAAAAAGAAGTGTTACAAGTAGAAGGTAGCTTGGTCAGATGAAGTCTTACCATTTCTGACTTCATTTTCTAATCAGTCACATTCATATATCATGCATTCGTTGGACAAATACTTACTGAATATTTACAATGTACCCAAAACTCTTCTAAGAACCAGGGCTTTATTACTGAGTGAGAAAAATTTCCAACTCTCATGGAACTTGCATTTTTGTTAGACAAAAATAATACTTTGAAAACAAATATATATTTTAATTCCAGGTAGATATACAATGCTCCAAAAAGTCTTGAAATAGGAGAATAAAATAGGGACTAACTCAGGGTGAAGCTATTTAGGGAGAGAGAAAAGGAATCTTTGAGAAGATAACTTTCCAGCAGATATCTATATGAAGAAGAGAACAACATAAAGATTTCTGAAAGGAGCTTAGGCTTTGTCAATTTAGTAACTAAGATCTTTGTTTCCATTACACTAACTAATTATTTAAAAAAGACTTAGGAAGACTTATTAAGTATGTAATTATAAGACACATTTAATTATATGGAAATTTGGTGCTATGGTTTGATTGTTTGTATCCTCCCCAAAATTCATCTGTTGAAATCCTAACTCATGAGGTAATGATGGAGGTGGAGTCTTGGGAGGTGATTAGGTCATGAGAGCAAAGGCTTCGCGAATGGGATTAGTGCTTTTTCAAAAGAGGCCCAAAGGATCTTATTTACTCCCATAGACTCATGAGGACAGAGCTAGAAGGACAATCTATTAATCAGAAAGTAGGCCCACATCAGATACCAAATTTTCCAGTGCCTGATCTTGGCATTCCCTGCATTAAGAATTGTGAAAAAATAAAATTATTTTGTTTATAAGTTACCCAGTGTATTGTTATTTTGTTATTTGCAGCCCAAATAGACTTAGACACTATGGATTTAATGAAAATATAGTACTTCCATGAGTAAAAATATTATGGCAAGGGGCTGAAGTTGTAGCTCAGCGGCACAGTGTTCGCCTACCAGGAGTGAGGCACTGGGTTCGATCCTTAGCACCACATATAAATAAATAAAGGTATTGTGTTGATCTACAACTAAAAAAATATTTTAAAAATATATTATGGCAATAACCTTCCAAGAAAGAACTGAGAATTAACTCTTCCACTTCAGTTTCAAGACCCTTCCCTTCTTATTTGCCCATAAAACCGGTGATTGATCATTGGTTAAAGGAATGAAGAAGGAAGCTTTGCTCTTCACTGGGACACTTGTATACCTCAAAATGTCAGTATGGTTCTCTGGAATACCAAAACTTTGATACTATTTAATTATTTTTTGATTCATGAGGTAGCTGGGAGAGCTTAACTTGCTATTAGGCCCCAAACCTCTATTCTAAACTCTAAGAGCAGCTAATATTTCAGGGACAACATGCATGGTGCTATAGTTTTCACAGCTGTACTAGTGAGACAAAGTAAAGGGACAGAGCAATGCAAAAAATAATTGACCAACAGGCAATCTCAGAAATTGGTGGTTTATTAAAAAGGGTCCCAAGGAGAAAATATGAATACATACAAAATTATTCTAAATTTAGAATTCGAGCATGTCTTATTTATGAAGTAAGTCATAATCTAGCTTTATGACATTAGCTTTTATTTGGGATAAGAAATAGCCACATTAAGAATTTGCTTCTTTATAAAATAGTTACTGCAGATTTTATAATTGAAATTGCTTATAAGAATAGTTCCAACAATAATTTTAGAGTCATGGTGGTTTGGATGATGTAATATAAAATAATAAAAAATATCATATAGAATTTGGTAGAAATTATAGTTCTGCCTCTTCAAACTTGTATGAACTTGATAAAGTAAACACTGTTGGCCTCAAATCCTTTTTATGAAAAATGGGGAACATAATACCTAAAATGAGAATTAAATGAGATACCATCTTTAATGGACTAAGAATCATGCTTGTCATACACGGCAATTTTTTTAATACCCATTAAATTTTTTCTCATTGTTTAGGATTTATTTGCTGCAATCATTGTTTTGAGGAGTATCAACTCCTTCAGGTTCATTGCTTTAATCCACGTTAGCATTGTTTTCTAGAAATAGATTAGGACATTGAAATAATATGATCAATAGTCAGAATAATAGGCAAGAGGACTGCAAGTTCGAGACCAGTCTTGGCAACTTAGCAAGGCTCTAAGCAACTTAAAAAGCCACTGTCTCAAAACAATAAATTTAAAAAGGGCTAGGCATAGAGCTCAATGGTAACATCCCTCTGTGTTCAATCTCTGAGTACCAAAATGAAAAAGAAAAAATAGAATAATAAAATGTAGCCAAGTATAGTACCTAAGTTCCCTGGAAGTAGAGACACGCCAAACTCCTGGGTTTAAATCTAGACTCTGTCCTTAACTTTATGATTTGGTTGCTTTATATCAAATCATAAAATTAGTCTCATTGGTTTAGTCCTCTTTTTTTCTGCTTTATTTGGAACCTGAATGTCCTCCAAAAAACCATGTGTTAAGAGTTGGTTCCCAGGATGGTACCACTGGAAGGTAGTGGCACCCTTAAAAGGAGGGGCCTTATGGGAGATCATTAGGTCATTAGGGGTGTGCCCTCAAAGGAGACTATAGGACTTCAACTCCTTCTTCTTTTCTTTTTACTTCCTGATTGAAGAGATAAATGGTTTCTCTCCCACCATGATAGGCTGCCTCACTATCGGTCAAAACAATGGGGCCAATTTATCATGGATTGGAACTTCTAAAAGCATGAACTAAAATATTATTTTTTTAATTTATAAGTTAATTATCCCAGGTATTTCATTAAAGTGTTGGAAAGCTGGCTAACATATTTTCTCATTTAACATTCCATTACTACAAAGCTCAGTTCTTGATTTAAACTGCTGTCTAATTACTCTAATTTATTGATAAACAACATTATCACTTTAAATGAAACTCTCAAATTTGTGTCTGTAGCCCAAACTCCAGATTTATATTGGACACCTCTTCTTGGCTGTCTAATAAAAACTTAAACAATTCTTGATTGAAATCCAGTTCATGATTTTTCTTAAAAAAGTTTCCTCTTATAGACTGCCTTGTTTTCATTAGTACTTTTCCAGTTGCTCAGGTAAAACACTGTGGAGTCAACTGTCCCTCTTTCTTTTAATAGACCACCATCCACTATCCAACAATCCTGACAGTTGTACTTTGAAAATATATGTCACATCCAAATACTTTCACTCGCTATCCTTTCTATTCCAAATATTTTTTTATTGGATGTTCAAAACATTACAAAGCTCTTGACATATCATATTTCATACATTAGATTGAAGTGGGTTATGAACTCCCAATTTTACCCCATATACAGATTGCAGAATCACATCAGTTACACATCCACAATTTTACATAATGCCCTATTAGTAACTGTTGTATTCTGCTACCTTTCCTATCCCCTACTATCCCCCCTCCCCTCCCCTCCCATCTTCTCTCTCTACCCCATCTACTGTAATTCATTTCTCTCCTTGTTTATTTTCCCGTTCCCCTCACAACCTCTTATGTGTAATTTTGTATAACAATGAGGGTCTCCCTCCATTACCATGCAATTTCCCTTTTCTCTCCCTTTCCCTCCCACCTAATGTATCTGTTTAATGTTGATCTTTTCTTCCTGCTCTTCCTCCCTGCTCTGTTCTCAGTTGTTCTCATTATATCAAAGAAGACATTTGGTATTTGTTTTTTAGGGATTGGCTAGCTTCACTAAGCATAATTTGCTCTAGTGCCATCCATTTCCCTGCAAATTCCATGATTTTGTCATTTTTTAGTGCTGCGTAATATTCCATGGTGTATAAATGCCACATTTTTTATCCATTCATCTATTGAAGGGCATCTGGGTTGGTTCCACAGTCTATCAATTGTGAATTGTGCTGCTATGAACATCCATGTGGCAGTATCCCTGTAGTACGCTCTTTTAAGGTCTTCAGGGAATAGTCCGAGAAGGGCAATAGCTGGGTCGAATGGTGGTTCCATTCCCAGCTTTCCCAGGAATCTCCATACTGCTTTCCAAATTGGCCACACCAGTTTGCAGCCCCACCAGCAATGTGCAAGAGTACACTTTTCCCCACATCCTCACCAGCACTTGTTGTTGTTTGACTTCATAATGGCTGCCAATCTTACTGGAGTGAGATGGTATCTTAGGGTGGTTTTGATTTGCATTTCTCTGACTGCTAGAGATGGTGAGCATTTTTTCATTGATTGATTGTATGTCCTCCTCTGAGAAGTGTCTGTTCAGGTCCTTGGCCCATTTGTTGATTGGGTTATTTGTTTTCTTATTGTCTAATTTTTTGAGTTCTTTGTATACTCTGGATATTAGGGCTCTATCTGAAGTGTGAGGAGTAAAAATTTGTTCCCATGATGTAGGCTCCCTATTTACCTCTTTTATTGTTTCTCTTGCTGAGAAAAATCTTTTCAGTTTAAGAAAGTCCCATTTGTTGATTCTTGTTATTAACTCTTGTGCTATGGGTGTCCTATTAAGGAATTTGGAGCCCGACCCCACAATATGTAGGTCGGAGCCAACTTTTTCTTCTATCAGACACAGAGTCTCTGATTTGATATCTAGCTCCTTGATCCACTTTGAGTTAACTTTTGTGCATGGCGAGAGGAGGGGATTCAGTTTCATTTTGTTGCATATGGATTTCCAGTTTTCCCAACACCATTTGTTGAAGATGCTATCCTTCCTCCATCGCATGCTTTTAGCTCCTTTATCAAATATAAGATAGTTGTAGCTTTGTGGATTAGTCTCTGTGTCCTCTATTCTGTACCATTGGTCCACTTGCCTGTTTTGGTACCAGTACCATGCTGTTTTTGTTACTATTGCTCTGTAATATAGTTTGAAATCTGGTATCGCTATACCGCCTGATTCACGCAAATCTTAAATATTACTTCCCTCACCTTATTGTTGCCACAGCATTCTATCTGGTATTCCTGTGTACTCAGAAGTTTATTCTTAATTAGCAAAGTGATCACTTTAAAAAATTAAGTCAAATAAGGTCACTCACCTACTCAAAGCTCCCAAAGTCTTCCCAATTCATATAATGTAAAAACAAAGGTCATTCCTATGGACTACAAAGTGCCAAATAGTATTCCCTTCTCCATTTGACCTAATCCTTTCCTCAACTCCTTTTTGCTTACTCCACTCCAAATACCCTATATATATATTCCTTCAATATACAAGGCATATTTTTCCCTCTGGGCTCTCTGCATTTTCTGTTTCTTCTCCCCAAGATGCATTTCCCTCAAATGAAAGATTTCCTTACCGCTTTAATTTAGGTTTTTGCTCAAATGTGAGTAAAATCTTTCTTTACCTACCTATTTGAAATTATTCTCTCTATTCTCCTTATCTCATATACATATTCTTTCTCCAAAGCACTTATCACCATATAATATACTCATTTATTCAATTAGTTCATTGCCTCTTCTCCCATCAAAATGCAAGCTTCATGGGGTCAGGGATTTCTGAATCTTTCCTTCACTTTTCCAAAGTCTGGTGCAACCAACATTTATTGAATGGATCCAAGATTTCCTAGAATATTTTTCTTAGAATTTAGTAAATGTTCAGCCTATTACAGGTTAAGTACTGAATAAGTTAGAGATATATTGATTCTGATTCACAAATAATAAATATATGTATTTTTGATACTGAACAACTGGGTCAATCTTATTAGCTCATTCATATCACATTTTCAATATAATCAACTTCATATTCTAATGTCACTTTATTTTTAATCCTCTTACAACATTTAGAACAGTCAAAAATAACTTCGTAAGACAGAAGTAGGTCTTTAAGGATAGGTATATCCCTTTGACTCGAAAGGATATACCTATTCTCAATGCACTGGATAAATGCACCTTAAAGAAAACTACTTTGGCCACCATTTCTGGAGGTTTAACTTTTATTACACTGAAGGTTGTTAGGGAAGCCTCTGTATCACTGAAGAGATTAATGTAAAATCACTGAGAGTTTTCCAAAAGGATAAATGTTCCCAGAGAGCTGTCAAGAGAAATAAGGTAAGAGATTTCAGTGCCTCAATATTTCTCATTATTTCTTAGTGAAAATGTAAAACAGTTGAATCAACATTTGGAAAATTTAGAATTCAGCCCAGAATTTAGTTTGTGAAAAATTCATACAGCTTCAAATACTCTAGTTCAAAGAGTGGTGTTTTGCCCAATGTCTATAGACATCATGAAATGTTTAAGAGCTGGTCACTACAACTGACCCTTACATTTGCAAGAAGGGAAATCCAAAAACTTAAGTAAGTTGGGAACATTTGCTTAGAAACTATTCATTATTCATCTAAAATTCATATTTAAAAGGATGTCCTAGTTTTTTTAAATAACTCTAATGCTTGAGGACAATATATTCTTCTAATATTCTGCTAGTAAACTATTACTTTCTTAAGTTTCTTTAGGAATATAGGGCCATGCCATTAATTAATCTATTAATTAAAATATATACTTCTTGCAAGAACAAAAAACAAAGTTGTTAACTGGTCTTTCTGAATCCATGATCACTAAATTTAAGGCTCAATATGGGACTGCAATCCTACTACATCTCCTGTGAACTTTACCACTCTCCTGATAAACATGTCATAACTTGTCTTCTGTTCTTAAAAATGTACCAACCCTAACCTTTGTCTTTACAGGTAACTTTCTTTCCCTTTCAACAATAACTAAAAACAATGGGAAGAGTTCTTACACATACTCATTTATTTCTTTTTATTATTTGTTCTTTTTAGATATACATGAGATCAGAGTATATTTTGGCATATTATACATACATGAAATATAACATTCCAATAAGGATCCTATTCTTGTGGTTCAACATGATATGGAGTTACCCTGGTCATGTATTCATATATGAGAATAGGAAAGTTATGTCAGATTAATTCTACTGTCTTCCCTATAGCCCTGCTTCCCTTCACGCCCTTTTGTCTAATCCAATATACTTCTATTCTTTCCCTCCCAACCTTCCCTTATTTTGGGTTAGTATCCACATATCAGAGTGAATATTTGGCCTTTGATTTTTCAGAACTGGCTTATTAAATATCTGAATGCAAATTAAAACTACACTGAGATTCCATCTCACTCCAGTCAGAAAGGCAATTCTCAAGAACACAAATAAGAATAAATGTTTGCAAGGGTATATGAAAAAAAGTTTACTTATACATTGCTGTTGGGACTGAAAATTGGTGTAACCACTCTGGAAAGCAGTATGGAGATTACACAGAAAACTTGGAATGGAACCACCATTTGATCCAGTTATCCCACTCCTCAGTTTATACCCAAAGGACTTAAAATCAGCATACTGCATACTACACAGTGACACAGCCCCCATCAATGTTTATAGCAGCTCCAATTCACAATAGCCAAGCTATGGAACCAACCCAGGTGTCCTTCAACAGATGAATGAACAAAATGTGATTTTACACACACACACACACACACACACACACACACACACACTAAAATATTACTCAGACATAAAGAAGAATAAAATTATGATATTTGTCAGTAAAAGGATGAAACTGGAGAACATCATGCTAAGTGAAATAAACCAGTCGCAAAAAAAAAAAAAAATAACAAAGGCTGAATATTCTCTCTGATATGTGGAGCTAACCCACATAGTCTTTAAACATCTAGTCAGACTCCTAAATCTATTCCCATGCAATGCTTTCTTTCTCTCTCAGTCTGAAAGCCAACCCCTCCTATTAGGCACTAGATCCCATCTCCTCTCATCTCTCCAGGCTAGTTCTCTCTCAAGTTGTTGAATGTCTCTTCCTCAAAATCATCAACTTCATCTTATAATTGATTATTTCTATTAGCATTTAATCATGTGGCAATATTTTCATCTAAAAAAAGAGACTTCAGGGAGTTAAAAAAAAAGAGAGGGAAGAGAAGAAAATGACTCCTTTGGCCTTGTATTTCCCTTTAGGTGTATTTCATTTCTTTACTTCCTCCTTCACATAAATGCTGTTTAAAAGTTTGTTTGTACTTACTACTTACAACCAATTTCATGGTCTCTTCTCTGGAGCCTACTTCAGTTAGGAATTTGACCTCTTTCCCTCTCTAAAACTACTCCTGTCTAGTTTACCAGTGATATGCACTGAAGTGAATCCAATGGCCAATCCAGTATTCACCTTACTTACTTTACAGGGAGTAAGTCCAAGATTTATCTTTCTGTGGTTTCAGTTATCTATGGTTAACCTTGGTCCATAAATTTTAAATGGAAAATTATAGAAATAAGCACTTCATCAGTTGTAAATAAATTTTATTAGGGTATATTGTTATAATTTTTCTATTTTATTATTATATATTGTCATTAATCTCCTACTGTGCCCAATTGACAAATTAAACACTACCCTATATAAATAAAGGAAAAAAACACAATATACCTACATATGACTCAGTATTCTCTGCAGATTCAGACACCCACTGGGGGGTCTTGGAATGTATACCCCGTGGATAAAAGAGTCTATTAGTTTCTTAGGGTTGCTATAAAAAATGCCTCAAAATGTGTTCCTCAAAAAAATCAAATATATTCTCTCACAGGATCCAATAGTTCTAAAATCAAGGTGTTAGCAGCTGATGCCCTGCCTGAAACCAGTAAGGAAATCCTATAGATCTTCTTAGCTTCTGGTGCTTCACCAGAAATCTTTGGTATCCTTTAGCTTGGAGGTACAATACTCCAACTTATGCCTTCCTCATCATATGACATTCACCATGTATGGTTGCTTTTATTACCTGTTTATGTTATTGAAAGGATTCTAGTCATATTAGATTAGACATATAACACAATCCAAGTATTACATCATCTTAACATTGCATCTGCAATGAGACTAATTTTTTAAAAAATCACCAGGAGTTAGAACTTCAATGTATCTTTTTTATTTTATTTCTTTGGTGAAGTGGATGACAAAATTCAACACAACACATAACATTTTCCTATCAACAATATTTGACATAGTTGATCACTGTTGACTCCTTAAAACATTTTTCTCACTTGATTACAAGACACATTTTCTTATCTGTTCCTCCTATTTTACCAACCACTGCTCAATTTCCTTGGCTGGTTTCTTTCATCTCCCAAGCTTACTAAATAGTAAAAAACCTCATGTCTTAATCTTCAGATTATATTTGCCTTCCATCTATATTCACTTCTTAGAAGTTATCACTAGTTTTTATTGTTTTATTTTTATTTAGATCCTTCCCTTGAATTCTAAACATGTATGTTCTGATTCTTATTTATGTCTCCATTTGAATGTTCAAATCTCAAACTTAGCATATCTGAATTGAAACACTCAATGAAGCTCATAGAATGTTTTGCTACCACAACCATCACATCAAAAATATGGCTACTCCACACTTTGTTATTCTGATTATTTTATACACACACACACACACACACACACACACACACACACACACACACATATATATTTGACTCTTTTCCCTCTACACTGCACATGAGATCCATGAGAAAATCTTTTCAGCTCATTACTTCTCATGGGCCTAATTGCTACCAATGGTCTAAACTCACATATTTCTCCCCTAAACTATTACAATAGCCTCCTGACAATTTTCCATGCCTCTAATCTTATCCTACTACAATATCTTCTGAACATAGCAACCAAATGATCCTTTAAAAGGCAAGAGAGTGTTACTTCTCAGCCTGCAACTCTCTAATGCTTCTTGTTTCTTCCAGACTAATTGGCACTGGCCTAAAAGCCTCTCTACTCCCACAAAACAACCTGCCTTCAAACTAGTAGTTTCTCTTATGTCCCTCTACAATGCCATGGAACTTACTCTTCTTATTGTTTGAAGATCTTTCTCCTTAATTTTTTCCCAAGTTATTTCCATGATTTTATTCCTTAGTTCCATGAAGAAACATCAACTTAGCTGTGAGACTTCTCCCATAAAACTTTTTTTAACATACATGATCCTCTGATATACTACAAATAAATGAAAACATTTATTTTCTAACTATATGGTTTGTTAATTCTCTCTGTCTTTATTATGAACTAAGTTCTAAGAGAATAGAGTTTTTACCTATTATTAGAAAAAAAGGAGTCAATGAAACAATCACAGAAAAAAACATCAAAAATTAACTAGAGTTCAACTCTGTACACCAAATTCAATGTCTTATAACCAGCAAACACTGAGAGCAAAAAACAAAACTGTGCTCTCTAAAATCCAGAATCAAAAATATTTATAAAATTCTGTGTAAAAATTAAGTCATATTATTATTTGAACTTAATTATTTCATTTTGTTAAATTACCATTAGCCTCCAATTAATTTCTGGTTGTATAAAGACTCCTATTAGTTACATATTCTCCCCTTTGTCACCTTATAAAGTGACATTCTTTGCTGGTCAATCTTTTGATCTCCTTAATATAAGGGTAGAACCTGAGTAGTCATTTCAGCATATAAACTCAGTCTATACCACTTCTGCCAAATGTCTTCATTACTAATTTTATATTTTATATTAATTTTTTATCATATATAAAAGGTTAATCTTTTATACAAAAGGTTAATCTTTATTCTCTGTCCTGTTGAATACTTATCAGAAGTTTAATCTCCCCCAGACACTTTTCTATGAATATTTATAGGATTGACATTGAATAATATAATGAAATCCCTTGATACTCTTGCCCTGTCACATCTCAAATAGTTTTTTTTTTAAGTGTCAATTTTGTAGCAATAACCAAGTCACATAATTTGAGAAAAGCTTGAAGACCCTAATTTTACCAATCTTAAAAGAAATAATTTTAGGGAATTTTTTGGAGTTTAGAACGTAAGTGGTGGAACCCTTCATGGATATTAGCCCCATTTCCATGCAGAGAAGCAGCTGTTGACCCCTGATCCAGCTGTGGAGGATGGCAGTTCTGAGCTTTGGTAGGCCCTTTGGGAAACCAGAGATACAGGATAGTCCTCTCTGGTGCCATGACTACAACAGGACTGAAGTCTGGAAACATGACTCTTTACTGAGCAGAATCATCTATGTATGTTCTGTCTCTTCCACTCCTCCTGGTAGGGGGCAAAACACAGCAATCAGTCCACATGCTATTTTTGCCATGAAAAACAATCCCTTGGAAATTGCTTGCCTGAAAGTTCTTTTTGATGTTATTTTATAATATTGTATAATTCATTCTTATAATACTATAAAGTTTTTCTCTTTCATCCTAGCTGTAACCAGGGGTTACTGGAAGGGATTAAAAAAAGGTAGAAAGAAAGAAAAATATAGAGATCCAGGCCATTCCACAAACTAGGGTAGGGCCTAGATGTCTCTATTTCATAAAGATTCTATTAGTATTTATAATCCACAATAAGGGTTGACAACTAGGTTTAAGAAGAGCATTTAATACAAGGGGGAAAAAAAGACTATCCATTTACAGGTAAGGAAACTTAGAGTAGTTAAGGGTCCTATTTAATGTCAGTGCCAACAGAAGATTTTCTCTTGCCATTATATCACGGTGCCTCCTCCCAACCCTCCCAATCTCCCCTGACACACATTATGTTTCTGCCTTTTCGGCAAATGAAGCAGACTGGAGCTTATAGGAGACTACATAAACAAAGTTAGAATAAACTGGGTATAGGAATGATTCATTGAGAACCATTGTTATGTTACAGTCCAACTTCTCCAACTGACTTGAGCATTGGATTGCTGCCAGACACTTCAGAACACGTAATGGATCAAGGAAATCATGTGAACACTACTAATAACAACAAAAATGACACTTGAGAACTTGGCATAGGTAAACATTACATATGCTTTTAATTTCAATAATAATTCCCACAAATGCAAAAGTGATACAACTTTATTCTAGTCTTCATATATTTTTAAAAATTTTAGGGGCTTTACCCATGGGCTTGGATAGAGTTGCATAAATATCTAAAAATCTTCACCTAACCATGAGTCTGAAAAAGTCAACCAAAAAAATTCTTATAAACACTAACTTCCTGAACCACTTATTTAATGTAGCATGGACTAGCAAGGCCACCTTTGTCCCAACAGGCTTTAAGGGCCTGATAATCTAGGAATACAAAAAATCCCCTACTATGAAAAAAAGGCAGTGACAAAGACACCTGACCAACAGTATCTTTATATAACAGTAACTCCTACTTTTTATCATAAGTCACCTCTTTTGTTTCATGAAGTTTCTTTCTCTCCTTTCTATTCTCTAAACTATATTATGAGATTACATTTTCTAAAAGACAGTTTTGTCACTTGTGACATCTCAAGGGCCATGTCAGATAGTTGGTGATTTATGAATACTTTGTGAATTGTTTAAGCTGCTGGGGAATGTGGTACAACAGAACCATCATCTTCTTACCATAAATTATAGCATCATAGAATCTTAGAGTTCTTGCACCAGAAAAGATAGCTATCATCTAATCTAAGTCCAACACATTCCAAGTAAATAAATATGCCCCTAGATATTGGATATGGCAGATAATAGAAACCAAGTCTGTATGCTCATATTTCCATGTCTTTTCTTAAGTTAGACTGTCCACTTTGAAACATTACATCATCCAAATCTATCTCAATCTAACTTCTCCTTCCAGAGTCTATTCATGTCCTACTGTCCGGCATAATGGAATATCAGGAATGAAAAAAAAAAAAAAAAAGGCTGAAGTCATCATGTCCATTCAGTTTTGAAACATTTTTTCCATGTTCCCCACCACAGGGTCAGGTAAATATAGTATATTGGGTGACAAAGAAAAACTCCCCAAAGAAGCCACCCTTTCCATATTTGGATACTTTGAACTAAATAACTTAGTCCAAAACTTCAGATAAATATATGTTCCTAAAGCAACTGCTCAATAATTAGATCCTTCCCCCCCCCATAGAATAGTCTCTCATATATTTGAAGATAGGTATAAGGACCCCTTTAGTTTGATTTCCCCCAGGATTAACTTTAAAAATATTTAAGCTATGCCATCCTAATTTCTCTCCTTTGAATATCATCCAGTTTTGAAATATGTCTTCTGTGATATTCAGAATTGAACATATTATTTTAAACAGTGCTAAGAAAAGCAGAATATTCCTTTTCTCATTCTAGAATCTTCTCCATTAATAAAGCCCATGAATTTTCAGTGAGAATGAGATCATCCCCAAGAGGGTAAAAATGGTTCGGGGGCGGGGGGGGGGGGAATCTTACTCCTTTTATGTCTGAATCACAGATACACATAAAATGCATTAAAAGATATACTATGTACTTAACAAATATCGAGGGTATTAACATTTCATTGGGGACATGATTAGGGAAAAAGAAAACTTTTAAAGAACTCCTTTAAGGAGCAATAACCACAAAAGAAAAAGTTGAGAAACAGTGATATAGTCTAAGAACACACTAGCTCTTTTATCAACAGCATTATACTGTTAATTCCTATTGAGGTTACAGTCAAACAAAATCCTTAAGACTATTTCATTTGTACTGCTTGCCAAAAGGTATCTCCACTACCTTGTGGTTTCTTGTGTATTTGATTGTTTGGTTGATTGATTTTGATCTTTAGATAGTGTTAGATTTTGCTTGTTTGTTCAGTTTTATTACTACAAGAACACAAGTTTAAATTTATTCCTGATAAAATTGTCCTTGTTAGATTTTGTCTATTCTTGCCTGTCCAGATATTTTGGAAGCTAACACATTCATTATTCTTTGGAGCTCTGACTATTTGCAAATGTTATCTCTTATTATCTAGATTGTTCATGCCAGGAATTTGTAGAAACAATGCTCAAGAGAACAGGACTGAGAATATGGTCCTGCAATACTTTCTACATTTTGTGTTAAAGTATTAATTGCTGTGTTTCCACTAATAATAACTCATCCATTTATTAATATGACAGAATACTTCCTTGAATACAATTTGTATTTTTCTATTTTGTTCATTTGACCTTGTCAAAAGTCTCATAAAAATCCAGATTCTGGCTCTATTATGCTTTTTAACAACCCAGCAATACAAGCAAAAAATTGAGCAAGACTTTATCTTTTGTTTCCCTTTAATAATTCTGTGCTGGCTCACTTTGATTTCATTTCCTTTATACTTAAAAGGAAGCTTTTTTGCAATCCATAAAGCCATCTTTTAAATATTCTATCGATTGTATTTTAAATATTCTATTGATTGTATTTCCTCTTTTTAATAGTTTTGGTTAGTTACTTCCAGTTGTCTCATTCTATTGCCCTTTATATCTCATGAATATATGACTTAGCTTTCCAAAAAGGTTAGAAACTCTTAGGGATAAAGATCATACTCCTATATGTCCCACAAGCATTTCATACCTTCTTCAAGGATAATTAGAATATATAACTTAACTAATAAAATCACATCATTTCTACTCACTACCAAATCAGATCAATAAAAGGACCACATTCACTCACACTTTAGACTGAGTTTATGCATTGTTTTAAAGATTTGCTCTAATAAAGGTATGTAGAAAAAGTTTCTTTCCAACTCTGAATTTGTCAATTTTTCACTAAGAAAGAGTGTTGTCACTAAGTAATAGGGAAATTAAGAACTAACTATGGAAAAAGGAACTATGTAGAGAAATATAGTAGACAGTATAAAAGGGAAATAAAACTGCTATAAAGGTAAGATTACAAGGTGATGTTTCTCTACAATGAGGAACTTCCTCTATTTTCAAAAATAAAAATAAATCATTTAAAAAGAGAAATACCCACATGGATATGTTCCTGAGACTTTCAAAATATATAGTGTACTTGTGTGTGTGTGTATGTGTGAGTGTGTATATTCTCTGATCTATCTATCTATATGTAGATATATATATATATATATATATATGTGTGTGTGTGTGTGTGTGTGTGTGTGTGTGTATTCTAAAATATAAATTCTCAGATTATATCAAATATATAATATCTCAATTCACACAAAAACTCTGAAGTAGGTATAATTCTATAATACAGGGCTCAGATAAATTATGTAATTTTCTCAAAGCAAAACTAAAATCCAAACCTAGCTTTGATTGGCTTCAGTGTATCGCATTGTTTCACACATAATGATCACAGAAACTATAACAAGAACATACAGGATTACAAATTATATTTCTTTAAGATGGGGGAGGGTCTCCTTCCATTTTCAAAAATAACAAATCATTTACAGACAAATCAGGATGTGTTCCTCATTCTTTCTTTTCCAACTAAAATTCAATATACATACAACTTATTTAAATCACCAAATATCACTGTGTGCAAGGTTCTCAAATTCGACATTTTTACTACATTTAAAAAAAACGTACCACTTGGCTGAATACTGGCTCAGAGAATTATCTAAATGGTCCATTTGTTTGGTGTTTGATAGCAGAACATTTTTACATCTTAAAAATTGCATATATTCTGGATGCACATTGTAAATCTATAATATGAGCCAATTATTTGAAAGGATATATTGAATTATCTGAAAGGGAGAGGAACAAAGAGAACCTCTACTATTTTTATTATGTTTTCATACTTAAGCGTCTTGGTGTTAACACGGATATCCATGCGTTATTCTCAAAGCCTTTTTCCATACCTAAAATACTTCATAAGGAAGTTCATTAGCCAGACATGGTGGGGCATACCTGTAATCCCAGTGACTCAGAGGCTGAAGCAGGAGGATCACAAGTCCCAGGGCAGCCTCAGCAACTTAGGCACTAAGCAACTTAGGGAGACCCTGTCTCAAAATTAAAAGGAGGGGGGATGTGGCTCAGTGGTAGGTTACACCTGGGTTCAGTCCCCAGTACCAAAAACAAATAAATAAATTGTAGTGGTAGGTTATTTGTGATTTAATATCATGTTGCAGAAAATCCAAACTGAAAACAAAACAATCTGTAAAGTTTTCATTTCTTCACCCAACTGCTATTTTCACCTTCAGCATGGTCTTCTAGTAGCCATTTGGTTGAGGAAGGGGAACTGAGTAGAGGGTGGTATAGACAGGTACAACCCCCTCCACACTGAACTCTATAAATGGCAGGCCCCTTTAACATGTATCTTCCAAAGGCTTGATAAAAGAAATTAAAAAGGTAAAGAGAATCTTTAAATTACTATCAGTACACAATTAAATAGAGTTATTATTCCTCATTTTTACAGCTCTTAGAGGTTAAGAGTGCTAAGGTTCAGAATGTTGTAAGGGTTGTAAACAAAACAGTAAGGGGTGGGGAGAAGGAGAGAGGAGGAAATAAATAACAAGGAAAATAAAATAAATTCTGAGAGTTCTTGAAAATAATTTGAAACAGCTGGTCCAATATTGAAAATTGAGAAATATATGAATATATGGTATAGATATTCTTTTAACTAAACATTCTTTAGGGTCTTCTTTCGATGGTTTCTGAGAGTTACCAAGAATAACTGAGACTAAAATGTCCACAACTTTTTGGAGTATGTCATTTGCTATTACTCCCATGACAAACTG
The DNA here is from genome assembly GCF_964194105.1 of Spermophilus citellus. Lineage (NCBI taxonomy): Eukaryota > Metazoa > Chordata > Mammalia > Rodentia > Sciuridae > Spermophilus > Spermophilus citellus. Next base: position 41,170,064 of record NC_138195.1, read on the forward strand.
ATTCAAATGTATCAGCTTAAAACAACACGAATTTATTATCCCACCTTTCCTTAGGTCAGAAGTCTGGGTGAGTTCAGCTGTTTCCTTAGCTCTGGAACTTAAAATGCCAGATCAGGATGTGAGCCAGCCAGGGCTTGGGGAAGAATCCATTTCCACAGTCATCAGAATGTTGACTGCCATGGGTCATTCTTAGCTTCCAAAGGACACCTACATTGCTTGACTCGGGATCCCCCCCTCCAACTTCACAGGCAAGAGCAGTGGATACAGTCCTCACTCTGAATCTCTCCAACTTCCTCTCTGACTAAATTGGCTTTCTAATTCTGCTCTTAGAAGAACTTTGGTAATTAAAATGATCCCACCTGAGTGATCCAAGATAATTTCCATCACCCCCTTTTTTAAAAAAGTCAATAGATTAATAATAATTCCATCTGAAAAAAAAATCTCCTTAAAACAATTTTTTTTTTTTTTGAAACCAGGAATAGAAATTTTAAAGGGACATCTGAACTCTGCCTACCACAAAGTGTGCCCACCAGGTTCAAAGAGATTGGAATTGCAAGCAATAGGCACCACCTGAAGAGAGATTTTCCTGGAGAAATTCCTCTAACACCCCCTTTATAAATAATGAACACATATACAATGCAGCATTCAATCGCTTATTCTTTTCAATAAGCTGCCAATTAGAAACGGCATTTAATTTATATTTTCACAATCTGTAAAACATAAAAAGTTTCTCTAGATGAAGTGCTCTCAAACATTATTTGATTACTCTAGTGGATAACTTCATGGCTAATGATAAATCTTTTTTGTTAGGAATTTCAGTTCAGAATGCTTTTGTTTGCATTGTTTTGTGTTTTTAAACAGGTCATGGGTTCTTGGGAGAAGCTGTTTGTTCAAGAGGAAAAAGATATTCTTTGATTACAATTAGAGATGTGTCTTTGTAGAAAGCAATTATCGTAGGTTAAATAACAAATTATAAATTCAAGTATTCTTAAGTATTTACTAGAGAAACATTACTTTAACTGTAATTCTTCTGGAAATTAACCCCATAAGAAATTTTATTGAAACAAGAATTGGGTTACTATGATTAAAAATATCATGCAATAATAAGATCACAAAATCTGACCCATATTTGTACAATTGCTGAAAATCATTTATTGAAATTGTCTTATTAATATTTGAATTGGAGTGAATTAGGTTACTTATTATAGGATTTATGTATTACCCAAGAAAGGGAAAAAAACAACTTTTTGAAGTATCAAAGATATTCAAATAAATTTTTTTTTTCTTTTTAGTATTGGGGATTTAACCCAGGGTTGCTTTACCTCTGAGTTACATGCCTAACGTCCCTCTTTTTTTTATTATTTTTATTTTGAGATAGGGCCACACTAAGATGCTGAGGCTGGCTTTAGACTTCCAACCCTCCTACCTCAGCCTCCTGAGCTGTGTGGGATTACAGGCATGCTCCACTGCACCTGCCTTACACTAAGTTTTGCTATTGAGTAGTATGAGTTCTTCAACTTTGTTCTTCAGTATTGCATTGGTTATTCTTTATCATTTGGCTGTTCATATAAATTTTCAAATCATCTTATTGATATCTACAAAATAGTTTGCTGGGATTTTGCTTGGGGCTGCATTGAATAAACTTGGGAAAAATTAACATTATTATGATGTTGAAATTACCAATTTATTAATATATTTACTTAGATATTTCTTATATTAATTATTTTCATCAGTGTTTTATGGTTTTCTGTATAGATCCTATACATTTTTGTTAGATTTATACTTAAGTACTTAATTTTTATAGAGTTGTTGTAGAGGGTATTGAATTTTATTTCATGTTTGCTGTACTGGAGATTGAACCCCTGGTCCTCTACACTGAGTTATAACATCAGCACTTTTTATTTTATTTTATTTTATTTTTTTTTATTTTGAAGCAGTGTCTTCCTAAGTTGCTTAAGGACTCACTCAGTTGCAGATGCTGGATTGAATTTGGAATCCTCCTTCCTGTCTCAGCCTCGTGAGTCACTGGGATTACAGGCATGTGCCACACCATGCCTGGCATTAAAAAAAAAAAAAAATCTGTCTAATGTTCCAAGTTCTTGCTATGAATGCAACTTAAGCAGAATCAACACATTTTTGAAAGGATGAAAATGATCAATTTTTAAAGTATTTTTTTTTTATTCTCTTACTTTTCCCACTAAATTCTATGTAAGTGTAATTACTGTGATGAAAATGCCGTTAGTCACTGACCTCCACAAGAGTAGTGACAGGGTCTGTGCTTCACGTATCGTTCGCTGATAAACAGAAGTGACTGAGAACACAGGACTCTGAAGTCAGACTGCTTGAATTTCAATCCTGTTTTGTCGCATATTACCCGAGTGGCCTGAGGCCAATTATTTCAGCTTCCATCAGACAAAATAGGAATAACACGAGTGATGATGCCAGGCAGGTCTTTTGATGGTGGAAACTGAATCAATCAAGCCAGTGAATATGCAGGCAAGGCTTTTATGGGATCTTCCATTTAAGAAGGGAGATATACTTCTGACAAAAAGTCAGGGTGGCTCCCAGATTTAAAGAATGGAGTCGGTTTCATTGGTTACTTGCAGGGGTGCATGTGCTAATTGGCTTTAGGAGTACTCAAGCATTTTGCCCTGTGCTAAAGATAAGTTACTTCATCTGATCTGACCTCAATGATGCAAAGCTGATGCTGGTTGAGTGTGGAATAAACTAAACCTCCTGAAGTTTGCCAGGTCCCAGAAGTACATCTGCTCTTTGTCCTTAAGGTGGTCCCAGTCTCAGTAGTATCTACCCCCTAAGGTTAGATAAACAAAAACATACAGTTAGGCAAGTGCTGGGCACTTGTAAAGGCTTAATAAATGTTAACGATTATTCTTAAAATGATTTCCATTATTAGGATACAAACTCTGTCTGTTGTATTCTGCTGCCTTTCCTATCCTCTACAACAGACACTAGAATGGCAATGTGTAAATCAATGGAAGTGTAACTGATGTGATTCTGCAATCTGTATACGGGGTAAAAATGGGAGTCCATAACCCACTTGAATCAAACTGTGAAATATGATATATCAAGAACTATGTAATGTTTTGAACGACCAACAAGAAAAAAAGAAAAAAAAAAAGGATACAAACTCTGACAGAGATCTACACCCTTCAGATGTAGAACATGGAAGTGGTCAGCTTTGGCCTTAATAGAACTGTCTGTGGTCAGCTAGTTGATCATCAAGAGAACATAGGGGAAGAGGATCTATACTTCTGGCCAGCTATGGGTGCTACATAGACACTTTCATGTTATATCCTTCATTCTGCCCTTGGTCATTTACTTTTTCATCAAAAAATTAATGATCACCTATAATGTTTCAGGCTCTGTATGATGGAAATACACAGATAAACATGAAATTTTCTATCCTTATGGAGTTCACACAGTCTTACAACCGTATAATGGCAGCCCCAAGCTATCCTTACCTTTGACTCACTACTTTGAATTTAAAAAGAAAGCCACTTTTCTATTTGAAGTAATAAATTTGCAGAAATGTTGAGAATTCCATCATGAAAGTCAAAAGGTTGTCAATGTTTGGGAAACTATCAAAATTTTCCAAATTCTTCTTACTACACTGTCACTCACATTTGCATTGAAATGGAAAGATTAAAAATAAAACCATGGAGAAAATATATTGTGTCTCCAGTTCCTCCTAGATTTTTGTTTATAGAAAGGACAGTAAACATAAATTACCTCTTTATTTCCATATACCCCCAAAGACTCTCCATCACTTCTGGCTTTCCTTATCCTACTCACCACTGACCACTATCTCAACACCAGATGCTGTACCAACTCGGCTCTACTACTTTCAATTTTGGTTCAAAAATATTCAAAGGAGTCCTTTAGGAATATCAGTTTGGATCCATCCCCTCTCCTGTAGTCTATATATTAAGGATCTTAGAATTCCAGATGTGGAAATGTAATACCTAATACAATTATTTTATTTTTCTTGTACAGTTTTTCCAAGGCTACATGAGTGGTGAGTTGCAAAGCCAGAACCAAAATCTAAATTCTTCTCCTATTTCAACTTCTTTCCACATTAGCATGTGTTCCTATTGGATTTAATGGTCATTTATTATCGTGGAGGATAGATTCTAAACTAGTGATTTAATCCACAACTAATGAGGCATTAAATGTCCACAGCTGAAAACAAATAGTATGCAGAATATTTGAAAACCGAATTTATCATCATTTAACACTACTTTAATCAGATTATATCATCACCTTTGTTTATACATTCATCATGCATATCTCTTTGTTAAAGGTTTATACTCATTGAATCATTCACATTACAAACATTAGTGAAATTATAATCTTAACTTTGGGGTTGATGTAGCTAAAAATTTCTGGGAAAATAATAAAATATTCGTTAAATGTTGCTAAATTACAAGTGGTTCTATGTTGTGTTTTAAAACAATCTATATTACAACATTGTAAAAGTAATGACCACAAAATAAAATAAAGCAACGTCTTAAAAAACCAGGTTTGCCTGGGTATTGATTTTTTTTTAATATACAAAATTCCTAGTCACTTCTTTATTAAGAATCTCTTTATTGCTAGAAAATAATATGTTTAAGCCTTTGATTTTTTGATAATTAAACTCCTACAATTAGATATATCAAATACAGCTACATCATTAAAGGGTATAGTGAAAGCTACATATGAACACCATTATATTCATCATTTACTATTAAACTACACATGTGAATAAAAGAGGGGAATTTTTCTGTTTCAAGCACATTGTCTGGCTTATTTGGAGTGTTAGATTAGAAGTCCAATGCCAATTTGATTCTTACCCTTGTAAACGTTTTTGCATTCTGTTAGTAAGTTACAGGTTTTATGCTGGAATCTCATAATGATGTCTCATAATGATGTCCTGGTGTGAGCATTCTTTATTTTTAACTCAGGCCTTGGTCAAGTTTTTTGATCCATAATCCCAGGTATTTAGCTCAAGGGAATATATTATTGCTGTAATTATTGCTTCTCTTCCATCAATTAATTTTATTCTGGAGATTTTATGTGCTAGAGCTTTGCATCTAAATTCCATGTATCTAATATTTATTGAAATTTCCTATAAATTTCTTATTTTTAAACTAAGGTGTGGGTTTTTTTTTTAATCTTTAAAACAATGGTTACTTTTCTTTCAGTTTTCATGCCTTTGGTATTCAGTGTATCAGTAATTAAGGGCATGGGTTCTGCATGTAGGTCTTTCTGGAGACTTGGCAATTTACTAGTTATTTAACCTTGGGGAAGGTATATTAGCTATGCCTCCATTTTCTTACCACACAGAGATAAAAGTAACAGAAATTTCGTAGTATTGTTGTGAGGATTGAATGAGTTGATATATATGCAATTCAGAGAACAGTAAGTAGTGAGTAGTAAACTTTCAGCAAAATTACACTATTGATCATTTAGCAGTATGCTTTTCTACAAAGTGGAGAAATAAAAGCTTCCTCAAATATCAAGAGGACTCTAATTAGAATTTTAAAGAATTATTTTCTAGTTACCTAAAACATGTAAGTTTCACTGGAATCATCTCCTCTGATACCCGGCTTTCCACTAACTTTCCCTAATTATGGGTGATACTTCACTATCTGTCTATATTTCTGGGAGCAGGCCTAGATCGCCCACTCAGTGGCTGATATGGGTCCTATATACATAGGCTACCTTTTGACGTAATTACAACACTCATTGCATAAAGAGGATCAGAAAGGCTGTTTTTTTCCCCCCAGGTGTGCACTCATGCAAGGGATTATCCTGACATATTTCTCTAAAAGAGAATAACAAAGGGAGATAGAAAAAACTCCAGCTGAATGCAGAATGTTGGTGACACCAATAGGAAAAAGCACCAGGGAAAACTTTGGCTCCTCTGTAGAGGTCTGGTAAATTTTAGAAGTTCTATTACATGATTCTGACACTGCCACTCCTCCAAATGGAGGTTGAATAATGTGGTTTCCCAAGCATGGGATTTCTTCAGTTTTTCTCAGGATGGTCCTACTTGGCTTATATTTAGTATAGCAAAACCCCTATCAGATCCTTAGGTAAACCCTAACTATCTGTTTCTTTTCCTTTTTAAAAAGAGTAAATTCCTAAAAAAAAGTCTGTTTTATTGATGTCATTCTTCCTTATTTTTTAGCATTGCTACAGATTTATTTTGCTCATTTTGTGCTTCTTTAGTCATTTCCATGAAATTAGAGTGTGCAAGGAAAGAAAGAAAACAGGTTGGTTAATTTCCCAAGCTCAAGCTAGAAATCCTACTTTGAATCTTGAAAATAACCAAAATGTTCGTTCTTTGGATGACAGGTGAATTAGCTGAGCAGCAGATCTACAAAATAATGCCATGTTAAATAGCTTATTTAGCTAAAATGATGGAAAGTAAATGGCTGTCAACATGATTAAAATTATTGGCATTCTAAATTTAATTGAGAGCTGTGTTCTTTTCCTGCCTCCTCAAACTTCTAACCACTTAATTAGTAAGATTTATTTTTAGTTCATCTCTAAAATTTCTCTGTTCATGATCAAGAGTAGTGGTGTAGATGCCTCCTAAAAGTAGACCTTCCTGAACCATTTTTATTGGCACAGATGTCAATTATGTGACTGTTGGGTTTACAGCTTGCCTTCCCAATTATATTATCTTCAAACAAATATAAAAATAGATTTACAGTCTTGTATGTAGGCCCATGAATATCATGAAGAACATGTCATCAGAAAGAAAAGGCCAAGCCAGTCAGGAATTCAAATCTAAAAACACAAAGATCACACCTGTAAAACCAAAGGGACCAAAGACAGGTACAAGATTTCACAGTTATCATTTACATAAAACCAATCATGTCCATACCTTTGGCAAAAACACTTAATATAATGGAAGGATTTATTTCCTGTAAACATAAATAATGGCTATTTGTATATGTTAGATTTAGCACTTTTATTATACACACACACACACACACACACAAACTGCAACTTATTCCTTCCAGCTTATGAAATGAACTGGAAAAAAATATTGGCACAGAGAGAGAGGTTAGACTGACTTGTTCTGGTGTAGGCAGGTTGTCAAAATCGCAACTGGCATGAGAAAGGTAGAACTTTCAAGTCTGTGTAGTGAAGAAAGCTCTACAGCCTCCTCCCCAGTGTCTCTGAGGTCAAATGTTGTATACCCCAATCTACTTCCTGAAATTAATAGCCAGGTGTTATGCTAGTTACTGTACCTTAATCATTAATTATGGTACTGGCAGCAGGATAGAAAAAAAATACTAGTACACATGAGCTAGGGTGATAAAGAGAAATCATCAATCATGAATGACAGGAAAGCCAAAGGTACCCTCGCTCTGCCTGAGACACTCTCATCTGTACGTCTGCGGATCTCTTTTCTATCAAACTTCAAACATCATAGACATTGTTTATTACAGTTGTCTCTCTATAACAAAAAGCTGTGGCCATAGGATACAGATAGATGAAAATGCAATAAAATGCATTCTTCAGTAATGCTCATATTAGCCAGGTGGTACACCAGGACTTAGTTGAAATTAAAGGAAATTTCACCAACTAAAGTTTAGACTAGTCAAGAGTTATGATTCCTTCAATACATGAATAAACTACAGCAATAATGGAGTGTAGAGTCAACAGTTAATACTCACACTGGCGCACAGTTTGTAGGTGAAACCCAGTTATCCCTATGATGTTCATTCTGCCTCAACTTCTGTCAAAAGCCCGTAATGCAGCTTATCATTGTACTCAGCATGATCAAGGGAAGACAAGATAAGTCTATAAACGTCTGTCTTCTTAGAAAGTAATATGAGATTTTAAGTAATAGTGACAATAAAAACAAAATATGTTTTCCCCTGCCACTTCTGATTACTTGTGTTCCGTCAACAATAAGGATAAAGAAGAAGGAAAACCTGTAGGACTAATTACAACTAGAATCTAGGCTATCTGCTACCTGACCTACTAGTTCCCTCATCTATGCTTTCTACTTACCTAATTTTCCAGACTTAGAATGCCTTTACCAGCCTTTCACTAATTCCATTCTATAGCCAATTCAGGATACCTCACTGCATGTATTCTGTACTCAAAGCAGAGCTAATCTGCACTTAACAACAGAAAGGGGCAAAAGGAAAAAAATAAATGGTCTCTGCCCTTAAATTGTTTAGAGTCAATTTGTTTATAGATGTATTATGTAAAGAATCACAACAGAGGAGGCAGTGAAAACGGTATGTTAGATAGACTGGAAGGTCATATAAGTATTCTTGGGTGTCTTTTGGATCTGTGTCTTGAAGCCTGACTACCTGGTGAGCTGGCTGCCATATTAGAAAGGATTAGTCAGCCCAGTGAACTATCATTTGTAGTCCTCTACTTCTTTTACTACTAATTGCTTAGTTAAAAATGTATTCTTCCCAAAGAGTAGAGCCCTCTTTAATCAAGGGTATCAAAATGCACCAAGAAGTGTATGTATGTATTAGTTTTGTGTGTTTGATATGAGAGAAGCAAAGAATCAGGAAGAGAAGTGCATGAAAAATGAATGGTAAATGGTGTCACAAAAATGACTTAATCAAAAAATGTGGTAGAAAGGGTGAAAGAATTGATGAGAGATAAAGCTACAGAATGGGAAGACCATGTCATGAAGTTTCTCATGTTTCCCTAGGGATTCTGGTGAAGGCACATTTGATTCACTGAAAGATGTAAGTAAAGGCATGATATGATCAATATTTAGTTTTCAAAAGATTACTATGGATGCTTAGAGAGAACATCTAGGAGGTGAATAGGATGGAGCTAGTAGAGCCAAGGGGTTCGTGTAATAATCCAAATGAGAGGCCATGAGACCCCAGACTGGCAGTTAGAAATGCAAAGTATGGGACAGATGTGAAAGACACCAAGAAGACAAAATCAGTATTGGTTCTTGGGAATTAACGAGTATAATCATGAGTGATTTTCAGGATAATAGTGTGGGCATTTTAGAAGTTGGTATTTAATTCCCTCAACTGGAAAATAATGCAGTGTAAATAAAAGATGAAAGTGGGGAACATTTTTAAAATTTAAATATATAAAACTCAAGGTGTCTGCAGAACTTTTAAATAGAGATGTCTGTAGGGAGTTAGAAATAAGAATTCGTAGAAATAAGGGTATACGCTGGAGAGAAAGATGGGTCAGCAGTAACTGAGGGCATGAGGTGGGGTGATCATTTCAACAAGACTTGCCTGAGGAACTTTATACATGCCAACAGATTTTATTTTAACCACAAATATCATTAGTTTTTATCTCCTATATTTCTCCCCTTAATGGATATCATATAAAAATATACCCCCTTTCACCAAAAAAAAAGTGTTAAAAGTAACCTAATGGGCAAAGTAAATAGAACAGTAAAGATAAAACTGGACTGTGATTCACACACAACACACAAACCACTCGATACGGTTTCTAAGATAGGGACACACTTTTCACTCCAGATCTTCAAGCAGCAATGCAAAGGGGGAAATAACAAATTATGTATTTAACACTCATAAAATAAAAGTAAACCAAGCTCTCAAAACCCCAATTATTTATGCTACTTGGAGCTGAGAAAAACTTCTCCTGAGGGTTATCATAAGAAAAGCTGTATAATTTAATGAGAAGTATTCTTAATAACATCCCCACAGTTAATAAAGTATACTTATGTCATTATTATTATTGTTGTACCTATCATTGTAGAATGATGGTACAACAGCAAAGAAGAGAAATTGTAATTAAGAAGATGAAAAAAGGCAAAATTTGTGTGATTACAAATAGATTCAGGTGGATTATTGGCATGTGTGAATGCACAGACACAATTCCTTGAATTATTTATCTGTAATACCTAGAATGTATTTTATCTCCAAAATTAGAATGATATATCCTCATCTACCCTATCACTATTTAATTTCTACAATCTTACTCAAGATGCATTCATTTGTTCCTTCAATATTCAACAACTTTCTGAACTAAAAAGCCATAAGAGAAGTGACACTATTTTGTTAACTCCCCTAAATCCATTGGTTTGGATGATACCTAGAAATGAGTAGTTATTCAACAATTATTTTGAATAAATTAATTTAACAATCAATTTAATAAATAAGCTATGTGATGAGACTAGCAATGTATAATAAATAGGAGCTAATAACCTAAATACTGTACACAAGAGGTGATAATTACTTTCAGTAAGTTTTGAGTATCTATTTGAAGATAGGCACTTTTTTCCCCACTTTTTTAAAATTTATTTTTTATTTGTTATTTTTAGTTATACAGGACAGTAAAATACATTTTGACATACATACATGAAGTATAATTTCCCATCGTGATTGTACATGATGTGTAGTTTCATTGGTCATGTATTCATATATGAACACAGGAAAGTTATGTCCGATTGATTTCTACTGTCTTTCCTATTCCCGTCCCCCAGATTACAATAACCTTGCTCTGAATTCCAACAATTTAAAACTGGAAGCTAATAATTATATTACTAACAGGAGTGTATGGTTTAGAAGATGAAATCTAACATACCTTTATTGACTCTTGGGAAAAAAATCAGATTAGAATGGTTGATCTGAAAATGGACTTACCCAGCAAACTATATTCAAAAGAAAAAAAGAAAGCAAACAATATTGGTGGGTATCCTGGCCTAAATAAAGTGGTTGGTTACTGCAAGCCTCCTCAATCACCTTAGGCTATGTAACATAGAACTTTTACCATCTTCAGCTGCTAAAAGATTTAATAAGAACATGATGTACTGAACCTTTCATTTAGCGGGCCAACCCAACATTCTAAATGAGATTAAATGCTTGCAAGTAGTTGGAGGAGGAACTGTGGGAATTTCTTAAAAGATTTCCTCTCTTCCTATTCCTCTGATTTTAAACGAAAACTGATTTTTTTTTTTCTTTTCATGTACACAGGGTATTTTTGAGGGGTGGCTTGTTTTTATTTCCTCTGAAAAGGCTTTTCAGAGCTCTTAGATTTCAATGGAAATTTATAGCTGGGTGTTTGATAGCCAAAAGGAATGTGTTTCAATTACAGTCAAAATGGCAATTTTCCCCACAGTGGCACAGAAGCCTACTAGTAGAAGGCCACTGCAGCTAGCAACTGGCAGGACTGCTGGGTCCTTTTGAACTGAGTGTCAGCCCCACTTGTATGAGCCCAGTTTCTAACTGGCCCTGGAGGATGTTTATTTCTACTAAGTTTGAAAGAGTGTGTCAGCTCTTCAGCTTTAATACAAATTTCTCCAGAATTACCCATCTGCTTATTCTTGTAGAATTCAGGAAACATCTATAAAATCTAGAAGGCTCTGACTCATTGTCTGTATAGGGACAGCTTTGGAAATGATCCAGACCCTATCAAATCAAGTATTCCTTCAGTTTTTCCTAAATCAATTGGTCTTTGTATTTGGGGGTTATATAAATGCATATGTATAATAATTAAAATAAAATAAAGAAATGCTTTCATGTAAGAATGAATGTAAAACAAATCTATAGGCTATTTCCCCAAAACTGAGCCTCTGGAGGCAGATTAGAACATTTTTTGAAAGGTAGAGTGGAAAAGAAGAAAGAAGTAGAGAGAAAGAATGAATCTAATACAACATGCTTGGTACACAAAAACAAACCAAGTTTAGTGACATGTTTTTTTCAGAAAACTGTCACTAAATCATTGAATTATCTATGAACTATCTGTGAATCCCGGTTAAATTCTCATTTCCCAGCATACACATAGTAAAGCACTGTCACTAATAAAATAAAAAAATTATATAAACAATATATAGAAAACAAAACTGAAGAATGAACTGAAACAGGAGTGAAAAGAACTAAATCAAGACCAATGCTCATTTGCTCAATTCCTTCCCTTTTCTATGCCTCAGATTTTGCTTCTGAAATGGAGATCTTTATAATCCCTACCCTCCTTGCTTCCAGAGGTTGTGCAGCAAATGAGAAAATGAGTATGGATCTATCATTACCAATTGTTAAAGAGCTACATAAATATTTATGATTTAGGAAGTTATTTAACTCTATGACCTCCATATATTCATCTGTTTGAAAAAAAAAAAAAAAAAAAGCTCTGAAGCTCTGACACTGGCCTGCCTATACTCAGAGTGATCTTGTAAAAAATCAAGTAAGGTGATGCCAGTAACATGCTTTGAAGTGTATGGTGTAAATAAGCATTTAACTCCCAAACCTATTCAAATAACAACATGAAGAAAATGATTATGATTGACAGAAATGCCAAAACTTCAGACTTACTCTATAGTCCTAGAAAATAAAGCTGGTATATATGAAAAACTACTAATAATATTAAAATTTTCACCTCTTAAAGAAAATGTAGATTAGCAGCAATTTCCATTATTGAAAGTACAGAACATTAACTACTGAAACTATTACAAGTGGTTAGAAAACAGTGAATTAATTGTAATACCTTCCCAAAGGAGGTAGAAATATACCATCATTACTTTGAGAGTAAATTAGACTGGGAACAGTAGGTTAGCACACAGTGCAGAGAAGCAGTACTTCAGTGGTAGCAAAGTAAACCAAATGACACTGCAGATCTTCCCCCATTTTTAATGTTTGACAGGTAAAAATACTTGCATTAAAGCAGTAATGTTCTATGGAAGTCATCTCCGTGGGAATGCTAAAAGTTTTAATACTATTTAATAAGCATCACACTATGAGAGCATATTTTCCTTTTCAAGTATAATTCATTCAAGTTTGAGGGAACTGTTAAATTGTTGTACTTGGCAAAATCTTAAATGACAGATGGATATAAACAAAAGAAATAATTTTATATTTTGGGCTGCTTTGAAGGAAGATAGGAAATTTGGAGTAAGCATGGGAATTCAGGATAACCTAAATCCTCTTGGTACATTGCAAAGGCAGGGTAGATAGGAGAAGACATAAATGTTTTGAAATAAAGGAATTTTCCCTAACTAAAATACACACGGTGTTTTCACACACACATGCACGCACAGTGGAATTTGGCCAGTGGAAAAATTTATATGGGGCTAGAGATCTAAGGTATGCCTTCTAAAAACAGATGTGTCAATGACTAACCTGTAGTGAGTTGAAGTTCGTATAATTTTGTCCCATGTCGTCTATTTCTATATCTATTTCTCAGTTGTAGGGGACGTAATTTTATCAGGATAGTTGTTCTATTTAGCTTATCACCAAAGGGGAAGCTGGTTCTTTTAGCTTCTAGAAATGAAGGCCAAAGGTGCTGCTAAACATCCCACAGACACATGACAGTCCCACCCACATATAAGAATTATTGGTAAATACTGAGGTTGAGAAATCATGTTTTACACTAAAGCTATACTGTCAGTAAAGTAAATAAGGAGCTAGTGATCCTCAGCATAAAAGCAATGTAAAAAAGTCAATATTTTATTAATATTATTGTTACTGCTTAAGCTTCTTTTCCAACTAAGTTTTCTTTTAATTATAAAGCATTTGGCAGAAAAGTAAGACTTATTTCTATAATAGGCTTAATGGCTTTCTTTTAAGCGGCCTTTTTCTTCAATTAATTAGCATTTAGCTGCTTTCTTCTAATGAAGGCCAAAAAAAAAAAAAAAAAGAACTATCTCCTTAAAATTCTCAGAAGTTACAAAACTCAACAAGAATATTAAAATTTCCTGATAAGGAAAGTGTAACACAGAGATTCAGTAAGTATTTTCTCTCTCAGGAATATTATTTATAAACATTTCTTGGAAGTATGAAATAAAATTAAAAATGTACATGCACAATTCTTGAGGCTACATATGCTATTAATACTTAAAATAGAATTTTAGTCCTGGAGAAATTTTTACTATATATGTGGATGAAGATGAGTTAGCTAAGAGCCAAGGCCATACAATGAATCAATCAGATCTAAATCCCAGATCTCCTCATGCCCAGTTGCTGAATTGATTCCTGTTTATCACACAAAACAACCTACATAGCCAATAAAACTTTCTAAAAAAGCAATGGAGTTTTTATTCTCAAAAATTTATAATGGTATTATATGAACAGTCAGAATTGGTGTGAATTATTATAAAACATTGCCTTGTAACTAAAGGTTATTGGATTTGCCACATAGAATAAAAATACAAGAACTGTCATTTATTGGTAATTATTTAATAGTAAAAATGTGACAATTTTAAAACATTATATTTTTCCTAAAACATTTCTTTTATAATCTCTATTGACATTTAGAAAAAATAAATAAAAGAAAGCAATAACCTAGATGCAATTCATAGATTTTCTATCATAGCTAATATTTTATGTTTTACAAATTGTTGGTTTGAATTATTGCATTTACTACATATAAAAACAGGAAATTTCTAAAAGAAATTAGTAAAATGAAATATTCAGAGGAAAAACAGAGATATATACAATATTCTTAAAAGAACTATGTTTTTATGTTTGCCAATGCAAAGAAGATCCAAAAAATTGATCAAGAACAATTTTTGTACAGTATATCTATAGATTTCTCTACCAAGACTGAAGTATGGATTGCCTAGATATTTGGTTTCATCTCCTCACATCAGTATTTTCTGAGATTTTGAACAATTTATTTAACCTCATTGCTATTTCATTCACCTAACTATAAATAGAGGAATTTAAATGGAAAGATGTACAACCCCCCAACCAGCTCTGAGTTTTTTTATGCTTTTATAAAACTCTGAGTACACGATCTTTTTATGTGCATATAGGATATAATATTCTACAAATTTCCTATCTGAATTTAAATCAGTACAAATTATATTTTGATGGAAAATTCATCTCAAACTAGCTATAAAAACTAACTTAGAAAAACTAACTCCAACTGATGAAGATATTATATGACTTGTCTTCCATGAAGCATCAACCATCATGCAGATCCTGCACCAGGGATTCAAATGGCATCCTTGATATTGGGTTTCTCCCCTTTTCTCAACTCTTTTTAATTCCATGTTATTTAAATGCATTCTCTCTCTCTCTCTCTCTCTCTCTCTCTCTCTCTCTCTCTATATATATATATATATATATATATATATATATATATATATATATATATAGTAATTATTTGTTCCTCTGAAAACATTCTATGTGTATTCAAATTTCAGTAGAGAAAGGGAGAGAAAGAGATGAGCCTGTATTTTCTTCTCCCTACTCTCTTAGCAAAAGTGTTCTGCTTTCTAGTTTTCTTTTGTTCTAATTAAATCAAAGAACCAGTGACTACAGTTAGGAAAAAACAAAGGTGTGGTGACATGTTCTTTCCTAGAATCAGAAATTAAGTAACTGTGAAGGTTGTTCTTGGATCAACAGGAAAGCATGATGTATATTTTTTAATTAAACCAAAATAGCATAAAGTGAAATAGACAGATGGAGATAAACCAAATGATGCTGATGCCATTTGAGTCCCTGGAACAATACCAAATGAAGACTGAGACCTTATGGAGGACAAAAACCTTTTATTTGCATAAGGTGCTTTGAGCCCCCACCCCCTGTCATAACATATGTAGTACCAACTGAATTAAAAATATAAAGTACTTTTTAAATTGTGAGATAATTATTTCCTATATTCAGATCAATGAAAGTTCTTTAGCTCAAAAAACTTGATGATAGTGGAACTAATCTGACTAAACTTTCCTACATACGTAAATGAATACACCACTGTAAATCTCCACATTGTATACATTCACAAGACTGGGATCCTAATTAGATTAAGACAATATCCCATGCTTCTATAAATATGTCAAAATAGATTCTATTGTCATGCATAACTAAAATGAACAAATGAAAAGAAAAAAATTTGATGAAATCTTTGACATATCTTGTACTTAATAGGCACTCAGTACATACATGTTGTTTGATACAATTTAATGAATATAAGATTAAAAGAAATCTGTATTTTCCATGTGAATATATACAACTAAGAAGAAAGTGAGAGGATACCAGGTAGAGATGATCAAAGCATGATGTATGTATGAAAATATTACAAGGAAACCCATTAATTTGTGCAATATGCACTAATAATTATAATAAAAATGAAAAATGAAATCATATGGGAAAAAGAGGAGAAATCACAAATAATGTGGGGAATAATCAAAGGAGGTGATATATTTCAAAGGTAAAGACCTCAAGACATGTAATTTTGCCCTTCACTAAGAAACTTAGAGATGACCTCAGGTTTTTGAAGACTTCCCCTTTATCTTCTCCAGGCAATCCATTTCCTCTCTGAGAACATCAGGTAGTGCATACCCATTCTAATGTGGTAACAATATTTTGAGGAATACATCTCGGTCATCTTTTTCTCCTATTTCCATAGAATGCAAGCTCTGGGACTTCAGAGGTCTTTGTTTTATTTACTAATATATAGCCTACTTTACTCCCTAAGTCTCTAGAAAATCGAAGAACATAGCAAAACCACTGAATGGATTTATAAACCAGTGGTAAAATGAAGAAAAGGCCAAGGAGAACATGCATCTTTTTTCCACCTCCTTTCTCATCCTAAAAGTGCTGATCCTCTTCACTTGTATTTATGCATTATAAACATAACATTTAATGTCAGATCCCAAGGTTTGGAAGGCATCAAAGACTGTGATTATCTTCTGGAAACTTTATCCTCATGAAAGGGGACCATCTCTATTTTCTTTCCTGGCAATTTCACATATTTTATCATGTGGATGCTGAAAAAAAATAAATTAAGGGCAATAATATTATAGGATTTGTAGGATAACTTAAATAATTATGTTAATGTTTTTACACTTGCTGAGCTTGGAAGAGAAAGGAAAGGAAAGATTTTGTCAAACAAGAAGAGAAAAGCTGTTCTAGGAGTAAAAGATATTAGAAAGGGAAAGGCAATGGAAGAATAAAATAAAAATATCTGGGATTTATCGAGGCACAATGGTGCACACCTATAATCCCAGCAGCTCAGGAGGCTGAGGCAGGATGATGGCGAGTTCAAAGCCAGCCTCAGCAAAAATGAGGTGCTAAACAACTCAGCAAGACCCTGTCTGTAAATAAAATACAAAATAGGGCTGGAGATGTGGCTCAGTGGTTGAGGCCTCTGAGTACAAGCCAAGGTACAACACCCCCTCCCCCCACTCCCACCCCCAAAATATATGGGATCTCAAAGATTTCTGCAGCTACATTTTTACCTTCTGCCTGTTAGAGTCAGAATGGAATGGGACTTACATCACAGGATACAACATCGGGTGTCTCTTAGATATTTACATGAAGAAAAAATAGAGACCATGTCTGTGGTATGATCAAGTCATGTCACACCTATGATCAAATATAGTCAAGAAATTACCAGGGGATTAGAATAAAATCTCAATGACTCCTCTGACTATTTCCTTCTCCATCATTACCTATTTGCTTTGATTATATTCTAGTCATCCTGATCTTCTTTTTTACCTCAAGTTATGCTTATTTTCATCTCCTAGAATTTTTAAATGGGCTATTTCTTCTTTATGGAATGATTTCCCTCACTCTCCAAGTGGACCCATGAACAGCTCCTTCTCTCAATCTCACGGAGAAAATGAGGTCTCCTCCTCAGAGAGGCTTTTTCTGACCCTACATACAGGAGCCAATTCACTATTACACTCTATCACCTGGACTGCTTAATTTTTTCATCCCAGCAGAAGCTTTCTTGTTTATTTTTCTTTTCACTTACTGTCATATATATATATATACACACACACATATTTATAGATATATGTATATATAATCTTTTTTTAAAAAAGAGAGAGTGAGAGAGGAGAGAGAGAGAGAGAACTTTTAATATTTTATTTTTTAGTTCTCGGTGGACACAACATCTTTGTTGGTATGTGGTGCTGAGGATCGAACCCGGGCCGCACACATGCCAGGCGAGCGCGCTACCGCTTGAGCCACATCTCCAGCCCATATATAATCTTAATTTTAGATTATATATGTCATATGTACATATATAAGCTAAAATTAAAGCTATATAAGAGCATGTGCTAAGTGTCCATTTTTGTGTAATATTCCCAATATCTAGAAGAGTACCTGACACATAGTAGTAGATCAATTATTCTTGGAATTAAAAGTAGTTAACTAATTATTACTAATAATAAGGAATTCTGAGAATCTCAGGGCAGAGGGCCAATAGAGGACAGAGTTGCATCTGAAATTATCCGAATGAAAAGCAGTACAGAAAACCTTCTGAAACATGCTGAGTTGAAGCCCAATTATATATTGAGAGATTTTTATGTAGGGCCTCTGTCCTTTTAAAGAATTTGTTCATCTAGACAGTGGTCACATAAAACTCCAAAATTGGGGCTTTAAAAACAAAGCATCTAGGGGCTGGGGTTATGGCTCAGCAGTAGAGCGCTCGCCTTGCATGTGCAAGGCCCTGGGTTCGATCCTCAGCACCATATATAAATAAATAAAATAAAGTTAAGAAAAAAAAGCATCTATAAGAAATTGATTTTGGTTGGCTCCATTTGAAGTATTTTACAGTATCATAGTCATTTTTACCTGAATGAGGTTTACAGGGACTTTTAGCATAATTATCTCAATTATTTGTTAAAGTCAGTTACTATTAGTATAAGCAGAAGAAAATTGAAAGATGTGATATTAATTAGGTCATATTAAAATATTGTGGTCAGTTTTGGCTCAAGTGTCCTTGAAGCAATTTAAACAGATTAATAATTTTAACATCCTTAAGTTCTTTAATATATTAGTGAATATTGAATGTCACCTTACTTCTTTATGAGGAATCCCATAATTTTCTAAATCATAAATAACAAAGGACCCAATAAGACAATAGCTGCTGTTATTGAAAGGTAATAAGGAGAACCACACAGGAGAATGTAGTTGAGATTTCCATAACTTTCCAAAACTTGTGATCTAACCCCACAAACACAACTCAAAGAACATAAGAAAGGCATAATCTTTCAGATCTGAATTTCTCTACCATTGCTTTAAAACTTTAGGAAATTAAAAAGTAAAAATGGGGCAAAGATGATAGCAATAAAGCTGCCCAGGATTAAAAGACAAAACTGATGTTTTAGGCCCAGAGAAATTTATAAAATGGAAATTTGACAAAGAAATCTTGTTTTTTAAACCATTCTTCCAATGTGTCTGGTAGGGCCAATTTATAGACAAATTGATTTCATCTATAATAAACATGATTAACTGAATTCAAAATTCAATCCAAAATTGCAATGGTGTTTGTAATAATCAAGATTTATAAATCTCATGATTGTGATTGTAATAGTAGTGAAAATTAATATTTTCAAATAAGAATCATAGACAACCTGAAACAGGTGAATATAACAATATTAATGTATTATATTTAGTTTATAAATAAAATTTTCCTAAGTAAGAAAGAAAAATAAGTATGTGAGTATGCATGTGCACATGTGAGTATGTGCACATGGGTAGACACCAACATCGTTAGTGATAGTTCCAGAAACAGACAATGGGAAGGACTTGGGTGCAGAAGGAGTTCCAATAAAACTCTATGTCATGTGTGGTGGTGTAAGCTTGTAATTCTAGCAACTCAGGTGGCAAGACAGGGAGGTCCCAAGTTTAAGACCAGGCTGGATAACTTGGAAAGAGGGCCTCAGCAACTTAGTGAGGCTCTGTCTTCATAAAAGATGACTGTAGGTGAACTCAGTGGTACAGCACCCCTGGGTTCAAACTTCAGAATTGTGTGTGTGTGTGTGTGTGTGTGTAATTTAAATTTCATATAATTTTCACACCACATCTTTTGATTTTTTTCCAAACATTTAAAAACCATAAAACCATTACATAAAAACCATTCTCATGCTACAGGAAATGTTTTATTTTATTTTATTTATTTATTTATTTTTAAATTGCTTTTATTTTTTATTTTTTTTAATTTTTTAAATTTTTTAAATTTTTTTTAATTTTATTTTTTTATTGGTTGTTCACAACATTACAAAGCTCTTGACATATCATATTTCATACATTAGATTGAAGTGGGTTATGAACCCCCAATTTTACCCCAAATGCAGATTGCAGAATCACATCGGTTACACATCCACAATTTTACATAATGCCCTATTAGTGACTGTTGTATTCTGCTACCTTTCCTATCCCCTACTATCCCCCCTCCCCTCCCCTCCCATCTTCTCTCTCTACCCCATAGAAAATAATACTTTATCTGGGGTGCATGTGGTAAGGATTTTCTCCCAATTTGTAGGCTCTCTCTTCACATTACTGATTGTTTCTTTTTTTTTATTGATTATTTAAAACATTACATAGCTCATGATATATCATCTTTCATACATTTGACTGAAATTGGGTTTTGAACTCCCATTTTCACCCCAAATACAGATAGAACACAATTTTTCATATCTCTGTTTGTATATAAAATATGCTCACACCAATTCATGTCTTCATACATGTAAAGCTGCTTTTTCCTTTTTTTTTTGATAGAATGCTAGAATTCAATCTATATTAAGAAAAATCTGGATTACAGAGGTAACTTTCATCCTCTTAAATCAATAACTTATCATTATTTTTTGTTGTTGTTGTTGGTCGTTCAAAACATTACATAGTTCTTGTGATTCAGCAATCTGTATACGGGGTAAAAACGGGAGTTCATAACCCACTTGAATCAAACTGTGAAATACAGGAAATGTTTTAAAAAGTGAATTAGTCCTAAGGCCATAGGCCCTGCTAAAACATAGGACCAAAATCTCAAGTTGTGAGTTCCAAAGAATCACAAATGGACAAAGCACAACAGCAGCTAAGAGCAGCAGGAAAAAACAATAAGTTCTTAGAACTACTGACAACAAATGGGAAAGTCACTTTTAAACTTGCTATTTCCTCTTGTGCCTCTCAGAAATTATTTTATTTTTTTCAGATTTCATTTATCATTAATATGCACAGATTGTTTCAGGATGCCATTTCTTCATTAAGGTGATTTCATTTTGGAAGCAAAAAATGCATTTGGCTATTTACTAGCTACAAAATATACAACTGTTGAAAGGTCTATGGCACCTAAAGTAATTGACTACTTTATTATCCCAAATGTCCTGACACCTCAGTTCATTGAAAAAATGACAGAGATATTTCAAGGGATTTTCTTTCCTTTCCAAAGAAGCACATTAAATAGATTGCTATGTAAAACTGGACATATCATCTGTTCTCCAAAAAAAGAATGTATGTACATGCACATTAAAGCCCTACTTCCCTGACCCTGTAGCTAGGAAGTAAGACAAGTGAGGCTGGAATTTTTAGGGTCAGGCACACCTGCATTCTGCTGCTTAGCAGGTGTTAAGTCTCCTTGGGCAAAATGGAGTTTTAGTTCTCTCTTCACTAAAAATTAGACCCTTAGCTTCCTCACCTCTAAATCAAAAACGGAAATGTCTACTTTCCAGGGAATGAAGGATTTAAATAAATTTACATAAGTGAAAAAAAAGTATATGAAATATTCACATCACTAGCAGGATGTATAGAATTTACTATTATTCCTTAAATGTCCTCTGTAGCACACATAGGAATAGGCATAGATTGACCTGGAAGCCTAGAATTTGCAAATACTTCTATTTCCATAAGAAAAGTCACTTTCAGAATTTGTTGCAAGGAAAGAAGTGATCCTGAAACTGGTTTGAGATAGAAAGACAAAAGAAGGAACAAGTGGAGATATTTCTTTAATAGTCTTATTGGCTCATCTATTTTAGAAATTAGACTTCTGCTTAAAAACTCATGACTCACTGATAGCATGAAGCTCTAAAAATATTCATGCAATGTAAATCCTGGGGTCTTTATGTGTGGTTCAAAATGAATAGGGTTAATCTGACCCATCCAAACAGAAGGTGAAAGAGAAGTGAATATTTTTTTTCCAAATAGCTTTTAATCATCTAAACTCCAAATTAGAGTGTATCTTTGCCAAAATTACAGGTCATTAAGACTGGTATGGTAACCTCATTTATTTAAATTATGACTTATAGATAATTAACAGGTATACAACATACTGATGTCACATCCAACAAGGCAAACAAGTTAGTTCAAAGAAAAATCACCTTTTTAGCAAAAATAGTTATATGAATTTCTCTTTATTTTTCAAAGTGAAAATTTTAATATTTTGTGAGTTTTCTAACCTCTTTTAGAAGGTACCAGAAATTATTTCTTTCATTTTATAATAAAGAAATGTTATCTACTGCATCACTTTCCAGCATTCCTGATAGGCATGTACTTTTGTAAGAGGGAGACACAAAACTGAAAACATAGCATCTCATTATAGACTTTCTACTGTTCAAACCTTCAGGCTGGCAATATGTATTTAAATAATATGTCATAAAGCCTCTTGGTACATGATAATTTAATAAATATGAGAATGCCTCTAAGGCTCACTAACTTTTTTTCTCAATTGTTAGGTTACTCCCTGCTATGATCCCATCACCAATTGAGAATTTTGGCATATTGCTTAGGGCAAATGAAATAGTGAGGAGGAAAAAATATTAGTAATTCCAGTTGGGATGAGAAATCCTCTTAATCATCTAAAATGTTCTTTGTGATCCAGATTTCTCTCTACTTGGGTCAATTCGACTACAAATTCTCAGTAATTTTTAAAATTTCAACCTTTAAGATGCCTATGGAATTGTTAGGGAAAATTGCCCATCCATAAGCTATGCCTGGAGAACATCAAGTTTCATTCACCTCATTTACAACAGGAAAGATGAAAGTCTTCTTCTCAGAAAAAATTTAATCTTTTACTGCTTTTCTCATGTATACACAGAAAAATTTAACATCAGAAAGTAAAACTTATCTTCATTAGTTGAATAGAGATTTGGGGAAATTGTATTAGGGTCTGGAAAAATGAAAGCTAAGAAAAGCAATTTTGCACAGTATTCATACACATACCCTCCAAATAAATTATTCCTGAAAAAACTTATACAGAGACACTCATGTACAGAATGTGCTGAGTATATATTTATATATATATATATATATATATATATATATATATATATATATATATATATATATATATTACAAGACATATGGTATGTATTTGTTCACCAAATACTGAAAAACAACTTCAAAGGAGTGGTTTCAGGACAAATGTCAGGAAGTAACAGCTTACATAATTGATAGCTTCAAATTGCAATACCTCAGAAGATCACAAGCTTTAAAAATAGCCAATGAGTTCTCCATTAATTTTAATATGGTTATAAATTAAAATATATTAAACATTTTTAAAAATTGCATTTCTAGTACGTGAAAAGATATTTTCCTAAAATACCTCTATAAAGCAGCTTTTAAGGATTTGTGAATTAATATTGTGAACAATAAATAAACAAGAGAGCTGTAGTGTATACATTCTACTACTGTATCATGCATCTTTGGTTCCAATCACAAAACAATCATATCATAAGTATTGTTAGATTTTCTCAGGCAATTAGTTGGTTCATTTATACCTCTAAACCACTTATTTTTTTAATATAACAAAGTAGATGACTATTTTGACTACCATTCCAAAGAAACAGGCCTTCTGAATTTTAAAAAATCTGCAAACAGCAATATTTTCTTTTATAGACATATGAAAAACATCTTTGGTTCTGCCAGGGAGACGTTTTAATGATATTTGTTTTAATAACTAGAACATGTAAGCCTTCCTTTAAATAGATGTACATATCTTCTTAATATAAAATCTTACATGGACAGGGCAGGGAGAATGACCTTACAAGAACTAACTTTTCCATATATGGTGACATACTCTTCTCAGTGAGTGCCACAAGCAGTTATGTTGAGAAGTGGCATATTCGTTGCTGTTGACATTGCCATCGCACTGCTGATAAGACTTGTATTCTTAAAAAATTAGTCATAAAATTAATTCAAATTATAATGTGTACATATTATTATCTCTTCAATCTATTCTACCCAAAATGATGGTAGATAGTTTGAGAAGTGAATAAAAAAAAAATGTTAAGTAGCATTTCATTTGATGGAGGAGTGGGCAGATTCTTGGTTAAAATACATTCAAAAATGTATCACACTCAGAAGATATAACTTCAGTGAATAATAGAAGAAATCATCTAGAGATATCAAAAATGTTTACCTAAGATGCAAAATACTATGACAAAATGAAATTCTGAACTAACAAACAGATGTGTACTGGTATCAGGCCCTGAAACCTGATATAACGAGGAACAGAAACTTAGAAATAGGACCACTGTGTTAAATGCATGCTTACATGAGTGAAAAATGAAAAGCACAAGAAATAAAGAAAAACATTCAAGAAATTCATCAAGATTCATGCCTTAAGCAATACACTGATATTTGAGAGTTCCAGATATTAGGACCCTCATAAAGGTATTATTCTGTTGTTTGGATTATTTTAATAATTCCATTTGTTTTGAAATAAAATAAAATTTCACTGGACTGGCCTGAATAGCAGTGGAATACACATTTCATGCTTCACATATTGAATGTGTATATAAATGTGCATTCATTGTCACATAGCACACACACACATATGCTGTCACACGCAATACATGCTGGGATATCTATACTTCATGTTGGTAGTTCTAAAATTATCTTTCAGTAGATAAAACTGAGGTCTGTTTCTTACCTATTGTGAACCAGGCCCTAGTAAAAGGGCATTACTTATGTTCATTCAATCCTTTCAACAAGCTGTGAGGTAGGACTTTTATTTTCATTCTCTTTTTACTGATAAAAGAACAGAAGTCATAATGTTCAGTAACATGGTGAGAGTTATACAATTCACAGCTGGTGGACCAACTATTTCAGCATTGGCAGTCTGACTTGGGAAGCTCTGTCCTGTAAACCATATTGAATAGTCTCTTAATGAAGTGGAAGGTGCAGAAAAAAAAATTAATCAATCCAGAAATAACAATGTATTTATAAGTATTTGAAGGCAGAGAAAGTTGGGTGGATTTCAAATATTCTTTTCAAGCTTATAAAATCAAAGAAAGTATTTAAAAATCATTGATAAATAGACTATGAAACAGGAACTACCTACAGACAATACAGGTAGTGTTAAGTTTTGGTAGATAGCTATTTGTTTTAATCAACAAGTAAAAATCACAGGTGCTAATCAAAGAAGTTCTTCTGCTGTGGCCTGAAAGAAATTCTAACAGGGTCATGATAAAAACATATTCTAAAATCCATTGGAAAACCCCAGCCAGTATTCTAAACACACTGGGAATCAAACCAAGGTTATGGGATTGGGTTTGATGTTAGCATGGAAGAATATTCCAGGCTATCTCTAGTCTAGACTCTAATTAAACTAAGACCCATGTCTTTGGGGGCTATAGTGGAAACTATTTTCCTCAGCTGTGCTTGAGATGTAGCAATGAGTAAAGAATGAGTCACCTGGGTTATCAGGCCACCATGAAGGCAGTCATGTCAGAAATTAGAAAGTGTTTGAAATCAATGCACACAGTACTGATAACTTCAGCCTTGAAAACCATGTACAATGTCTCCTGGAGAACTTTCCAAAGCTGTCAACGTTAGGTTAAACAGTCTATGAAGTGACTTGCAGACCCACATTGAAAACCAATGATAAAAAAGAAACACTACACCTTAAAGTGCTAGAATATGTTCCTTTCTTTTCAAGATGAAAACTGTATTGAGGATTGAATATTCAGAAATATCTCAGATTGAATATTCAATGTATGTTCTGATATACATAATGAAATGGTTATTATATTCAGCCAAATTAAACACATAATTGCTCTTTTATGTGTCTGTGTGGTGGGGGTAAAGCATCTAAAATTTACTCCTTTAGCAAATGTCTGTTCGATTCAATATTATTAACTATAGTCCTTGTGCAACAAAATAGGTCTCTAGACATATTCATGATATATAACTACAAATGTAACTCTTTGACCTAATCTCTCCAGTTCGTCTCCCCTTCTGCCCTTAGTAACTACCATCCTGTTGTTTCCAAGTGTTTGACATTTTTTTTTATTCCACAAACAAGATCATGCAGTATTTATCTACTGTATCTGCCCTAATTTATTTAGCATAAAACTCCATCTTCTTTTGCTCAATGGCTCTACCAATTTACATTTCTATCAAGAGTGTACAAAGTTCCTCTTTCTCTATATTCTCACCAACAATTATCTTTTGTGTTTTTGATAACCATCCTAACAGGTGTAAGGTGGTACCTCACAGTGATTTTGATTTGAATTTCCCTGATATTGTGTTGAGAGTATTTTCATATATTGGTTGGCTACTTTTATAGATTCTGTGGATTTATTATTTCATCTTGTTTAGCAAGATGATTTCTCTTCCTTTCAAAAATTATCTTCTCTTACTCTATTTGTATGTTTACTATTTATCATATTCCTCTTTGCTCTATGTTAGTATACTGATTTGTACTAAATAGTAACCATGGTTTTATTTCTAAATAAACTTCATGCTTTTATTTCTACTCCAACTAGATCTGTCTAACTCCTATTCAAAACAAAACTATTTATTCATATTTTTTAAATGGGCTTTTCTTTCAATCATAAGCAAGACAATTCTCCTGGATACAAGTATTTTCAAGCACAAAGTCATCTTTGTCTTTCCTCTATAGAAAACACATCTTTTCAGTTAAATCTCTATTCCTGAGATCCAAAATGGCAGGCCAGAGGGAGGCAGAGGTGACCTGGGACTCAAGTAGTGAGAATACTGCTTCTCTGCAAGTGATATGCCTGTTCCTGCTCAGGAATCACAGACACCGTGCCCATGCAGGGCTCCAGGCCTCAGCAACAGAGTAGGTCTCCCAACGGTTCACCCACGCAGGACTACCAGGTGCCCATCAGCAGCAGCAGCCCCCCACGAAGATCTTTCAGCCACCCACTGAGCAGAAATCACGGATGCCATTTCCATGCAGGACATCAGGCAGCTTCCCATGCATAGGAACTCCAGCTGCCACTCCTGAGTGGACCCCCATCTACCAACATGGGGCTCCCCTGGTCACTGCCATCTTGGGACTCTGTAGCAGAGATAGTCCCCTACGTGCAGTGACTGCCTGCCTGCACCCTGGAACTTTACACAGGCTCTGAAGTCAGCTGATAGCCACACTGCACACCCCAGAGGTCCTCTCTGAACTCATAATCCAACACCATCTCCTGGCTTCCCCCACCTGACCTGACCCCACCCCCACCACTGAAAGCAGTCACCTCCATCTTGGGCCACCTTCCTTACCATCTTCAGTGGGGGCAACTTCCAGTTTGGAACTCCAGCTGGACAGGTACCCAGTTTGTAACTCCCTCCTTTCCCCAGCAGCCACTACCCAGGCACAGTGACACCCTGGTAACCTTCACCATTCTGAGGGCGGAGATACCAGTGAGCAACAGACAACCTCACCTATTGGATGAGAAGGGAAACAGGAAAGATACTGATCTCCAACCAAAACAATCCCTGTTTCTTCCTTCAAGATTTTTTCCCCTCTCCCTCTCTATTCTCCTGCCTTCATGTCCCCAAAATATGTGAAACCAAGTACTTTGCATGAATTAGGATTTTGAAGACTGGGATGTCTGAATAGTATATTACTGTTGTGTTGCATATTTTTTCTCTTTTCTCTTTTTATTCTTTTATTCCAACCAATTTTTACTATTTTAACATTTTTAAAATTTTTCTTAATATATATATGTGTGTTTGTTTCATGTACTTTACTATTTTCCCACTTACTTGTCTACCCAAAATTACTTCCTCTCCCTTCTGCTATTAATCTTCCTCTTTAGATTTCTCTTTCACATTTCCTAAGATATAATAACTCTATATCCTTACCTCCTATCTCCTCAGCATATCATCCTATTCCTAACCCCCTGTGTCCACCATCAGAAACTGTAAACCCTTTTACAAACCTACTGATTATATTGTAGATGATAACTGAATTTGCCACTTTTGTACATTGTAACCAAACTGCAAATGTCTTAATAGAAAACATTAGATTTAGGGTGTATATTGTGTATATTGAGATCTGTTAACATTTTTCTTCACCTCAAAGGAGAGGTATTGGATCCCTTCAGGGGTACTATAAGCCACAGGGTAAACACCTAGGACCCACAGTGCTAGAAGGGAAGACACACAAACAAAATGAAAGACAAGGGAAGAAAGTGCCCCAAACAAGTCAAGAAACCACATTATTAGAATCCATGGCCCAGCACAGCAGAAGAAATGACAGAAAAGAATTTCAAAATGTACATAATTAAAATGTTTTTTCAGAATTAAAGGATGATATAAGAGAGCAACTACAGGCAGCAATGAGTCATTCTGACAAAGAGCTACATTAAAAAATACAAGAAGCAAAATATTACTTCAATATTGATATAAAGGATCAAAAAAAAAAAAAACCCAGAAATCTTGGAGATGAAAGAAACAATAAACAAAATTAAAAGTTCAATTGAAAGCATCATCAATAGATTTGACCATTTGGAAGACAGGATCTCAGACAATGAAAACAAAATATATAATCTTGAAAATATTGAAAATTCTTTTCAAGATAATATATTAAAATGGTAAGAAAACATGAGCAAACATTCAAGAAATATAGGATAGCATAAAAAGACCAAATATAAGAGTTATTGGGATGGAGGAAGGCATAGAGTTCCAAAACAAAGGAATGAGAAATCTATTCAATGAAATAATATCAGAAAAATTTCCAAACATAAAGAATGAATGAGAAAACCAAACTCGAGAGGCTTACAGGACACCAAATGTACAAAATCACAACAGATCCACTCCAAGGCACATTATAATGAAAATGCCTAACATACAGGAGAAAATTTAAAAGCCATGAGAGAAAGAAATCAAATTACATACAAGGGGAAACCAATTAGATAATGTGCAGATTTTTCAACCCAGACACTGAAAGCTAGAAGATCCTGGAACAAAAAATATCAGGCTCTGAAAGAAAATGAATGCCAACCAAGAATCATGCATCCAACAAAATTAAACTTTAGATTTGATGATGAAATAAAAATCTTCCATGATAAACAAAAATTATAAGAATTTAAAACTCGAAAGCCTACACTAGAGAACATCCTTGGCAAAATATTCCAGGAAGAAGAATTGAAAAACAACAATGAAAATAAGCAAAGGGAAATATTACACTAAAGGAAAAAACCAATCAAAGGATAACCAAGTCAAGTTAAATACCAAAAATAAACAAAAATGGCTGAGAATGCAAATCATGTCGCAAGATTAACCCTGAATGTTAATGGCCTAAACTCACCAATCAAAAGACATAGATTGGTAGATTGGAAAAAAAAAAAAAAGATCCAATAATATGCTGCCTCTAGAAGACTCACCCCATTGGAAAAGACATACACAGACTAAAGGTGAAAGGTTGCGAAAAATCATTCCACTCAAATTGACTGTGGAAGCAAGCAGGGGTTCCCATCTTCATATCAAATATAGTAGATTTCAAGCCAAAGTTAATCAAAGGGGATAAAGAAGGATATTTCATACTACTAAAGAAAACCATTCATCAACAAGACATAACAATAATAAATTTAAATGCCCCAAACAATGGAGCATCTACGTTCATTAAACAAACTCTTAAGTCCAAGAGTCAAGTAGACCACAACACAATAATTCTGGGTGACTTTAACACACCACTTTCACCACCGGATATATCTTCAAAAAAAAAAAAAAAGCTGAACAAAGAAACTACAGACTCAATAATACAATCAATAACTTAGATTTAGCTGACATATATAGAATATTTCATCCTTCAATGTATGAATATACTTTATTCTCAGAAGCACATGGATCCTTCTCTAAAACAGACCACACATTATGCCACAAAGTGACTTTTAGAGAATATAAAAAAGAGACAACCCTGCATTCTATCAGATCATAATGGAATGAAATTAGAAATCAATGATAAAATAAAAATAGAAGTTACTCCAACACCTGGAGACTAAATAATATGCTCCTGAATAAACAATGGGTTGCAAAAGACATCAAGGAGGAATTAAAAAAAATCTTAAAGGTGAATAAGAACACAGATACAATGCCTTGAAATCTCTGAGACACTATGAAGGCAGTACTAAGAGGAAATTTCATTGCATAGAGTTCATTCCTTAAAAAAAGAAAAAGTCAACAAATAAGTGACTTAACATTATATCTCAAAGCCCTAGAGAAAGAAGAACAAATCAACATCAAAAGCAGTAGAAGACAGAAAATAATTAAAATTAGAGCTGAAATCAATGAAAACTGAAACAAAAGAAGCAATTGAAAAAATTGACAAAACCCAAAGTTGTTTCTTTGAAAAAATAAATAAAATTGACAAACACTTAGCCATGCTAACAAAGAGAGGAGAGAGAAAAATCAAATTACTAACATATGTGATGAAAAAGGAAATATCACAACAGACACTACAGATATACAAAAGATAATTAGAAATTATTTTGAAAACTTGTACTCCAATAAAATAGAATATCAAAGGCATTAACAAATTTCTAGAGTCATATGATTTGTCCAAATTGAATCAGGATGATATACACAATTTAAAGAGCTCAATTTCAAGTAATGAAATAGAAGATGCCATCAGAAATCTACCAACCAAGAAAAGCCCGGGACCGGATGAATACATAGCCAAGTTCTACAATACCTTTAGATAAGAATTAATACCAATACACTTCAATTTACTGGAGGAAGTAGAAAAAGAGAGAGCACTTCCAAACTCATTCTATGAGGCCAATATCACCCTAATTCTAAAACCAGGCAAAGACACATCAAAGAAAGAAGACTTCAGACCAATATCGCTAATGAACATAAGTGCAAAAATTCTCAATAAAATTCTGGCAAATCAAATACAAAAAAAAAAAATCAAGTGGGGTTCATCTCGGGGATGCAAGGTTGTTTAAACATACAGAAATCAATAAATGTAATTCCTCACATGCATTAAGAAGAACCATAAGATCATCTCAAAAGATACAGAAAAAAGTATTTAAAAAAATACCCTTCATACTCAAAACACTAGAAAAACTAGGGATAACATGAACATATCTCAATATCATAAAAGCTATCTATATGGGGCTGGGGATGTGGCTCAAGCGGTAACACGCTCACCTGGATTGAGCGGGGTGCTGGGTTCAATCCTCAGCACCATATAAAAATAAAGATGTTGTGTCCACTGAAAACTGAAAAATAAAAAAAAATTCTCTCTCTCTCTCCTCTCTCTCTCTAAAAAAAAAAAAAAAAAAAAAAAAAAAAAAAAAGCTATGTATGCCGAGCCTCAGGCCAACATCATTCTAAATGGAGAAAAATTGAAAGCATTCCCTCTAAAAACTGGAACAAGACAAACAAGACAGAGATGCCCTCTTTCACCACTTCTATTTAACTTAGTTCTTGAAACACTGGCCAGAGCAATTAGACAGATAAAAGAAATTAAAGGGATACAGATAGGAAAAAAAGAACTCAAATTAGCACTATTTGCGATATGATTCTATACCTAGAAGACCCAGGTTCCATCAGAAAAATTTTAGAAGTAGTAAATGAATACAGCAAAATAGGAGGATACAAATCAACACTCAAAAAATCAAAAGCATTTCTGTATATCAGAGACAAAGTCTCTGAAAGGAAAATGAGGAAAACTACCCCGTTTACAATAGCCTCAAAAGAAAAAAGAAACTTGGGAATCAACCAAGCAAAAGAGGTGAAAGACCTCTACAATGAAAACTACAGAATGCTAAAGAAAGAAATTTAAAAAGACCTTAGAATATGGAAATATCTCCCTTGTTCTTAGATAGGCAGAATTAATATTATCAAAATGATCATATTACCAAAAGCATTATACAGATTTTATGCAATTACAATCAAAATCCCAATGACATTCCTCATAGAAATAGAAAAAGCTATCAAGAAATTTATGTGAAAAAAAATTAGAATAAAAATTTTTTAAAAATTTCTATTCCATTAATGTATTGTGCTCCCTCTGTTATTTACCAGTCCATGACCCTTGTTCATGTTATGACATCTTAAACTATTGTGGTAAACCAATTCCTACAATAGTATTCTGTACATTATCTGTGCTTAATAAAAAGAAAATTCCCATGCTCTCTATTGACTACAATCTATATCCTTTAGTTTTTATTTGAATGAACTAGTTGTCTCTTTTTTTTTTTTGCTTTTTTTCTTTGACTTCTTATCAAATTCTTTTACCATTTCTTCTTTTTCTTTCTGCTTTCTTTCCACTGAATGGGTATTTACACTTTCTCTAAAACCCTATTCTTTTGTGTAATTAATCTACTCATGGTTTTCAGAAGATATTTTATCAAATATTTTCTTATTTGGAACATGTCTTACCTCTGTTCCTATACAAACCCTGCAAGGCACATTTTTATCTCAGCTTCCAAATGAAGATTTATTTTTCTTTTTTGTCTCTAAGGGCAGAAATGTCCCTTCTTTCCAAGCACATTATTGTCTGTGTACACAAATGCACTGAGCAGCAGTAGGTTGCAAGAGAAAGGCACAGAGGTCATTGCTGCCTCAATCAGTTACATAGGAATGGTAAATAGTCTAAGTTTTTTTTTTTTTTTTGGTTAATGGTTTCTGGTTTATTCAGATTTTCATTTATTTACATCATAGTACCTCATAGTACTTTTCATCTACAAAAATTTCCATTTCGTTTGAGCTTGCAGATTTCTTGAAAGAACAGTTGTTTCTAAATATTTTCTTCTTTTCACAATCTCTATTGTATTAAGGATTATGTTCCCTTTTTCATGCCTAGCATTACATATTTGTCTCTTTTTAATTTCTTGATTCATCCTGCCACGTGTATCTATTTCATTATCAACCAGTTGGTTTTGTTGATAATTGCTATTCTTTTTCTAGTCATTTCTGCTTTCATCTTTTTTTTTTCAGGAATATAGTGTTTTATTTTTTAAAAGCTGCTTCTTTTTTTTTATTGGTTGTTCACAACATTACAAAGCTCTTGACATATCATATTTCATACATTAGATTGAAGTGGGTTATGAACCCCCAATTTTACCCCAAATGCAGATTGCAGAATCACGTCGGTTACACATCCACAATTTTACATAATGCCCTATTAGTAATTGTTGTATTCTACTAGTCTAAGTTTAAGGCAATGGGAACGGGAAGAGGGAAATCAGCTTGCTTTTAGGTACAATGTCCCTCTGATAGCACTGGTAAAAAGATGATCCTGTCCCCTAAATCCAATAATGAATTATGATTAATAAGTTCATGAAACTGGACACAGTGCTGCACACCTGTAATTCCAGCAGCTTGGAGAGAAAAAAGCCTCAGTAACGACAATGATTCAAAAGAAACAGGGTGAAATTTACAGAAGGGGAGAGAAAAGAACAGAGACAAAAACCCTAGGAGGAAAGGGATACTGCAAAACTCTATTAATACAGTTGACATAATTAGTAGAGAAGACAAGATATATATAGGAAGATCATAAAAGAAGATGTCAACACTAAAAGATAAAACAGAGTATTTTAAATAAATGAAAGAATATAGCATCCTTAATAAATGAATGAAAAAAAATAAGCACCCTTCCATTTAAGGGTACTTATTCAAATAAGTAACCATCTATTCTTTAAGAGTCTCTTCTGTATTTTAAAGTCCACACATCAAAACATTATGAAGGAACTGTTCATATATTAAAATAAACTTTAGGAAGAAAAATTCATTATTTGATTTTATTAATGTCTACAAAGGCTGCATTAATAATAATTTAGTCTACTTCTGCTTTATATAAAACATTTAGAGAAAGAAGAGTTTATAAAATTCATATCTGAACCAGGATGGCCAGAGAGCATTTTGGATGTCCCCATTTTATAATTTTGTGTAATAATTACATTTTAATACTTCATATCTTCCAAAATTATCTTAAACTCTGTGAGGCCAGGGCTGGATGTAGACAATAACTATAGACAAAACTTTGCAAGTCATCATATTATTCCTCCTTAGGAGAAGAAATCTACAATAGCTATTCTGAAATACGGTTAAACCTTTTCAAAATATTATCATTAAAGACATGTAGAAAAAGGTATCCTGGCATACTCTGTATTAATGGATAGGGAATTTCAATCAAGTGATTTGGGTTTTCTATCTATTTTGATGTTGATTTCTATCTATTTTAAATTCACACAACCTATGGTCTTGGCAAGGTTTTTGTTTTCTGAAAAACCATAAAATATATAAATACATTTATAAAGATAATAAGATATAAAGCATGTATTGGGAGTCAGTATTACCACTAATTTCCAACATACTCAAAAGTAATCTTGAACATCAACTCTGGCATGACCCCTCCCTGCTAGGTCAAGGTATACAAGTCTAAAATTGAAAAATATTCTGATATGACCATTATACATTTCTTGATTTGCTAGGGCTGCAATTACAAAATGCCACTCACTATGCATACTTTAAACAACAGATTTATTTTTTTCACAGTTCTAGGTATTAACAGTCCAAGGTTCAGGTGCAAGCAGGTGTGGTTTCTCCTGAGGCCTCTCTCCTTTGCTTGTAGACATCTGCTTTCTCACCCTGTGTACATGAAGCCTCTCCTGTTTTTACATACAACCTCTATGTGTGCCCAAATTTCTTTCTCTGACAAGGACATCAGTCATATCAAATGAAGTCCCAATCTAACAGCCTCATTTTATCTTGATCACCTCTTTAAAAATTCTATCTTCAAATAAGTTGCATTCTGTAGTAGTATATAGAGTTTCAACACACTGTGAGGAGAGAGCGACACAACTCAGTCCATAACAAGGGGTCATACAGCTTTTGGGAAATTCTATGAAAGATATAGATTTTTTAAAAAAAATTATCCTTTCTCCGGTGCATGCTTTTAGCATCTTTGTCTAATATAAGGTAGTTGTAATTTTGTGGATTGGTCTCTGTGTCCTCTATTCTGTACCAACAAGTACACAAAAAAATGTTCACCATCTCTAGCTATCAGAGAAATGCAAATTAAAACCACCCTAAGATACCATCTCACTCCAGTAAGATTGGCAGCCATTATGAAGTCAAATAATAACAAGTGCTGGCGAGGATGTGGAAAAAAAGGTACACTTGTACATTGCTGGTGGGACTGCAAACTGGTGCAGCCAATTTGGAGAGCAGTATGGAGATTCCTTGGAAGGCTTGGAATGGAACCACCATTTGACCCAGCTAGTCCCCTTCTCAGACTATACCCAAAAGACCTAAAAAAAGCATACTACAGGGACACAGATACATCAGTGTTCATAGCAGCACAATTCACAATAGCTAGACTGTGGAACCAACCCAGATGCCCTTCAACAGATGAATGGATTTAAAAAATGTGGCATTCAATGGTGTGACCCCGGAGATCCAGGCTGTCTGATTCGCGCGGCCTGCCCCGAGGCTACAGAAGGCGTGGCGCCCCAGAGAAGGGGTTAACTAGTCAGCAGGGAATTAAGTGGCTGCGACACGGTGGTATCCCACCAGCCAAGCCCAAGCCCGCACTGACCCCCGGGCTGAGTTCGGGATTGCTGACGGGGACGGAAGCGGTACAGCCTCACCCCCCACAAGGGACACTCCACTAAGGTAACCAGCGGCCACCATCTTGGACAGCTAAAGTATCCACCCCCACTCTCCGACAGATTGCAACAACAAAACAGGCACAGAGTACAGTTTGAACTGCTGAGAATCATCACTGAGGGGAAATCTGGTCTAGCAGGAGAAACCAAGGCTAGCAGGAGAAACCAGGAGCCTAGAGGCAAGGCCCTCGCGACTGGGCAGCTGTAAACTGCAGGCCCACCGGCGACAGTTCACCCACTGCCCGCGTAACTGGGCGGTAGGAGAACGCCCTCCCGTTGGTGACGGATCACCTGCCCGCGGCCTGTGATACTGGGCGGCTGGAGTCTACCCGCCTGCCACGACCGGGAGCTGAAACCACACAGAGACAGTCCAGTCACACCCCCCCATTAGGGCACCCCGGCAAGGAGACTGGGGCCCGTCATAGCAGAGTAGTGTCGTCACTGGAGCTCGAACGTCGGAATTCCTTCCCAGCGGAATCCACGTTAGCAGTCATACTTCAACAACACAAAGGAGAGACATCAGAGTAATACAGAAACAAAACAAATCTATAGAGGAGAGCAGAAACACGATAATCAAAAAGAGCTGGAAAGTAACGTGGACAACATGAGAAAACAAGGGAAAAAAAGGATTACAAACAATGCAAGACTACTCAATTCTACAGGAGGACATAGAAACTTCAGAAACAGGTATAGGGAAAGAACTCAAGGCATACCTAACTCGAATGGAAAGGAATATTAGAGAAGACATGAGACAGCAAGTCCAAGAAATAAAAATATATTTTGAAAATGAATTAAACAAACAAATTCAAATGGCAAAGAACGAGCTCTACCAGGAGATAGAGATATTAAAAAAAAAATCAAACAATAATCCTAGAATTACAGGAAACTATAAACCAAATTAAAAACTCAAACGAGAATATTACAAATAGACTTGATCAAGTAGAAGTCAGAACATCAGATAATGAAGACAAGGTTTATCAACTTGAAAAGAATATAGTCAACACAGAAAAGATGCTTAATTCCCACGAGCAATCTATTCAAGAGATATGGGATGTCATAAAAAAAACCAAATCTGAGAGTCATAGGGATAGAAGAAGGCACAGAGATTCAAACCAAAGGAATGGACAGCATATTAAATGAAATAATTCTAGAAAACTTCCCAGAGATGAAAGATGGAATGGATTGCCAAATCCTGGAAGCCTACAGAACCCCAAACATTCAAAACCATAATAGACCAACCCCAAGACATATAATTATGAAGATAGCCAACGTACAGAACAAGGAGAGAATATTAAAAGCTACGAGAGAAAAGAGGCAGATTACTTTCAGGGGTAAACCAATTAGGTTAACGACAGATTTCTCATCACAAACTTTGAAAGCGAGAAGATCCTGGAATAACGTATTTCAAACGCTGAAAAATAATGGATTCCAACCAAGAATACTATATCCAGCAAAATTGAGCTTCAAATTTGACAATGAAATTAAAATCTTTCACGATAAACAAAAGCTAAAAGAATTTGCAGCAAGAAAACCAGCTCTGCAAAGCATTTTGAACAAAACACTACAAGAAGAGGATGTGAAAAATAGTGCCCAAAACTAACAGCAGGAAGTATCTCAGTAAAGGGGGAGGAAAATAACCAAAAAGCAAAACTAACCAAACTAAAATAAATAAATAAAGAAGCATGACTGGAAATACAAATCATATCTCAATTGTAACCTTAAATGTTAATGGCCTAAACTCACCAATCAAGAGACATAGGCTAGTAAACTGGATCAAAAAAACAAATCCAACAATATGCTGCCTTCAGGAGACTCATATGATAGGAAAAGACATACACAGGCTGAAGGTAAAAGGTTGGGAAAAATCATACCACTCACATGGCCCTCGGAAGCAAGCAGGAGTGGCCATACTCATATCGAATAAAATCAACTTCAAACCTAAGTTAATCAAGAAGGACAAAGAAGGTCACTATATACTGTTAAAAGGAACCATCCACCAACAAGACATAACAATCATCAATTTGTATGCACCCAACAATGGAGCTGCAACGTTCATAAAACAAACTCTCCTCAAGTTCAAGAGTCAAATAGACCACAACACAATAATTATGGGTGACTTCAACACACCGCTCTCGCCATTAGACAGATCCTCTAGACAAAAACTGAATAAAGAAACTATAAAACTCAACAGCACAATCAATAATCTAGACTTAACCGACATATATAGAATATATCAACCATCATCAAGTGGATACACGTTCTTCTCAGCAGCACATGGATCCTACTCAAAGATAGACCATATATTATGCCATAAGACAACTCTTAGTAAATATAAAGGTGTGGAGATAATACCATGCACCATATCTGACCATAATGGAATGAAATTGGAAATCAATGATAAAAGAAGGAAGGAAAAATCCTACATCACATGGAAAATGAACAATATGTTATTGAATGATCAATGGGTTATAGAAGACAGAAAGGAGGAGATGAAAAAATTCTTAGAGTCAAATGATAACACAGACACAACATACCGGAATTTATGGGACACAATGAAAGCAGTTTTAAGAGGGAAATTCATTTCTTGGAGTTCTTACCTCAAAAAAAGAAAAAACCAACAAATAAATGAACTCACACAACACCTCAAAAATCTAGAAAAGGAAGAGCAAAACAACAGCAAATGTAGTAGAAGACAAGAAATAATTAAAATTAGAGCAGAAATCAATGAAATTAAAACAAAAGAAACCATTGAAAAAATAGATAAAACTAAAAGTTGGTTCTTTGAAAAAATAAATAAGATAGACAAGCCCTTAGCCACGCTAACGAAAAGAAGAAGAGAGAGAACTCAAATTACTAACATACGGGATGAAAAAGGCAATATCACAACAGACACTACAGAAATACAGAAGATAATTAGAAAGTATTTTGAAACCCTATATTCCAATAAAATAGAAGATAACGAAGATATCGATAAATTTCTTAAGGCATATGAATTGCCCAGATTGAGACAGGAAGACACACACAATTTAAACAGACCAATAACAAAAGAAGAAATAGAAGAAGCCATCAAAAGACTACCAACTAAGAAAAGCCCTGGACCAGATGGGT
Organism: Spermophilus citellus; assembly: GCF_964194105.1. NCBI lineage: Eukaryota > Metazoa > Chordata > Mammalia > Rodentia > Sciuridae > Spermophilus > Spermophilus citellus. Next base: position 41,208,678 of record NC_138195.1, read on the forward strand.
ATACAGCGGAGTTCTACAAAACCTTCAAAGAAGAATTAATACCAATACTTTTCAAGCTATTTCAAGAAATAGAAAAAGAAGGAGCTCTTCCAAATTCATTCTATGAGGCCAACATCACTTTGATCCCAAAACCAGACAAAGATACTTCAAAGAAAGAAAACTACAGACCAATATCTCTAATGAACTTGGATGCAAAAATTCTCAATAAAATTCTGGCGAATCGAATACAAAAACATATCAGAAAACTTGTGCACCATGATCAAGTAGGATTCATTCCTGGGATGCAAGGATGGTTCAATATACGGAAATCAATAAATGCTATCCACCACATCAATAGACTTAAAGACAAGAACCACATGATCATCTCGATGGATGCAGAAAAAGCATTTGACAAAGTACAGCATCCCTTTATGTTCAAAACACTAGAAAAACTAGGGATAACAGGAACTTACCTCAACATTGTAAAAGCTATCTATGCTAAGCCTCAGGCTAGCATCATTCTGAATGGAGAAAAATTGAAGGCATTCCCTCTAAAATCTGGAACAAGACAGGGATGCCCTCTATCACCACTTCTATTCAATTTAGTTCTCGAAGTACTAGCCAGAGCAATTAGACAGACAAAAGAAATTAAAGGCATAAAAATAGGAAAAGAAGAAATTAAACTATCGCTATTTGCGGATGACATGATAATATACTTAACAGACCCAAAAGAGTCTACAAAGAAGCTGCTAGAGTTAATAAATGAATTCAGCAAAGTGGCAGGTTATAAAATCAACACGCATAAATCAAAGGCATTCCTATATATCAGCAACAAAACTTCTGAAATGGAAATAAGGAAAACCACTCCATTCACAATATCCTCAAAGAAAATAAGATACTTGGGTATCAACCTAACAAAAGAGGTGAAAGATTTATACAATGAAAACTACAGAACCCTAAAGAGAGAGATAGAAGAAGATCTCAGAAGATGGAAAAATGTACCCTGTTCATGGATAGGCAGAACTAACATCATCAAAATGGCGATATTACCCAAAGTTCTCTATAGGTTTAATGCGATGCCAATCAAAATACCAACGGCATTTCTTGTAGAAATAGACAAAGCAATCATGAAATTCATATGGAAAAACAAAAGACCCAGAATAGCAAAAGCAATTCTAAGCAGGAAGTGTGAATCTGGAGGTATAGCGATACCAGAGGTCAAACTGTACTACAAAGCAATAGTAACAAAAACAGCATGGTACTGGTACCAAAACAGGCGGGTGGACCAATGGTACAGAATAGAAGACACAGAGACTAATCCACAAAGTTACAACTATCTTATATTTGATAAAGGGGCTAAAAGCATGCAATGGAGGAAGGATAGCATCTTCAACAAATGGTGCTGGGAAAATTGGAAATCCATATGCAACAAAATGAAATTGAATCCCTTTCTCTCGCCATCCACAAAAATTAACTCAAAATGGATCAGGGGGCTAGATATCAAATCAGAGACACTGCGTCTGATAGAAGAAAAAGTTGGCTACGATCTACAAATTGTGGGGTCGGGCTCCAAATTCCTTAATAGGACACCCATAGCCCAAGAGTTAACAACCAGAATAAACAAATGGGACTTACTTAAACTAAAAAGTTTTTTCTCAGCAAGAGAAACAATAAAAGAGGTAAATAGAGAGCCTACATCCTGGGAACAAATCTTTACCCCCCACACCTCCGATAGAGCCCTAATATCCAGAATGTACAAAGAACTCAAAAAATTAAACAATAAGATAACAAATAACCCAATTAACAAATGGGCCAAGGACCTCAACAGACACTTCTCAGAGGAGGACATACAATCAATCAACAAGTTCATGAAAAAATGCTCACCATCTCTAGCAATCAGAGAAATGCAAATCAAAACCACCCTAAGATACCATCTCACTCCAGTAAGATTGGCAGCCATTATGAAGTCAAACAACAACAAGTGTTGGCGGGGATGTGGGGAAAAAGGTACACTTGTACACTGCTGGTGGGGCTGCAAAATGGTGAGGCCAATTTGGAAAGCAGTATGGAGATTCCTGGGAAAGCTGGGAATGGAACCACCATTTGACCCAGCTATTGCACTTCTCGGACTATTCCCTGAGGACCTTAAAAGAGCGCACTATAGGGATACGGCTGCATCAATGATTATAGCGGCACAATTCACAATAGCTAGACTGTGGAACCAACCTAGATGCCCTTCAATAGATGAATGGATAAAAAAAAATGTGGCATCTATACACAATGGAATATTATGCAGCACTAAGAAATGACAAAATCATAGAATTTGCAGGGAAATGGATGGCATTAGAGCAGATTATGCTAAGTGAAGCTAGCCAAGCCCTAAAAAGCAAATGCCAAATGTCTGCTTTGATATAAAGAGAACAACTAAGAACAGAACAGGAAGGAAGAGCATGTGGAAAAGACTACAGTAAACAAAGATGAATGGGGGGAGAGAAACGGAGAGAGAAGGGAAAGCATATGGAAATGGTAGGAGACCTTCAAGGATACATAAAATTATAAGAGGCTATGAGGGGCAAGGGGGAGGGAAAAAAAAGGGAGAGAATTGAACAACAGCAGGGGAGATAGAGAGGGAAGATGGGAGGGGAGGGGAGGGGAGGGGGGATAGTAGGGGTTAGGAAAGGTAGCAGAATACAACAGACACTAATATGGCATTATGTAAAAATGTGAATATGTAACAGATGTGATTCTGCAATCTATATTTGGGGTGAAAATGGGAGTTCAAAACACAATTTGAGTCTAATGTATGAAAGATGATATATCATGAGCTATGTAATGCTTTAAATAATCAAAAAATTAAAAAAAAATGGAGGGAAAAAATAACAGCAAAAAAAAAATGTGGCATTTATACACAATGGAATATTACTCAGCATTAAAAAATAACAAAATCATGGCATTTGCAGGGAAATGGATGGCACTAGAGCGAATTATGCTAAGTGAAGTTAGCCAATCCCTAAAAAACAAATGCCGAATGTCTTCTCTCATATAAGGGAGGTGACTCAAAACAGAGTAGGAAGGAAGGGCATGAGAAGAAGATTACGACAAAATAAGGAAAAGAGGAGGGAGGGAAAGGGAGGGAGAAGGGGAAATTCACGAAAGACGGAAGGAGACCCTCATGGGTTCACAAAATACATATACAATGGCGTGAGGGGGAAGGGAAGGGAAAAAAAAGAAGAGATAAGTGTCACAGTAGAATGGGTAGACAATAGGGATGGGAGGGGAGGGGAGGGGAGGGGGGACAGGGAGGGCAGCAGAATACAACTGACACTAGGATTGCTGTATGTATACACATGGATGTATAATCAATGTGATCCTGCAATCTGTACATGTGGAAAAAATGATAATTCATACCCTATTTGAATCAAATGTATGATATGTCAAGATCATTGTATTGTCTTGAACAACTCATAAAAAAATTTATAATCACTAAATTTCAAGCCAGAGGGAACTTAAAACTTTATTATATCTAACAACCCAGGCAGTAAAGAAATCCCTGTTAAAGGTTCCATGACTACTGTTAGTCTGCTTCCTTAGTAAAGATTCATCATTCCTATGGAAATGGATTCCATTTACAGAGATAATCCTTGTGTGGTAGGTAATATGTCTGAAATGTCAACTCATGTGTGCTTTCTTCTTCTTATTAATATTATTATTTGTATCTCTTGTATCTTCTCAAACTCCAATTTGGTTTGATTTCATCTTAAATACCTCATAAAAGTGAGGTACAGTTGAAGCAGGGGCTTGTAAGTGACAAGAAGTCTAGACCCTCGAGAAATCAGGAAGGATCTGGCATATACGCTTTCCTAGGCCTGAATTCCTCAAGAGGATAAGCAATAGTATCAGAGACTTACATAAATTTGGGGAAATCTAGTTTACAGGAACATAGAAAAAGTTTAGAATAGAATGGTTGTGCTGTATGACTCTGATAAACCTACTACAGTCCATAAAATTTCCTGTACCTCAGTGTGGCTCAGAAGCATGGTTCCCATCTGTCAAAAGGGGATTTGACATAGCTGAGATAGGTCTCTGGACAGGAATAAGTGTTGACTCAGCTGAACTTGAGTCGCTAGCAAGGATGAATTGCAGCAAATGTCATATAAAAATGGAAGATCAGTGGCTTTCATCCCTTGGCAATATGAAAATACTCATATTAGAGAACTCCAAAATTACCAAGGGAAAAAGTCATGCATATTTTTACACAAATTTTAGACTACACTTCTTTAAGCCAAATTGCTCCTTCCTTATCACTTATACACTCATTTATATTGCCTACAAAATGGTAGGTTATACCAAAGTTGCTTGGTGCTGGGGATTGAACCCAGGGTCTTGTGCATGTGAGGCAAATAGTCTAGCAATTGAGCTTTATCCCTAGCCCTCTTGGTTATTAGAAACAAGAATTTAAGTTACATGAACTAGTATATATGTTCTAATATATGGGCACTTCAATGCCCAGTCTTTAAGGCTTCCTGGGCTTGTGAAATATGACTTCCTACATATCAAGAGGTTTGAATATGTACCAACAACCATAGCTGATTAAAAGTCTCACCAAAGTTGTCTTTAATAACCACATCAAAATCTAAAATGTCATTGTTCTAGTGAGGAAGGAAACATGATGATGATATTTAAAATGCCAAGTTTGGGACATTATGATAGATGCTAATATGACAATATACTGTTCTCTCCCTTAACACAATGGTCATAAAAATAAATTCCATTTATCCATAGGTCCATCCTTTGAGGTTAAAACCAACTGTAGCAGCAAGCAATGGTGGAATCAAAAGGGTTCTTAGAAACTACTTGGCAAATGCTCTGATTAACAGATGTAAACTCTGAAATCAGAAGCACTGGAAGATTTGTTTAGGGCAATACCAGTTACTGGCAAATCCAGTCTGGAAGATGGTGTTTCCATATTCCACTTCTTTTGATACATATCTCAAGGTCAAAACAAAATCATTTCTTCAACTTTCTTTTCCTTTTCTTTATTCAAAAAGAACCATTACATAATTGATGCTCATTTAATGTATTTAAAACTATTTACAATTATAAATGAGAAAAAATAAGTAAAAAAATTGGCATATCCCAAAAGCCATTTTTGCTTTGAGAAAGTATTTTTCTAACTGATAAAAGGTTGATTTCTCAACTTCTACCCATCACTAATGTCATGCTTCTGTTGACAGGATGATGGATTATTTTTTTGAGTATAATAAACTATATAGCAAAGCAATCTTCAGCAATAAGGTAAATTGAGGTTAGAAAATATTTGTATGTAGCTCCTAAAACATTCATAATAAAATGTAAAGTTCTTTAACAAATGTTTTATTCCTGGAGTTTTCTGTTATTATTTAATATATATCCTAAACACATATTCAAAATACATTTTAAAATACACTTCAAATTATTCTTAACTGTAGTTTTAAGTAAGAACTAAATAGCTAGCCATTTGAGTTATTTCTAATTCAAGTTTGAAGAAAACCTTAAAACTGTTATACATTTGTTATAATTAGGTAGTAATGAGATATATATAATTAGGTAGAAATGAGATATATCATGAATGATAACATTTCTTTATATGTTACTTTTTATCTCTAGAGTATTTTTAAAAATATATTATTAATTTTATCATGCTTTATTGAAGAACCTTTCAAAAAAGTCTGTTTAGTTCATGTTGAAATGCTGTTTGTTTGTTTGTTTCCTAAAGAATAAAGGATATAGAGTTAGCCACCTGAGATTGGTGATATGGAAACCTACAGACATTTACCTACCAAGTGACACAACCCTCAAAGCAATTTGTTAGAACTATATGCCTTCTGTACAATCAAGCAATATAGAACCTGGAATACACAATTAGACTCTTCAAAAAACTAACAAAATAAACAATACAGATGCAGAAACTTTAGAAAAAAAATTAACAATATAAATAAACCAGCTGTATATTGTGCAATTCAAGAAATATATGGATTTAAGCAATATTATATCCTCCTAAATGTTCCTCTTTCTCCCCTTTTGTCACTTGGTGTACACTTGTCTTTCTTTCAGTTTCTACTCTTTCTGATTGCTTTCCCCCAAATTCTATCCCCTGCCATCTTTTCTGGTCTCCCCCATCTTGGTAGGTTGGACTGTCTCTCTTATAAAAAATGAATTTCCCTAACACCATTTCCTTGAGATTCAACATTGGTATAGCTAAAATAAAATCAATGTAGTTGTTTATATCATCCAGCTTTATACTTATTAGCCACATATGTGCTGAAAATCTTAGGCAAGGATGAAGATGAGTTCTGTGCAGATGCTCAAATGCTAAATAATAAATATGTGATGCAAACTGAGATTCACAATGAATGTAGGAAATGTCCAAAAGCTGATGCACTTCAAAATTATATCAGCGATTTTCCCTAGGAGGTTTACAGCACAGGATTTTCTAATTCTTGACTAGAAAAGAGGAAGGAATTAAATGAGAAGCAAACATGTGACCTGCATATTGAGTAAGACTTTGTTATCCCAGAGAGCTGCCTTTGGCTCTGATATTTCAGTATTCTTCAAGAAGATAGTTAGTCTCAGTTTCAGGAATATCTAACTTTAACTGAAATTTTCCCCCAAATATAAAAATATGAAGATGATCTTAATGTCAAATCAAAATCTCTCTCTTTTTTTCTCCCTGTCTCTCTTCCTTCCTCTTGTGTGCATGCACATACCAGGACAGAAAGACATTTAATACACTGTCAACTCTCCTTGGCCTACAAATGCTATGACAAGAGAGTGGGTCTCTTTCCTTTGGAACTCTATAGTAAAATGATTTTATTTTACACTTTCTCTGAAACAAATAGAAAGACCTCTCAAATTCAGCTCCCTATGATAGACTGTACCACTGATAATTATATATATCTTTAGAATGTTGTCTATATGATAATAACAACCATGAAGAGCATAGAATTTTCCATATACTTGCTTTCTATTTCTTTACTTTCTTTTATTATCTAGGAACCACTCCCTAGGTAGTCTTTCTGGGAGTGCTGGGGAAAATTGGGTGCTAGTTGATAGAAAACACTAAACTTTTATGAATACACTGATACCTTAATTAAGGGTCCCCCATATGATATAGGGACTTCCCTCCCCTCCTTCTGCAACCCTCAAGATAACAGAGGTTAGTTCTGCATGGTAGGCCTGAGAAACACAAAGCTAGCAGGCTGCTATGATGTGGCTCCCTCTGATTTCTGTGCCTGTCCATATCTATTTCCCCTCCCCCTCAGACTGAAAGGAGTTTCAAAGTCTTTTTTTAAATTAGCTCTGTCTCTATCAATATGAATCAACAGGCACCTCACCTTCATTCCTGCAACTGCCTCACCTCCCTTCTCTCTTCTTAATCAGTAGTGGCTTTTTTAGTTTTGGTTCCAAAAGTAACTCAAACAGGCGATTCTCTCTCACTTGACAGTATTAAGCAGATTGGTACTTTAAGTGTCTCCAAGCATGGCACTTGGCAGGGCTTTTTGTTGTTTGGTTTTTATCCTCACTGTGCAAAATAAAGATCTTAATTAAAGAAATTAATGAAAATGTCACCCTGGGTTGGAAGCTCAATTCACAGCATTGTGGTTTTGGTCCTCTAATGATGGATTGTATCTTGGCAACATTGTCATCATATACTACCACAGACTGTGCTGAAATCTTCCAAGTCCACCCCAGAGTCTCACTCTCACTGACATGTCTGGATTTGACTCATGGTAAATTCTTCATGCCACCCTCGTCCACCTGTGTTCTCTAAACAGTGTCTGAATCATCATTTAACACTCAAATCGCTCTTCTCAAGAAAATCCTCCTAGCCTTATCCTCCAGAGTACTCACCATGCAAGGCCCTGTTTTATCTGTTTCTCCTGATATCAATCTGTCCTTTAACTGCTGTTACTGAAACTATCATTCACTTCTTTCCTGTGACACTGTGCTCCATGATATTTCTTAAACATGCATCACCTAATCATCATTCTTTCCACATCCCTCTCCATTTACTGTTCTCTTAGTCTCCCCCTCTTTCTTGCCCATAGAGATTATCCTTTATTCATTATTCTTGCTCCCTTCCTCTCTATTATAGTCTGAAATGTTTGTGTGTCCTGAAAATTCATATACTGAAATCCTAGCTGTAAGGTGATGGTATTGTGAAGTGGGGCCTTGGGGAACTAAAGACATCACATGTGATAGGTGTGCCCTTCTAAGAGAGGCTCCAAAGAGATCCCTCAGCCCCTTCCACCATATGAGGTAACTGTGAGAAGGCTGTCAGTAAGGGAGTAGTCCCTCACCAGATGATGAATCTGCTGATGTTTTGATCTTGGACTTTCCAGCCTCCAGAGCTATGAGATATAAATTTCCATTGCTGATAAGCCACCCATCCAAGGTTTTTTTTTTTTTTTTGTTACTGCAGACAATGGGATTAAAATACTCTTCCTTTTTCATATTCCTGTCTAAATAACCAGCTAAAGACTCTTCCTTACTGTACTTTCCTCTTTCGGGCCAGTGTCGTCTCTAACCTCCTTTGCTACTCTCAGATTCAACCTTTGTAGGGCCTTTCTAGACCCTAATTATACCCATTATTCGATTTCTCTAATTTGAATAGCTACTGAGAACACATATTGTGCCAAATAACAGGTATTTTCAAGAGACCAAACCTCATGGAGGGAAAAGAGTCAAATGAAGGGTGCCGAGAAAAAGAAAGTTATAATTTAGTACTTTTCTCTTTTAAAGTATCGAGTACTACTATTAGTATTTGGCACTTAAAACTCCTCCATTACACCCTATCCTTGCTATATGGAATAGCATTTCTGTACACTTAAATATCACCTTCCCCAAATAACAACATCAGGTTCTGTGGAAATGTTTCGCCACATCTATTGCCCATTTCCTTAATGTCCTAAAAAAAAAGAAAGAAAGAAAAAATGAGTATGTCCAAACAAAATAAAGTTTGGGGTATTCTGTTGTCATCTGGGTGGAAGAAGGACATTGTTTCCCAGTGCGGAGAGAGTATGAGCAATGGAGGTGCTTAGGGAAGAGAAAAGCAAATTAATGAGCTTGTCAAATCGTCCTCTCAGATGACTACAATATTTTCTTATAATCTGTATTATGTTCCAGGTGTTCAGAGTATACACTTTCTTTTCTTGCTCTTATCTTTTGTTTCAGGGGCACCTACAGCTATCAGAGAAGTTCACATTATAACTGAGGAATACTTTGCAGTATTCAACAATTCATTTACTCACAAATATATATATATATGGGTCTAAACATAGCATCCTATATTTTCCTTAGTAAATATTTAAGATAAATATTTAAGTTTTTGACATTAGTACATTACATTTTATATTTTAATCCTTTAAATTACTATTGCCAATAGAATGTAACTTATGTAAACACTTATCATAGTAACCTAATTAATAATTTCATTTAAATGACCTAAGAAAAGACTATTAAGGAATCAATGTGTAACATGTATGGATCATGTCTGTTTTATGATTTATCCAATCACCACAGGCCCATTGACCAAAATCCCTGTGATTCAGAATAATAAGCAATTCCAACCTTTTTTTGTGTGTGTGGGAAGGGGGTTACTGGGTACTAAACTCAGGGCCACTCCACCACTGAGTCATATACCCAGCCCTATTTTGTATTTAATTTAGAAACAGGGTCTCATTGAATTGCTTAGCACCTTGCTTTTGCTGATGCTGGCTTTGAACTCATGATTCTCCTGCCTCAGCCTCTGGAGCCTCTGGGATTACTGATATGTGCCACCCCGCCTGGGTATTTCCACCATCTTTAATATGTTGTCAAATTTAAAAGGCAGAGCCTCACACACAAAAATTTTGTTATGTGAATCTATCTATTTTTGAAAGTAGAGAAATAGAACATATTTTATTTAAAAGCTTGTTAGTCTGGTTTATCACTTTCACATATTTATGCAAATGGAAGGAGCAGCCTCCATTTATATAGATTCTTGTCCTGGGACATTCAAATGTTAGGAGTGAGACTGTCTCCTTCCTCCTATGAAAGAGAGGAATATTATTTTACAAAATCTAAAATAATACTTAAAAGTATAAACATGCTCTGGAGAGAAAAATTACATGATAGAGCACAATGAGGTAAAAAAAAAAAATGACTATTTTGACCACTCTAACCTTGTAAGGCAGAAATTCTTGATACAATCTCCAAAAAGGAAACTAACTCTTAATCACACTCAAAATGATATAACTGTGAAGGTATGTATACTGTAGTAGATGAATAATAGGTTCATAATATTTACCTCAAACCTTTGCTAATGGTCTAATATATTCTGTATTTAAGGAGCTAATGTTATTCTACAGGTGAATAATTTCCTCTCTTGTTTGGTTCAGCACAACCAAAGTTATTTCACATTCAGTTAAATTGCTCCTTTACATCAGTGACTGGAAATAAGATAGAAATTTATTCTTTCCCCCTCCATTATAAATGCTAGCTCTTTCATACCTCCAAAGTCAAACAAGCCAGATACAGAGTCATCTCCAACCCCTCTTCCTTCCTGAGACCCTCTACCTTCAGTTTGACACTCTTCATTAAACATAGATCCTTCATGGCTTTCATATTACTCTTCAGTACTGTGCTTGGTATACAGCAATAATACCCTATCTTATATATTCTAGGCAGTTGTGCTTCCCCACACTATTTACCGTTCACTCCAACATTTTTTGAGCAGGGTTTCTTAGAGTTTGGTTTTCATATCAGCAGGATCACATCAATCAGGAATTGTAAGAAACACAATTTTGGGGTTCCACTTCAGAACTACTGAGTCAGAAACTCTGGGGGGTGGGACCCAGCTATTTGTGTTTCAATAAGGCTGCCAACGGATTAATTTCTCTGCTAAAATTTGAAAATGAAGGTTCTGAAATCACCTCTTTAAAAGGCAAAACCCCTGGTTATTTACCTGCTTAAAACTTCATTAATAAAATTTCCCTTGTGAGAGTCTCTTCCAGGTCAAGAATAAAGTCCAAGCTCTTAGGACATGTAATGATTTTTGTATTCTGATATTTGGGCCCTTCTCTTTCCATTTCCCCTTTCCTACAAAGTGTTTAAGTCACATGAACATTTTTTTTAAAGAGAGAGTGGAGAGAGAGAGAGAGAGAGAGAGAGAGAGAGAGAGAGAGAGAGAGAGAGAGAGAATTAATTATTTAATTATTTTTTAGTTTTCAACGGACACAACATCTTTGTTTGTATGTGGTGCTGAGGATCGAACCTGGGCCGCACGCATGCCAGGCAAGTGCGCTACCGCTTGAGCCACATCCCCAGCCCACATGAACATTTTAAAATATTGTGAATAAAACCTGCTTGGTATGCCTTTATGCCTTTTTCTGGTGCACCTCTTCCTACACACAAATATATCCACCTGGAGGAGTTCTATTCATCTTTCCAGAACCAGCTGAAATGTCCCCTTTTGCAGAATGATTTCTGAGGACTAATTTCAATAATTTACTTATAGTCTATTCCAGTTCTTCCAGATCCACCTACATAATTTTCCTGAATTAACATTTTTATATATTAAGCTCTTTAAAAAGAAATGAAATCTGTTTACTGGGTACAAGGAGAGAAAGGAAAAGATTGAAAAGGTACTTCTTATCCTGCCTCCCATCCTCCTATCCCTAGTTCTAGAGTTAGAATGTCCTGCATGTCTTGGAATAATTGTGGCTCCCTGGGGATATTGATGACTCCTCCTAGATTTTGACCCAATTGTTTTTCAGTGCCCACACCTAGATTTGCAGGACTCAAAGCAAGAATGCAAATGGAGGCCCACATATTGCATGGCTAACTATTTTAAAGTCATAAATAAAACTAAGAAACTTCAATAAAATATGTTCCATCATTGCATTGCCTTAAAAATACAATTTCTTAATAACAAATCAAGGGTGTGTGTGAACCAATGGTTTAGATGACTGAAAGCAAAATATCAAAGATATCACATTTAATATTCAATAGCATATCTGGATGATCTGTTGATGAGATGATAATGGTTGTATGAGTAATAAAATAAAACATAATTCATTATCTATTCCGTAAAATTTATATTTCTTGCCCTTAACAAATTTATGCTGCTAGAATAAATATTTTTCACTAATTTATTGGCAGTAATAATGCAAAGAATTTAAAATATCATTTTGTTCAAATGATAGAAAAATGCAAATATTTTATTAAATCAAATTAAATGTAAAAACAAAAAATGGTTTTATTTGTTTTTCAAGTGTTTTTATTTAAATATTCAAAATTACCAATAAATTAACAAGTGACATGTATATAATGAATGTCAAATGCTAATTTTAGAATATTTCACTAAAGTTGATACTTTCTCATTTAATTTTGCCTCATTTAACATTGAGTATTCAGTTCCTTGCCAATGTGAAGAATTAATAATATACTTCATGCATGTTTTCTTTAAACCTGCCATAAATACAAATTCAGGAGTAATATGAACAATTTTGTGATCCAAAATATCAGTCATCATTGCAAATACTATGCTAATTTGTATGTATTTTCAAATGTACCAATAAAACATGAACAGAAGCAAGAAAACGGATGCTCAGTTTTACTTGGGGAAATAGTTCTTGGTTATACAATTGATCCCAGAAGGAAGATTTGAAAAAGAATTAATTTCTTTTTCTATTACACTGCGCATATCCCAGCCTAACCCACCCTCATACTGTAAAGCAAAATGTTTATCTCTCATGTTGACAGTAGCTCATTTTCATAGCATTTGAATTCTGTTGCCTTTTGCTACTAACATGCAGGAAGAGATGTAGAAAAGCATTTTCCTGGATGGAGGCTGAACTATGTTAATCATGAAAGTGGCTATTTAGGAGTTCAGATTGCACCAAGCCAGCTCTAATACAAGTGGCAAGAGCATTTATGACTGTGTGTTTGTGACACATGCAGCCCTCTAATGCATGGTATCCAGGACAGGAGCCTTTTCCTTAGATCCAAGCATGGTGCTTCTTGGGTGTTCAGTGTTCTCATCCTAGTCAGAAACAAAGGAATAACATTTGGTTTTATAGTGTTTCCTAAGGGAATAATCCCAATATACATGGGAATTGGAACTTTCATTTATTGGAAGTGACTCACTCAACTTTGGTCCATCAGAAATAAAAAAGCTTATACTTACTACTCTACTCACCAAATCACCCTACACTCCCTCACCCTCCTAATCCTACTGTAAGATTGTTGGATCAAAAGAGGGAGTTTCACCAGGCACAGTGGCACAAGCCTGTAATCCCAACGGTTTCAGAGTTTGAGGCAGTAGGATTGCAAGTTCAAAGTCAGCCTCAGCAACTTCTGGAGGCCCTAAGTGATCCTGTCTCAACATAAAAACCTAAAAGGGGCTAGGGATGTAGCTCAGTGGATGAGTGTCCCTGGGTTCAATCCCCACTACCAAAAAGTAAAAAAAAAAAAAAAAAAAAAAGGAGTCTCATTTTTTTAGTAAGATTGAGATGGAGAAGAAAGGCCTAGTTATACTCTGATTTATATTTAATAGATTTATGATTATATTTTAAATAAAATATATTTAAAATCATTGATAAAATAGCATATTTTCTAGTTGAGTTCCTTGGTATAGTTACATAATTCATTATGTATGAGCCAAAACATTCTCACTGAACATCATCATTATAAGCTTTTTTTTCCCTCTGTGGCCATAGATATGAAGGGGATGGGAAAAGAAAAACAGAAATTTGTAGGGAAATGCTTCTACACATGGTTAATCTTATGCATAAATTTGGCTAGATTGGTGCACAGTTGCTTGGTCAAATACTTACAGATGCAGTTATGAAAGTATTTTATAAATGTGATTAATCCAATTTTTTAAGAGAGAGAGAGTTTTAATATTTATTATTTTAGTTTTCAGCAGACACAACATCTTTGTTTGTATGTGGTGCTGAGGATCGAACCCGGGCCACACGCATGCCAGGCAAGCACGCTACCGCTTGAGCCACATCCCCAGCCCCAATCCATCAATTTTAATAAAGGAGATTTGCCTTGAAATAGTGTGTGGGACTCATTCTATAAGTTGGAAGCTTTAAGAACACAAAATTGGTTTCTCTGAGAGGAAGGAATTGTGCTTCATGACTAATATGAAACCCTGCTTGTGTTTCCTCCTGTGCTACAGATTTCAGATTTAAGACTGCAACATCAACTCTTACCTGAGTTTCTATCCAACTTATAATAGCTAAGCCAGTTTCTTCTGAAGGAGCCTGATGATACAAGCAGATATTTTCATTGTTTTATCCCAGCCCCCACAGTTAGATAATTACCAAGAAAATGTCAATGTGTATGTATCTCATAGTTTTCTTTTCTCTTTACCTTCTTATAGTATAATGTAATAAGCATGGATTTTAGAATTTATGCCACACTATTGTAATAATAGTTTTAAAAGTCCATCTCCTATTCTAGACTAAGAGTTCCTTATGTACAGAGGCTGTATTACTCATTATTGTATATTTCCTTGAGGCTAGAAATTTCCAGTCACTTAATAATTGCTTAATAAATGCCTGCCAAATGTTTAATGAGCAAAATTAACACATTGTGTAGAAAATCCTATGTCATAGGAAATAGGAATAAGGGATGGTGAAGAATTAAGAGAAAAAGAAACAATGAGGTGGCAGGAAGCAGTCTCCCTGAAGCTAAGACACCCCATGAGATGGTACTCATCCAACTTTCCCAGGCTCCCAGCACAGTCTTAATCACCTCTCTCACAGTGATGTTGATAGCTCTGGCTAAGGAACTTGGTACCTGCAAGCAATTAACTTTAATAAGCCAGCAGGTGATTTCCTTAAAAGAATGCTGACAAGTCAATTTGCTGACAGCAGCTCTAGATTCTCTGGTTACTCAGCCATGGCTACCACCTCTGCCCTTATGAACCCAGACTATGGTTGTGAGTAATAAATGAAAAGGTAGCCAAAGTTTTATTCTTTTAACAGGGAAGCTTGTCATTTGCTTTGCGGCATGATTATACTTTATAAGCATAACCAAAAAGTCTTTTCAATTTACAAGGAAAAGCAACAGCCAACCAGTGGCAATAGCTCACACTGGCAATCACTCTAGTTTTCATGAATGTTTGTTTTAATGAGAAATATGAAAGTGTTCCACCTGTATTATCTCTTTTTTCCCCTACTCCCATCTCTCCCATTGTGTTATGGTCTAAGGCAGAATCCTGGTAATGATTCTAAAATCCTCTTTGCCCTGATATCAATAGTTGCCAGATGTTGCAGTTGCCTTATTGTCCTATGTTACTTTTTATACTTATTTTCTACACAATGGCAGCCTAATAAGTCACCTTGCTGTTCTTCTCAGGCATCACCTATCCAGAAACCCCTTGCTTATGTCCTCTTTCTAAAATGTGTTATTTCATCTACATGTCAACATTTTCAATAGTTCTCCAATGCTAATTGAATACTGTATTAGCTTTGCATTACTATAACAAAATAATTGCAATAATTAACCTATGAAGAGTAAAGGTTTATTTAGCTTACAATTCTGGATATTCCAGTCCAAGATCAAATGTTTTTTTTTTTTTTTTTTTTTTTTTAATTTTCCACCCTCAGATAGGTTGAGGTATCATGGCAAGAGCACAGAGTGGCTGAAGTTGCTTATGAAGTGATCCAGGAAGCTGAAGAGATGTTGAGTCAAGGTCCCACAATTCTCTTCATGGAAATATCCCCAATGACTTAAGTACCTACCATAAGGCCTCACCTCCTAGAAGTATATGACAATTCCTAATAGGTCTCACTGGGGATCAGACCTTTAACACATGGGCTTTTAGGAAATATTTCAGATTTATCCTATCACACTGAGTTATCCCAAGGACCTAAAGTAGTGCTTTCCATAGCAGGCAATTAATAAATTTTGTAAACTGAATAGGGAAAATAATTTTATTATTAATAATAATAATTTAAATTTTTTTCTTTTGCAACACATGCACTACTGAAGTAATTTAAGTGACACCATTGTGTTGTGTGCATCTCTAAATTTAGAATTCTTTCAAGGCACTGCACATAGTATTTCCTGATCTGTGCTATCAGCCTTTCTCTTGAACGTAATGCTTCAGGGAACAAAACACCCAATGTTCTTCAAATATGCTTCTACATCTTTCTACTTCGATTCCTCAAGCCAATTTAGTTTCCCAAGGCACTCAAGGAACATTACTTTTCCTCCATTTTTAATATTTGTCATATTTCATTTTTCACATAGGTCTGCCTTCTTGATCAGATCCTAAGATCTTTGAGTATAATATCTATTTCCTTTTAATAATTGTATTTCTAGCACAATATCTTGCATATTGATAGACACATAAGGAGTTATTTGACTTGCATTAAGTGCCTGTCCTTGTGTCTATTGATTACTATACCTGTTCTGATTAGCATGATCCCTTTCTCATGCTCAGTGCTTCTTCTGGCTTTATTACAGTGGGGTATGTTACTTTAAACAAGACACTTAAACTTTCTGTTCCTAAATTGCCATCTGACAATGCCTGTTCTGCTCTGCAGGAGCAAAAGATACTCAAATCATTTGAGCAAATTAAACAAATAATTTTAGTGTCACAGTCAGACTGTAATAAATACTCTTTGGACCAGTTTCTTGTCTACTTCTAGCAGTTTCAGCCCATGGGGCACCACAGGAAAATTGGAATGAGCAGAAATATTGAAGAGACTAGGCAAAACAGAAGCATGATGATCTTGGAGGATATCTGCTTTTACAGTGTCTGGCAGTGGCCTTACAAGGTAAGAGACCACTGTGAGTATATCAAATGGATATATTTGAGTTAGCTTGTTGCTGCAGGAATGGAGGACACTCTTTAATTCTTGAACTAGGGGTAGGAGAATGGGGGGGCAGGATAAGAAGTGCCCTTTCATTCTTTTCATTTACCTCCTTGATGATGGAGGAAAGGCTGTGGGAAAGGGGAAATTCTCTTTGGGCTCTATGGTAGCAGCTGAGCACTAGTGGTGATTTGATACTCACCCTTAGATGCCTGCATACCAATGCATATCTCAAGAAAAAAGTGGACTCGGACTTTTAGACAGCTGTTTCGCAAAGAGAGTCAGAGGAGCAGGTGAAAAATTGGGGAAAGGGAAGAGAAGAATGGTTCCTACTGGTTAAGCAGGCATGGAAATAAATCCAAATAAGAGCTCAATGAAGAATAACCCTTATCAAGCACTCCAGGTGGGTAAATGCTTACATCCCTGTGATTAGGAATGCCTCATCATGCTAGAAAAAAAATATTGAAAAGATATTTTCTCTCCTTACCTTAACTTCAGTTAAAAAATAAGGAAAAGAAATAACAAGAGGGAGAAATGATATTCTCATCATTAGGATTTTTGGAAGATAGAGATAAATAGAGGAAGCATTCTAAAAGTGGAAAGGCAAAGACAGGCATCTCTATGCCTCCTCCATCTCTTCCTTCCTCCTGCCAATCATATTCTCTAGCTGGCTGATCCCACAGCCTACTTCATTAGTAATTGGAGAACAAAGAAAGACTCCAGCTTTAGAAGAACAAAGACACATCATCCTTTCACCTGTAGCAAAATAATAATGCTGCTGTTGTGTAGGCAGGGTTGGTCTTGGGCAAAACTCTACTAGGTTGCCTTCTCCAAAATGAGATGGAGAGGACAGCCCTCCAATCCCTAAAGTAATTGAGGAAGATAGAAGGAAGGCAAAGGAAACCCTCTCCAGGAACCTCTGAGGCCCCAGCTTCTCAGCATGGGGGCATCAAGCAAGACCTGGTGTGAACAGCTGCCTGTTCCTGTCCAAGACCTCATATGGCTAATTTAAGGAAGCCAAGAGTTTGTTCTCATCGTGGGCCAGATTTTTATTTAGTTTTTCTGAGATGAAAGCTGTAGACGTTTTAAACTGCTCTCGGGATCAATCAAATGTACACACAGGTTAAAGAACCACTGGGTTAAAGGGCCAGCATGAAAACTAGAGTGAGATTTCCAGCCTAAACACAGACCAGACTATCAGCTTTCCTCCTGGAAAGAAATCTAAATGTGCAAAATGAATTTTCTGAAAGGTGACTTACATACTGAGTGATAAATGAGGTGCTCTGATTTACAAACCATGATACACCTCTAGAGCAAAGGGTTTCAAGATACACATGCAATATAACTCCCAAGATATGAAAAAAATGAACTTATGTTTTGTTACATTTTTCAAAAAGTTCCTTCTGTGTTTTTAAACTAATAATGAATTAGTATAACAGCACATATATATGTCATTTATAAATAAAATAAAAATATAATAGGGATAAACCTCAAAAATATTTTATTGATATGCATGAATAAATGAAAAAGTTGGAAACTACTGTTTTATAGAAGAACTGAAGGCTTTTCTTGGAAAGCCGTGATAACTGATCAAACTGGAGAGGAATAAGAGGTTTTCTTCACTCAAGTTTCTGGTAAGAATGACGAATACCCTGTATTGCTAAGAAAATATACAGGCCAGAAGAGAGCAAGGGAGACTGTCCTGCTGGAGAGTGTTGGTATGATCATGAAGAAAGATGCCAAGACAGCCAGCTCCAGCTCCAGCTCCTCTCATAACTACTGTTAAAACAACATCACCTAATTACAATAGCACCAGATACAACAATTGCTACAATTTATTGAATTCTCCATAAAGGTGAACTCTGTAATAGGTTATTTTAGCCATTAACATTTATCCTCAGGAAGACATACCCATTTTACAGATGAAAACCAAAAAAAAAAGCTCAAAAATAGTAAACAATACAAAAGGAATATCTTCCTCCCAGCCAGTGTTCTTCACAATGTCAAGCCATCTCAAGAGCATAGATCATGACTGACATCACAGAGAACCCTCAGTGGGAATGACACATAGTAGAGCACTTGAGGGAATCATAATATGACCCAGTTATATTTGCATTTTTTTTCTTTTAATTAACATGTTAAATTGTGGTCAATGTCTTTGTAAATAGGGAATTGATGCCAGCTTTCTGCACTGAGTAAAATACTAGATTTCCCTCAGCTGCAAGTATAACATCCAAATTAAGGTAAGTGTGACACCCACTAGGAGAATCCAATCCTGAAGCCAAATATAATTAATTTTCTTTACAAAGGAAAATCAGCTTTGTCGACACCTCCCCACCAAGTGTGTGTGTGCACGCATGCCCATGTGCATGCACACACAAACAACACTTCAGTTCTTGCAGTTGCAATCTGTACTTGAGTTCACCCTTCCCAGAGACCCTCCATCCAAACTTGTTCAAAAAGCTCTGATATCAGCAGTGTACTCCTCAGGGTACTTTTCTAGGACTGTCTTCAATTTTAGCCCTTGCTCACAGGCACAACTGTGAACTTGAAAGGACTTTCAAACATCAACAAAGCAATAAAAGCCAGATCTGTGCTGCGGGAAAAGTGTGACTGTGGAACAGAGACTTGGCATGACTGTCCTTGTTCAGATTTGAGAGTCATGTAACCCCAGCAAGATCGGTGTCACTTCAGTCCAATCACAGTGTGAGGCCAGAAGATTTCTGAAGTCCTTTTGGCTCTGACATTCTTGGTTCTTTGTCACCCACTTTGATTTTCATTGACTTTCTTTTTTGGCCTACTCCTGTCTAGCATGAAGAAGTAAAGAAATGGGATAGGAGGGAAAAGAAAAGAACTGACCATGAAGTTATAACTTTATAACTATTAAGATATAAAAATTTGCCATTATATTAATATTTTTTTCTTTATGCAAGGCATAAGATACATACTTGTTACATACATTTCCTCATTTGATCTTTTAAAAAGTTTTGAAATATTCCAGACTTTTATGGCTATTAATGGAAGATGCTGATGTTGCAATTCTTACTTTTTGTTATTGGTTAGATTCCATGTATCGCAGAGCTCAAAGACATTGAGATGTCCAAGAAACAAAAGGTGACTTTTCAAGAAAGAGGCACAGAGGTCACCAAAAGAACTTTACTGTCTGAGGATTCACTAACTTGAGAGCTTCCAACTTAACTCCTCTGCTCAAACCTACAGGGAAAAATCTCAGTAGCTCTTTCTACACTCAAATGGAATATCTGTGTCTCTTCAGAGCTACAAATATCTGAGCCCCATATGAACACTTCAATTTATCTTTGCAATATCAGTCCTCCCATGACACAAAAAGAAATTAGATGAGAAGCAGACTTCATGTGGGCAAGCTGGGTTGTCAAGCTAACATTACAGTGAATGTCTGATATTTTTCTCCTCTCAGCTGAAAAAATAAAAATAAGAAATCTTTTTGAACAAATTGGTTTTTTAAATCAACAAGACTTTTGCCTGGGTTTGTCAGAATCTCCTCCCTTCCTTCCACCACTGCCTTCATTCCACTGTGCTTCTTTTTAGCTCCCACCTGATCTGTCCCAACTCTTCCCTACTGAATCTCTTATTCCCAAGTTCTACTGAGATGACTTTCCTGGTCTACTCTAAGCATAACCAGGCCAATTTCAGGACTAGTTAATCCTCAGTGGTTCAGCAAGCATCTTGGAAGGCATGCTTGAAGTATCAGCATAACTTGGAATTGTGTTTCAACCAAGCCTGGAATTTACAGTGCCAAGAATGAGCCCTGTATTCCCTCAGAGCCTTGGGGTTTTATTATACCAGAACCCTGACATAATGTTGGTCTGGAATTTAGGCCACAGTTTCTGCTTTGATCTCTGCCCCATAGTCTGTCTAGTCTCTCTCTTCATAGCCCAGTTTCTTTCTGGAATCATGGCCTGCCCTTAACCTAGCCCTTCTGTCTTGGTTCTTGTGTGTTATTTAGTTCTTGCCTATTCTTTGGGAATGGGGAAACATGTTCCTCATACTCTAGATCATTTCTGAAGCTCCTGGTACTGAAAGGTAGGTATCATGAAACTGTTGCAAATTTTTCCTGTTTACTGCCTGGAATCTCTCATGAGTTTTCTTACACACCATACTGTACCACTTCACCTTATTTACTTCAGCTGCTATGAGAAGCTTAAGACATATCAGGCTTTACAGACGCCCTGATCTGACCCAACTCTGAATAGCCAACTACTCTAACACCACACCCTCTGGAACTCAAATCTTAAATAGTTGACCCTGATATAACATCTCTTTTCTTGAAATTTATTTCCCTAGAATATATATTAGATTTTGTCACCTCTCTTTCTCTAAAACCTTCATAATGACCCTATTACCTGGCAAATATATCCCATACTTCTTAGAAGGAGCCCGTAAGATTTAATTGTAATATACTATTTCTGTCATTCATATTTTACATTAACTTTATTCTTCAGTTAAAGCAAACATGCTTCTACTCACAATTAAGACACATAAATTTTCCTACTTTCCACTGCTGCTCTTACAGTCTTTTACCCCAAAGCTGGTGTGCCCTCCTATGACTTGATTCAGTGGCCCATATTTCTAAATTCTATAGTCCTCTACAAATGGAAGCAATAGAACTATAGCTAATACTCCAAATTATACCCTTGTGCACACATACAGGCCTCAAGCACTTTGCCTTATGGCCACAAGATGTGATTAGGAAAGGCTAAGGTCTTCAAAAACATCTTAAATGCCAGTTCACTGCACAAGATACTCTATGGACATCTTGCTTACTGGTTCTTGATAAAAATGAATCCCAACAGGGGCTAGAATGGTGACCTTGGTTGTGAATAATGGCATGCACACAGTGCCCCGCAATGGCTACCAGAAAACAACAGTGTAAGTTAATAGCCCGTGTTGTCTCTTAACTACCCATTGCCAACAATAGGTTTTGCTCTATATAGTCTGGATTCCCAGTTTCAAGGGTTTTCACTCCTATCAGGCAGAAGTGCTGTAATGAGAACAAACCAAGAAGGGAATGATGCAGGCGCCAAGCCAAAAAAAATTGGGCTGTTAGAACAGCCGAGTCAGGGAAGCAGAAGAACAAATAATTGAAATTAGAAAAAACTAGATTTTTTCCAAGGCAACAGTCTCATAAATCAGACTTGAAAATTTAATTTGAGGGCTTCTCTCCTCCTTGCATCATATTTTTTTCCCTCCTGGAGTTGTGCTACAGGCTAGGACAGAGGAAGCAGAATGTAATTAATCGATGTGAATCTGCTTCATTAATGGATTGCTACTCCCTGTGTTTCCTCTAGTCAAGAATGTTTTTGAAAGTGCTCTTTGGCAACAATGCTACACACAATCTGGATAATGTCTAGGGCAACAAGAAAAACATTGAAATGCTTGTATGAAGAGAGCACATGTTTGATATTGAATGATAGAGAAATTTAGTCAACTCATTAAATGTTGTACTTATAAATCCTACTCATGTTTTTTAATTAATTGACAACTGTCCAGTCAAGCCTGGTTTCTCACATTGTTTAAATACTAGGATATTGTCACAAGAGAGTGAGAAGTGAGGTTTCTTTTGCAGTGACAAATTGTCCTAAGACTCTGAGAAAACACACATGGTTGTGCATCTTTATGCCCACGGGGAATACACCATTAATCTGCACTAATAAAAGGGAACAGCAAGCTAATCATAGCTCATTTATATTTGGCTTTGGAATACGTTATGTGGGTTTTTGAAGAAGATTTACCTTACTAATTAGGTTTTACTTAAATTAATAATACAGTTAATTTGCATCCCCTTAGCACATTTCTTCTGTCAACTGGTTTGTGCTAAGAGATAAGGGGAAATCATCCTAGAATTTAAAAGTGTTTTTGAATTCTTTGTGTATATATGCATGGGTTGTTGACATTATATGCACATTTAGAATAAAAGTCTTTAACATATTGAGTAAGTTGGGGTAAAAATATGTGTGAAAATTCTTGTCAACTATGGGCTATATTCATATCATCATTTTTTCTCTATAGTTTCTTTAACCTTTCTGCAACTAATAAATTGGGAAGTTTAATCTTCAGTAACAAACTCTATAGGGAAACTACTGTATAATGAGTAATATTCTTAGTGTTGTGAAGATATTTAAAGAAATACAGGCTATTTTCTTCTTTAAGATCTAAGCATCAGGAATACATAGGAAGAGACCTATTTCTAATATGCTCTCATTGATATTGTTTTCCTCATTCCTATAGATCATCACAGTCTTCTAAACCATTTCCCACAGCCTTGGATTGCTGATGTGTGGAAGAAAAGAATTAAAGGTTTACCTTTGAATAGAATCAAGGAAGTTGAAATGGGTTATTTTATTTTATGGTAAATGAACTCTATGAAAACAACAGACCCATGCATCTTTACTAAAGCAAATCAAGAGACTAGCAATTCTACACTGGCATTATCACATTGCCCAGGTACTCACTTTGAATACCTGATCTCAGACAAACTCAGACAATTGGTCACCTTGGAAGATCCAAGATTTTAATATCTTTAGGCTTAATTAAGTGTCTGATAATGTAATGTTGGAAATGTATGGAAATAATCATTCAAAATTGGATATGGAAGGAAAATCTTACGTGTTTCACCACTGACAGGCATATTTGTTTGAGAGATTTTACTATAATTATTTTTGCCATTCTCACTTTTAGCACAAGCTTTACAAAATACCCGTGAAGGTGAGCCAATACTAGACATATCACACAGTATTTTTACAATTTATTTCTGACTAGTTAGTCTTTTGGGTCAATGTATATTTATCTGTATCATCATGACAATATAAGAAAAATAAAAAGTCTTGGCTGGATTTGTTTCTACTAAACGTCCTTCTTTATGGACTTGGTCACTTAATTCAACTTCAATGAATATAGTGTGTACATTAATACCCTTATTATAGTGTAATTAAAAGAACTGGAAAGAAGACATGTTAAATGTGTAAGTAAAGTGCTTTATTATTTTAAGAAAACCTCTTCATTGAGTAAAGCCATACTTTGATTCTTTTCAATGAAAATTTTAGTACATAAAAATCAATGAGCAGTCAAAGGATCCACAAGCTCTTTTCATAGGATAACAGGAAGATAGAAAGAATAAATATAATTCAATATCTAAATCCTTTATGTCAATAATTTATTAATGTATAAAATTATATGCAAATTCAAGCTGAATGCAAATGAGTACTAGAATATAGCTTTACAAAGTTAATTCAGTTGGGCTAAATTATTAAAATGTTTAAGCTCTTGAGGTGATAGTCTCATAGAAGCTAGTTGGTTTAATCCAAAAACACTACATTCCACTGAGCATCACTTGGAGCTGTAGTACCAACAAATAAACTAGAAAGCATTTATAGATGAGAGTCTCTGATAATGCAATGTTAAAAATACCTATTGAAAGGACTATAAAGTTTACTTGGGAGAAAAGGGTATACCTGGAGTGCATGAGGGCTGACTTCAAATAGCTCAAAGACTGCCATAGAAAAACACTAAACAGAGTAATATCCATTGGGTAGTTAGACTTTTTTCTTAACTTTTCTATAAACAGAGAAAATTCCTCTTATTAGAAAAGGCATGGACATGGGACAAAATCAATCCATTAGAAGAGTTTGCTTCCCTCCAAGTAACAACCTTGCACTGCATATGAAAACTCCCTTGACTTTATTTTATACACAGTAAATTATGTTAACAATAAGGTTTGTGTAAGGATTGAGATAGCATGTATACAAACGCTGAAGTAGGGCTTCATATTTACTAGGTGCTTAATTAGAATCTAATAGCTATATGTCAAAAATATTCAAATATGGAATTAAATAATATAGGAATCAGTTATTTTTCTAACCAAGAAATTATTTATGCACAAGCTGAATACCCACTCAGAGGAATGTAATAGATGAGAATAAAGCTCCTTCCAACTCTAAATTTTAAGATATTATGATTCTGAATATTAAAACAAAAGCTTTCCTTGGAAAAAAATAAAGAATAGTAGCAGATATTCATATAAGAGCAAGCACAAGTTAACCACTATTTGAAAAATTATTCTATCTCCTTGTTAATTCAAGGTGTACAGTAGACCACTTTCCAGTAGTCAAGGAGTAAAAAACAAAATTGGAAAGCTTAATGCAGATGATGCTTAATTAAATAAGTAATTTACATGTAGCACAAGAAGATGTGCTTATCAGAAGACACTGTGATAACAATCAAATGCAATGATAACAAATATAATACAATTGTCCCATTCTTTTTATTTATATTAAGAATATATTTCTCTGGGGAAATGATTCTTTAACAAATATGAAGTCTTGGGATAAGCCTAAGAAATTGTCCATAGCTAAAACAGGAAGAGTTTTAGTCAATTAATAAGGAAATGCTGCATTCATCAGTAGCTTTAACAACTGCCATGAACTTTTTATTGTTTGTCCTATAGAGAAAAAGAGAAAATGATTTATGAAACTAGTGGTATAGCCTTGTAGAAACAAATGTACATCAAGTTACTAGTTAACATTTTTATAAAATTTAAAAGGTAGATAAATTATGGTAGGAAGACTTATATACAAATGTGAAGTTTTAAATTCATATGAAATACAGGAAATGTCTATACATTTATTTGGAGAATGAAAAATTGATGACATTTTTTAGCTAAAATCTCTACCAGATTTACATAATGAGATTTAGTAATGAAAGACTAGTGTGGTCCTTATATTGTATCCCCCCCTAAATGAAGGGCTTGTTGTTTATAATTATGAAACAAAGTAGAAGGCAATAGTGCGTAAATAAATATATAGTGACAGAGGCATTAGCTGTCCATAAAATCCAGTCTTTACTTCTTCATTAGTAATAGATTTGTAGCCTCACAGGTGGCTACCAGCAACACTACATTTCCCAGTCTCTCTTATAGCTGGAAGAAGTCTTAGGATTAATTTCAGTAGAACGCAAGCAGAAGGGATGTGTAATACTAGATAGCCTTAAGACCAGTCTTTTCTTTTCCATATTCCCCCATCCTTTCTTATGAGCTGGAATGAAGAAAACCTAAGTGATCTTACATAACACATGGTGAAGAAGACAGAGACACTATTAGAAGAGACCCCAAGTGACTATGTAAAAAGAAGCACCTAATACCTGGAATACTCATTCATAACTGTTACATGAGGGAAAAATAAACTTCTATTTTTTTTAAGATATAGAGTTTTCTTTTGTTTCAGTAGCTTAGTATTTGACTCTAAAAAATTACTCTGCTTAAAATTATGCAATGAAGCATGCTTATACAATGATTCAGATGACAAGAAGCCCCAAGGAAGAATGATTGCTTTAAGACAATGTTTTTAAAAGTTTAAAATTATTTTCCAAAAATATAACAAAATTTATTTTAAGACAAGTAACTATTATGAGTCCATCAACTGCATATCAAACACATAATAATTTTTCAATAGATCTATTTTCCTCTGAACTCCAAGGAAGGATATCCACAAAAACACTGGCAAATTATAAGGGCAATTCACATTTGACTCCTAATTGCACATTTACCAGAAGAAAATTTGGCATAAGAATTCAGCATTTAAATTCACTACTATTCAGCAGCAATCTGAATTCCCAAGTTCAATTAAAAAGGTCATTACCCTCTGGAACTGAAGGTGCTCTTTTAATTACAATATTGCTAATGAATTGGGAGACAAGACAGTTTGGCTTAGTTCAATTAGCACATTTAAGTCAAAGCAAGCTTCAGCAAAAAATGGGTGACTTTCCTACTGTCTTACTTTTTCTTTCTTCCCTCCTTCTTTCTCTCTTTTCTTCCTTCTTTCCTTTCTACCTACTTCTTTCTTTCCTTCCTTCTTTCCTTCCTTCCTCTCTTCTTCTCTCTTCTTTCCTCCTATCCTCTCTTTTTTTTCTTTCTCTCTTTTTACCAAGTTTAAACATAAAACCATTTGTACTTCATCTGTAAATTGCTACTAAAGCCATTACTAGCTTAGAGTTGACAGTATTTGTTTTGCAAAACTCTTCAAATTTATATGATATTGAGAAAATTAATGAGAAACTTTAAACACTGAAGCAGAGTAAAACATAAATCACATTTTACTTCATAAAAGCAACAATTATTCAGTTACTCTATGATGGTGTATTATCCACACCCTGCTGTGGAAAAAATGGGGGTGAGGTGAACATATTTAGCATTTTGCGACAAAAAAGTTTACCAAGGGTAATCTGTATTAGGAAAGAAGTATTTTATGATGGCATTTCAAATTAAAGAATATTAACGAATATATTCCTGAGCTGAGCTTTTTTATCTGGCTAGGATTTAGATGACATTAATTTTAAGAAATTTTAGGTAAAGTAGAGACTATCTTTATTTTCATTTTTTAATTTTAATTTGTTTATATGACAGTAGAATACATTACAATTCATATTACACATACAGATCACAATTTTTCATATCTCTGGTTGTACACAAAGTAGAGTCACACCATTCCTGTCTTCATACATGTACCTAGGGTAATGATGGCCATCTCATTCCACCATCTTTCCTATTCCCATGCCCCTTCCATTCTCCTCCCTATCATTTTCCCCTTTGCCTTTATCTAGAGTTCATCTAATCCTCTCATGCTACCCCTCCACACATTATGAATCAGCAGCCTTAAATCAGAGAAAACATTCAGCATTTGGTTTTGGGGATTGGCTAACTTCACTTAGCATTATATTCTCCAACTCCATCTATTTACCTGCAAATGCCATGATTGCATTCTCTTTTAATACTGAATAATAAACCATTATATATATAGACCACATTTTCTTTATCCATTCATCTACTGAAAGGCATCTAGGTTGGTTCCACAGTTTAGCTATTGTGAATTGTGCTGCTGTAAACATTGGTGTAGCTGTGTCCCTGTAATATGCTGTTTTTAAGTCCTTTGAGTATAGATTAAGGAGAGGGATAGCTGGATCAAAAGGTGGTTCCATTTCCAGTTTTCTAAGGATTCCCCATACTACTTTCCAGATTGGCTGCACCATTTTGCAGTCCCACCAGCAATGTATGAGTGTGTCTTTTCTCCCACATCCTCGCCAACACTTATTGTTGTTTGTATTCTTAATAGCTGACATTCTGACTGAAATGATTTGAAATCTTAGAGTAGTTTTGATTTGCATTTCTCTAATTGCTAGAGATGTTGAACATTTTTTTCATATATTTGTTGATTGATTGTATATCTTCTTCTGAGAAGTGACTATTCAGTTCCTTAGCCCATTTATTGATTGAGTTATTTGTTTTTCTGGTGTTAATATTTTTTAGTTTTTTATATATGCTAGAGATTAATGCTCTATGTGATGTAAAAATTTGTTTCCAAATTAATTGTAGGCTCTCTATTTACCTCATTGATTGTTTCTTCTGCTGAGAAGCAGCTTTTTAGTTTGAATCCATCCCATTTATTGATTCTTGATATTAATTCTTGTTCTGTAGGAGTCTTATTAAGATAGTTGGGGCCTAATCAGACATGATGGAGATTGGGCCTACTTTTTCTTCTGTTAGACTCAGGGTCTCTGGTTTAATTCCTAGTTTCTTGATCCACTTTGAGTTGAGTTTTGTGCATTGTGAGAGATAAGGATTTAATTTCATTTTGTTGCATATGGATTTCTAGTCTTCCCAGCACCATTTGTTGAAGAGGCTATCTTTTCTCCAATGTACATTTTGGCTGCTTTGTCTAATATATGATAACTCTAATTATGTGAGTTAGTTTCTGTGTCCTCTCTTCTGTACCATTGGTCTACCAGTCTGTTCTGGTGCCAATACCATGCTGTTTTTAGTTACTATACCTCTGTAGTATAGTTTAAGGTCTGGTGTAGTGATGCCACCTACTTCACTCTTCTTGCTAAGGATTGCTTTAGCTATTCTGTCTCATTTTTCCAGATGAATTTCATGACTGCTTTTTCTATTTCTATGAGGGATGTCATTGGGATTTTGATTGGAATTGCATTAAATCTGTATAGTGCTTTTTGTAGTATAGTCATTTTGATAATATTAATTCTGCCTATCCAAGAACAAGGTGGATCTTTCCATCTTCTACGGTCTTCTATAATTTTTTTTCTTTAGCGTTCTATAGTTTATAGTAGAGGTTTTTCACCTCTTTTGTTGATTCTCAAGTTGTTGTTGTTTTTTTTTTTTTTTTTTGAGGCTATTGTAAATTGGGTAGTTTTCCTTGTTGTGTTTTCAGAGGATTTGTCACTGATATAAATTTGATTTGTGGGTATTGATTTTATATCTTGCTACTTTTGAATTCACTTTGCCTGGTTTTGGAATCAGGGTGATATTGACATCATAGAATGAGTTTGGAAGTGCTCCCTCTTTTTCTACTTCCTGAAATAAATTGAAAAGTAATGGTATTAGTTCTTCTTTAAAGGTCTTGTAGAACTCGGTTATGTATCCATCCAGTCCTGGGCTTTTCTTGGTTGGTAGGCTTCTGATAGTATCTTCTAGTCACCCCTCGAAACTGATCCCTTTAAATTGTGTATATCATCCTTATTCAATTTGGGCAAATCATATGACTCTAGAAATTTGTCAATGCCTTTGATAGTTTTTATTCTATTGGAGTGCATGTTTTCAAAATAATTATCTTCTGTATTTCTGTAGTGTCTGTTGTGATAGTTCCTTTTTCATCACGTATGTTAGTGTTCTCTCTCTTTCTCTTCATTAGCATGGCTAAGGATTTGTCAATTTTATTTATTTTTTCCAAGAACCAACTTTTTTTCCTGTCAATTTTTAAAATTGTTTCTTTTGTTTCAATTTCATTGATTTCAGTTCTAATTTTAATTATTTCCTATCATTTGCTGCTTTGGGCATTGATTTGTTCTTCTTTTTCTAGGGCTTTGAGATGTAATGTTAAGTCACTTATTTGTGGACTTTTTCTTCTTTTAAGGAATGAACTCTATGCAATGAACTTTCCTCTTATTACTGCCTTCATAGTGACCCAGAGATTTTGATATGTTATATCTGTGTTCTCATTCACCTCTAAGAATTTTTTAATCTCCTCCTTGATGTCTTTTGCAATCCATTGTTCATTCAGAAGCATATCATTTAGTATCCAGGTGTTGGAGTTAGTTCTATTTTTTATTTTATCATTTACTTCTAATTTAATTCCATTATGATCTGATAGAATGCACGGTAGTATATCTACTTTTTTATATTTTCTAAGATTTGCTTTGTGATATAATATATGGTCTATTTTAAAGAAGGATCCATGTGCTACTGAGAAGAAAGTGTATTTGTTCACTGAAGAATGAAATATTATTTATATATCAGTTAAGTCTAAGCTATTGGTTGTATTATTGAGTTCTATAGTTTCTTTGTTCTGATTTTGTTTGGAAGGTCTATCCAGTAGTAAAAGTAGTGTGTTAAGGTCACCCAGAATTATTATGTTGTGGTCAATTTGACTCTTGAGCTTGAGAAGAGTTTGTTTGATGAATACAAACATTCCATTGTTTGGGGCATTATGAAAGCAGTATGAAATATCTTTCTTTATCCATTTTGATTAACTTTAGTTTGAACTCTACTGTATTTGATATGAGGAGGGAGAGCCCTGCTTATTTTTGCAGACCATGTGAGTGGTGTGATTTTTCCCAAACTTTCACCTTCAGTCTACGGATGTCTTTTCCTATGAGATAAGTCTCTTTGAGTCAGCATATTGTTGAGTCTTTTTTTTTTTTAAACCCAATCTGCCAGTCTCTGTCTTTTGATTGGTGAATTTAGGCCATTAACATTCAGGGTTATTATTGAGACATGATTTGTATTCCCAGGCTTTTTTTTTTTTTTTGTATTTAACTTGACTTTGTTTCTCCACTGATTATTTTTTTTCCTTTACTGATTATTTTTTTCCTTTAGTGTAATATCTCCCTTTGCTGATTTTCATTGTTGTTTTCCAATTCCTCTTCATGGAATATTTTGCCAAGGATGTTCTGTAGCACAGGCTTTCTAGTTGTAAATTCTTTTAATTTTTGTTTATCATGAAAGGTTTTTATTTCATCATAAAATCTAAAGCTTAGTTTTTTGGTTATAAGATTCTTGGTTGGCATCCATTTTCTTTCAGAGCTTGTTATATGATGTTCCAGGATCTCCTGGTTTTGAGATTTTGGGTTGAAACATCTGCTGAGATACAATTGGTCTCCTCCTCTATGTGATATGATTCCTCTCTTTTGCAGCCTTTAATAATCTTTCCTTATTCTGTTTGCTAGGCATTTTCATTATAATGAGCCTTGCTATAGATTTTTTTTTTTTTGTAATTTTGTTCATTTGGTGCCCTGTAAGCCTCTTGTATTTGACTTTTTTTTTAATTCGTTCTTTTTGTTTGTGAAATTTTCTGATATTAT
Organism: Spermophilus citellus; assembly: GCF_964194105.1. NCBI lineage: Eukaryota > Metazoa > Chordata > Mammalia > Rodentia > Sciuridae > Spermophilus > Spermophilus citellus. Next base: position 41,239,913 of record NC_138195.1, read on the forward strand.
TTCATTGAAGAGACTGTGCATTCCTTTGGTTTGAAACTCTGTGCCTTCCTCTATTCCAATAACTCTTATATTTGGTCTTTTTATGGTATTTCATAATTCTTGGATGTACCACTCATGTTTTCTTACCATCTTCTCTGTGTGGTCAACTTTATTTTCCAAATTGTATACTTTGTCTTCATTATCTGACATTCTGTCTTCCAAATGATTTAGTCTGTTGGTGATGCTTTCTAATGAATTTTTTATTTGGTCTATTGTTTCTTTCATTTCAAGGATTTCTGTTATTTTGTTGTTGTTTGTTTGTTTGTTTGTTTTTTGTTTTCTTTTCAGAATCTCTATCTCTTTCTTGAAGTAATCTTTTGCTACCCATATTTACTCCCTTATATCTTTTTGGGTGTGATTAATGGTATTTTATCCCTTATCTGTTTATTGGTATCATCAATGGTTGCCTGTATTTGTTCTCTTATCTCTTTGTAGGAGTAATCTATTTTTGTCTATATTTGCTCATTTAGGTCATTCTTTAATTCACAGATCATTTTAATTATAAGCATTCTAAACTCCTTCTCAGATATTTCATCAATTGAGCTGTCCATGGGTTCTGTTACTGTAGTATTCTGGTTTGTTTGGGGCACTTCGTTCTCTTGTTTTTTCACATTATCTATGTGATTTCCTTTCTTACAGTGTGGATCTAAGGTATTACAATTTCTACTCTATAATCTTGTAGCATCTGTACAGATTATCTGTACCTCCCCTTGGTCTTGGGCTTCCAGACCCTGCTCATGTCCCAAGATAGATGTTACTGCAACCTTAGAGGTGGCAGCAATAGCAGGAGATAAACTCGAGATGGCTGTGGAGGTGTCCCAAGATGGATGCAATGTCTTTCAGAGATGGGGCTGAAAGGGTGGGCCTTACACTGGCTTTGGAATGACTGCTCCAAGATGTAGTTGCTTCTAGGCCCCGCCTGTTGTCCCAAGGTAAAGGCTATTGCATGGGAAAGGATATGGGGATGGCTGCAGTGTCTCAAGATAGAAGTAGGTAAGATCTGGGCTCCAGATGGTGGTGGGAGGGCAGACCCAAGCTTACTATGGGCCCTAGTTTCCACACAGGTCAGCAAGGTGGGTCTGGGCCAAGCCTGACTTTGGTGGTTGTGGGCCAGTGGGCAGGGGTGGTCCTGTGCCGAACCTGAGCTCAGTGGGTGTCTAAGGTCCTGCACAGGTCAGCCAAGCATCTTTTACATTCAAAGCAATTTTTAAAGCTCAGAAAATTAGTTCTTATGCCCACCTAATAATAACGAAAATTCAACTACCAGGTTAAATTTAAATAAAGTTTATAACATCTGCTTCTAACATCTGGGATTTAACTTTAGGGGAAATAATTATTTCTAATTTGTTCAGGTTATTTTTCTCCTTTGCTATACCAGTAGGGGACTCGGAGAAACTATCCAAAATACCCACAGACTTGAGTCAGGGAGACTGGGCATTTGTTCATTCACTCAACAAAATCGTCAAGCAGCCTACTGTGAGCTTGGAGGTGGGCAGCTAAGGATCAGTTAGATCGAGCTCTTTCTATAAAGTGTCCTTAAAACATGTTAGCAAAGAAGGAGCAATTTCCTTCTAATTTAGTACTGCAGAGACTTCTCCTTGAGTAAGCCATTCTTTTGTATCCTGAACACTGTCATATCATCTTTTAAATATTCTTGTTTATTACATTTAAAGAAGATGTATTCTTTATAGAAAATCATGGGGGTGGGGGCAGAAAATCAAATATTCTTTTTCTTTCCCCAAACTGCAAACATATATTTTTTTCTCTTTTAGATTTTGTTTATCTCTTTTCTTACTTGTGTGTAGATTAATTTAAAAAGATGTAATTAGGCTGTTTTTAAAATTCTTCCTCACTGTTATCACAGTTTTTCATAGAAAATGTAATAGCAGCATATTTCATAATATACAGTACCTTGACTCTTTCTTATTGTTTTCCTCATTGCAGATTATAATTAAGATGATCATCTTTGTGGATAACACTTTCTTAGGAATGAAAGTATATCAAAGGAAAATATATATATATATATGTATATATATATATATATATATATATATATATATATACATATATATATATATATCAGTTGCTACATTCTTATTGTCAAAGTGCATTCTCCAAGGACTGAAATAAATTACACTTCATCTAACAAGATAGGAGAATGCCCACTTAACCTTCTTAAGGTAAATGCATAATATATAGCTAACTTAGTTGCATGTATAATTTTCTAAGTGATGGGAAAATGATTGCAGGTCGTGATTGCTTTAAGATTTTTGTATATTTGTAGCTAAAGTATGGTGCTTTGTAAAAAAACTTCTTCACATCCACATTCTATTGTAATGTTTCTTTATTTTGAATGTTTTGTCTTTGAAGTTTCATTTCAATGGCAAAGTTAGTGTAAGGTAAACTATGATCAAACAATCGATTTTTAAGAGTATTGAACATGTTAAAATTATGAACTTATATTTGGCCATACCTATTGCAAATGTTTTATAATTTAATTTCAATTCTATTCATGACATGTTTCATGTACAGAAAGGTAAATTTTTACATTACAAATTGTGTTACATTTCTCAAATAGAGATGTCAACACATATTTTCTTTATTTTCAATTTGTAATAAATTTCTATGATATTTGTCACATAGTTCTACTATATCTCTTATCATTCCTAGCAAAATTATTGATTTTTTTCAAAAACACTTTTCAGATATTGAATGTTCTTTTTCATTTCAAGAAACATGGGCTGTCTTTTCTCTCCCTTCCTAAACATATCATCTGAAAACTATATTATAATTTGTTCTTTTCCAATGAAGATTTCTTATCCCAGATACCTCATTCTTGTAATACATATTACATTACATATTGTATCCCTGCAAACTACTACTTCATAACATCTATCCTCTTTTCTTCAGTGAATTTGTGTTCTCTGGCTCTTTACTGGTAAAGCAAAGGGTATACATTCCAGAAAAATGTGTTCTAAAAATGATTATTTCTTTTTGCAATTTGAAGGCATTAAGTTCTTCTGATGTTGTATTAACTCTTTCTATAGACCTTAATTTGGTATTTTTCTATTTGAATCAAAGGATCTCTTCCCAAATCCAAAATGTTTTATGCTAATAAATGTATATTCCCATTTTGTTTTTTCTCACTATCTACCTGTGTACAATAAGATAATCCTTTATTGACTTTGTCAATGAAACCCAGCTTAACTAAAGTTATAGCTCCTCCTGCTTTCCTAGTTCATTAAGTAAAATAGGTGAATTTATTTGTAGGTAGTTTTAAACAGCCTGGAATTTAATTTTTTTCTTTATAGCAATGGTTTGCTGCTGTTATTGTTGTTTTTTTTTTTTTTTACTTTTCTGCTTCATGTTTTATTAAATCTAATGGGTTGTATGTTTTTTCCCAATACTTTACAACTCTGACCATATTGTATGATGGAAGTTACAATTTAAGATTGAATGCAGAGAGATACTGTGGTTGGGGGATATGAAGGAGGATATAAAATTGTTTTAGTCATTTTAGTCATCTTTACAACTGGAATTATCAATTCTGTGGACAGAGACAGACATCATAAATCTCCAAAAAAATATTCAGAAGGGAGATAAGTGGTAGATGTTTTCTACCTGCTAAAATCACTCCTCCATTCATCCCATCTTTACTGTATGTTTAGAGCAATAGTTCTCAAATTTTATTGTTCATTAGAATCACCTGAAGGGTTTGTAAAAACAAAACAAAGCAGATTGCTGTCATACTTCTGGAGCATCTGATTTCATAGGACAGAGGTGGGGGAAGCTTATAATTTGCATTTTTTAAAAGTCCCAGGTGATGTTGCCTGCTGTTGCTATGGTCACCATATCTGGAATGGCCAGTCATGAATTGAATGCTTCAACTTTTCACCAGTGTGTATTTTCAAAGGTAAGTTAGTTCTCTGAAGCAATTGATTTAGTTAAAATACATATATGTATTTGTATACTTAAAATTTGTTTTATTATTAAATTTATTTTTAAATTATCATATATAGTTACAGTTGTCAAGAAGCCACTGAAAATGAAATGTGGTATTCTGTAACAGAACTATCAAAAGCTCATTGTTTAGACTAATTTGAAAATGTACTTTGGGGCCAGAATTCTCTAGAGAAAAGTTGTTTTAATGATGTTTAAATTAAAAAAAAATCTTCATATGAAAATAGAATTAAGCCTGGAGGGTTTTATGTGTGTGTGTGTGTGTGTGTGTGTGTGTGTATGAAAGTTTCTAAAGAAGACACAAGGAAAATTTAATAACTAACTGTATTAACATACAAAGAACAAAGCCTATCTGGTGTTTAAATACATTCATCTAAGACAACATGGGAATTTGAATAGAAAGAGCACTTGCCTTCAGCTAGTTAAATTACCAATCTTTGGGGATTCATATTTAGCTCAGAATTGTGGAACACTGTAGATTATTTGTTGCATTGGGTTGTCAAAAAAGAACTAGGGACTTTATTACAAAGAAAATGGTGTTATTCTTGAGTCCTGTCCATGTCTTAAAATTTTTATTTCTCTGTGTGGCTAGACATGATGATACTTAATTTAATCACTAAAAATATTACCATGTAGTTTTAATAATTAAGGGAATCGGACTTCAGGCTGTTGTGGTGATAGTTTCTAATTGACAATGCAAAATCTAGCAAATGTAGAGGTTCATATCTAATCAGCATCTGTGAGGGTAAGAGGTCTATACTCCCTAGGTTTGGAAGGTTTTATGATTCAACTGCAAAGAGAGAAGTTTTCAGATTAACTTCATGTGATTACACTGCAACATTTAATTTTTTCAAAATTATTTTTATTTCTTTTTTTTTACCTTGAACTATTCCACCTTTTTCAATTATCTTCAGAATTTCTATATAGTTTGATTTTCCCTGTGTAATGGACATTTCTTTTCTAGAAATATTGTTCCTATAAACACAAACAGAAGCTCCTTTTGCAATTGAATTGCTTCTCTTTTATCATTAAAAAACTGTCACTATGGGGTTTCATGCCTTAGAACATAAACATGATTAAATTTTTACTTGACTTTACTTGACTCTTTATTCATAGAAAATTTCCTAGAACAAGGAATAATATAAAGACAGAAACCAATCTTTGAGAAGCTCACAACCTAGATTTCACTATTGTTCTCAAAATGTGGTCCATGGGCATGACAGACATCACACACAGTCTTGTTAGAAATGCCAATTCATTGACTCAACCCTGCCTAGGTAAACAGAATTTTTGTTTAAACAAACTGTCTAAAGTAACTGTTTTAAAAAGCCATTCTGGTTATTCTTATGCACATTAAGATTGGGAGGCTCTAATAAAAGAAAAATTCTAATTTAAAAAATTTTAAGGATATTCTAGTGAATTTATGAAGAGATAGTAATGCCTTCTGATAAGGTTGAGGGAAGGTTTATGTCTTTGGAACAGGAGGAATAGCTATGTAGAAGGGAAGGAACTCTACACAAATTACCAAGGCCAGGAAAGCAGACCTGTCATTATGTGAGACAGGTAAATAAAAAGCAAACAAACAAAAGGAAGAAAAATAGATCTTTTTAACTTCTTTTATTAGTGTTATGTAGTTTTAATTAAAGAGGTCTTTCACCTCTTTTGTTAGATTGATTCCCAAATAATTTTTTTGAGGCTATTGTAAAGGGATAATTTTCCTAATTTCTCTTTCAGCTGATATATCATTGGAGTATAAAGTGCAACTGATTTACTCGTGTTGATTTTATACCCTGCTACTTTCCTGAATTTATTTATGAATCCTAGAAGCTTTCTAATAGAGTTATTTGGGTCTTCTAAATGTAGAATCATGTCATCAGCAAATAAAGATAGTTTGAGCTCTTCTTTTCCTGTTTGTATCTCTTTAATTTCTTTCTTTTGTCTAATTGTTCTGGCTAAGGTTTCAAGAACTATATTGAATAGCAGTCTTTCAACAAGTGAATGGATATAGAAAATGTGATATATATATATATATATATATATATATATATATATATACACACACACAATGTAATATTATTCAGCCATAAAGAAGAATAAAATAATGTCAATTGCCCATAGATGGATGGAACTAGAGAATAACATGCTAAGTGAAATTAGCCAGTCTCAAAAAACCAAAGGCCAAATGTCCTCTCTGATATGTGGATGTTAACCCAAAACAAGGGAGGGTGGGAAGGGGAAGATTAGAAATCCTCTAGATTAGACAAAGAGAAACAAAAGGAATGGAGGGAGAGGGGACTAGGAAGAACAGTAGCATTAACCAAACTCAATTTTCTTAAACATTGTATTTGAATACATGACCAGGGTAATTCTGCATCATGTACAGCCACAAGAATGAGATCCTAAATAAAATAAACTATACTCTATGTATGTATAATTTGCCAAAATATATTCTATTGTCATGTATAACTAAAAAGAACAAATAAAAATTTTAAAAATAAAAATAGAAAGGAATAAAGAAAGTCTAAAGACATTAATTATCAAAATACTTTGTGACTACATAGGAGAAAAATGCCTGTTACCAGGATGGGTGAAGAGAGGCCTCAGAGTGGTTTACATAAGGCTGGCCAAGAAGGGTAATTCCCATTTGTAATAGTCATGTAATCTGGAGACTGGGAAAACACAAATTCAAATTTCCAAAGCTGAAAAAGAGCTACAGAATAAGCTAATACATTTCATTGTACTATGCATGAGTTCCTCCTATACATCATGTGGGTGAGTGTATGTGTGCTCAGTAGGATTATATTTCAAGTTTACCTAGATTCTAATTATCTAGAAAATCTTCTAGAAGAAGATATTTAATTATCAAGACAAAGGGGGCACTTCTGTGCCTTTAATCTTTTGTTTGGTTTTTTATTTTTTTTTTTTTTTGGACATTTCCTGTTGAGAGCCACAGCCAAAGGGGCCCCAGCAAACTTCCAGCTGCCAGCAAAATTCCAGCTGCCAGCTGATGATTGGCTCATAGCGCCCCAGCAAACTTCTAGCTGCCTGCTGATTGGCTCCTCTGTGGTGATGCTCATTGGGCTGTTTCCCCGCTCTTTCAGGCCACAGAGCTGCTCACTGGGGGACTTTTTTTGGCTCCACCCATGTGACCCAGGCAATCTGTCTCAAGAGCAAGAGGAGTGGGGGGTGTGGGTTGAGAGGCTTGTGGGAAGCAGGTGGTGGCAGTTGGGCTCTGAGGGAATTCCTGAAGAGCTGGTGTGGTGTGGCATGTGTGTTCTAAAAATAAAGTTTGTTTTTGCTTGATAAGTGGCTCCTGATTTGTGCCCAGCCAGACTGGGCAATTTTCACCTGCTCTTGAGTCACTATCTCTCTGGTTTTAGGATATATTTAATACATATTAATTTTGCCTTTAATTACACTGGTTAGTTACTAGATTTTTATTTTATCACATTCACCTTGCTCCCTAGTTTTCTATCATTTACTCATTAATTTAGAATAATAAACTGAAAGATAAAATTAAATTATGAAATATAAGACCCAGGATTTTCTAACACAAAAACAAAAAATGCATTTACCTGAAAAAGCATGAACCAGAGAATCTCCACAAAGCCAGGCTGACCAAAATATCTCCCCTTTTGCCATTTTATTGGTTCTATAAGTATCTTATAGTGATGAGGCTGTATCATGAGAGTTTTCCAGACACGTAAAATGTGACAAAAAATTACTATATCTGTTTAAATACAAAGTAATTTCTAATATAGAAAGAGTAAATTTCTGTAGTTAGGAATAAGATTATAAAAAATATTCTCTACAAATAAAACTAATAAAGTCATCAGAATATGACTTTTTACTGACATGCAAAAGCTTGTTTAAATGTAAAGTAACCCCTGTATGAAATTTCTGCAAATATATTCTGAAATGAAAGAGAGAGAAAGAGAGAGAGAGAGAGAGAGAGAGAGAGAGAGAGAGAGAGACTTTATGGTTAATCCGAGATTGACACTAAAGCCATTTTGGAGAGATACTAGAGCACATTATTGAACAGGCAGGGTCTCTATATTTCTGCAGTAAGAAAAAGTATAATCCAGTCAATTAGATTATAAAATGTCTGTCAGAAAGTACTTCCTCATATTGACAAAAGGGAAAACTGTTCAGGAAGAACACATTGAGAGAAAGTAGAAATGAAATCAGTATAAGACCAAAAATGAAGTTGGGAAGTAGAAGCAGGAGAGTAAATCACAGGTGGGGGATGTCAGTCTCTAGAAAAGCAACAGCAACTGTTGTCATGAAACAAAGCTGTTCTCTTAGACCTATCATCTTCTAAAATGATCTGATGCCACTTTAAAGAAAACTCTAATACTTATTAGGTTTTACAGGTAACCTGGATTGGATGCACCCAAAACTGATACAGAAAATTTAAGGTCTGTTTGTTTTCTTCTTAGTGAAAGTTTCACAGGGTTTTATTCTTAGTATAGTTTTCTATTGCCTTGGATAGGCAAAAATACCATTTCATCAAATAATTAAGAAAATGTTTAACCTGGAGGATATAAAATTGAGTCATTTGTATTTGACATTCTTCTTTGATTCATAGAATTAAGTGTTTTTTCCATGACAGAAGCACCATATAGATGATTAATTTCCACATTTCTATCTAATGAAATGGTTAACACGCTCACTCAACTAGTGAGAAAATGGGCTAGGCACAGAATATTTGTCTTTTGACTTGATGCTACTCTTTTAACTGTCCATATAACCTCTTTATAGATATTATTTAATGGTCATTAGCTACTCAGAGTTTAGTAAATTTGTCTGTCTTGCACTTATATTTTCCATATTTGGCTTTATTTAAGGATCATGTTATTAGATAATTGGTTAATTTGGTAGTTTAAAATATCAAATACTGTCTCTTAAAACAGAATTATTACCTAATCCATGCCTTTCAAAAATAAAATGTTTTCCAAATGACATGGAGAAAAATAATCAGTGTAATTAAGCCCTTTTGTGTTTCAATAAATAAAATCACTCATTTGAGTTTATTCCTTAATCTGGGGTATAATCACTATGCCCTTAGGAATTTTAAGGGTTCTTTTATGTTATGAATTGCAATCAAGTATTTCAGAACTCAACATCCCCGAGTAAGTAATTTTTAATGACTTCTGAAATGTCTTACTTCACTTCTAGATGCTAAATTCATTTAATCACACTAATATGGAAGCTTTAAAATCTGAGAGCTACAATTTAAGAATTCAGATGCATTACTTTATAAGGATTGGCACAAACTCAGTCATTTCTTTGCAGTCATCTCTACTCTCAGAACCTTGTGGCTCTCATTCATTCTGTTGTCATCTCCATGAACCTACTTATCTGTCACAACAAGGTCTATAGCTCCCCTTAAGCTGAATCATGTTGTGTTATGCTTAAGTGTGTGCCTTTTCAAGTTTGGCATATGCAGAAATATCCACATGGAATCTAAATATTAGTATTTTAAAATGTAGGTTAAAAAGTTCATTCTACCTCATATTTAGTCATCCTACAAGTGCTGAAGGCCAACAAGTAAGCTTGGTAAAAATGATAGCAGAGAACAAATTAATCTGCTGGCATGAATTCTAGCATGTAGAAATGTATCCTTATAATGCACAGAATGTCTAAAATAGACTGAAGTATCTGTTTACCATCCTTTAAAAGCCAGGCCTGTTGGTAAGATATAGTCTCCATTAGTATCTGTTCATTTATTTATTCATTCACATAACAACTATAAAATTATTACTCTATTTCCAATATGTATGAGGCCTGATGGAATATATAATATGTAATATTGGCACTTAGAATAATTTATTATTCTAATTCTAGATGCTAAATCCAGGTGTAATGATATACCTTGAGAGAAAAGACAAGCTATACTATGCTGTGATGAAACATGAGATAGTCATATTAACAACATTTACAATAAAGGGTGCTGGTAGTCACCCTTTCACCAACTAACTATATGCCATCCATCAGAATATCTATAAATTTTCTTATTTGCAAAAGAAAAATGTGGATTACAGAATCCTTAAACTCTTCCTTATTTCTGATTGTCTCCTGTCCAATCAGATGTAATAAATTTGGTTTTGTTTTACAATAAATGCTTGAAAAAATTACTAGGTGATATTAGAAAAATGGATTTCAAAGCCAAAATTAAGACAAAAATGAACATTTCATAAAATATATATTAATAAGAAAAAAGATTGTGGGCATTGAATCCATTCAAAACTAGGCACAAATTCTAGCTCTACCATTTTACAGTTGTGTGATGTTGGTAAGCCAATTAACCATTCTTAGTCTTCTATAAAATGAGGCAAATAATATGTGAATGAGATTATGCATGTAACATCATCTGGCACACAAAAGCACTTACACAGGATAGGTACTACTTTAAGCACTGCCTGCATAGTATGTTGTTGTTTTTATTTTCCTGTTTCTAATCCCTCACACATTAACCATGTAATTTTATCTTTACAACTACTCTGTAGGGTACTATTATTCCCATTCTGCATTTAAAGAAACTGAATCACAAAGAAGCTCACTCATTAGCATAGGCAATACCAGGAACACCTTCTATGTTCACCCACACAAAAATAGAGGTAGGGAAAGACTAAGTTGAAAATCCAGACTTCCCATGAGTGTAAAGTTTTACACAGCTATTTTCATCCAACAGAGTCAATCCTTCAAGATTTATTTCCCCACAAGCTTAAATATCTTCCTTTTACATTCTGCAAAAATGGATGCATTGTGGTCTGCATGTGTTTTTATCTGTGTTCATGTATTCACTGAACAAGGGGATACAGGATTAAGGAACTGTGATTTGTAAATATTGGGGCCTTTAAACACATATTCTGTGCTTCTTTTTTAAACCAATAATCTAAAATAATTTTCAAAGAGAAAAGATTTTTTTTAATTAAGGTAATGGTTATTAAAGGCACAACAGAAAATACTGGTGGACTTTTTTTTTTTTTTTAAAGAGAGAATGAGAGGGGGGGGGGAGAGAGAGAGAGAGAGAGAGAGAGAGAGAGAGAGAGAGAGAATTTTTTTTTAATATTTATTTTTTAGTTCTTGGAGGACACAACATCTTTGTTGGTATGTGGTGCTGAGGATCGAACCCGGGCCGCACGCATGCCAGGCAAGCGCGCTACCGCTTGAGCCACATCCCCAGCCCCTACTGGTGGACTTTGACTAATGCAAAATCATAATATCCAAAGCCAGTGAATAGAACGTAATTCATTTGACCTTGTATCACTTGAACGTTGTTTACAAATTTAGAAAGTATGTACCATCTTGGACCATAATGCTTTTTATTTTTCCCCATATATTTCTATCTTGAAGAGACAAGACATTCAATCTGTTAACAAAAAGGTAAGATAACTCTTTCTACTCTTCAGAAATAATAAATAAGCTGGGAATTCTTCAGATAAATGGTTAATGGTGGCCACATTTGCAAGTAGGAAGTTTGCTAAATCTGCATTTATGTAATGATCACACCATGCAAGCCTTGAGACCTCACTAGCACCTGAAAAACTGCCTGCAGGTCACATTCTCACTGCACCATGACAGCTCTTTTTAAATTCAGCATGGAACTTTTATAGCTGTGAAAATTTCTGAACACACATTGAATTATGGAAAACTGATCTATGCACCATCACTTAGCTATCTGCCAGTCATAACTCAGGTCTAATCGTTTATTAGCTCCATGCCAACATGTTTGACTGACCACAAATTCCAGAAATTATATGCTGGTTGGTCATGGAAATGTGGTTTTGGTGCACTGGGACATTTAGAAAACATGACTACAAAAACAGAGACTACTAGACCTGAGAGAAATAAAATCCTCTGGTGTGTGTTGTTCCATTACAATAGTTAAGAAGGAAGAATAGCAATAGAAAGATTGTGAGTGATCCCTATGCTTTTCCTCATTTATCTTACTCTTTTTAAAACAGTTTACAACAACATAACATAATAAAATTAGATACGCAATCAGAGGATCCCCCGCCCCCCAACACACACACATAGATAGACACTAGCATGAAATCACAGGTCAAACCGATTTCTTATACTGACAATGCAGCTGGCGACAGTCTATTTCTTAAAGAAAGCTGCTGACAATGCTCCCTGCTGTCAGTTCTTGCCACAAGGCTCATAGGCTCATCTTTGGTTTCAAAGTGATCAGCACCACCTCATGCCAAACCTAAGCAACAGAATCTAACCGAATCTAACTGCAATTGGAACCTGGAAAATTGGATAACAAAACATTTGAATCTAGAGATTAACAGCCTTCAAATTTTTCAAAACAAAAATGCCAGATCCATTTGTAGATGTCCAAGTATATGAAGCAATTTCATAGGACATTTTCACTAACTTGAAGATATCTTAAAAAAAAAAACCACTACTACTTTATCATTTCTGCTCTGGACCTCGCCAATGTTTTGAAAAATATTGAATTTTTGAAGTCAAATAAACCGGATAATTTGACTATAAATGCCCTCCTGTGACAGTTTTTCTAGGTGTACATAATATTTGACATGCTGCTAGCAAACAGATGTACAACAGTTCCTATTTAATTAATATCCTGGAGATTGTCGCTGTAGTGTTTATATAAAAATATGAAGTAATATTAACTTTTGATTATAAATAAATTAAAATATTCACTAAGAAGACATTTTTAAATGAGACTTTTTGTCTTGCCACTTGTTTTAGACCATCAGATTTTTATTTTACTTGGAATATTTTAGTGAATAAAGTAATTACTAATTTAAAAAATGATTAATTCATTACATTTATTCTTAGATTAGTTTTAGGTTCTTAGCAAAATTGAGGGGAAAGCAGAAAGTTCCATATAGTCTCTGCCCACCCCACAAAGTGTCCCCATCATCAATATCCTACACCACAGTACTGCATTTGTTACTATATTGATGAATATTGACACTTCATTGTCATCCAAAATCCATAGTGTACATAAGGGTTCACTCCTAGTGTTGTACATCCTATGAATTTTCACAAATGGATAATGTCATGATAGTACCACTGTAGTATCATACAGAAGAATCACTGTCCTAGGTTTTCTTTGTTCTATTTATTCATCTTTCCTCTCTACTGAACCCTGGAAATCTGTTTTTTTTTTTCTTTTTCAGAATGTCATATTGGTATAATCATGGACTATGTAGCCTTTCAGATAGTCTTTGTTCACATAGTTATATGGATTAAAGTTTCCTACATGTTGGATCATGGCTTCATAGGTTTGTTTCTTTTTAGTGTTGAATAATAATATTCCATTGTCTGAATGTACCTCAGTTTATTTGTCCATTAACCTACTAAAGGACACCTTGGTTGCTTCCAAGTTTGGGCAATTATGAATAAAGTTGCTAAAAAATGTTCATGTGAATGTGTTTAGTGTAAGGCATAAGTTTTCAACTCCTTTTGTTAAATCTCAAGGAGTATCATACTGGATTTTGCAGTGAGGGTATGTTTAGTTTTGTAAGAACTGCCAGACTGTCTTCCAAAGTGGCTGCATCATTTTGTATTCCCACCTGCACTGAATGAAGGCTTCTGTTGCTCTGCATCCTCACCAGCATCTACTGTTGTCAGTGTTTTAGATTTTAGCCATTCTGATAGGTGTATAGCAATACCTTCTTATTATTATAATTTCCAGTTCCCTAAGGACATATGATGTTGAATATCTTTTTGTATGCTTATTCAACATCTGTATATCTTCTTTGGTTAGGCATCTCTTTAGCTCTTTTGCCTATTTTTAAATTGGGTTTTTCATTTTCCTATTGTTGACTTTTAAGAGTACTTTGTATATTTTGAAAAACAGTCCTTAATCAGATAGATCTTTTGCAAATATTTTCTTCTATTCTGTGACTTATTTTCCATATGCTTGTCATTGTCTTTTGAAGAATTAATTTTTAAAATTTCAATAGCATTCAGGATATCAATTGTTTCTTTTATGGATGGAGATTTTGGTGTCATATCTAAAATGTCATTTACACTCCTGCCTTCATCTAGGTTCTCTGTTAATTTCTAAGAGTTTTATAGTTTTGAATTTTACATTTAGGTCTGCAATCCATTTTTAATTAACTTTTTTAGGGTTTAAAGGTTGTGTCTAGAATCAATTTTTACCTTCGGATATCTACTCGCTTCAGAACCAACTATTTGTTAAAACAACTTTGCTTTACAATAGTCTTTATTCTTTTTTAAAGATGCAGTTGACTATCTTTAAGTAGATTTATTTTTGGACTATCTATTCTATTTTCTTACTTGTCCTTTTTTTCCCCACAATGACATGCTGTCTTTATCACTATAGCTTTATTATAGGTCTTAAATTTAAGCAGGGTCACTGCTCCATCTTTGTCCTGTTTCAATATTAAATTGGATATTGTGCATATGTTTTGCCTCTTCAAACAAACTTTAAAACTAGTCTGTCAGTGTTTTCAAAATAATTTGTTGGACTTTGGTTGGGATTGTGTTGAAGCTACAGACCAAATGTGAAGTTGACATCTGGATAATATTGTTGTCAATTCTTTGTAGACTGCTTTAAAGATTTAATGCCATTCTAACTTCAATCTGAGCCAGTAATTTTGTTGGTAGTGATAAGTTCATACTATAATTTATATGGAAAGACAAAGGAAGTAGATGATCCATGAACATTTTTTAAAAGAATAACAAAGACCAGTTAAAACACCTTATTTCAAGACTTATTATAATGCTAAATTTCAAAGAAAATCTTATATTGGTAAGAGTAGACATATAAATAATGAAACAGAACAAAGGGACCAGATGTATACTTAACCGGTATAGGTCAATTGATATCTGATGAAGGTACAACATGATTCATTGGAGAAATTATAGTTTTTTCAACAAATAAGACTGAAATAATTGGACATACATATGCAATAAATACAAAAATAAACCTTCACCCCTACCTTGTACCACATAAAAAAAAAAATCAATTCAAAAGGGAAAACAAACTGTAAGTGTAAAGCAAAATTTAAAAATGTCTAGAAAAAATATACAAGAAATTATTGTAACTCTGCTTTAGGCAAAGAGAAAGTACAAAAGCATAATCTATATAATAATAATTTTGATACATTCAACTTCATCAAAGTTAAATGTTCTGCTGTAAGCAAGATACTTTGAAAATAATTAGAAAAGCTACACATATAGGGAAAATATTTACTAATCAGATAAATGATAAAGAACTAGATAGGTAAATAACAATATAAAAATAAGAAAATAGAAAAACTCAATTAAAAATAGATGAAAATTTTAATTAGACACTTCAATAAGGAAGGTATATAGATGAAAAAGAAGCACATAAAATACATTTAGAGAATTAGGCTTCAAAATGAAAACATTTATCCAAATTAGAAAGCCATGATATAAAATTAATATACAAATAATTAATTGCATTTCAATACACCACAATAAAAATTCTGAAATAATCATAAGAAACAGTTTCATTTACAATAGCATCCAAAAAATAAGAAATTGTAAATAAATTTTACAAAGAAGTGAAAGATTTTTTACTCTGAAAACTGTAAAACATTGTGAAAGAAATTAAAGCAGATCTAAGAACATGGAAGAATGTCCCATGTTTAAAATCAGGAGATTTAATATTGTTAAGATCACAAAACACCCGACACAGATTTTCAAAATGGACATAATTCCCACCAAAATTTCAGATGGTTATTGAAGAAATGGCAATATTATCCTAAAATTTATATAGAAATTTAAAGAATCCATTTTAGCCAGAGAGATCTTTAAAAAATTAGAAGACTCACTTTCTGATTTTAAAACTTATAGCAAAGCTATAGTAATCAAGAGAGATAGTATGGGCATAAAAGTAGATATATACACCAATAGAATAGAAATAAGCCCTCACATTTGTGATTAATAGATTTTTGGCAATTTAATTGGAACAGAATGATCTTTTCAGGAAATGGTACTGGAATAATTGGATATAAACATCAAAAAGAATGAAGTTCTGTTCTTTCTTTGCCTAACACCAGATACATAAGCAAATTTAAATAAGATCAAAGACCTAAGTATAAACCTCAAACTACAAAACCCATAGATGAAAATATAGGAGGAAATCTTAATGAACTTTGAAGGGTCAATTTATTTTATATATAAAACCAAATGCACAAGTGACAAGAGGAAAATTAAATTGTACTTCACCAAAATGTGAAAATTGGGTGCATCAAGACATCATCAAAAAAGTGGAAAGATAATAGCTAAGCTATGGAGCCAACCTCAGTACCTTTCAACACATGAATGGTAGAGAAAATATGGTATATGTATACAATGGAGTATTATTCAGCCATAAGTGCCGCAGTCTGGCTGGGCAAATAACCGGGAGGTGACAAGCAACTTGAAGGTTGAAATGGGAACTGCTTTATTACAGAACAACAGCCGTATATATACCTAACTGATTACACACAGCATGACTCAATTAGCATCATCTAGATACAGCAATCAGCCAATAAGGAATCTCCACCATCTTAATGGCTCTGTGGTGTTGCCTCACAAACCACTCCTCCTGGCAAACTGCCAGGAGCCATCCTGACTTGATTTGTGGTCCTCAACACAGAAGAAGAATGACTTTATGGTATTTGCCAGTAAAAGGATAGAACTCTAGACTATCATGATAAGTGAATTAAGTCAGTAACAAAAAGTCAAAGTTCAAATATTTTCTCTAATATGCAGGATTTAATCCAAAGTAAGGTGGGTGGATTAAACAAAAAGAATAGAAGAATGATTAATGGAATAGACAAGGGGGAATGAAGGGAAGTGAGGAAGGATAGGATAGGGAAAGATAGTGGAATGAATCTGATCTAACATTTTCTATGTACCTATATGAATATCCTACAATGAATCTCATTATCATGTACATCAGAAACACTAATTTAAAAAAAAAGTAAGTAAATAGCAGAAAGTTCAGCAAAGGGAAGGAAATAAGGAGAGGAAAGGAGTGGAGAGGAATAAATGTACTAAGGGCCGAATTAGAACAAATCATATTACATGCTTTTTTAAATGATGTCAAAATCAATTCTATTGTCATGTATAACTAAAAAGAACTGATTTTTTTTAAAAAAAGTAAAAAGAAAAACTAGAGTAGGAAAAATGTTCATATCATATAGATGATAAGTGATTTACATATAGAATATAGGAAAAACTTTTATACCTCAATAATAATAAGACAATAATAAAATACAACCCATTTGTTATTATGGGCAAATAATTTAAATATTTTTCTTTCAAACAAGAAAGACACAGATGAACACAAAGCACACACAAAACTGTCCTGTATAATTAGCCTTCAGGGAAATACATGGTAAACCTACAGTGAGATATCATTTTATATCACTAGGATGGCTATAATCAAAGACAACTAATAACAAGAATATGAAGAACAATATGCCATAAAAACTGCTGATAGGAATGTAAAATAGTATAGCCTAACCCTGCCAGAAAACAATCTGAAAATTTCTCAAGTCTTAAAGATAGATATTATGTGACCCAGATATTCTGCTATGTGAATACACAAGAGAAATAAAAAGAAATGCTTATACAAAAAGCTTGTATGTAAATATTTATTAGAATTATTCATAGTAGCTAAATATGGAAAAAACAAGATGTTCATCAACTTTTGAATGATGAATAAAATGTGTTATGTGCAGACAACAGAAATGACCATAAGAAAAAATGTACTCAAACATACCACACTGGATAAACCTTGAAAATATTATGGTAAGTGAAGGAAGCTAGTTACAAAGACAACAGATTGTAGGGTTTCATTAATATGTAATGTCAAGAATATACAAGTCCCTAGAGACAGAAAGCATTTCAGTGGTTACCCAATTTTGGGGAGATAGCAATGTTTTTCAATTGTGGCGATGGTTGCACAACTCTGTGAACTGAAAATCATTGAATTGTATGGTATAGGAATGATATCTCAACAACATTTTTATAAAAATATTACAAAAATTACCAACAATTAGAGAAATCCTGATTAAAAGCATGAAGAGATAACACTACATTCAGATTAAAATGACAGAAAACAAAAAAATTTACAATATCAAGTACAGGCAAGAATATGGAACAACTAGAATTCTCATATATTGCTGGTAGAAATGCAAAATAGCCACTTTGGAAAACAGTTTGGAAGTTTCTTATAAAGTAAAACACGCATTTGATTTTGTTTTGTAGAGACGGGATCATTTTTTTCAAAGGCTTCAAATCTAAGACTTCCATTTTGCAGAATGTGTCAACATGATTAGTTTCATGACAGGGATATTTTGGGGTACAAACAGCTAAATTTTTAACTAGGTCTAACATACATATGAATGATCCTTTGGCAAGGTCCCCCAATAAGTGATCTTCTTGATTCATCTCCTTATTCAAGGAAAATCACTACAAGAAAGAAAACTGGAAGAAACCATTTCCCCAAACCAAGTTCTCTTGTATTTTATACTACATAGCTGCAATATCTGATTCTCATCTACAGATCACATTTACATTTCTAACAAAATTCATCTTGCTGAACCTTGTCTTTCAAAACTTTACCCTAGAGAAGAAATTACAAAACTAGTGGTCTTCAGCATAATATATTGACACAAGTGATAGGGTTGTATTTTTACTTTGTGTTTTAAATTGATTTAGCTGTCTCACTTAAAGATAATAAGTTTTTACATTAAAATCTATATTCTGGATTCTTATAAGAAATTGGTACATCTGACAAATCTAAGACTGTATTCCTGCATTGTAGATTGACAGGCACTGAGTTGAGGGTGACCCCTTTAGACTAGTATATGCTCTTCTTTATCACAGACACACCCCATACAGTTTTTCATTTCTTATGGTTCTGCAACTTACTTTAAGCATTTGAATTTTCTTTCCCTGCCTGAGGGACTCACTGCACACAAATTTGAGAGAGCTGAGTGAAGAAGAGCAAATAAATGCACTTTAGATGAGGAAGAACTCTCATAACAAATTGCCCTGCAAGTCTTCACTTCTATTAGGAACTCAACAGGCCTTTTTGGACACAGAGAGAAAGCTAAATAGTATACATAGCACTGATTAACAGGCAAAATATATTCCTAGTTCCAAACAATCAACTTACAAATGGACTGGTTTTACTTTTCTCATTAGAAGATGATGCCTGATTTCACTTAGGTCTTATATCCTGGGCTAATCACTAGGCTGAGCAGTTACCTAAGAGTTAGAAAGAGTAACTGTATGCCAGAGGATTTCTCAGGATAAATGTATACTTCCAGCTTTCTGCTTCTCTAGTTAGGAGAAGTAGAATAAGACAAAATACACTCAAGTCCTGGAACTTTTGCAGCTTGATGTCCAAAACATTCAAAAAGGATTCTGTTAACTTTCTTCAAAGAATTAAACATATTAAAAAATGGGCTTAGTTTCTAATTTTAGATTTGTCATGATAACTTTAGCCCTTTAATCTCTAGCTTTGTTAAAACACAGTTGATTGGATTTCTACCATTTGTTAGCTATGTGATCTTTGGCAAGTTACTTAATTTCTCTGAGATAGGGTTTTTTTTTATCAGCAAAATAATGTTAATAGATTTCTCTCAATTAAGTACTTTGTATGATAATAATACAGAATATTCATTTTTTCTCTTTTTTTGTTCTCTTTTTATTTTTTAAGGCTACTTTTGTCCTAAAAAAGCTATAACCAATTCTCCAATATGTCTGGTTAATTAGGTCCCTCAATTCACCATCAATTTAACTACACCTGTAAAACAAAACAACTCTTCTCTCTGGTTTCTAGAACCTTGAATGGCAAGAATTAAAATTATTTTAATCCCTCATCTTCAATTCACAGATAGTGAAACTGAATTCCTGAGAAGTTTAACAATGTGTTAAAGTCATCTCACCAAGGGGGTTAGAATTCATCTGTTTTAAAATACAAAACAGAAAAATAAAACTGGGTTTAAAGCAATAGGGCTCTGTGTAGATGAGTCCTATAAGCCCGGGCACATTGTAGGGATGCACATTTTTTTTATTTGTTCTTTTAGATATAATGATAGTACAGTATAATTTAACACATTATATATACATGGAGTGTAACTTATTCTAATTAAGATCTCATTATGGTTGTACATGGTGTGTAATTTCACTGGTGGTGTATTCATATATATATATATATATATATATATATATATACACACACACACACATAGGAAAGTTAATTGTTTTTTAATTGAATAGAATAGTGAACTGATTAAAAGAAATAGATCAAACCCAATTTGTATGATCAGACTGGTGATTAAAACAAAATTGGACTTCTTGACTTGCAATTATTCATCTGTAATTGTCAGTGTGTTTGCTGGTTAACTCTTGGCCAAATACCACCTGTAAAGTAATACTGGGAAGTTTCCAGTTTCAGATAAGTTTCACACTCTACTTAATAGTACATCCAAACTCTGAGTTCATAACTTCTACAGAAGACTTTGCATAAAAATTTTTATCAGAAATACTAATAGGCTGAAAGTTGTGAACTTTCAGTTCACATGTTCACAGTATTTATAAGTTGCATACTTATTATGGGCATCGCAATTCAGGTTATATCTTTCCATATAGTATTTTTGAAAAATAAAAATATTAAACAGAGGAAGGGAAGAAAATTAATGTTTGCTGAACAAAGTTCACAAGATGTCGATATAGCATTTGGTGCTTTAATGTATTATCCCCTTGGATCCCACTATTTTCTTCATGTTACAGTAGCGTGTCTCCATTACAGGACACATATAAGAGATATTAAGTTATTTCTCCAAGAACAGATGGCTAGGATTCAAATCTAAGCTTGTTTCCATATTTTATATTTTGCTCAATAAACTATGCTGTTCACCATCTTTAAGATTTTTTGTAGGAGTAATGGATTTTCAATTTATTTGTTTATTCATTAATTCAACACTTACTGAATGATGTTTTACTATATGTCAGGCTAGAGATATTATCCCCAGAGTCTAGCACAGTATATGGCACATAATAGGCCCTGAAAGCATATTTATCAAATGAATGAATGAAGATGCTCTTACCCTTAATTTGTTCATCATGTATTTAGATCTACACTATCTAATACACTGTTCATGTGGCTATTGAGCACTTAAAATATAACTGGTCAAGATTAAAATGGGCTATCAATATAGAGTATAACTTAGATTTCTAAGTCTTAGCAAAAAAAGATAAAATACCTAATTGATAGCCTTTATATGATTCAAGGTTTAAATGATAATATTTGGGGTGTATTGTATTGAAATATATTAAAATTATTTTAACTTGTTCCTAATTTTTAGGGTAGCTACTAGAAACTTTAATACTCTGTGTAATTGCCTTTCATTTCTTTTGGTCATCACTGATCTAAAAGACATTAAGTCCTGGGGCAATTGCATTTCTGTTTCAATTTCATTATTAAAAAAATGTTGTTCTTCTTTCTTGATGTATGGTAATAAGTTGGATTTTAAAATGCAGTTCTTTGTAAATGCCCATCTATGTTTGTAAGGTTAGAATCGATCATTGGGGTTGGAAATTTTCATATCCAGATGCAAAAATGTCCATGTGCAGACTCTCTTAAAATGTGATTTCCCTTTAGATGCTTCCCTGGTGAGAAGCTATTGAAGCTCTCCAAGTTCTTTCCTGAATCCAGTTTTACAAGATGAATTCGAACCTCTTCACCGTGGCAACCAAATACTCAAGGCTGTTCATCAACTGTCTGATTCCATCTTGTGTTCCTGCCAACTTAGCTATCTAGATTTCATTTCTATTGTATTCCTGGAACGCAGGAATGAGCACTGTGTCTTTATTCATCTGCAGTTACCTCCACTTGGAATTCTATTTTCCAAAGCCAGCTCATGCTTAGTCTTCAAGCTTCAAGTAAATATTGCCTGCTTCAGGTTGAATTCCCAAACTATTCTAATCTTATACAGTTTCTCCCTCCTCTGAATTCCAAAACACTAACATTCCATTTGAATATTATTGTAGAAAGTCTCTGACTTATCTATAATTGAATCACTAGACTTTTCGTATATTCCAAAAATCATAAGTGGAAAAAATGATAAAGCAATCTCTCAAATATGGAGAACTCTCCATGTATTCAGGTCAGGCTTATAAGGGTCTTGTTCAGCCATATCTTTTTATGTGAAAGGAGATTAAGATGCTGAACAGTTTACAACCCAGAGTGGCAGTCATACCTGTGGGCTCTGTTACAAGCAAAACATTCCTGACTTAGGTACAGCATTCCTTCCCCTATGAAAAGAGGAGAGTGGCCAAGATGTGCACTGAGCACAGTTGTTGGTTTGTGTACAAGTATAGGTATGGATTATCTTTTCTTTTTTGATCCAATGGCGAGAAGGAGGAAGAATAAAATGAGACTCTAAAAGCTGTTTTTATTTATAATCAAATGTGCCATTATTTGATAACAGATGAACAAATAGCCATAGCCCCCTCGAAAGATTTCTCTCTTGGCACCAGGGCTTTGCTAAATCTGGTTCACCATTTTGCAAGTTGGGACAATCAGCTTTGTAAGTTGGAGGGAAGTATTGTAATTAAATGTCCACCCACTTTTTCATTTTTGATGAAAGGTTCCCATGAAACGTACTAAAATAAGGTGCATCAAGATAGATGAATTTTTGATGAGTAAGTCAAAGCACTGATGGACCTGGCTTTCACATAGAGAGATATTCCTAGTTCATAGAATATTTTCAGACCTAGATCATTAACACTGTCTTTTTCTTTTCTTTTCTTTTCTTTCCTCTTCTTTCTTTCTTTCTTTTTTTTTTTTTAAATTGTGAGTTGAACTTTAGTCTTCCAGTTAGGAAAGATACCCAGAAATTCCCTCATATCCACATAAAAAGAAACAAATCTCTCATTTACATGTCATTTCTCTGGCATGTCTACTTTTTTGTTGTTTTTAGTGTGTGTGTGTGTGTGTGTGTGTGTGTGTGTTTTACTTATAAAGCAGTAGAATCCACTTTGACATAATTATACAAGCATGGAATAGATCTTTTTCTAATTCAGACCCCAGTACCTCTCCTTCCCCTTCCCTCTACTGATCCTTCTACCATTTACCCATCATCATTATTATTTTTTAATTAATTAATCTCTTGTGGATGTACACAATAGTGAGATTCAGTCTACTTTTAGAGTTGGACATGTCAAGGGAAGGAGCCAACTTTTCAGGATGTGCCTTCTAGGATGACCAGCAACCATATTTGCATATAGAGCTTGATTAGCCAACCCAAACTCCAACCAGGATTCTGTTGGAAACAAGACACTTATTTCTTAAGACTCTTCTGCATTGTCCCTAGTTTTTTATGATGATATCTATTTTTGCATGGCAGTTTCATAGTAATGAGCCAAAGGTATAAAGGAGTATTTTTTTTTGCCAGAATAGAAATTGTTGAAATAAAAAGAACCAGGTATTCATTCTTGGCAGTTGATTAAATTATGACATTCTCTCCACTAACCCACTTATGCATGACCAATTTCTTATAAAAGTAATGCTGATTTTATGAAATTTAAATAGAAAAGCAGGTTGTCATATAGCATAGGAAAAGAACCATATTGTTGCATCTTAATAATAAATTGAGTTCTGAAATAAATTTGAACAATTATTGTTAAACAGTAAATTTACTTACAGCAGACAGAACAGAGGAAACGGTACTTATTTTAATCCTCTTAATAATGAAGAAACATTAGCACGTATACCAAGTATACCAACTTACTCTCCTATTTGGAATGAAAAACAGAACTATGATCACTCTTCTTTACGCTCCACCTCTAAGATTTATATTGTGGAGTTATTTCTCTTTGATTTGAGGAATGAATGGTAGGGGTAATATAAGATGCTTAGCATGGCTGCTAAGTGACTTCAGTGACCTCTAATATCCTAGCAAATCTCAGTTAATTATTTTATTCTCCAAATATTTTTCTATAATCTTTAGTTTTTCTCTTAGTAATTTTCTACTCTCCAAATTCAGGCGTTCACCCCATATTGCCTTGGTCACTACATACTTCTTTTTTTAAATTAATTTTCTAATCTGTTTTAATTAGTTACACATGACAGTAAAATTCATTTATGCACTATGATATATCATACATAGATGGGATATAATTTCTTATTTTTCTGAGTGTACATGTTGCAGAATCATATTGGTCATGTAGTCACACATACATAAAATAATAATGTCTATTTCATTCTACTATCTTTGCTATCCCCACATCCCCTCTCCTCCCCTCCCCTCCCATCATATTTAATTATAATTAATATGGTAAAATCCATGGGGTAAACCAGGAATCTCACTGTTTTAGTTGGTAGCAATTGTAGTGTTCAGCATGAATTGAGTTGCAGAGAACAAACTGTAATATGACCAAATAACAATGGAATTTAAAAAATTTGATTTTGGAGAAATATTACATAATAGGCATTGTAATAAATAATGTATTTATTCAATTAGTTATGTCATTCTTCTGAGTAACAGTTAAAACATCAAACTAAATTTAGAAGTGCATCTCTGAGGGGGCCAAGTGATTTAAAGATGTTACTGCATTGTTACAAACTCCTTCTGAAGGAGATCTGGAGCAGGATGTACAGTATCTGCTTTGAAAAATTAATGGTAATGGCATTTACTAATATCACTGTGAAGAATTATTTTAAAGTACCCATGAGCTGCAAAGCAAGAAAGCCCTCTGCTTAATAACTGGGCTCAGTCATATATCTCAAGTCCAACTATTAGAATCCCCAAATCAACTCATTAGAGAGAAAGAGAACTGAGTTGGTGTTATAACATTTTCCTTCTTTCAGTAGGAACTTATTAAGTACTAACTGTATAGTTTTTGCTATTAAAGGAGACCAAAAGTAATAAAATATAAACTCCTTATTCTTTAGAATTACAGATATTTTTATTTTTAAGACAAATTTCATATTTTTAATTGTTTAATAGACACTATTATTGGAAGCCAATAGAGTTAATGATGCTCTTAGTCACTATCAGAGTGAAATCAAAGTACTTAGGACCATAATTCAATAACCTTATCTATCATTAATTGCTAATCACTATGTTAAGATAGTCTTTAAAATGTCACTCTTGACTCCTGGTTATGATTCCCACTGTGAGTTTATGGATCCAAAAACAAATTTGTTTTAAGAATGCTCAAAGGAGGAAAAGATTTTCACAATACTCCAGTTCAGCAAAACTAAGATAAAATTAGTAACAAACATCTAGATTTTCCAGTTATTGGCAGTATCTGGGGTTTTCTAACCAACATTTTACCCTAATATCTTAATATACCCAGCTACATGATAAGATACCCAACTACATGATAAGATAGCAGGAGACCTTAAACATGATTTCACCAGAAAATACATACGTGCAATTTATCAGCCATTCTGCTCCCCATTTCTATTTATTTCCCCTATTTTCCCAAATCCACTTCATTTTCTTATTATTCCCACAGAATTTCTTAAAACCTCCTTTTTTGCATTGTGTTTAATAAAAGTTTCACTTCTATTATCTTTTTGTAAAAGTCACAGGTTAACCATTACTTAATGAGTTACCTCAACACTATAGAGTTTTTCTTCAAAGATCCAAAAGGAATTCTTTAAGAATGGACTTTTTCCCCATTTACAACTTATTTCAAAAAGTTCTCTGATTTTAAATTGTTCGTGAGAAACATAATTGAAGTGACATGACTTTATCACGACAAGTCATTTAGAATCCAAGACTTTCTTTCCTTTTGTGTTAAAAATTCACCTTGGGAATAAGATGGGTATATGTGCATATCCGTATAGAGAGTTCATAGGGATGGGAGTAGGGGATTGGTAAACAATCAATACAAGGAGAACTTAAAATGTCCTCTGAAGCTGATAAATTTAAGCACTGCTATTTCCCAGGACTCTGCCACAAAACTTCTGTCTCAATATCTATGGTAAATTAATGTTGATTTTCTCTAT
Organism: Spermophilus citellus; assembly: GCF_964194105.1. Taxonomy (NCBI): domain Eukaryota; kingdom Metazoa; phylum Chordata; class Mammalia; order Rodentia; family Sciuridae; genus Spermophilus; species Spermophilus citellus. Next base: position 41,265,915 of record NC_138195.1, read on the forward strand.
TGCTCTCATAAGGCAAGTTCTTTCCAAAAAGCATTTTCCTGAGAGGAAATTATTCTTATTCTTATTCTTATTCTGTGTATGTATGTGTGTGTGTGTGTGTGTGTGTGTGTGTGTATATTATATATATAATTTTATATATCCTGGCTTACATTCAATATACTTAAAAACCATTTTTATTTCCTCCTGCTTCTATATCTCCCAGAAAACCAGAAGTCTCTCAATTGAAATAACAATTTTGGAGTAACCTCAGATGTTATTTTGTTGAAACTTCATTATGTAGGTAAAACAAAGTAATCCCTGAGAAAAGAAGTACAGTAGTTTAAAGGTGGCCATTAGTATTTAGATATTCCCTTCGTTGAGAGTGAAATCTCACCAATACTCACCCCTTGTGTCTGGGTAGGCTCTGTTATTGCTGTGACCAAGAGATACATTGAAAGTAACCTTTCTGCAATTTCCAAACCTAAGACTTCAGAGAATAGCAGCCTCTATTTCCTGTTTCTGAAGTGTTATTCTAACACATCATCATAGAACCCAACACTAAGAAAAGCAGATGCCACATGGAAAAGATATGTATTGCTCTAGTCAAAAACCATACCTCTCTTCCCTCAGCTTACAGTGAACATGCAATTTGAGTAATGTGAATGTGCCATCTTGGATGTTCAACCTACGTAAATCTTTGGCATCCCCAGCCAATATATAAGAGTAATCACTCAAGAAACCCTAAACAAGAATTATCCAGCTCTGCCCAGTCAATCCACAAATCATTGAGAGATAATAACAAATAGCTATTATAAACCACTACAATTGAGGATCTTTTTTTATTTTTACATAACATAAACTCACTGAAACTGAAAGTAACTTAGACCAAACCTCCTTTCAATAAAATCAGAATGAGATCTGAACTTGAATATTACTTCAAATCTAGCATCATTTCTTTATAATGTGTTAAGAGAGCATACAGATTAAAGTAAGACCCAGCTCAGACTCCAAGTAGCTCATAATTCTAAAGCTTTTACTCTTTCCATATTCAAATTAAAGAGCATTCAAAATTCTTAAACATTTAAAACAAAATTTTAGAGCTCTATCTACATAATATAAACCATCATTATGGTTGAAAACAAAGTCATATTTCCAAGTATTCTTCAAAGCAGTCATTTAGTAATAAGTCATGAAAGAAAGTGTTTCTTAGGTAAACTGATTTGGAGAAACTAGCTTAAATGAAATGCAAGAAATCTCTTTAGGATTTTTTAAGAATATAAAATCTCCAACCAAGGCACCTCTTTTCAATGGGGGCTTAATGAGATTTATGTTTCACAGAAAGACTACACAGAAATAGGAATAAGGATGCAATTTCATCATCAGAAACCAAATTTTACTTTCAAAGTGTTTCAAGAAAAGTTTTTTTTTTTCTAATTTCATAATTTTGTGCTGCTTCTTTTTGGAGAATGCATTTTTATATGAAACTTTTATAACCATCAGGGACTCTGGTACATTTGTGCTACATTTGTTATCTTCCACAACCTGTTCCTATTGTTCCATGCTTTTACTTTGAACATTATCTAGTGGGTATATTAATGAATATTTGAGGAATGACTATGTAAAGGAATAAATAAAACTAGATGAACAATAAACTACTGAATCAATTAACTAAAATTATAAATCTGTAAGTTCAGTCCAACAAAAATTAGGTTTGGGGTTGGTACCTTTACTTCCTTAAAAAAAAATGGAATTGAAACACTTGCCCTGTCTCATAGAGTTCCTGGGAAATTGAAAGGAGATTTCAAAGTTACAAGTGGCATAGTTTTAAGGCTGAAATGGGGTTAGCGACCATACATTCATCTACTTCTTTCATTTTCCATTTGTGGAGATAGGAGTGTAAAAAGAGAGTTTATAGTACAAATACTAGCTACACTGGAAACCTCCTTACCAATGAATTAAAGACGCGAGGAAAGTTGTATCAAATGATGTGATGCCAATGCAGGTGGTTCTCTCCCCTCCCCACTACAAGTTTTACAAGCAATTTAGGTCATAAAATACACGTCACTACAAGTTTCCTACAGAGTTTGAGGAAGGTAAGGCAGGCAAGATATTTAGTGAGCAGTATGGCGTGGGTATTGGCAATCAGAACTGACACTAGCCATACTGGTGAGTGATAACTGAACATCAGCTCTGATATATGAATCTGGTAAATCATATCTCCCCTTTCCCACCACTGATTCCTGGCCTTGTGAGTACTGTCATCTTACTTGTGTTAGAATTTCTTCCATGTACTCTCTCTTATGTTGTAGCTGTTATTGATGACCACAATACAATAGGTTCCACTGTCTGTCTCCTGGGACTCTCTAAGGACTTCATGGCTCCTTTAGCAATACACCATCCGTCTTCCAAAATCATGGGTCATTCCCTTGTCTCCAGTTTTTAAGAAAAGGGAATTATAGTTTAATCATCTCTTGTCTGACCTACTATCCCTACTTAATTATTCATTAATCCAACCCTAATATATCCCACAATCTTGGTTTTAGTTATATACTTAGTTGAAAATGTTTTTAAAAACCGAAAGAGTAATACAACCATAAAAAGGTGGTAGAGAAACAATAAAACAGTCCAAGGAAAAGTATTTGATACTTTTAAGTTAGAATGGAAAGAAAATATCTACAAGGATAAAACTAAGTGTCTGTATTCAGGTAGTTCTTTTATGTAGCTCAGATAAAATATACATTAAAAAAATAAAACAACAGTGGGTGCAGTTTCATAGCTCTTTCTCAATAAATCGCTCCTGTTCCAAGCCAGTGGGGGATGGTTTATGCTATTTGACATAAACACCATCACATCTCCGAGCCACAACCCTGCTACATTTGTAATACATTGTCAAGTTTTTATCTGGGTACAATTCAACTGTAAATGGGGAATGGGAGTCTCATTCTCCTGGATTTAAAGTGGTTACAGTTCTAGCATGCTTACCTCTACAAGCCTGCTGGTGTGTTCATGAAATATTGCAGCATATTCTTTGATTTCCTTTTCCCGGCCATTCTTAGCAGCTTCAATGAGAACCAAAAGTGGGACTGTTGTATCCAAGAAAGAGTCTGACACATGATCTATAATAGCCTTGCGGAGCTGAGGAGAAATTAAAAATTCAAGAGTTTTTTTTTTTTCAGAAAAGGTTCATGCTATTTCCTAATCTTTAATCTCAGTGGTTACAAAATTCATTTCATATATTTTTAAACAATTCCTAAAATCACAATATTCAACACCATATTTGAATATCCCCTACAAAAGTCAGACAAACAATGTATCTGGTGAAAAAAAATCATATAGCAATAATTCCCTTGCTCTCAGAAATCACTAATTTTTCTTAAACTCTATTTAGCCCATGAATCAGATTATAAGGGGTAATGTTCTACTTTTTCCTCAAAGAAATTGCATTATTGGAATGTTTATACATGTGTACAAATATCTTTGTATATCTTGTATTTTCATAATTACAAAATTACAAAATGTTTTCTATCTTATTGGAAAAATGGGCGATAAATTTTGATTAGCTAAATTGTAGACTTCATGGTAATTAAACCAAGTTAGATCACCAATTGTGCCAGATGATAATGAGTTTGATGTCCAATTTTCTCTATTTGCATTAATTGTTTTTGCCCTCATACCTTAAATTATTAAACCATAACATTCTTCTACAATTAGTACTTTTAAATTAGATTACATGTAAGCATATAAATGACAATCAAATAATTACTCAGCAGATATTTTCTGAGATTTAAAACCACATTGGAAAATTAATTCATTGTATTTATATGCTATTGAGACTTTATCACAATATGCTAAAATGTTTCAGTAACAATGTCAATGACTATGAAGGGGCTCAAAGGTTTTTGAATCAACCCACTCATTTAGTTTAATAAGCTCTATACAATAAAACAAAGATATAAATAAGTATCAGAAAAATTATAATTTGCCTTCTGTTAAAATTATATTTTAGGGTACTTTTTAAGCCAATAGCAGCCTAATTTTAGAGTACGTGAGAATGACCAGTAGTAGATTTTCAAGTAGCTGAATGAGAGAGCTGCATTTTTAAGAAGTACTATCTTCCTATAATAGTTATAACATAATAAATCCATAATAATTATACATTTCTGTGAAATAAATACCTTTGTTCAAGATGGTAGAAATCACTCAGAAAATTTGTTTAATTTTTGCCTATCAACAGCCTCACAAAAGCTTTATGAATATCCCCAAAGAGTCTGTTTAGCATGCAAAAAGGCAAATCATTTATGGCAACAAATTAATATTTACTGAGCACTTATTAGGACAGAGTACAGATTGCTAAGAGGTTATAAGGAAAGGAGAACTTAAGTGAATGAATAATGTGGTTTTTGTCCATCAAGGAACTCAGTTAAGAGGTCATAAATGAGAGCTAAAGCCAGGAATTATGTTGCATAGTTTCAGATATTAAGAGAAAAGTAGCAGAAATTTCTCAGAGGCGGAACAGTTTTCCATGACCATCTTCCCCTTTATCCTCTTCTTTATATTTGTAACTGGGACATAAGAGGAATATCTGCACCAGAGACAAGCCATTGGGAGTCTTCATACTGTAGGTACTCAAGCCAATGATGTGGATGGAATTCTATTCAGGAAGATATACAGAGAAGAGACATCCAAAAAGGAAACCTTAAGAAATATTTCCATTTATGTGTCATGCAGGTGGAAAAGTAGGACATAAAAACAGACTTAGATAATAGCCAAGAGAAAAAAAGAACAAATGACCAAGAACTAAAAGACAAACTTTTAAAAAATTCTCCATATCTTTATTATCTAAATGTACTCATTGTAACAAACAAAATTATAATGTCAACATTATAGTTCCCATCTTCAACTGTTCCCAGTCATACTGCTTTCTTGGACTTTTCCAAAAAATTTCAAAAAATAAATTATTCTCTGTCTCTAAATTTTTGCTTTGGTGATACTGATGAATCACCAAAGCAAAAATTTAGAGACATGGAGAATAAATTTTCTCACTTTGTAATATCTTAGAAGTTCTGGAGAGTCCACCACAGGGCCCAACACTTGAGCAATGGGGAAAGGAGTTCAGTACAAAGTTTCTAATCTCCAATCTGACAATCTGGGAGATATTCTGTTGTTTCTCGGAAGTCTTCAAGCTCCTGCTTCCTAACACAGCATTGTCAATAACATATCCTTTCTTCTTTCCCTACCTCACCCTTTCTTAAAAAGAATCTTTATTTTTTATGTGGTGCTGAGGATCCAACCCAGTACCTCACATGTGCGAGGCAAGCGCTCTACCACTGAACTACAGCCCCAGCCCCCCTGTCTCATTTTTAATGTTCTCTTACTCTTGTTTTCTGGGGCTCATCTCCCAAATAAACAACCTGTGCTAAGGTTCTATACTAAGCTCCATTTGCAGGGGAATCCAATCTAAAACATACACATATAACTGATGTTAATATTTGGTCACTCAACAAATGATAGACTCCAATGTCTTATATAAACTAATCTTTTCTGATCTCAATCTTCCACTTCTGCTTTGCACATCATTGGGAGTGATTCTGCCATATTTACTGACTGTGAAAAATGAGTTATTATAAGATAGGGTTAAATGTGCAAATAAGGACAAGATACAGAAGGACTAGAATGTTATGATGAGCAACTGTGTTTATACAATGTATAAGTATCCATAGTATTTTCTAATGTATTAATATGATGTTTTTTCACTGTATTATACAAGTTATCTGTGAATATTTTCCTTACCTAGCCTCATTATTCTTTATTTCCATTTTAATGGTATATTGCATTCCTTTCATTCAGATGGCATACCAAAATGTTTAGAGAGGAACCCCATATACCAATGTAGAAGTAGAAGCCACAGCACTAAAATCTGAAGTTAATGTAAAACCAAGAGGAGTTAGAGGTATGTATTTTCAATAAATACCTGTTTGTGGCCTGGCATGAAAGATGTCAGGACAAAACCGAACTGAGGGGCTTTCCATCTTTTCTCAGTACAGTTTAATAAAAGATTTTGAGACATCAATTTTTCTATTTTCCACTGATATAAGTGGTTTGGGATCTCAAATAAAATAATACATTTCTCTACAATTGAAACCCAATAGCAAAAGACTTATATGAAAACTGTAAGAAAGCACCAGTGCAATCACCAAATAGAGGAACAGGAAGAATAATATGGTGAAGAAAAGAAGAATGGAATGCAAAGAGAGTGTTTTAGAAATAAATCATCCTCAGAGAACTAGAAAATGGGTATATTAAGGACATTGTAATTTTAACTGAAATAGAAAAATATGATTTGCAGGGCTCGGTTGACCAACAGGAACAAAATCAACTACCAAGTAATTTAGCATATAACTACTGAGCCCATTTAATGGAATTTACACTTTGGAAACTCAATATTATCAGGTGATGATGACAAGGAGGCATGAGAGCATACATGTCGTTTTTTCCAAGTGTGGCACTAGTAATACCAACATGGAGAAAAGATGAATCTAGCAATTCAGTAATTAAAGAAAGGCTGAGTCAGGAGGATTTGCAAGTTCAAAGCCAGCCTCAGAAACTTTGTAATACCTTAAGCAATTTAGCCAGATCCCGTCTCAAAATAAAAACTATAACAGATGAAGATGTAGCTCCATGATAGAACAGATCTGCACTCAATATCCACTACCAAAAAAGAATGATATTTTGGTTTTATTTGATTTTAATCAGAACTTTTGGATATACCCCAAACTTACTTTGGTGTCTATGAAATATAATGCATTTTTGTTTATATATATATATATATATATATATATATATATATATAGGCACAAATAAAAATTTTAGCCTGCTTTTAGTGAAATCAAATATGCACCTTAATCTTCATAATACAATGAATTGTATTATACTCATTCTCATTTTTAATGAAGTGATATGTTTAAAATTCTTCATCCTTCATTGAGCATTCCAATAGATATTCAGGTCTCAAATAAAAGATGAGAGGAAAGGAGGTAATTGAAAGAAGGCAAGTTAAATTTTTGAAAGCATGTAAAATAAGTAATAAGGGAGAAAAGAATTTATGATTGTAAAATCAATATATGAGGATCTGGGTGCTCTGAAGCCATTGTACCCAGTTCTTATAGTGGTGACAAACTTGTGCTGGGGTTGCTGGACCTGGACTAAAATTGGCTCTACCAGTTGGCTAAATGATGTTTGGAAATATGATTCACTTGAAAGATAATAATACCATGGAGTTATTTCTTATTTTAGGGCTAAAAATAAATAATATACAGAGTATACTTGGTAGAGAGTTCAGGGAATTGTTTACTAAATTAGAGATGTTGTCATAATTATAATTACAAGGGCTTTTAATCCACTGGGAAGAAACTTCTTTTAAAAAGAAAAAAACAAACTACAAGCAGATTAGAGATCACTGTTATAATAGAAGTGTACACTCTGTAAGTACTCCAGAAGAAAAATAGTAATTCTCACTGATGAAAATAGCAATCGTTTCATGGGAGAAGTAGGATTGGCCCTACTGTTCAACTTACTCAGTCGATTAGTAATTAAAAGGGGTAAATAATCATGGAGAAAGTACCAAGCTAAAACTACCATGAACATTCCATAAACATGCTGAGCATAAACAATACCTTCACCTGTTCTCTGGGTTTGCCAGAGAACAGGTGAAGGTATTGATGGGATGAGGTGAGGAATTGAGAAGGAGAGCCAAAGGAGTGAGAATGTTAAAGAACAATAGGGAAAGGCTATGGGATAGGAATGAACTGGACATTATTACCCTGTGTGCATATATGATTATACAACCAGTGTAAGTCTACATTGTGTACAATCAGAAGAATAAGTTATACTCCATCTATGTATGATGTGTCAAAATTCATTCTACTGTCAAGTATAACTAATTAGAATACATTTTTTGAAAAAGAATAATAGGATGTCAGTTGAGACCTAGAACATCATGCTAAGGACTTTTGTGTTTGTTCTATAATAAAATAAGCAAGAAAGTCATTGAGCAAGAAAGTTGAAACTAATATATACTCTATCATCTCCTAGATTATTACACTTCAATGCCCCAAAATGTAGTTCATCTTCAGATACTTCTAAGCAGTCTATGTCATTCCTTATAGAGAAGGTCCAATTATTCTCTGAATCCAAAACTAAACTGTTTCTGTTACTGATGAAAATGCCATGATTAATAAAGGGGATGAGGATGAATGGAGAGAAGACTTGATTTTATTTTTTATTATTAAAAATAAATCTAGTTCTAGAGCAAGAGATGAATGTTAAATAATCCTAACATCTTAATCAGCTCTTCATCGCTGTCATCAACATATCCAAAAGACCAAATTAGGGGAAGAAAAGTTTATTTTGCCTTATGGTTTCAGGGGCTCAGTTCATGGTCAGCCAATTCCATTGCTCTGGCCTTAGGTGAGGCAGAAGAGTGTGGCAGAATAAAATAGCTCAGAACGTGGTGGCCAGGATACAGAGAGAGAGGGGGTGGGTAGGAGGGCTTCAGGGAAGATGAGCCCTTTCAGGGCATGCTTCCCAGTGACACAACTCCTCCAGCCACACCCCACCTGCCTACAGTTACCACCCAGTCAGTACATTCACACTAGAATTGACTGATGACCCTCATGATATAATCATTTCACCCTCTGAAAATCCCTGTTTTAACACAGGAGCCTTTGGAGGATTCCCCATATCCAAACCATAACATCAAAGAAAAACAATTTAAGGTAGGGCTTTATCTTTATAAGTGTATATGTAAATGTTTAAATGGTTAAATGAGCTTTACAATAATAAGAGGTGGAAGTGTAATAAATGAACTTTTATTACTACCAAAGGTATAAACATCAGGATAGAAAGGAAGTACTAGGTTGGGGCCCAGGGAGGATAATGAGAAGGAATCAGAGTAACTTATATCACCAACTTTGATAATAAACATGACTTCTTAACAATTCCACACATTCATATACACACAGATTTTTTCCTCCTATAAGAGATAAAGCTTCTTCCTGTACTTTTGACCTAGGGTAAGGTCTATGAATATGTTAACCTATAAAATGTAGAGGAAATTAATCTCTGTGACTTTGGATTTTAGGCATTAAGAAGACCAGGCAGCTTCCAACTCTTCTTTATTGATACCTTGAACTACCATATGATAAATTCAAGATACCTTACTGGAGTTAGTAAACACATAAAGGGGCCATAGAAGATTAGATACCACATGGAGAGAGGGAACAAGAGGAAGCACCATGGCCTGAAGCACCCAGCCACAGTCACCATTTTACTACCACTACCCGGGAAATCACAAGTGAAAAAAGTACAGAAATAGCTCTGGGGATCCCCAGCAAACCTCTGAAAACATGAGATGGAATCATGGTTGCTGTTGTTTATGGTAATTTATTACACATTAGTGGAAAACTGAAACAAGAGAGCTATTGACCAGTGAAACCATATGGAATAATCATGCCTCCAGAACACATCAGTTCTCTACAGACAGCAAATAATTCCTATGAAGAAAGTATTAGTAATTCTTATGCTATTTCTATATCTCAGATGGCAGCAAGTATGATTTCAAGATAAAGGACACCAAGTTACATTTGAATTACAGATAAACAAAACTATTTTTTTTTAATTTTTTTAGTTGTTGTTGGACACAATATTTTATTTATTTATTTGTATGTGGTGCTGAGGATCGAACCCTGCACCTTGCACGTGCTAGGCAAGCACTCTACCACTGAGCCACAGCCACAGCCCATATTTTCTTAATATAAGTAAGTTCCATGCAATAATTGGAGCATAATTATATTAAAATAACGTATGTTGCTAATCTGAAATTCAAATTTAACTGGGCAGAGTTTGCTTTTATTTGCTAAATCTAGTAATCCAACATGAGAGGAATTTCTTTTTTTCTTTTTTTTTGAAAAATAATTACTTCAAAAACTTTGGAGGTATGAATGTAGATAAGCTCTTTATGCCCAAATTTGTTGAATGCAATATAGATGGAAAAGTCAGGAACAGGAGACACCAATGTTGGCAGTTCACAGAAACAACTCTTACAAGTCCTACAAGGAACAAATGAGGTATAAATTTTGAAGACAGAGAGTAAAAATTATTCAACAAAGAGAGATGACAGCTCTGAGGTTAAGAGTCCCCTGTTTCTCCTGAGTTCTAGTGTAGGTGCTAACTCAGTGCCCCTTCCTCCTTATGCAAGTTACCTCCATCACTCTGACCTGTTTTCTCATCTGCATTGTAAAACAGATTGTGCTAATAAGTCCCTTTCAATACTTCAATCCCATGATTCTAAGGACTGACAGTAGAAATAGAATTTACGTTGAGGCCATAAAATTAAGAAATTGGAATTTTCACAGACTTTAATTTAAAATTGGGTTTTTACACATCCAATGTTAACTTTCTGGAGATCCTTATATATCCCATTTTCAAATCTGCATCTGAATTAAACAAACAATCACCCAACCATTTAACTAAATCTTCCCATTAAGTTATGATAAAATATTGCATTAAAAGCTTTTGGTTGCGGCTGGGGATGTGGCTCAAGTGGTAGCGCGCTCGCCTGGCATGCACGGGGTACTGGATTCAATCCTCAGCACCACATAAAAATAAAAATAAAGATGTTGTGTCCACCAAAAACAAAACATATATTAAAAAATTCTCTCTCTCAAAAAAAAAATAAAATAAAAAGCTTTTGGTTGAGGGCTAGGGTTGTAGCTCAGTGGTAGAGTGCTTGCCTAACATATGTGAGGCACTGGGTTCAATTCTAAGCACCACATATAAATAAATAAAAAAGAGGTCCATTGACAACTAAATTTTTTTTTAAAAAGGCTTTTAGTTGAAAAGCATTTGCTCCTCTTTTATGAGTTAATGGTAACCACGTTAAAAGTTGTACATGAAGAAGTTCAATTATTTAATAGTGAAAAGGAATGTAAAGCAAATGTTTTTGAAATTAGCTAAGTCTTCATGCTTCTGGAAAATTTTGTATCTTTTGATAGGCATAATATTGGACTTATAAATTGTTTAATTAAATCCTTTCTAATCCTAAATTCCTGATGACCCAAGGTGAAAAAGCAGCCTTAACTTGAATAGAAACAAATTTGTGAAGAATCCTAAAAGTAATCTGAAGAGGGAATTGGATTATTTTGAATTACTAGTTGTTTTCTATAAGCATTTGGATGAGAAACTCAAGTCAGTTTTTAATGTCATAAAATCAATTTACCAACATGCACTGAAAACTCACTGTGTACCAGTCAGCTCTATCGTATATTATTAATTCCATTTCATAGCTTCAGAGAAGCTCAGAGAGATGAAATCTGTGCCTGAGATTTCAGAACTGTTGAGAACACAGCTAGGATTTGAATGTAATTTTGCATGACATAAAGAAATACATTCTTTTTTCTATTTTATGTTTGCCACAAAAACATTTGAGGTATATAAATGTGGAAATTATATACTTAATGTTCTTGTTTTTTCTTCTAAGTTAATTTTAAAAGAACAGAAACAAGAAATAAATATTTCAACAATAAACAAAAGCCTAATTTCACATGCTGGTTTCTGTGTCCAACTCTCTCTTTCCTCACCTGTCTACGAAGGTCTCTTGTCTTCTTGCACATGTTGTCTATAGCAATATTCAAAGTATTACTCCTTTCTTTTTTTCCAGTCTGAAAGGGAGAAAAAAAATGACATAAGCAATGGTATCAAATTACTCTTTATCACTTAGCAATTTGCTTTCTAAATTTCCTGAAAATAACAGCTTGAAAATTCAAGAATAGTTTTCAAAACTGCTATGATATTGCATATGATTCATGAGCATTTCACTTAAGACTAAGTAGAATGGTGATTAAAGCTCATGTTATTTTCTTCTTTAAACTTTTGTAATATTTCTGATACAGGGTTTGATTCAATGTGGCAGTAAGCAGAGCATTATCTCCATGAAATTCAGATCTTCATTCTTAACAAGTCAACTTTTTAACTGCTAAGCATGCAATTAGCTTAAAAGCATTAGATGCCCAATTTGTCAACTTCTGTGGGAGTTTCTGAAGTCATTTTCATGGTGTATAGTGTAAGTTATGCAGAGCCATATTGGAGTTTTGCTAAACACTAAATAAAATATGCAGTGCAAATTCATAGCATTTGCAAAAGTTGACCACAATTTTAGCTGAAAATATTCCAAGAACAAATTGTTTTAAGTAAGAACTGGATGCTGTTTTTGGCTCTTCAAGATAATTCCTGCAACACCTTTTTATTCTTTGAGCAGAACGGTTCTCTCTGTTACATCCTTAACCCAAATCTTTAGACTATTAAGCACATATAGAGTCACCTTGGTTGATATTTTCTACCTATTATTTTTGTGGGAAACAACTGGATTGAATTTAATCATACTTTTTCTGTGATATTGCATATAAAAGAGATTGGAAAAAATCATTATGCGATTCACCTCTAGGAAAATTGCTGCTTTTAAATTAATAAACTGAAGAGGGCTCTTGAGAGGAGACCTTGAAAATCAGGAAGGCAAGTTTATGCAACTGATAACTGAGGGAGTTTACACCACGACTCCATTAAAAAGGACACCAGGGCAAAGCATAGACCATGAGGCAGCATGTGAGATACTACTTCTGTGACTAAACTCAAAAATCCCAAAATCTTTCTTCAGACAGAAAGACTCCTGAACAAGAAATTTAAGATCATTTATATTCTGTCCTAACCTACCTTGTGGGGAGCCATTCTGACACGTGATTGGGTGACTCCCGTTAAGGGCCTGAGGCACTCTGGCTGTGTCGGAGTTATCCCGACCCTTTCCTGATGAGAGAGCCCATCCGTGTGGGGGTGTGCGTAACCACTGACCCTGGAGACCCAATCACTGACCCTGACCTTGGAGTGCAGCCCCCCCTCAACCTTCATTGGATGGAATTCTCCCCTGAATCTCTTGTTTCCCCCAAATAAAAGGCTGATCCCCGGCGTGTTCGCTCTCTCTCTCTCCTGCTAGCCCAGAGTAATCCTCGCTGCCCTGCTGAGCGGCTGGAGGCAGGGAAACAGGGAGACCGAGCCGTCTCGGACCTAGCATTAAAATAAGGTACTGTCTGTGTGTTTTATTTTGATCTCTTCTAACTAACTGAATGCCAGAACCTCATTAATGAAACCACTGCGCAGGCCGCGTGGTAGAATTGGCGCCCAAGAGGGGGGCATTCTGAATTAGTTAGATTGAGTGGGAGCGCGCGCTAAAAAGATAAGGAAATAGAAATAAAGAAATAAAGAGGAAATAAGGAAGATAAAGAAATAAGAGAAAGGAAGAAGTGACATTTGGGTCACAAAAGTAATAAAGAGAATAAAGAAAATAAGAAATAAGAGAAAGGAAAAAGTGACATTTGAGTCACAAAAGTACCAGGAACTATTGAAGGAAAGAGACGTTAATTTACTTAAAATGGGAAATTCTACTTCTTCGGATAAGGAAATGTATCTAACTATTTTAGACAGTATAATTAATCAGAAAGGAAAACAGATAAAGAAAACTCAGTTATTGCAATTCTTAAAGATTGTAGGTGAATATTGTCCTTGGTTTTGTGACCAAGAGTCTCCAAATTTACTTACTTGGGAGAAATTAGGAAAAAAGTTACAGAGAGTTTGTCTTTCTACTGAAATACCTGAAGACCTTATAAAAGCCATTCAAGGAGCTGTTAAGTCTATTCAAATGGAAAATCAGCCTGAGGCTAAGTTAACAAAAGCACTAGGGACCAAGGTTAGAAATGTAAACTTAAAGTCGCAACCCCATGCGGAGGATTTAAATGGCGCGGATCAGCCCGCTTTCTCACCGCTGCCGGCATTCCCTCCTAGTGGGAGCCCGGGAATTCCAGGAACGGTCGCACAGTGTGACGTCACTAGCGGCGCCGACCAGGACAGTCCGCGATTTTTACCAGAGCAGAGACATAAATCACAGACAGTTTTCTTAGGACCTTCAGAGACAGTTGAATTAGATCCTGAAACGGGACCAACACAAATCCCTACTGGGATTTTCGGGCCGCTTCCTGAAAATACTGTAGGTTTAATTTTGGGGCGTAATAATTTAAAGGGAGCTATTGAAGTAATACCTGGTGTGGTAGATTCAGAATTTAGAGGGCAATTATATGTTACTGTAAGATCCAATTATGCCCTAAGACTCACCCCAAAGGATATTTTTGCTCAATTAATATTATTGCCTTGTGTCTCAGAAAGGCACCTGCCGGCAGATTCAGTTTCTAAACCGCCGGACAGAGTATATTGGTCCCAGTTAGTGCGACAAGAACGCCCTTTATTAAAACTTAGAATTAATAATAAAAATTTCCTAGGAATAATTGACACAGGGGCTGATAGTTCAATATTGTCCAGCCGATTTTGGCCCAGGACATGGCCTCTACATACAGCCTCAGCTAATCTAGAAGGAATAGGAAAAATTTCACAGCCTGCTCAAAGTGCCAACTATCTCCGTTGGGAAGATTCTGATGGAAACAGTGGAATATTTAAGCCTTATGTGTTAGAGTCTTTACCAGCTAATCTATGGGGAAGAGATATACTAGCCAAAATGGGACTGCTACTAGTCACCCCAAATTCTATAAGGTCAGTTGAAGAAATTAATCAAAGGTATTTTCCTGGAGATGATAGGGAAAACTTTCAGGAAGAATATCTGTTTACAAGCCAGTCTACACGGCAAGGATTAGTAAATACTTCAGGACAAAATTTTTATTAGGGGCACTGAGTACTTCCCCGATCCTTAAAACAGCTGAAAAAATTACGTGGCTCACAGAAGAGCCTATTTGGATTTCTCAGTGGCCCATCTCAGGGGAAAAGCTTAAAATAATTCATAGATTAGTTGAGGAACAACTTCAAGCTGGTCATATTGAACCAACACTTAGCCCTTGGAATACACCTATTTTTGTTATTAAGAAAAAGTCAGGAAATTGGAGGTTATTACAGGATTTAAGGGCAATAAACCAGGCAATTCGGCCTATGGGATCATTACAGCCAGGACTTCCCTCCCCCACAGCCATTCCTTTAGATTACAGCTTGATGGTAATAGATTTAAAAGACTGTTTTTTCTCTATAAGGTTACATCCTGAAGATTGTGAAAAATTTGCTTTCACTGTCCCAGCAGTTAATTTTAAGGAACCTGTTAAAAGATACTGCTGGAAAGTCCTTCCTCAGGGAATGCGTAATAGCCCTACCCTGTGTCAAAAATATGTTGATCAGGCAATAGATCCCATTAGAAATAGCTTCCCTGATGCATACATTATTCATTTTATGGATGATATATTATTGGCCCATGCTAATTCAGAAGTACTTTCAGAAATTTTTACTCAGTTAGAGACCTCACTTACAATTATGGGTTTAAGTGTAGCTCCTCAAAAAATTCAAAAGGTATCTCCTTTTCAATATCTAGGTCAGATAATTCAAGGGAGTACAATCCGTCCTCAAAATCTTCAGATAAGAGTTAAGGAGTTACGTACCCTTAATGATTTTCAAAAACTATTAGGAGATATTAACTGGCTAAGACCATCCTTAAAGTTAACTACTTCTGAGTTAAGTCCTTTATTTCAGATATTACAAGGAAATCCTTCTCCAACCTCTCCACGTCAACTAACTTTGGAGGCCAAAACAGCCTTAAGGAAAGTGGAAATTGCAATTAAAAATGCACAGCTTACTAGAATAGATCCTAAAGAAATACTGTATTTATTAATATTTCCAACTGAACATACCCCAACAGGAGCCATATGGCAAAAATTAGGAGTTATTGAATGGATTTACTTATCTCATTCCCCTCAAAAGACATTAATTCCCTTTCATGATTCTACGGCTCAATTAGTGATTAAGGGTAGAACTAGGATTTTACAATTAATTGGATCTGAGCCTGATATCATAATTATTCCATTTTCTGTTCAACAGACTAATTGGCTTTTTCAAACTTCTAGTTCATGGCAGATAGCTTTTGCAGATTTCCCTGGCCAGATAGATAGCCATTATCCTCGTGATAAGATTGTACAATTTACATCATTAACATCACTTATTTTTCCAAAGATTGTACTTTCCCATCCAATAGAGGGAGCTTTATCGGTGTTCACAGATGGTTCCAGCTCTGGTAAGGCAGGTTTCTTCAGCCGTGTTCACACAGAGGTAATACAAACTTCTTATACTTCAGCTCAAAGGGCAGAACTTCAAGCCCTGATTTTGGCCTTAGATTATTTTTCAAATGAGCCTATTAATATCTATTCTGACAGCTTATATACAGTCAGAGTTACCAAAAATATTGAAACCTCAGTTATTGGGTTTACTTCATCACAGGAGTTATTTGAATTATTTCATAATTTACAAAAGACAGTGCTAATGAGGAAGTACCCATATTTTATTGGACATATCCGAGCACATTCTAGCCTCCCTGGACCTTTGGTTACAGGTAATGATAATATTGATAAATTAGTAGCTTTTTGTCAACAGATGTCTTCATATGACTGTGCCCTAGCTTCCCATTCCTTGCATCATCAAAATGCTTCTAGCTTACGTAAAAAATTTAGTATTACCAGAGAACAGGCTCGTCAGATTGTAAGCCAATGCCCTAAGTGTGTTATTTACACTCCATCTCTGCCATCAGGGGTAAATCCCCGTGGTTTAAAACCAAATCAAATATGGCAAATGGATGTAACTCATATTCCTCAATTTGGTAAGCAATGTTATGTGCATGTCATAGTGGACACTTATTCTAGATTTATTTTTGCCACAGCACGTACTAAGGAAAATACTCAACATGTAATTTCTCATTGCTTAGCAACTTTTTCTGTTTTAGGGTGTCCTATGCAGATTAAAACAGATAATGCTCCAGCTTATGTAAGCTCTGCTTTTCAACAATTTTGCCAAGAGTTTCAAATTAATCATAAAACAGGAATTCCTTATAACCCCCAAGGTCAAGCCATTGTAGAACGAGCTCATTTATCTATTAAACTTCAATTACAAAAATTAAAAAGGGGGAATAAGATAATGACTCCCCAAAATAGCCTTAATCATGCCTTATTTGTTTTAAATTTTTTAAACTGTGACACAGAAGGTCACACTGCTGCTGAGAGGCAAATGTCTCCCTCGGTGACAGGCCCATTAGGCAGAGTTCTGTGGAAAGATTTACAGACTGGTCAGTGGAAGGGCCCAGATCCGGTAATATCATGGGGCCGAGGGCATGCTTGTGTTTTTCCAGAAGGTGCTTTCCGTCCCATCTGGGTGCCTGAACGTGCCATCAGACATGGAGGAAATAGAACCCAGACTCAAGCGACTGAGGATAGACACGGAGGAGCCACAACCCAGAAGGAGGAGATACCGGAAAAAGATGAAGAAAGACCAGATTGAACCAGCTGAGAAGCTGATTTCATGGAAAGATGTGAAGAAATTGACAACCCAGGCTTCCCAAATACTTCGACGCCTAGGAAAGAACAGGACACCAGTCTTGATGGTAGCGACAGTAATTGCCCTACTGGGCTGTCAGGTAAAAGGGAATCAAATAGACACTTATTGGACTTATTTCCCAGATCCACCCCTGGTACACCCAGCTGTGTGGACTGGAGAATCTATTCCAGTATTTACTAATGACTCATTCATGATGGGAGGATTTACAGATACTCATATTACTCCCAATCATGTGACTAGATTTAATTATTCTGGCTACAGTGCCCAATTACCTTTATGTTGGTCACATGATAAACATGCTGGCTGTCTGAAAGTATCATTCGAAGAAAAGACAGCGATTGGTAAACCTAGACTGACAAATAATTCTATTTATGGAGACTTAAAACCTAATACTAGATCAATAATTAAGATGGGACTTTCCCATAACAAGCCAGTCATTTCTGCAAAACCTCCACCGGTACCCCACTGTCCAAATAGTTCTACAATTGAAATTGGCACCTTTCCTAAATGGATGGATTGTGTAAATACCTTTCCTGTACTACATAAGGTGTCTAAAACTAGTGGGTATATTTTAGACTGGTCTCCAAAAATTGATAAGAGACAATTACGAAGAAATTCTGCTATGACACCTGCAGGATTTGTTAGTAATATTTTGACTTATAGTGAAGGAGGCATTCAAAGAGATATTTGGCGTTTAATTGCTGCCTCAGAGTATTTACATTTTTCAGACAAACCTTTACCAAAATTTGTTGGCAAGAACTGTAAAGAGGGATTTTGCTATGGCCTAAGAGCCTGTGTCCAATCTCCTTATGTTTTAATTATTGGAAATGTAAAAGTTAGATGGATAGATGATAGATATTTTGTTACTTGTAATAAGTGCAACCTAACCAATTGTATTTCTAGGTATAATGGAGGAAAAGGAGTGCTGATACTTCATCAGCCCTCTTTTGTTTTATTACCTGCTAATATTTCAGAGCCATGGTATGCTGATGCTGGTTTACAAGTCCTACAGCAAATTCATGCCCAGCTAACAAGACCTAAACGTGCTATTGGAGTCATAATTGTTGGTGTCTTGGCACTGGTCTCATTTATTGCCTCAACCGTCTCTGCATCTCTGACATTGTCTCAGAATATTCAGCATGCAAAATTTCTTAATAATTTAGCTCAAAATACTTCCAAGGCTCTGCGTAATCAAGTAAATATTGATGAAAGGATTGAAACTAAATTAAACGCCTTAGAGGCGACTGTTATTAACATTGGTAATGAACTTTCAGCCTTAAAATTTAAGGAAAGGCTTAAATGCCATGCTAATTATAAGTATGTATGTGTTACAGCTGCCAAGTACAATGCTTCTCTCTGGGATTGGGAGAAGGTTAAAAACCATTTATTAGGTATATGGCAAAATAGTAATAATAGCTTGGATATTCTGGAACTTCATCACCATATCCAAGACATTCAAAATAATAGAGCTGATTTTTCAGATCCTTCTTCTTTGGCTAACCAAATATTGAAGGAGTTAAATGGATTCAACCCTGGAAATATTCTTAAACACTCCGCTTGGTACATTATTGGATTATTCTCTTTGCTGTTAATTCTCTTTTGTATTGTAACTATAGGATGGCGAGTCCTCCAATCAAGAATCCGGGGACTCCAGAGAGTGAACCGCCGCCTCATTGTTAAGAATAAAAAGGGGGAATATGTGGGGAGCCATTCTGACACGTGATTGGGTGACTCCCGTTAAGGGCCTGAGGCACTCTGGCTGTGTCGGAGTTATCCCGACCCTTTCCTGATGAGAGAGCCCATCCGTGTGGGGGTGTGCGTAACCACTGACCCTGGAGACCCAATCACTGACCCTGACCTTGGAGTGCAGCCCCCCCTCAACCTTCATTGGATGGAATTCTCCCCTGAATCTCTTGTTTCCCCCAAATAAAAGGCTGATCCCCGGCGTGTTCGCTCTCTCTCTCTCCTGCTAGCCCAGAGTAATCCTCGCTGCCCTGCTGAGCGGCTGGAGGCAGGGAAACAGGGAGACCGAGCCGTCTCGGACCTAGCATTAAAATAAGGTACTGTCTGTGTGTTTTATTTTGATCTCTTCTAACTAACTGAATGCCAGAACCTCATTAATGAAACCACTGCGCAGGCCGCGTGGTAGACTACCTATTTAGTTTAATCTATTGTCACATCTTCTTAAGCACTATCCTTCACAGTAGATATATTCCTACATTTTTTTCTTTTCCCCAGTTTTTACATATACCTGAAAGAGCACTGATTTCAGAGAGCATCTCTCCAAATAATACCTATTAAAATCCTTCCCACTCTTTAATGGTTTCCACAACAAATTTTCCTAAAAGATATGCTCAAAAATAAACATCTTCCTCTTCTTCCTCCAATAGCATTTCCCAATATCCTCATTCTATTTCCATGCATGATCATCACCCATAAAATGCTGTTAAAATCTTGACATCGACAGGTATATATTAAATTTTTAAAAAATTTTTTTACTTGTAGTTGGACACAATACCTTTATTTAATTTATTTATTTATATGTGGTGCCAAGGATCAAACCCAGTGCCGCCCATGTGCTAGGCCAGCGCTCTACCACTGAGCCACAACCCCAGCCCTATATTAATTTTTTTGACTCTTTAGTACAACTTACATAGAACTTATCGAATAGAATTAACTGCTTTATAAGTGAGCAATTTGATTCAAAATACAACATAATTTTAGTTAGAGGCCTACTGTATGCCAGGAAGATATAACGCTGGACTCTGAAGATTTCAGCATTGAGCTAAAAGGCACACCCAATTTCCTCTATTATCTGTTAGGTTCAGATTTTCTCAGCAGATGTTTTACTATTATTTAAAGGGTGTAGAAAAATGATCATCACTTTGAGATGATCCTATAGACTGCAAGATTTGGAATCCATGGGTCTATCTCTTCAAATCTCAATACCAGCTTCCAAGTACTGTGATACCCAAAATTGATGCTACACATTTCTAGCTGACAAAATAGAGGACCACTAAGCCTATGCCATATTTTATTTTTGAAGGGCAATGTGGAATGTGTACATGATAGAAACTGTGTCTAGTTAAGAAGGGGGTAAAAAAGAAGGAGAGATAAAAGATATTGAAATGAGGCTTTTTCATCAAACACAAATAAAATTCTGTATATCAGAGCAATGGTGGCAACACACCCAGATAAAAATAGTGAATACTTCCACAGTTCTTACCCACATTCTCCATGCTAGCAGTACAAAGTTGTGAAGAGTTAATTCAGGGCTATATAAGGCAGCCCCATAAACAGATACACAATGGGCTCAGAGACAGCTCTTAATTTTACCTAATTTTCATGCATTACTAACTTTAAAAAAATATTTTTATAACTTTATTTAATTAATTTATTTTTTATGTGGTGCTGAGGATCAAGCCCAGTGCCTCACACACACTAGGCAAGTGCTCTATCACTGAGTTACAACCTTAGCCCCATATTATTAACTCTTGGTTATATCTCTTTCTATTTCATGAAAGTAGAGACATCAGAAAAAAGGGGGTGAAGGGAGAAGGAGTGGGAGAAAGAATTCTCCCACACATACCCACACAGTATCAATAATAATATGGGAGACTCCTATAGTGTTGGCTGTAAAAAAAATCACTAGCTTCTATGGTGTGATTCATCAGAACAACTAAAAGATGTCAGTCTTCTCAGACCTAGCAGCAGAGGCATACAAAACTTTAATAAAGGATGACAGGAGGTGACAGCATGAAGACATTCAATAAGGACAACAATGATGATTTCCTAATTTTTACTCAGAGCTTAACCTTAGTTCAAAATGTTTCCTTGGGTCAAAGACATTTTGTTCTCCAGGTAATGATAAGCAGTCCCTAACATTTAAGGAAATATAAAGTTCTTCATTCTTCCTTCCTTTTCTCTCCCTCTAAGCCCCACCTCCAACCACCCACACCTTTCTTCTTTTTCACCTCTAGTTTTTTATTGGGTCCTTGCTCTATTTATCCAGATTTATTTGGCTTCAGTTGAACCATTTTATGCCTCTTTATTCCTTTTGCATGGCATAAAAATAAATAAAGCAAGGAGAAATAGCCCCATCCTATTTAAAAGCCCTCATTCCTTCTGTTTTCAGAGCCTTAACAAATCATCAAGCAATGAGCTAAGACCAAAGGAGAATTCTGTGTTCTGAGATGAGGAATGGAAATGGCAGGATATTGAAACACAACCACAGATAACAGTGAGAACTTTCCTATATTCCAAGTGCTGACAAGAGATGATGCTTCTTAAAGGAATCCTTGACAGGAGCCGTTATTGGGTCAGCACAGTCCTGCTATTAGAAAAGGGATGACTTTAAGGGAGTGTCAGGGAAAAGACTGGGAAAATGTGGTGTGGATCAGCATTGCACAGAGCCAGCAGTCATATTCTTCATCAGGAAACAAACTGCAGGAAATATTCTACTGACAAGAACAGCTCTGAGTATGATCTTTCATTCAATGAAATTTCATTAAAATCATTATTGCGTTTTATAAATATGGTCCCGGTAGGATTCAGGCTTAGATCTATGTAATCTTAACTATGAGTCTTTCCATCAAGTCTACCTCATCATTGCTCCCATATAACTACCGTGGTTAATTGTACTCTCTCATGGTTCCCTTAAAGCTAAACTACACATCTGGAAAAAGTTCCTTTATAAATAAACTTCCATTGAATTATCCTAATCTGAATGTTCCATCTGTGTCCTATTGGGACTCTGCTGGAGAGAACTTTCCAACACTGCATTGTCTGATATGCAGTATCTACTAATCACACGTGGCTATTTAAATTTAAGTGTAAATTAATTAAAACATGACATTAAAAATTCAGCTCCTTAGCTCCTCAATTTGAAAAATATAAAGTGCTCAATATCCACATATGTCTAGTGACTACTGTATTGTATATCACAAAGATAGAATGAGTTTGTTACTGCAGAAAGATTTATTGGAACATGTCATTCTAAAACATACATTAAGTTCTTAACTCTTTATGCAAGTCACCTTTCAGTTAGATCAGAATAAATAGAGAGCTAAAAGCCAATAAACAAAACATCTAATCCTTGAGAAAGAGAGGGTAATGATATTTATACTTCTTTTATAACACTTGGATTAATAAATAGTCAATCCAATATAGTCAAAAAATCTTTATTATCTATTATATGCCAGGTACCTTCTGAGGATCAATGCTGCATTAACCCAGTGCCCATCTTTGAGCAGCATGCATCTAGTAGTAGATATAGACACAGACACAGTTCTTAGTAGAAGAATCTAGAGTAATGTTTAGGTGGATGAAAGCAATATTCCATTAAGGGTAAGGGAAGGATTGAGGGGAAGGACTGAAGGATGATGGGAGTCAGGCAGGTGAGCACAAGAGCAAATACCCTTCTGGGGAGACAGTGACAACCTGAGCAAAGGCCAAGGTCCATAAAGCATATTTGGTAATCAACATAAAATTATGAGGGGAGGACTTCCTGATCCTGGAGGTCTTTTCTTTCCTAAGAAATGAGGTTGATCCTATAGACAGACAGCAGGTGTTATTAAATTTAAACAAGTAAGACAAACAGTCATATCATTATGTCAAACTGCTAGAGTCTGCACAACAGATTTGAGGCAATTAAGAATACAAACAGGCAGAAGACTGAAACAGTCACAGCAACAGTCTACAAAGGGAATGAAAACTGTTGAAACCAATGCAGTGACAGTTAGGATAAAGAAAAATGGCATGCCTAAGGACTGTGAGTCAATGAGGTAGGATGATGACTGGCAGGTGCTGGCAGGTGAAGGAAAGAGAACAATCTGGGTTGGTGTCTGGGTTTCTAGCCATAATGACTGGCTGAATGGTGATGTTGTGAACTGAAATGATCATTTCAAGAGAACTGGGTCAACAAAAATGATAATTCAACTTGGAATTGCTGAAGGACCTGTGTTCACTTGGCTATTGTATGTTCTATGACCAACTGCTTATCAACATTATATCTCACTACAGTATGATACCCTGGAGGGAGAGAAAGCCCTTAGAGCTTTATTTTTCAAAGCACCCAGCAGAGTGCTTTGCACATAGTAGGAGCTCATCAGAATGTAGAGAAATAGTGGAGAATAGTAGAGAAATGGAAGACTGCATAGAATTTTTTTTAAAGAGAGAGAGAGAGAGAGAGAATTTTTTTTTTTTTTTTTTTTTTTTTTTTAGTTTTCAGTGGACACAACATCTTTGTTTGTATGTGGTGCTGAGGATCGAACCCGGGCTGCACGCATGCCAGACGAGCGCGCTACCGCTTGAGCCACATCCCCAGCCCAAACTGCATAGAATTTTGACAAATTTCATCATATTTCTGGTACTTAAAATTTCCAAACCTATAAAATAAAGGTTTGTCCTCAATTGCTCCTATATTCTTTCATAACTTTAAAATGTTATGAAAGGATCATATACTCTAAAAAGAAAAATTATAGAATATTATGTTACTTTTATTATACAATTTCTTGCATGAACAGCTATTGAAAATGCATCAAAACATGTGTGAGTGTGATATAAACCTGAAATCATACAAATAAAAGGAGACATTTGAAATAGGAAGGCCATAATCCTCACCCCAGAAAACTACAAAACTCAAACATTAAGGAATGAGGATTAAAGAAAATGATAATTTATTTAATTCATAACCAAATGAAGATGTTAGTGCAGAGGAGCCCTATGTAGAATTTAAACAGCAGGAAAATGGTTTTTGTTGTTATTTTGTTGTTATTGTTTTATATGTATGACATTTTATTCAAGCTTTTAAAATGAAACATTTCCCTTTTAGTGGAAAAATCTTTATTTCATGGTAAAGATGAAATATGATGCCCTTAAACTTAGTTCTTCTCTGTAGAAATAGCTTTAAAAATATTTTATGTTTAACAAATAGCAGAGGCAACAGATTCTAGTCCACATATTTCAGGCATGAAAGATATACAAATAGACAAGCATAAAAAATCAAATCTCTTCTTTTAGAATACCACTGTACTAATGTCAGCATGTCAGGAAGACACCCTGATAGGGCCTGCTAAGTAATCTATCTGAAGGAAGGACTGAGATATGAAAATATAACTAAAACAAACCAGAAATTAACTATGACATTTGAAGTAAGCTTTTTAAAAGTAACTGTATATAAGAATAGAATGAAACTACTATAAGAAAACATAGAAGAAATGTTTCAAGACATAAGAATGGGTAGGTTTCTTTTTGACACAATCCCCAAAGTACATGAAACAAAAGCAAAATCCTGATTAAAAAGCAATAGGGCTGTGGCTGGGGCTCAGGGGTAGTGCAATTGCCTGGCATGTGTAAGGCACTGGGTTTGATTCTCAGTACCACATATAAATAAAAAAACAAAGGTCTATCAACAACTTAAAAAATATATATATATTTTAAAAAGCAAGTAATAGACCCAAATTAGCATTTATATAAAGATAGCGTACAAATGGTCAACAGGTATATGAAAAAAATGCCCAACATCACTAATCATCAGGGAAACAATAATCAAAACCATGATTATATATCACCTGACACCAATAAGAATGACTATTACTGAAAAGAAAAAAGATAAGTGCTAGTAAGAAAGTAAATGGAGAAAAGAAAACCCTTGAACACTGTTAAGGAGAACATATATTAGTGTAGCCATTATGGAGAATAGTGTGGAGGTTCTGTATGATCCAGAAATCGTACTACTGGGTACATGTCCAAAAGGAAATAAAGTGGGTATGTTGAAGACATAACTCCATACACATATTTATTGCAGCACTATTCCCAATAACTAAGAAATGGAAGAAACTTAAGTGTCCATCAAGTGATGAGTGGCTAAAATATGATACACACACAACAGAATACTATTTAGCCAAGCATGATGGTGCACGCCAGTAATCCCAGAGACTATGGAGGCTAAGGCAGGAACATTGTGAGTTCAAAGCCAGTCTCAGCAACTTAGTGAGGCCCTAAGAAACTTAGTATGATCCTGTCTCAAAATAAAACCTAAAGAGGGCTAGGGAGCTGTCTCAGTGGTTAAGTGCCCCTGGGTTCAATCTCTACTTCCAAAATCATCATCATCATCATCACCATCATCATCATCATTATCATCATCTGCCATATGAAAGATTAAAGGATGAAATCCTGCTATTTCTGACACCATGCAAGGAACTGCAAGTATTATTCTATGTGAAACAAACCAGGCACTGAAAGACAAGTTCCACATGATTTCTTTTATGTGTAGAATCTCAAAAAGTTGATTTCATAGAAATTGAGAGTAGAATGCTGGTTACCAGAGGCTCAGGAGAGTAAGGAAGTAGGGGGAGGAAAGTTGTTCAATGGGTGCTGAATTACAGTTAGATACAAATAAAAAGTTCTGACCTATTACACAATAGGGTAACTATAGAAAAGGACAATATAATATGTATTTCAAAAAGCTAGAGAAAAGGATTTAATATTTTTGCCACAATCATTTGAGGTGATAAGTTTACTCTGATTTAAACATTACATAATTGAGACCATCAAATCACATGATACCTATAAATTTGTACAAATTTTATATTTTTATGTATGAGTTCAAAATAAATTTTAATAAAGTTTTAGAAAAAATAGTATAATGCTTTAGAAGAATAATAGAAGACTGCAAATTTCTTAAACTTTTGTATTGATTGGAAAAGTACAATGCTGTGTTTGTGTACTGCCTCCTGGGGTAGGATGGGGATCTGGTGATGAGGAACAAGCATTGTGTCAATGTCTGCCACATCGCAGCACTTTACATGTGTTGTCTAATCTGCTATTCCCACAACTCTTCACATGTTTGCATATGAAGACACTGAAGTTCAGTTAGTTTTACTATCTTGCCCCAGGAGGACACAATGTAAATGGTTGGATCAGATTAAGTGGAGTCCTTGCTCAGACTTAACACATCATTCCATAGAAATGAGAATATGCTATAACTTAAGCCAAAATTAACATTTCTATGATAAAAATTATATGAATGTATTTCAAAACTATAATAAGCAAAATATAAATTTGTGGAGCCCCTTGACATTGTGTTTGAATCTGAACTCCATCACTTGACAGCCCAAGTTATAAATCTCTCAAAGGTTGTCTCTTTGTCCATAAAATGAAAATAATACAGTCATTATATTATATCATTATTATAAGAAATTAAGAGATAAAGGATATACAAGTTCTGGCAAAGCAAGTACTCAAGAAATGTTAGCAACTATTATCATGCTTACATTGTTAATAACTCTTGCATTTCCTGAACCACACTAGCTGGCTGATTTCCTTATGATTTTCCAATCACTGACTGTCATCCAGAAAACCTTCATCTCTACTTGCTCAACAAGAAGATTCTTATTCATAAATTGGTGCATTTAGACTGCCTTATTCTCAGTATCACCATTTTTGACTCAACCTCACAATAAAAAATAATTACATATTCTTCTATTTGGGTTTCCACTAATCTCTTAACATAGCTCAATTATAACACCTTTAAACATTATATTTTTATTTATAATCTGCCTCATCTTTTTTTCAGTTTCCCATTTTATTGATTTTATTTTTTAAAATACATGACAGCATAATGCATTACAGTTCTTATTACACATATAAAACACAATTTTTCATATCTTTGTATATAGAGTATGTTCACGCCAATCCATGTCTTTACACATGTACTTTGTTTTTTTTATTTTTTGAATTACAATTCTTATTACACATATATACCATAATTTTTCATATCTCTTTATATATAAGTATGTTGACACCCAATTTGAGTCTTCATTCACATGTACTTTGGATAATGATGTCCATCACATTCCACTGCCTTTGCTAGTCCCCTGCCTCCTCCTTTTCCCTTTCACCCCTCCTCCCTATCTAGAATTCATCTAATCCTCCCATGCTCCCCCACCCTACCCTACTATGAATCAGCCTCCTTATATCAGAGAAAACATTTGGCATTTGTTTTTTGGGATTGGCTAACTTCACTTAGCATTATCTTCTCCAACGCCATCCATTTACCTACAAATGCCATAATTTTATTCTCTTTTAATGCTGAGTAAAATTCCATTGTGTATATATGCCACATTTTTTTAATCCATTCATCCACTGAAGGGCATTGAGGTTGGCTCCACAGTTTAGCTATTGTGCATTTTTATCATTTCACACCAGTCAGAATGGCAGCTATTATGAAGCCAAACAACAATAAGTGTTGGAGAGGATGTGGGGGAAAAGGTACACTCATACATTGCCGGTGGGACTGCAAATTGGTGCAGCCAATATGGAAAGCAGTATGGAGATGCTAGACTGCTGCCTGTGTTCTCAGACCAAAGATGCTTTTGCCACAATGCAAAATTTCAACTGATGTGCACCAAATAGGAAAAAGATATATTTGTGGTTTTGCACTGCAAAAGAAACCAAATTGTTTAACTGGGGATGTTACTCATCTTCTTTGAATCCTAGAGATGGATATAAAACATAGCTTTCTCTTTAAAAGATGTTTCCAAGAAGAATCAGTTATAAATCTGGGAATGGAAACACCATTTGACCCAGCTATTCCTCTCCTTGGACTATACCCAAAGGACTTAAAAACAGCATACTACAGGGACACAGCCACATCAATGTTTATAGCAGCACAATTCACAATTGCCTCATCTTTTAAACAATCAACTGAACTCTATAATCATGGTATCTACTATAGTATCTGAAACTCAATTAATGCTAGTAAATAAAATGAGTAAGTGAAAGAATGGTTAACCACACTTTTATTAATAGAAATAATATTCAAACTATTTTATAAATAAAGCCAGAGGTTGTATTTATAACAAAAGTAAGTAGCATCCATCCTCTTAGCTCTCAAATATTCTACTTAGTGTTGTTACTCATAAATTGTAATCATTGCCCCTTACAAAGAAGATACAACATAAATTTGGTATATAGATGAAAATCTAATTTTTGTATGAGAAAATGGGGGTTTTAAAATAAGTCTCTTTAAGTCTTTAACTAAGTTGAATCACCTCTCGTCCTTTGTCTCAAATATCTTTTGCATTACTGATCTTCAGGGTCCCTCCATCCTGTAATAGCATGTGCTGCTGTGGTTCTCCGGTTGGTAAGCAAACTAGTAAGAAACTAGTCAAATACCAAGAGCATGACACTCTAGACTGCTGCCTGTGTTCTCAGACCAAAGATGCTTTTACCACAATGCAAAATTTCAACTGATGTGCACCAAATAGGAAAAAAAATGTATTTGTGGTTTTGCACTGCAAAAAAACAAATTGTTTAACTGGGGATGTTACTCATCTTCTTTGAATCCCAGAGATGGATATAAAACATGGCTTTCTCTTTAAAAGATGTTTCCAAGAAAAATCAGTTATAAATATATCTAAGTGCAGATGTAAAGAAGATCCATCCCAGAGACTAACAGGTAACTTTGAAAGAGTCTGGATGTATGAGGAGCAACCTGGCACTTTGTTTTCTAAAAATCACTGGCTCCTTCACTGTTTTTACTTCAAGCTATTATGTTTTGTGATAATTTGTCTCCATCCTTGCTTCCTATCTTTCCTCTTTTACTGCTGAGTTTTCTTCACCATTCAAGCCAGGGAAACTTTGGAACTGATCATTGTTCCTGGTAGGAGGAATTTAAAAGATGGAGCTCATTCATTTCAGTAATTCAGCATTAAACTAAACTTGCTGTGACCCCCTGCCCTAATGGGTTTCAAATCTTGCCAGCTCTTACGTCAGTGACTATTTCTGCAAATCATGCTGTAGTTATCATTTAATGAAGTGAATAGGTTCAAAATTAAAGGTTTTGTGTAGGTTGAAGGCTGAATCCAAAGATATTATGTATATTAATGGTTCCTAAATACTTGTTGCAAGACTCATGCAGTGAAAAGGCAAAAATAGAGATAATCAAGTTATTTAGCCATAAGAAATACCTTTTTCTGAGAGTATTTCCTTTCTTATGCTAAAATTTATGTCACTTATTTCCTAGAATAATGGCTTTATTTAGTGGTAAGTTAAAACGCTTTTATTTGATAGCAAAATAATAATAATAATAAACAGATCTCTCAGGTTGTGTTTGTGTGTATTCTTTGCCTATTTTTTCTAACTTGTTTGTATAAACACATAATTTCAGGGATCAATGGTTTAAAACAATGGAATAAAAATTGTCAATTTACAATAAAAACAAGCAAAACAAATCTGCCTAATCTTGCAATCAAAATGGTCAATAAGCCAGTTGTGGAATTGGCATATAAACAGAGCTTAAAATAATTTCTCTGCTTTTGAAACCAGACTTATTTTCTCAGCTTGTTCAGGATATTTTATACTAGTGCAATGCATTCAAAATAACATTGATGGGGGTGTTGCTCAGTGATTGAGTGCTTGCCTAGCATACACAAGGCCCTGGGTTTGATCCTCAGCACTGCAAAATAAATTTTAAAAAAGTAAGTAACATTTACATTAAACTGCTTTTAAGAGCTAGTATAATAGTGGAATTAGATGGATATGATTCAAATATTAGTTGTTAGACTTATTCACAAGGTGATCACATGCCAGTTAGGTAGGCTAAGCTTCAGTCTTACTTATAGAATGAGAATGACACTACCTACTTTGGGGGGTTGTTGTGAGAATCAAATGAGATTTTGTCCAGAAAGCATGTTGAGCCATAATTTCCTTTTAACTGACATTTGACAATAATATGTATTATTACCAATAAAATAATTTAAGATCACTGAGGGTACAGAGCATAAACTGTTCATTCTCTGTTGTACCCCCAGCAGGGTTTGGCCATAATTTGTGCTCTGTGTGCATTAATTGAATGAATTTTTAAAAGAGATGTTTGAACAGCTAAATGAATGAATGAACATATATGATACAGATAATATGAGGAGGGTTTTCTTATGGTCTTCAGAAAGATTATAAAACATTTATTACACGGGATGTTAAGCCTTTGAATCTGTTATCATCGTCAACACAGCCAGTGTAACAAAATACAAACATCTAAGCCAAAGTTCTCAAATCCTCAATTTCAATGACAGGTTAAACTATACATCACATCTTTACTGACATTTCAATTTTCAAAATTGCTTTACTGAATCATCATTGGAGGGTCTTAACACATTTCACAATGAGATCTGGCTCATTCTACAAATTTTTTGATTTTTATGATGCCTGACCCAGTACCAGCAGAGGTCCAATACCCAAAGAAAACTGTTGCTAACAGAAGGACTACTATAACAAAGTATAAGAATGCCACAGTTTATGCTGTCAGTTATACTATGAGCTCTTATAGGAAAAACTTCGTTCATGACATTCAAAACCACTACCAGGGTCAAATAGACGATGCTATGGCATTATGCACCACAAATCAAATAAATCATTTTCTATCTTTTACATATACACATTGTTTTCTCTGTTTCTCCAGTGCTTTAGACAGTAGAGAATTAGAGTATCATTGATCTTGTTAAAATTTTAGTCTCCACCATTCCTCAAGTTTCTCAAGTCTTCTGATCACTTTTTTTTTCATTTATTTCCTAAGTCATGTTTTCATAGTTTAAAAAGACTCAGTATGTCACACATTAGCCAATAGTGGACTTTATGAAGTTTGAATCATTGACTGTCTAACAAAGTATTTTCATAGCCCACACATATCAAATCTGGAACAGACAGCTTTCCACCATTCTGATGATTGTTTTCACTTTCACCATCAACTGCAATCTGTTTTACAAACATGTTTATTTCCTGACACTACAAAATAACAGTATAATGGATTTATTCTTTACTGATTAACATGAATGTTTTCTATCACTGCTATCCTCAATTAGCCCTTTCAATGATCATGATTTGAAGAGTTTCTGATTTTGGAGAATGTAGAAAAGTTTAAAGATAGCCTCCACTTTAAAGAACCTTGAAATATTAAAAATTTTCCCTCAAGAGGAATTAGGAGGTAATAATTTTCTTTACAATAAGATGCATAGTTTTAAAAGACTCAGTATGTCACATAAATATATTTTATAGCAAGTCCTCTTGGCTTATTGGAAATAGTATTTATTATAAAACTTGATTTGTGCATTTATCTTTAACAGAAAAAAAATCTCATAAACAGTATCTAATTTATACACAGCCAGAATAAATACTGATCTGCCTGGTGAAACTTGATAGACATCAAGCTCCTGCTTAAAATCTATTCTCTGCTTTTTTCCCCAACTCCCAAATCCTACCCAATATTTGAAAATTTCCATTCATCTTTATTTTTTGAAGAACTTTATGTAACTAAAAACTAAGATACACAAAAAAAATTCCACACTGGTATACCAGATCAAGATAATACTTTTTTAAAAGAAATATTGAAACTAAGTTACATGACTGAATGAAACTTCACATCCATAAAAATAAAGATATAAAGGTCAAATGTGTACAGACTGATAAAGATGTTTTAGAGAGCATTCATGTGAAGAAAAGTAGCCTGGGATTTCCATCCCCCTCCCTATTCCTTACTCCCACAAGAGTAAGAGAGACTTTAGTGGGACCATTTAGAAAGCATGATATGAGTCCCTGGTAGCTAAGATTTTGTAGACAATTGGAACCTATCTTCTAAGAAATCTAACTGGTAAGAGCTGGCTTGTTGCAAATGAGTAAGTGGAAAAGAAGGGACTGACCTCTAAAGTTAGAGCATTTTCCATGGTCCATATGTGAGTTTTATGCAAAAGAGAGTCTAGAGTCATCTTGGGTTTTTTTGTCCAATAATATTGCCTGGGTTGGTAAACGGGAAAAATAAAGTCATGGAATCTACTGAACTTTATGAATAAGCAGTCAGATGTAAGAGAATATGTCACTTACATTAAGTGAATTGATAAGATGGGGAACTTCAATGAACCTCAAGATCACCTGTGATGGTTAATTCAGATATCAACTTGACTTGGTTAAGGGATACCCAAATATTATCTGTCCCTTAGATTCACTCACCATACTCTTTCTCTACACTCTATTCCTAAATTCTAAAAAGCCCTTAGAAACACTGTACTTGTTAGATGTGTGTTATTGGAACAGAATAGTAGGAGTAAGGTTTTTTTTTTTTAATGAAATATGTGGATTATTGACCATTCTTATAGCGCAGGCCAAAGAATCATGTTCAATCAGTTAAGTGGAAAGAAGGGCATCTAAAGAATGTCCTAAGAGCACTAAGTCCAACCTAGAATGTTGCTCCAGATTCACACAGAGCTCTGCTAATGGAATGATACCAATTAAAATTCATACTACAACTTCAAAGAAAATGCTCGTTGGAGTGATGCCAGCAAGACAGACAAACTCTTAGCACTTGTCACCCTCCTCCCACACACATAGACAGTCAAAATAACTAATAAACAACTATGCTTTGATGAAAATACCTAAAGGAAGTGGGTGAATACCTGTTTTACTCAGCTTTTTTGTTTTTTTTTTTTTCTTTTTTTTTTTTTTTTTTTCGGCTGTGACTAAAAGACTTGACCAGAACAACTGTAGAGGAGGAAAACTTTATTTGGGGATTCACAGTTTCAGAGATCTCAGTTCATAGGTAGCTGGCTCTAATCCTTGGGGCTCAAAGTGAGGTTGAACATCATGGCAGAAGAGTATGGTGGAAGAAAAGCAGTTCATATGACTATCAGACAGCAGAAAGAGGAACTCTACTTGCCAGATACCAAATATATACCCCAAAGGCAGACCCTCACTGCCCACGTCCTTCAGCCACACCCTACCCACCTACAGGTACCATTCAGTTAATCCATCAGGGGATTGATTCACTGATTGTGCCAAGACTCTCATAAGCCAATCATTTCTCCTTTAAACTTTCTTGCATTTTCTCAGACATTAGCTTTTGGAGGATACCTAATAACTAAACCATAACAGCTGGGGGCCATCTCACATCCAAACCATAACAGTACCAAAAACTCTATAAAGCACAGAAACCCATGATGGCCACATAGAAAACCATGGAAAATATCTGGCCTCTGCTACCCTATGCCTTAGTGAGAATCAGCTGAAAATCAGAAGGGCCCTCTCCCTGCTGGGAAAAGACAAACAAGAGAATGCCAGCATCCTTTGCAGTTCTCATAGGTATTAAGACCACCTCAGGGAGCTGCCTGAAGTCTATACAGCTGGGCTCCCCTCAGGAAAGAGCCAACATTGCCCTACTCCCGATGGTCCATACAGCTACTGCAATATTCCATCTGGGAACTGGAACCCCAGATGCAGTTTGTCCTGCTCTGAGGGCAAAAGGCCATGACACCCTTCTTTCCCTAAGGTTTTTCTGCTGATGAACCTTTTCCCCTGGTGCCCACCATCCTCAAGCTAAGCTGCTGTTATACCCTACCTAGTGGGGCAAAGCTACCACGGGGAGGCTTCATCTACTACTCCCTATTGTTACTGTGCCCTGACCCTCAGCACCTGTGGGAAACCAGTAGTCTTTCAGTAAAATGGTGCCTTGGTGGCCCAGAAGACTCACACTCACCTTGTGCCTTAGCTAAAGTAGTACACTGCCTACCAGGGATCAGTACCTCCCAGACAGAGCAACTACTCCATACCAGTATCTGTGTCCTAGGAAATAGCATGGGCTAAGCTCAGACTCTGCACTCTAAGGACAAATATCATGCTTGCTGGAGAATTAGACTAAGCCCTTGAGTAAGCTCTAGGAGACTGAGCTGCTGACTCTCCCTGCCATCTCCCTAGAGATGTGCTGCTCTCTGACCCTGCAGGCCAATGACAGCTGTGTCTAACCATTCCAGGGTCTTTGCTGCCATTGCACAGGGCCTCAGAAAGTCCATGATATGGCTAAGTCCCACCATTCCAGGGTCCGGAGTAACCACCACATGCTGTCATTTTGTCCTATTGTCTCTGGTTCAAAAATCGCAGCTATACTCTGTGTCCTGTTTCTCAATCTCCAGAACACTCCTTTCTTTGAGTTGAGCAAGTGTTTTCCCTGCCCTACCTGAAGGGTCAGAGTCACCAGCTACAACCTGGGCTCTGAATCCAAGTTTCTTTTGGGTCCCTCAGAATTAGACTGTCCAGCTTTGTGGGCAATCTGTATCCATTTCTGCATAAGAGAAAGAACCTGCACACCATGACATGGGTGTAAGGTCCACTGGTAAAGGTAAATGTATAGTCAAAATCAGAATATATCAATACTGTTACAATGCTCAGTACATTAAGGAGGACAAAAATAAATGGAAAGATATTTCGTGCATATGGATATTTCGTGCACTGAGTCTATATATTGCTTTAGATAATTGGACATTATTAACAATATCATTTCTTCTTATCCATATGCATGAAATAGCATTTTTTCACAGAAATAGAAAAAAAAATTCTAGAATTTGTATGGAACCACAAAAGATCCTCAATGACAAAGTAATTCTAAAAAGAGAAATAGAAGTGGGAGGTATAACACTTTATGATTTGAAACTATATTACAAAAACATAGTAATCAATATGGTACTGGCATAAAAACAGACACACAGAATAGTATATCAGAATAGAGAATCCATAAATAAAACCCAAGCATATTTGCTCAGCTAATTTTCTATGAGGACACCAAAAAGAGACACTGGAGAAAAGATTGTCTCTTAAGAAATGGTACTCTTCTGTTTTCACTGGTTCTGAATTCCCAGTTCAATCCGCCACAAATAAAAGATGTTTGAAAATCGTAAAAAAAAAAAAAAAAAAAAAAAAAAAAAAAAGAAAAGAAATGGTACTGTAAAGGCTAGGTTTCCACATGCTAAAGAATGAAATTGGACCCCTATATCATACACAAGAATCAACTCAGAATGGATAAAGGCATAAACTTAAGTCAGCATACCATAAAACTCCTAGAAGAAAACAAAGGAGAAAAGCTTCTTGATATTGTTCTTGGCAATAATTTTTTGGATATCACACCCAAATTCCAGACTACAAAAGCAAAAATAAATAAATGGGACAACAAATTTAAAAGTTTCTGCACAGAGGGGCTGGGGTTGTGGCTCAGTGATAGAGCACTCACCTCACATGTGCAAGACCCTGGGTTCAATCCTCAGCACCCCATAAAAATAAATAAGTGAAATAAAGGTATGATGTTCAACTACAACTAAAAAATACATATTAAAAAAGGTTTCTTCTCAGAAACAAAAACAATTGACAAAATGAAAAGAAAAACTACAGACCGAGAAAAAATCATAAATCAGCTAGGAAATTAATATGAAAACTTAGATTTAACTTTAAATCATAACTCAATAGCAAGAAAATATAATCTGATTTTTGAAATGTGCAAAGGATTTGAATAGACATTTTTCCAAAGATGACATAAAAATTCCAAAAAGTACATGAAAAAGGTATTAAACATTATTAATCATCTAAGAAATTCAAATCAAAAAACACCATGAGATATTATCTCCCATCTGTCAGGATAGCTGTTATAAAAAAGAGATAATGAGCATTGGACTGGGTGTGCAGCAAATAAACCCTTGACCACTGTTGTTGGAAATGTGGACTAGTGTAGTTAATATGGGAAATAGTATGGGGATTCTTCAGCAAATTAAAAATAGGTATAAGCCCCCAAAGAAACAAAAAATTAACACCTTGTAAATATATCTGTTCTCTCACTATTGTTGTAGCATTATTCACAACAGTCAAGATATGGAAAAAAACAGTATCCATCAATGGACTAATGGATAAAGAAAAGTATCCTTCAATGAATGGGTCAATGGATAAAGATGTTCCTGCCTTTGCCACAACATGAATGGAACTAAAGGACATTATGCTAAGCAATATAAGCCAAAGAAAGAAAATATTACATAATGTCACTTGTATATGGAAGCTAGGAAAGAAAAGTTGAAAAATATAGACAGTATTACCAGGGTTGGGGTGATAAAAAGAAAATGGAGAAATGTAGGTTAAATATTCAAAGTATCAAGTAGGTAGAATGAAAAGGTCAAAATATTTAATGTACAGAATGAAGACTACAGTTAATGATAGTGTATTATTTTCAGGATTTTTTGCTAAATGAGTAGATTATAGCTGCCATAGAAGTTAAACATGAGTAACTTTGAGATGGTGAATGTTGTGTTTCACTATAGAAAGCATTAATACACACATACACACACACACACACACACATGCACATATTTTATATCATCATGCTACATAAATATTCAAATAAAGTTTATTTTAAATAAAAATATCCTTCTTTAGTAACAGTGTTAGTTTTAAGACTAAGTCTAACTATATCTTTCAAATTTTCCTTTTTTGTTCAAAAAATACCAATGTGAAGAAAAAAAATTTTATTCAGTGGAGAGAATTTAAGTCCTATTTTTCCACTTACTAGATGGTGAATTTGAGCCAATCACATTGTCTCTATGGATTCTAGTTTCCACTTCGATAAAGTGGGGTTTAGGACTAGAACTCTTGGCTTCTTGTCCAGATTTGATCACCATGTACCAGATATTACTATTGCAAGTGCTTATTGCCTCCTGGTTATTTCCCTCCAGGGAAGAGCATTTTTATTTCACTACTCAGAGAAAACAGTGATGGACAAATATTCCTGGTTTGCTGGTCCCTTACAACATGCTTAACAAGCAGGATAGAGGTTGGGGAGAATCATTTATAAACCAGTCTCTAATAGTTTTCTTTGTTTGTTTTTGGTTATTTTCCCCCATCTTTTTTTTTAATCTCTGCCTTTGTCTCTCTCCACAGAAGACATATGACTTCTAAAAAAAAGTACTAAGATAGTCCACTCCCCTGGACTAGTTCTAGTTCCTCTAAAGGGGAAAAGGGACAGGTGACAAGTTCAATGAAAGCACAAAAGTAGGTAAGACTGCTTGCAGAAGATATTCTTGTTCTCAGAGCAATCAGCAAGATTGAAAACCAAATAGCCTTCATTCTATGGCTTGTGTAATAGATACATGTGCCAATACATACCTTCAAAATGCAGATTTATTGAGTGATTATCCTACCAAAAAAAATGCACAGAGATTTCTCATGTCCTTCAGTAAGCTTTAATCAACACTAGGAACCAAAGCCTAGGGAATACCCAGGTGTCTGGGAGGCAAAACTACATATTGTCTATTCAAAACAGAAAATACAAAATAACCATTTGAAATGTGCTTATAATTCCAAAGAAAATATTGCCATTATTTTCTGTATCTTGAAGAGATTTATGTTATTCTTCATTTCAGGTTTGCAAAGCAAACTAGGAAACACCTATGTTTCATTATTATTTAGCACCAAACACAACTCAGTAAATTTATCTTTTTTTTAAAAAAAAATACCATCTAGTTTGATTCAGAGGAGTTCAGAATCTTACATGCTGCACTTTTATTTGTTTAATCACCATCACCGCTTTCCCAAGGGTCAAATTTCCCCCTCCTAGGACAGTGCAAACTGGCCTACCCACCCAGAAGAGATGGACCTCCGGGAGTCATAAACCAAGCTTCTCTGAGCAGGGGTGATTTGGACGTGATGCTATTTATCAGTTCCAGACGTCAGGGAGGGCTGATAAAGCAGTGCAAAGCTCCTGATGAAGCACAGCCCAGTTGCAGGAGATTGCTGTGATGATAATCGCTAGAACAAACCATAAATTCTGGACTCAGAATTAGGAATGGCCTGTAAATATCAAATAATGGGTGTCTAAATTGAAAATGAAACTATCTGTTGCCTGTAATATTTCTTGCAGTGTGGCTTACAGAGCCAGTAACATTAGAGACAGGCATGAGCCTTTTCAATGTCGGCTGTTGGAAAGCTGAGAGTATTAACTCCTCCTTTCATCAACCTCAGGCAAACAGAGCTAAATGAACTAGCTAGAAATCATAGGGCATAAAATACAGATCTAATATTATGCAGCAGAAACATTATAAGTCAAAAGAGAGACAGAGAGAGAGAGAGAGAGAGAGAGAGAGAGAGAGAGAGAGAGAGAGAGAGAGAGAAAGCACAAGTTCTACACTTGAAGAACCACCCTATCAAGCAATGAAGGAACAGACCCATATGATTTACATAGGATGCTCTTTCACACTTGACCATAGAGAAATAAATCCGAAACCTGATTTTCTCGAACCTGGTTGGATTTAGTGTGAATCTAGATTATATGACTATTTCAAAGATAGAACATTTGGGGATCCAGGATAATTGTAGAAGTTACTACTGATAGTGGTTATGACTTCAAGGAATTTTTAGGCACTTTAAATAACAGGTAAAACTCATGTGATGAACTCATTTTTAAATATTTTTTTAGGTGTAGATGGACACAACACAATGCCTTTATTTTTATGTGGTGCTGAGAATCGAACCTGGGTCCCCGGCCCATGCTAGGCAAGTGCTCTACCACTGAGCCACAATCCCGGCCCAAAACTCATTTTTAATTTAATTGTAAATGACAAGTGTGTTAAGGGTTAAAAGTGTATGAAGGAATACTTTTTCTTCTACAATTTTATAAATAAAACCTATTTTTATTCTATTCATATGTTTACTAAATCTTTGTTCTTATGCAAAGGAACCAAAGTCAAGATTTATAGATCAGTGGCAACCAAATTCATGAAAATTTATCAAATCCATGAAAATTTACTATTATTCCTGCTAAATCAGTGTAAGCAGACACTTCAAAGAACGCTGATCTGGATTTTTTATGACTTATAAAAGAAGATATCAAATCCTGTAGGTTCTTAGTACTGCAATTATGTAGAACATTTTTTTGTAAGCATTGCATATGAAGCAGTTACACAGTTATGTGGGGTGGGAGTAGGAGCAGTATATTCAAAATACTTGACAAGCAGAAATGCCTGAGCATTAGCCCTCCTCCAGCTTGAGCAGGGGACTCTTGGGAGCAGATGACAACAGTATAGGATCTATTTGCCTATCAGTACAAAAGTATCTGCATATGTAAGTATTCAGTATGCAGATAAGGACAGGATATTGAATGTTCATAGCTGTCATTCTGAACAGTTGCTGCTGGAGAGGTGAAGGAAAAAAATATTAATTGATACACAGTAATTGTAAAGCATAAGTAAAGGACTCTTTTCTTACATTGTGCCTCAGTTAGAAGGTACCTCCACGGGAAAGTAGGTTCCCTATCACAAACGCCATGCCCCTAGTGGGGTTACTCAAGTAAAAGAGAAAGAGAGCTAACAGAGAAAAAATATTATTTCTGAATTAATAAGTAAAGCCATGGCCAATATTTTACAGAGTATACAGGAAGAGAAGTAAAAGCTAAGTAATACTAACAATGTAAAGAATAATAATATCAAATATTAATAATTTACTTATGAAGTGCCACGCATTAGACTAAGGAGTCTACATATCTTATTTACTGAATCTTTTCAACAGCCTGATTAATTACCATCAATGAAGGAACTACCTAATAATTATAATTTTTATTGTAGGAAGGAATAAACTGAGGCTGAGAAGAACAAACTGTTTTGCATGGACACAAACTAGTGACAGAAGCAGGCTTAGGATATAGGTGTGTCTGACTCTTGAGGTCTTGACTGCTCACTCCTTTGTAGAAACCAATTGTTAAAAACTTCGTTCTAAAAATGCCTCTTAAGTAATTAGGTTAGCAGAGATTAACTGAATATAATTTTTGTAAAAAATGATATAAAAACAATGGAGGGTCATCAGGCACTACAAGAAAAGGCAGAACATGCTCCAGAATATAAATTAATTTCTTTTCATCTTTGGTGCAGAGGAACTTGAATTTTATATCGGAGAATCACTAGAAAGTTTATATAATTTGTGATATGGCATAATTAATGTATAATAAAATACACATTATTCCATTTTAGGGTACAAGATTGGTCATTCTAATCAGTGCTCTTACCATACTCCTGATACTGATAAGCCTCATTATTATGTACAGATTAGGTTAATAAATTAACTACTTATTTTATAAGGATAATAGGTATTTTAATAAGAATAATGTTGTGAACAACCAATAAAAAAAAAAAGAATACTGGGATTGAATGATAGTCACTATAATCAACGTCTTCTTACCAGAGCAAGCACTCATCTATGAAAATTACTATATCATCAAGGTTTATTTCTATATGTGTGAGCTACATGTTGTACTCATGTACTATAATCTGATACATGTTTAACTTGCACTACCTAAACACAGATAAATTTCCCTGGGAAGATGGCACATGATATAAGAGAATAACAATACTTATCTAGGACTATTATGCAATATAATTTCAAAAGACTGGTAACATTACACTGACAAAGTTGTAATGAATATTTACCTCTAGAATTTGTTTCAACAGATGCACAAGTAACTTTAATATGCCACATGCTGATTTAAAATATCTTGTTTTCTAAAAAATTATAACATTTATCTTGTGAAGCAATATTTTTTTTTCTGAAAATGGCTAGTGTGCATTTGGTCTGGTCTTGAAGTAAAGGAAAAGTACTCAAAATCAACAATTATTTATAAAGAACAACTGTTGTTATGATGTCTATAATATATTCTTCATACTTCATGATTTTCAGTTTGGAACTCATTATCAATAATTCAGATGACATATTTTTAATTGTTAAGTGTTCTAGAGCATTAGTTTTCAAACACTATTGTTTACAAAAATCTCCTCGGGTAATTTTACTTAAATGTACATTGTGATTCTTTAAGTCTAAGTGTGCTTGAAATTCTATGTTACTAACAAACTCCCAGATGGGACTGACCATAATTTAAGTAGCAATGATATATAAATTCTACACTGTTCAAATACCTAGCATTTTGTGTTCTGTTCTTTTTACCTTGAGTTCTGAGACACAAACATATGGGATCCATTTAATGTATTATGAACGCAAAAACTCAATCAATTACCACTTGGCAGCCTATGCAACCTTTAAAACTTTTCTGCTTTAAAAAAAATCAAAATGTACACCACAGTGATAGCCGTAATGTTAGGCAAAATAAGAGAAGATATTATCCAGAGTAATTGTAGTATTTTAGAAAAAGATTTCTAGAAACTATCTAGCCACCTAAGTCTGGGCAGGAGTTTGCCTAAAAACCATTCTCTTTAGGTAATTGTCTTTTCCAGAAATTCACAGGAGTGTTGAAAGGTTTTTCAGATATTGTACTTTTCATTGACCAGCATGAGAATATAGGAGGAAAAAAAAACTTAGTTAATATCCATAGAAACCATTTCACTCTATAAATGTGAAACCCAAGTCAGAAAGAAGTTTATTAAAATTAGACAACTAGTTAATGATAGAGCTGACATGAGAATTCGAATTTTAATCAATCTGTCTTAGATGTTAAGTGTTACTCCATGGGTATGATATTTTTATATATTGAGATTTATGAAGTGAATATGGCTTAAGCAGATTTTAGCTCAAAATAAACATGAATAAATAATCATTACTTAACTGCCTAATATCTATTATATACCAGGAAATGTGCTATTCTCTGTATATGTATTTTATCTAGTTTAGTAGCCCTCTGAGCTAGAATAATATTATTCTTATTTTATGGAAGAGGAAATTGAATCATACACATTAAAATTTTATGAGTGGTAAAGTCCATCTTTTTTACATTATACTGTGCACTATGTATTTTAAATGTTTGTAAGTATTTTCAAATTGTTATTGCAACATCCTTTGTACTTGAGCTATTATTTAGATATCTACTAAATAAGCTCATGACATCTGCTCTGGTGATTTGTCAGGATAGTAATATTTCTGCAATGACATAAAGAGCACTTCTATTTATTCTCTGTATTGGGATCACATCTCTGACCTTTACCCTACTAGAGCTATATCAAGCTTGGCTTTTTCATGAGAAATTAGTCACAAATACAGCAATACACAAGCAAATTTGGAATTTTGAGTCACTGAAGATCAAGCTATCCCACTCACCTTCTGCTGAGGTTTCCATTTAATCACAAGCTAGTACATTTCAATACTTAGAAGTTAAAATCAAATTACCTAGCTAG
Source organism: Spermophilus citellus (assembly GCF_964194105.1). Taxonomy (NCBI): domain Eukaryota; kingdom Metazoa; phylum Chordata; class Mammalia; order Rodentia; family Sciuridae; genus Spermophilus; species Spermophilus citellus. The sequence continues at coordinate 41,308,328 of NC_138195.1, forward strand.
AAAAAGATTCTGAAAAACCTGGTTAAAACAGAAACAGGTCTCTTTCAAAGGGTTACAGAGGTGACATGGAAGTTTCTAAAAAATGTAGAAAAGACTCAAAACTCCAATCAAATGCTTCTTTTTGTAGTCCTAACAATTATCTTTTATTTGAAAAAGCAGGAGAAAAGTCATAGATAAAAATCAAGCATCAAAGAAAATTTAAAAGATAGCAGTCTGAAAGACCAACACTAATGAATAAATGAGTGAAGGAATAAATGAGTGATGAAAGCTCAGCTATATCCAAAAGCACAAAAGCTTCTGAGCACATGAGCCAACTAACAAATCGAAACTGACCTCAGCAGGTCCATCTGGTCATCACTCCAATGCAAGCCAGTGCCCCAACCTTATTCACATGTGTTCTGAGCAGTGCAGGATTTTCACTATTATCATTTTTATTATCCTTCATGATTATCTTTCCTATTGTGCTTGAAACACATAAAAAATCCTATTTTTTGGTTTTATAGTCTGTTGACACAATTTCAAGACAAAAACAACTAGAATAAGTGAAAAGCTTGTAAATGTTTTATTTCCTACTGAAAAATAAGGGCAAGAAGTCAAGTTGTTGACCACTCGAGTGATTATGTTTCCCTCCTTTACTCTCTGTTTATTCTCAATTCCTCAGACCGAACCAAGTATCTACTGCAGAGGGAGCATATTTCTTGAAGTAGGGAAATAATTTATATACACACAAAAATTGTATTGTGGCAAAAATACCTTTAACTGGTTGATGCTTATGTGGTGGTTAAATTATGGTTCCTAGGGTAGCAATCCTGCATTTCCACCACACTGAAGGCTCACAAAGATACAGTTCACTGCCTCAATGGATTCAGCAATAAAAGGAACACATTTAAATACTAAAGCCATTGTGCAGGAATAAATGGCAAAATAAAGGAAACCCTTTAAGAGCTTTCCAGCATTTGACCCAAAACCATTCAATTTCCCTTTATTTGTTCCTCCCTAATAACTTTTTTCCCTAAGCAGAGCTGGAAGAACACAGTGCCACTGTGACCTTGAATTTGGTATAAAGCCAATAACACATACTGACACTGTCAGTAGCAGTGTGTATGATTTTGCTGCTATTACCAGATAATTCTGTAAGGAGGAAAAGCCAACCAAAGTTAGGGCTTTCTCTCTCTAGAGTGTCTATGGCTGCCCTTGCCCTAAGTCTCAGGTCATTCATTTCAGCTCAATTTGGAAAGATGGAGTCAGGTTTGTCCCTGAGTCGATATTTTCTCCAGCATATTCACAGCACAGAAATGTATGAGAATATATTACTAACTCCTTCAAGATAATAATAAGAGGACAAATAGAGCTAAAAAATAGGTTTAAAATTTGAACAGACACTTCAGAAGAAAAGGTATAAGAACAACCAATAGACCCATGAAAATTTAATACCAAATGTCATTATGGAACTGAATATCACTTCAATACCCACTAGAAGGGCTAAAACTAAAAAGATTGGCAAAGTTGTGGCAAAAGTTGGAACTCTCTAACATTTCTGGTGGAAATGTTAAATGGCACAATCTCTTTGAAAAAAAAAAGACTTGTCAATTTTTATAAGATTAAATGTATATCAATAAAGACTATTCCACAAAATATGTGTCTGACATATACAACAAAAAGCACGGTACAAAATGTCCATAGCCATTTTAACAGCCCATAATTGAAAACAATTCAAATGTTCTTGAGCATAAGACTGGATAAATATGTAGTATATTCATTCAAAGCAGTACTACTTAATAATTTAAAGATTTGTATTATTGATATAGGCACTAACAAAGAGGAATCGAAAAAATATTTTGCTGAATAAAAGAAGATTGATACATTTATATGAAGCCCTAAATGAGCAAAACTAATCTATGATAAAAGAAACGTGAGGGCTGGGATGTAACTCAGAGGTAGAGCACTTGCCTAGTATGAGCAAGGCCCCAAGTTCAATCCCAAGTACCACTGGAACAACAAAAAAACTATAAAAGAAATCGGACCATTGAATTACTTCAGTCGGTGTTGCCTATAGATTTGACTCTAAGAGGGCCTAATGAGCATACTGGTGTGTTGGAAATATTTTATATATTATTAGGAATGTGAGTTACATGAGTGAATGTAAGTTCTATTTTTTTAAACACATCAAACTACAACACTTAGCATCTCTAATTTAAACATACTATATTTTAAAAATTTAAATGTGTTGCATTGATTCGTATATTATTACAAAACATAAATCAATTTTTTTCTACTATTTTCTACTTCTGTCATATTTTATAATCTACCAACATCAGCTACTTATAACTATCTAAACACATTTTCATATGAATTCTATCTGCTTAGAAAGTCTTTTACTTCTTTTCCAACTATAGAACTATGAAACTGCAGTGAATTCACCTCCAATCTAAAACCCATCTTTTTCCCTTGGCAAAGGTAATATTCCTACCTCAGTTCAGTTCTGCACTGAGTATCAACATTATCAGGGCACGACCACAGCTATGTAGCATCTACTACTAAGAGCAATAGCAACAACCTGAACCACATATTGAATAAATGCTTTGTGCCAGGCACATAGTCAAGCACCCTGTATAAGCATCACATTTAACCTTCAGCATAATCCCCATTTTATAGGTGATATGCTGAGGCATAAAGAAGCTGTGCTGCCTATCCATAGTAACAAGGTTATTGTACTGAAAAAAAAAGTTAATTTTAAGCTTTCAACTCAAGTGTCTGATTCCAAAACTCATGCTCTTAATCACTAACTAGGATCAACTGCCTCCCTGATCTCCCATGAAAAATATCAGGCATTAAATAATGATGGCCTTGAAGTATACAAAAAATTGTGCCTTCCTCGTGACACTGATGAACAAACTAAAGCTGGTTGAAATCAAAGATGCCAGATTTTCTTTAAAAACATAGGGATTATATATTATTTTCTATGTTATCTGTTGTTCCTAATATTCTAATATTCGTGAATATTTTCACACAAAGTTGTATTCTTCAACCTCTACTAGGCATCTGATTTAAGTTTTTTTTAAAATACTGCTTACTGAAGTTTCACTGTGCACTGTCAAGGGGAGGGGAGGATCCTTACCTAAAGAAATGGAAAGAATATATTACATTCTTTTAAACTGCCTTCCAAAATACTGAAATCCTGTATGACAATGCAAGAACTCCCTGGTTTCCTCTTTCAAGCAGATTACTTTTCTTTTGTTGATTATATCATTGGGTTTTGTGACATTGGCCCTGGTATCTCCAGCTGCCCTCGTTTCTCATTAATGAACTCCAGGATCCTCCCTACAACTTTTCATCTGTGTCCTCACTCAGTGTTGCTTCCAGCAATCCTCTGTGTCTTGCTCTCCTCATAATGAAAAACGAAACATCAAATCCTGTCAGTGCTCTAAACTAACATAAGATCATCCTTAGTTGGTAAAAGTAGTTAACTGTGCCTAAATGTTTATGCAACACTATGCTTTATGCTGAATACCTGCTTTCCATCTATACTTTTTATATGTTAGTCAGAAGTGGTTACACAGCCTGCTCCCAATAAAAACTTTGGACTCAGAAGTTTAGCTAAGCTTCCCTGGCAACATTTCATGTGTGGTCACAATTTGTTCCTGGAGGAATTAAAAGTGACCTCTGTGGTTCCATCAGAGCAGGACCCCTGCAAGCTTGAGCCTGGCTTCTTCCAAACTATCAGTTTAGTGTTCTCCCTTTGCTGACTTTGTTTTGTATCTTTTCACTATTATGAACCATAGCCTGGTGCCAGGTACCGTGGTGCACACCTGTAATCTAAGCCAGTCAGGAGCCTGAGGCAGGGGGAACGGCAAGTTTGAGGCCAGTCTCTTCAACTGAAGAGACCCTAAGCAACTTTGCTAGATCCTGTCTCAAAATAAAAAATAAAAAGGGCTGGGGATATAGCAGTGCACCCCTGGGTTCAATCTCCAATAAAAAATAAATAAACCAAAGCTGTGAATACAACAATGTTCTGAGTCCTGAATCTTCTCAGTAAATTAACAACAGAAGAGTGTTTATAGAGACCCCTGAAACAGTGAGGATTTTTTTTTATTCTCCAAAAAAATAAAAAGGAATAGAATATTCAGTTTAAAATTTCCTTTCTTTGAAGAGGAAATTTAATTATATATTAATGGATTATACTTTTTTTGTGGGTGTGGGTACCAGGGATTAAACTCAGGGGTATTTGACCATTGAACCATATCCCTAGCCCTATTTTTTATTTTATTTAGAGACAGGGTCTCACTGAGTTGCACTGGCTTTGAACACAAGATCCTCCTGCCTAAGCTTCCTGAGCCACTGAGATTACAGGCATGTGCCACCACACCCGCTTTAATGGATTATTTTTACTACTTGTCCCTAGTTTCTTTTTAAAAATAATCTGCATTCAGTTGTATCCTTAGTTAGACAAATAAGTAATGCAATTTATAGTAGAGTAAAACATAAGGAAAGATATTCTGAGGTATCTATTTTTATCAGAAAATTCAAGCCACCACTTTTACAGGTTCATCTGTTAACTCAAATTGTAAGAGGAATCATTCGTTCCAGATAACAGTCAAAAAGTACCAGTTGACATTCTAAAGATTTGGTTCCTTTAAACAACCATAATCTTCAGAGGAGGTAATGTGCTGAAAGAGTTTTTTATTTTCCGGAAAAAGAAATGTACATCTGTGTGTTTGTACCCAAGCAGTGAAAGAGAATGAAATGTACCTGTACCATGGGAGCAACTAGGAAAGTATGTATCAACCAATATTCCATGATGGAAAGTGCCAAGAAATTCTTTTCAACTTTTCTACTTATAATTCATCTTTTAACTTGAGTGGATTAGCTGATACTCATACCATTTATAAGAGTAATTCGACCTATCTCAATACAATAAAATGGAAGGGAAAAACTTGTCATTCTAATATAGTAACATGAAATGATCAATGATGAACTATCAAATAACTATTAGATTATATGATTTTATACAATAGAGACAAAAAGGAAATTTAAAAAAAATAAACTCAAAAATTAGAACTTGATATGAAAACAATTTCTAACAACATAGTATTTATTTACTATATGCCAGACTTTGGTTTAGATATTAACTCATTTAATCTTGGGAATGATACTAAAAGGTAGAGCTATTTTATTCAACCCCATGTAAAAATTAGGTAAGCAGGGTTAAGAGATATAAATAGGAGTCACTTAAGATCACATACTGAATGAACTAGAACCTAAAACCAGGTAATCTGACTCTAGAATCCAGCTCTTTCCTATGTTATATAATTAGACAAGACATATCATAGAAAGAGTTCTCAAATTGTGATAAAAAAATTGTCTCGCTTACCAAATTTTTCATTTTATAAGGAATTAAAACTTTGTGAAGGGACCAAGATTAACTATCTCACAGGACCAAACACAGTGCCTAGACCATGTTCCAATGAAAGGCCACAACTTTCCTGAGGCCACATTCTCTATGAATCTTTCATATAATTTGGAAGTATTTTGTAGAGTAATATATTTTGTAGAGTCACATAAAGCATAAGCTTTATGGACAGATAATTCAGGAAATAGAAGCTTCTAGGTCTATATAGAACAAATTACTGAAACATACATACATGGAAGAGAGGTTATGGTAAAGATACTAAGTAATTAAAATGATAAGCCATAATCAATGGTAGGAAGTGTAATAAGAAAGGGTAAAAAGATAATCCTCATAAATATTTATCATTTCTGTCTTTGGAAATCTTAGGATGGAGCTTATTCATAATAGAGGCTAAAAGTTTATATCTGAAATTGGAAGACTAAAGTATGATTGAATGGAAAATTTAGGACAGTGTCCACTTGTCCAAAATTCCTTTGTTTTAGTATGAGTGGGTTCTATGTATCTGTTGTACAAAAAAAAAAAAAAAAAAAAGGGGGGGGGAGACAGTGAGGAGGGGGAGAAGAAGAAAGGAGGGAAGGAAGAGCTCTTTGCTAGTGCCTCAGTTTCTTTGTCTAGAAGTTAAATTAGAAGTTGTTTCAGTTTTCAAATGATCTGATATACTTTCTTGCATTTGTTAAGAGCTATATAGCCTTCCAAATCCATTTTTACTTAAATTATCAATAAACTCATTTTCAGGAGCTAGGTTTGCCTATTAGTTTGCCTAATAGTCTAGGTTGCCAATTAATATATTCTCATCACTCTTGCTTGGTTGAGTATGTTGCCAATTAATATATTCTCATCACTCTTGCTTGGTTGAGTATTTTGGCCTGAGTATGTTTAATTCAGTTATTTCATTGTATTTGAGGCTCTCTTGATAAGTCATTGCAAATTCTCTTCTGAAGTTTATTAAATATAACAGGTTTATGAAAAGCACTGCTTAAACAATAGATAAAAAAGATATGACTCATCAGCAGAAATGTAAAAGAAAAGATGGAGAGGTTTTCTTAGTGAGTTCAATGTGGCTAAACAGTATATTGTGACTGCTGAGATGTCAACTCCATTTACTGAGATTGCATTCAAAGATATATGTACCTATGATAACACAGGATGTGGCCCTAGTACATAACTGATCATTCCAGCAACAAACATTTCATAAATTTAATCAGATTCTTGGGTTGTTTAGATCACACATGTAATATTTTATACAGTGATAAATAGTTCTGTCTGATCTAACCAAGCATTTGGCCAGTAGGTAAAACAACTGGAACTCTCATTCTCTGCTGATAGGAATGTAAAATGGTAAAACCACTTTGGCAAATAGTTTGGCATTAAAACATTAAACAAGCCATTCTATTTCTACATATTTATCCAAGACTACTGAGAAAAACATACATCCTACAAAAAGACATACAGGATTCTACATAATAGCATTATTTGTAATAGTCAAAACTGAAAAAAATCCAAATGTGTATCAACAAATGAACAGAGAAATTATAGTCTATGCATACAATGAAATACTACTTAGCAATATGAAGATTAATGCATGTGAAAATATGGACAAATATATAAAACATTATGCTAAGTAAAAAAAGCATTACCAAAAATTCTTATATTATTCCATTTGTATAAAATTCTAGAAAATGCAAACTAATCAATAGTGACCAAAAGGACACCAGTGTTGGCCTGCAACAGGGTTGGAATGGTTGTAGGCTACCAAGAGTCATGAGAAATTTTTGTGGGTTTTCGAAGTATGTGTCATTTTCATTTATTGGGTACGTAGATGTATATTTTTAAAATATGTACAGTTTATTTTATGTGAATTATACCTCAATAAAACTGTTTTTAAAAGTGTAGGAGTCAAGAAAAATAAGGATATAATGAAACTATCCAGAGGGTAGCAATATAGAAGATTGAAGGACCCAAAACCAGAGCACTCATTGAGGAAAATGACAATATGTAGCCTCACAAACAGAAACCCCAGGAAATCAAAATAGTTAACATCAAAATGATTTTGATGTACAAGTAATTTTATATTTCCTGAGCATTCTGAGTAGGTAGTCATGGCAAAGTGAACTCTTGATTTTGCATCATTGTGGAAGAGAAACTCATAACAAACTAGCAATGAATTTCTTCCTTAGCCATTTCCATCAGTAAATAGCAATGCCATCCAATCCAGTAGCTCATGCTAAGTAATTTTCCAGTAGCCAATGTGCAATATAATAGGCAAAATACAATATATATTGTATTGACCCCTATCTCCAAAATGTGTCCTAAATCCATCTACTTTTCTACACCACTTCCACTATAACCCTGGCTCCACTGAAAGTGACTTTAGAGTATATATGAGTATATTCTAAACCCAGAACTCCACTATGTTATGCCTCCAAATGTTTATTTTATTTCAATATTTACCCTCTGTCTACAAAACACAATCTCTACAGAGCAAGCAGAGTGATCATTAGAAGCAATAAATCAAATTAGATAATACCCCAGTTAACACACTCTGGTGGTTTTCTTAAGATAAATTGTCTTAAGTGGTCCAGAACCCTCCATCCTTACTTCACACTCTACCATTACTACAATCTGATATACTGGACTCTATTCGGACTCACTTTTTTAAAAAGATATTTTATTTTTTATTAGAATTTTGATCACATATTAATTATAAAGATAAATGGGCTTCACTGAGATAGATTCATAAATGCACGTATCACACATTGACCATAGCCATCACTCTTTTTCTTTCCTCTTTCTCCTTCCTCTCTTTCCTCTCTGCCTCAATCCTCTGCCCAGTCCTGATCTCAGTCTTAATGTCCTTAACAAATACCAAATTCTTTCCTCAGAATCTTTGTCCCGGCTGTGGTCTCTGCCTGGAAATTTTTTCTCTGAATTGTTACCTGGTTGGGCCCTATCTCCTCATTTTAAATCTCCCCATTTCAGATAATCTTTCCAAGACTACAGAGCAAAAGTTTTTCCCTTGCACAGTTGTCCTCATTAGCCCATTTTATGTTTCTTCATAGCACTTAGTTTTGATATGCTATTAATACTTTTGTTGATTTGTTCATTGGCTTCTCCTCCAATCATGAAACATAAACTCTGTGAGAACAAAAATTAAATCGTTATAGTATCCTCAGTACTTACAAAAACAACAAATTCTTAGTAGATAGTCCATACCAGAAAGTCATATGGGGTCGCTTTCTAATAAAGACTTAGTCAAATCTAAAGTGATATAGGGACAACTTCTAAAGGAAAAAAAAATCCTAAAAGCACCCATGATAGTGACTTGATCAATTTTAAGTATAATGCTATATAATTATTTATACTCATATTTTGAATGAATTCTCTATAGCTTATTTAAAACTAAAAAAATTCACTAATATAAATTTTTAAATAAATATAATATTATATTTCAGTTGATAGAAAATATTGCTTTACTGAAATCAAATTATGTCCAATAGTATGAATATAGAACTACTCGCAATTACAGGTTGAGAGCATTTGGTTAACCGTACCACTATGTGTTATGTGAAAACTCTTATCTCACATAAGTTTCTTGTTTAAATACTTTTTTTTTTTTTTGCTACCAGGGAGTGAACTTAGGGGCACTCAACATTGAGCCACATCCCCAGCCATTTTTTGTATTTTATTTAGAAACGGGGTCTCACTGAGGTGCTTAGTGCCTTGCTTTTGCTGAGACTGGCTTTGAACTTGCAATCCTCCTGCCTCAGCCTCCCAAGCTGCTGGGATCACAGGCATGTGCCATTGAACAAGGCCTAAACACTTCATTCTTAAAACTCATTTGTACATAATTTGGAAATTCTCTTATTCTCCTATGTGAAGTTTAGAATTGGTGTATTGTGTGTCCGGTGTGTGTGTACATTTACATATACATGTGTATGTTTTATAAAAGCAAGAAACCTGATAGGAATGGCATTAAATTTGTATCAAAGGATGACATCATTGTGATGTTAATTTCTTCCATCATTCTCTGTTACTTATTTCTTAGTTTTTCTTATTAATTTTTAAAATACAGATTTATATCAACCTTATTAACATTTCCTAGTTAACATATACTTTGGGTGCTAGTATGAAAAAATTTCTTTTCTATTACTAAATTTTTATTTTAGCTTATTTTTCTTATCTCTGGACCCCTCACTTAATACTTTTGTTCTCTTAATAAGTTTAAATTGTTTAAATTTGTCCTAATATTGCCCATACTATTTAATTTCTTCTTTTATCTAGTATTTGTATAACTTATTTTATTTAGTTAAATGACTCATTAAAATGCTAAATAATGTGGAATAATCATGACAGCTTCCTTGATTTGCATTATATGTTAAAGGGGCATTCTAGTATTTCTTCATAATATATGATGTTTCTGGTTTGGAGTTAGATCTTTGGCATGCTTAGAATTTTTCTTCTATTCTTGTTTTTGTTTTTACCTAGAATGGCTGCTGTCTTTTATGAATTATTTTCCATACTCTGTTTCTATAATCATGTGATTTTGCTCTATAAATTTGTTAACAAAATGAATAATATTGATGTATCATTAATTGTGATATATCCACTATTCCATGGAATATATCCTATTTTAAACAGAGTAGTCACAATTATAGTTCTAACACCTAAATGTACAGATATAGCATGGAGGTGTCCTGGCTTAGCAGCAGTTTTGGCAACCTCAACAGTTCCCCACATCCCTAAAGCCACTCCTCCCCTGCATTCTCTACCTTTCTGGAAAGATAACATCCTCTAGCCAGCCAGAACATTGAAATCATCTTAGATCCCTCTCTTTCCCTAACTCCCACATCCAATCTGTCCCCATGTTCTGCTGATTGCACTTCTGAAACATCTCTCAATTCCAGATCCCCCATCCACTGGCTTATTTTAAGCTCTCAATATTTCTACCTCTTTGCCTATAGATCGTTGAATTTATGGTCTCTCTTACTGTTCCCACACCCTCAAAATACCTTCTACACTTTAGCTAGAAACTAAGTATGACATTTTGTTTCTTAAATTCCTTCACTCTTTTCTAATATATAAGATTTGTGCAACCAATGAATGCCGTAGGCACAGTAAGTGTGTTGGCATTCACTCCATACTCATCATGATCTCAAAGGCCCCCTTGCTGTTGCCCATGCCCTTCCAACCCCTTCGCTAATCAGCCTCCTGCCTATGTACTCTTTTCCATAAGCCCCTTCACCAGAACTTCTATACTTCCCTTAAAGAAATCTTTATTGATTACTGTTCTTAGAATGAATATTCTTTAACTAGACTATTAGTTTAGTCGTCTTCCCCCCTTCTTCATTTCATCCTTGAATTCTCAGTATTTGGCAAAGTATATTATACAATATCAAAATTCAACTATGCTTGGGCACATGTATGCAACTTTAGATGGACACTGAATTTATCAACGAAGATGCTGACTTGCAAGTTCAAATAAGTTTAGGCTACAGGTCTAAGTAAACAAATTGCAGCATATGGTGCATAGACCACTCCATATGGTGTGCCACACTAAAATAAAGACTTGGATTACCCAGCGAAGACACCCATGATAAGACAGTATGATAAACACCTTAACAGCAAAGACATGTAAGTTTCTCAGGATGATTTAGATCAAGGAATGATAGCTGCAAGAACTTAACTTGTTTAAACTAAAGAAAGGTAAGAATATGGGAGACAGAATAATTATCTACAACATTAGAGACCAGTTGAAGAGAGAGAAAAAGAAACACAATCATAGATCACAAATGAAAATTTAATTTATTCCTTAGGCAAGAGGAATTTATGAACATTCAACCAGATAACAGAATCCACAGTAATAAAATAGCTATAGTTCTTTAGCTATATCCCCAATATTTTTCAAAAGGGAGTCAATGGCAGTATTGAATGGAAGACCTTTTGCTTTAATATAATTATTCTGGGCATTTGCAGAATATTAACACTTCAGGCACCAACCCTCTGCCAAATAAAAATCAAGTCATGACTCTAGGTCATTGGAAAAATAAAATAAAATGCCCTCACTTATTTACAAATGCTCTCAGTCAAGAATAATTGAAATGTAAACTATGTTTACTATGTGAATTGTGCATGATAGTTTGGGATATTTTGTTTGTTTGTTTGTTTGGGTTTTTTGTTTTGTTTTTCTTTTTGGTGTTGCTGGGGATTAAACCCCCAGGGCCTCATGCATTCTAGGCAAGCTCTCTAGCCAGAACTACATACCCAGACCTGCATTATAGTTTTTAATATATATTTAATTCCCTCAGTAACCCCAAGCAAGATAGGAACTATCATTCATATATTACGATCAGGCAATTAAAATTCTGCTCTTAGCAGATACACCTTCTTAATCTGATTGCCTGTTTATATGTCCGGCAGCAGAGCACATTGGAATTTCTCTTAGTTTCCATGTTCTATTCAGAAAACTCAGACTGTTGTTTCTGAGATATTGATTCAGGTTTCACTCCTGAGCACTTAGTGGCCACCATTCACATTCAGGCCCCTGACTCCTGAGCTGAATTTGCCACCTGTGCTATCTCTAGCTCATTAATATGGTTTAGTTTCATGTCCTGGCAAATTGGTTTGCCCTCTCTTATTGTAATCAGTCTCACCCATGTAAAAATATGTAAAAATGTCCTCTTTACTAAAATAAGTCATATTATTTAAGTACAGAGAAATGAGGCAACTTGCCAAGGATAATGAAGTAAATAAAATGAGTCAAATCTATCCTAGAATGAAATCAATAAAATGAGGATAGGGAAAATGTTCATGGGTCATATGTAAATATATCCTGGAAAAATATCTTATAATTGTGATTGTTAAGTAGAAAGTGCCATAGCAATCCAGTATTTTGTTGCCACAAAATAATATTCCATATGACAATAATCCTAAATTCTAAGCCATTGAGGAAGAGCAAGTTAGAAAATAATGAAATGGTTAAAAATCCATGAGATTGAATTAAAAATTCTACTTCATGTCTGGTGAGTTATTCAACATTTTACACCTCAGTTTCTAGATTTGTAATGGAATAACTGTAGTATGTATTTCAAATGATAAGGCTTAAATGAATTAATACATAAAAAGTGCTTAGAATATTTTCTGGAACATTAAAAGTGTCTTATAAATGTTAGCTCTGATGAGGATGATAATGAGAGAGTTGTATAATTCCAACCCTACCACTCATTATCTTAGAAAAGTCATTTTATTTCTTTAGATTTGATTCTTTGTCAGTAAACAATGATTTAGAAGAGCTAGTTTAGAAATTCTAGTTGTAAAAATGCAATTTCATCATGATTTTTTATTTTCCTAAATTTGAACTGAATTATATCTCACTGAAATATCAGAACAAGGGTACCAATCACTGTTTGCGTATTACCTTTTAAACATTAAACAAACTCTGGGTTCTATCACTATTTTGTTGAAACCCAAGCAGCAGTTGTTTTTCATTGTTCTTTGAATTAATAGTTTCTGTTAACACCTTATGAAAATTGTTCATGGTTCAGTCTTTGTAGCTACTCATCTAGGGAACATAAAGTGCAGACTGGCTATTAGAAGCTCTGCTTAATAAAAAGGGGAGAGAATATAATGTTTGCAAGTACAACATGTTCAGAGTTTGGGAATATTCAATTTGCTTATCTTCTAAGACACTTGCTCTTGTAATATCTGTCTTATGTCTTAATATAAGGCAGCTTTCTCTGTAAAATCTATACTCTGATTGCTGCTTTTTATTCTGTCAGCAGAGTCTTTGGGATCTTGTCTAATAAAACATACAAGAGTCTTTTTCCACTTCTATTCATTATCACTAAAAGCATTTTAGTATCTTATTTGGTGATAACAGGTGTCTTCTCAATTTGTGAAATGATCGGAAATCTATGTTTTAAGTCACGCTTGTCAACCACCTGATCTTTCATTGGAGTAAGAAACGTATAACTCACAAATTCTGCTTTTGAAAATTAGCTCTATGAATTATTCTATTCATTATGAAATAATAAATTTTATGAAAGGGATAAATTTATATATAATTAGTTACCAAATTTGATAGATTCTTCTAGAGATTGCTGGCCATTCACTCATCAAAAGTTAATCTCTTCTATTAAATTTAAGACACTGTACTAGGTAAGATAAATTTTTTTTTAATCAAGACAACATGGTTCCTGCCCTTGAAAGGATCATTGCCTGATGAGAGAGAGAGAGAGAGAGAGAGAGAGAGAGAGAGAGAGAGAGAATTCTAAAAGAAAATTACCTTTTGAAAGATTTAAGTATGAACTTGGAAGGGACTGGATCAAATATGCCTTAGAGAATGATCCTTTGGTGCAAAGGTATGTAAGTATGAGGTGCATGGAGAGAAGTATGAGGTGGATGGAGGGAAAGAAATGGAGTGGAAAAGAAATTAAGGCAAAAAGCTTTCACATGAGATGTAGTAAGCCTGAATTAAAGCAATAATAACGGAGACAAAATACAGGCACTTATAGATCATAAAGTTAATAAAATTTGCATTCAATAAGAGGGGGCAAAATATAAAAAATGACTTGTAATGTTGTTAAACGAAAAAACCAGATAGATGATGGTGCCTATGACAAGTATGTGTATATACAGATACATTCATTATAGACACTACTAGGTGCTCACTAAGAATTTGTAAATGGAAGAAATGACTAAAAGAATAAATGTGTGTTGACAAAAACACTAAAAAGAAAATGAAGTAAAAATAAAATCTTTGTTACTTAAGATTTATGATGGGATTATAAGTGGTTTCTGTTTTCTGTGCTGTAGTTTAATATTTCTAAATTTTAAATTAATTTTATAATCAGAAGAAAACATCATAAGTGGTTTAGATTCACAAAACTGGTTCATAATCTCCAGTTATGACTAAAATAAAGCTTATTTGTATATAAAGTGTCTTCAGAAAACAATTCATAGAAACAAAAAAATCCAAATATTGGAATAAAGTTCTCTTTGCTGTATACAAACATGATCTATTATTTCTACACAGCATACTGTGACTCATTTCCATCATTAACTTTCAAGTACATATCCCTCCACTACAAAGTGTTTTCAAATATTAACAGCATATAAGATTACTTAAAGAGAATTACTTAATTAGAGGCATACCTGAAGGAAATTCAAATCTGTGCACATATGTGTGCGCTCTCTCTCTCTCTCTCTCTCTCTCTCTCTCTCTCTCTCTTTTCTGCCTCTCTCTCTTTCTCTCTCTCTCTCTTTCTCTCTCTCTCATACACACACACACACATACACACACACACACACAAGCACACACAATCATACACCAGCATCTGAGTCTATTTATACACATAGGTTGGTTGGTTCCTGAAATTAGAATCAGCAAATATATATGTTTTATTATTATGAAATACTAAAAAAGTAGCAATTTAATACTTTTGACAATTTAAAGCAAAGGGAAATATAATGACAGGCTAACCAGGAAACACAGAAATGCATACAAGGTATAACATATTAAATTATTTTCAAGAATGTAATGCTTTGTCATCAGCTCCTTATTGGCATAGTCAAGCTATAAGTGTCTGAGTGAGTATTAAGAGATTGGACAACAGAGATCAATCCAAAATAAAGCAATAGAATTTAATAAAATTTGGAATAGGAAAGAAATAAATTGAGGAATCCAAATATTCAGGAGTTTATCACAGAAAAGTATCAATTTACAATAATAGAAAACCAATAAAATCCTTAACCATACAGCTTTTTACATAGCAAAGAATATTATCCATTTTCAATAAGGTTGCTTCAAATCAGAAGAACAAATGATTTCTAAGTGCTTACTACTGTTTTTATAAATTGGAATGACAGTATGTCTATAAACCCTTTGAAAATTGTATTTGTGGACTTAGGTAAACTATCTATTCTTTTCTGTCAATATTTGGTCTAATTTATAATTTTTTTTATTATATTCATTATATATTTGCAATATTTTCCACACCATCTCCTCCAGCCATCTGAATCTCCTTCAGGACAAATATAAGAACTACTTTAGATCTAGACCCATAGAACCCAGCACAGAATAGTTGCTAAGTAATTTTTGATTGAAAGAATGATATTAGTTTTGTAATTTACATTTTGTCCTGTATGTTTTAAGAAGCATAGTCTTTAAATTTTCCACATTGTGGAATATAAATAATTATAGCCTCCATGTTTTGGTCTAATTGAGAGAGTGATTCCAGGGATGACAAATATCCAGTATACAGGTTGCCATCTTCTTGTTTTATGACCGTGGCAGGCATCTTTAATTAATCATGGCATGTTCAATACAGAATTGGAATCGGCCTTCAGAATCCTTCTCATCACAGTGTCCCAGAGTGCCCCTGCTGATCAATCAGAGTTGGCACAAAAATGGTAACCAACTGCTCTTCCTGATCTTCTGAACACTTTCAAAGACCCTTTTCTTTAGAAACCCACTACTTTTCAAGGTTTGCAAGTACAATTAATAAAACATACCCATTCCCCTGTATATTATTTCTCTAAAAACACTGTTACACCCCTTATATGTCCTCAAATTCTTCAGCAACACCATGGTAAATGAGGTTGCAGTGATACTTCCTGTGGACTGCAATTAAATGTTCTCAATATTACACTATTATCTATAGTCACTATTTTTAACCATAGGGCACAGATCCCACTAAAGAAAGTTGCTACTTTTATCTCTTAGGAGGATAAAGGGGAAGAGAAGAAATATAAATGAATGTGGATGAAGACACTTGAACTATCCCTCTGATAGCAAGGCCTGCCAGGAAAGAAATTGCTAGCTTGGCTGTGCAAAGCAGGCCCCGCTGATTGATTTAGCAAGGAAGGAACCTTTGCATCCCTGTAGGTGTGGGATTATCCCCTCCCTGCTGCTCTGAAGCATCTGATCCACAGGCCAGCACAAAGAAACCTGAGTTCTTTAATTGAGGCAGTACCAGACAGAACAAGAAAGGCTGTATGGCAGAGCACACTGAGAAGACAAGGAAAATTACTTCTCCCTGCAAAGCTAGGATTTGTGAGTTCTGGAAGGGGGCCTGCAACAGCTCTCATAGTGGCACAGTCCCAGATCAGATTCTCAGGGCCTCCAACAAATGCAGAGCTATGTTTGGAGGTCAGGAAAATCCATATATCAACAGCTTGTCCACACCCCTTGCTGGTAGTGAGAACTAAGCAGTGACTCTGAGAGAATGCCAATGGCTGCCATTAGCGCCAGCTGGTTTAAAAGAAAAGAAAGAAAACAAAACAAACTGAAATTTTCGAAAATTCTATTTGCTCATAAATTCCACGTGGTCAGCAACACAAAAATCTTATTTGTGAAACCCTCCTATAACTAAAGTCCTAATTGAAATTTATGCTTCATGTGGATTTTAAAGAAATTTTCTAAACATCACTTCTTCTCCATTAACTACAGAAGCCGCAGTTATTCTTCTGCAAGACAGATGAATGTATTGTTATGGTGGAGGGTTGGTGGTTAGGATGATAAAGCCTGGAACAATGGGTCACTAAGCATCCAAGTGCCTGAACAGAATATAAGAGAAGAAGGAAAGTTGAAACATCAGCTGCTATTACTAGAATTATGACCAATGCATTTGGGATTTTGAAAAATTAGTCTATCATGCCTAGGTACAGTTGGTCCTATGTATCTACAAGTTTGACACCTACAGATTCAGCTAATCACAGATTGGAAATATTTAAGAAAAAAACATCATCTCTCTACT
Source organism: Spermophilus citellus (assembly GCF_964194105.1). Classification (NCBI taxonomy): domain Eukaryota; kingdom Metazoa; phylum Chordata; class Mammalia; order Rodentia; family Sciuridae; genus Spermophilus; species Spermophilus citellus. The sequence goes on from NC_138195.1 coordinate 41,325,491, forward strand.
GAACATGGACATAATTTTTCTTCTCATACTCTCCTAAGATATACAGTATAACAACTATATAACATTTACATTGTTTTAGGTAGGTATTATAAGTAGTCTAGAGATGACTTAAAGTATATGGGAGGATGTATATAAGTCAAACACAAATACTAAGCCATTTTCTTCAAAGAACTTGAGCATTATTGGATTTTGGTAGCCACTTGCAGGGGTTTCTAGAACCAGCCAGTCCTCTATAGACACCAAGGGATGACCGTTCTAGAAAATAACAGTAATGATAAGAAAAGCTCATGTTTTAGTCAGCTTTTTCACTGCTGTGACTTAAAGACCTAACCCGACCAATTTTAGAGGAGGAAAAAATTTTTGAGGGCTCACAGTTCTAGAGGTCTTAGTCCATAGAAGGCTGGCTCCATTCTTCATGGCTGGAGGTGAGGCAAGACATATAGCAGAAGAGTGTGGAGGAGAGAAGCAGCTCAAATCATGGGCCATCAGAAAGCAAAGAAAGACTCTACTCTCCAGATACAAAATATATACCCTATAGCCACTCTCCCAATGAACCACTTCCTCCAGCCATACCCCACTTGCCTCCAGTTACCATGCAATTAATCCCACCCAGGGATTAACTAACTGATTATGTTAAGGCTATGACCCAATCATTTCTCCTTCAAACATTTTTGCATTGTCTCACATGTGAAATTTTGGGGGATATCACATCTAAACCATAACAGTTGATATTTTCTGAGCTATTTTTTGTGCTAGATACTGTGCTGGGCACTTATATGCTTACCCCTCTCAATTCTCATATCAGATTTAGGAATTTGATATTATTACCTTAACTTTATAAATCAAACAGCAAGGTTTATAGATCCTAAGAGACACATTCAATGCCACACTGCTAATAACCAGAAGGGCTGGGATCAAACATAAGCATATGTCCATATAGTCTGAAAATTTACCATATTTCCTTCAAGGGTCTTAAAAGTCAGAATTAATTCAAATTTATGTAGTCGAAAAATATGTAGATATAGTGCATTACTAGTGTTTTTTCTTCTGTCCAAGAAAAAAAGAATAATACTGTCTATATATAACATTCCTTTTTCTAGGGAGTGGGTTAATATCCATTTTTTAATGTTTAAGGAATTTCATCATAAAGAAACTATATATGGGATAATTTTTAGCATCTCCTTGCTCAATTTAGGGTGTTTTTCAATTCACAGGAAAGTTTGGGAATATGGGAAAAACAGCACAATGTGGCCACATCTGTACATTGTCATCCAGATGCATCCATCTGTGATACATCAGGTAGTAAATTGCAAGGAGTTCAGGAAAACCCATGTGATGATTTGAGTCATGGATCACAATTAAGAATTTTAGCCTTTGTTATTGAAACTGATCTCAGAGGTGACTGAATTATGTCCTCAAAGGCTTCAAGGTCTCCAAAGAATTTTCTAGAATAAGTCATAACATCTCTAATGATTTGAATGGAAGCACTTCTTTCCAGGAAACTGTGGCATGCAGAAATGATAACTGTTATATTCAAAATGAATAGGTAAGGCAATCAATACCTGGAAGATGATCTGAGTAGAGTGTGAGGGGAAAAAAAAAGACTAAAGGTCTGCAAAATCCAAACATAAAGTTAATAAAGTGAGCTTTTCTTTGATTTATACATGGAATTTCCATTTGTTATTTTAAAAGAAATTGGTAGGAAAAACCATTAGGCAGATACAAATTGAAGGACATTCTATAAAATGCTTAATGAGTACTACTAAAACTGTGAAAGTTATCAATACATGGAAAGCCTTAGAAACCATCCCAGTCTATGGAGATCAAAGAGACCTGGTAACTAAGTGTAATGTGGTATCTTGGATAGGATCCTAGGACAGAAAAATGTGAATTAAGTAAAACCTAAGAAAACTCAAGTTAACTCTGAAGTTTTTTTAATAGTAATGTACTAATGCCAGTTTTTTAGTTATGTCAAGTGTACCATAATTTTTAAGATGTTAACTATGCAGGAAACTGGGTGAAAGGTACATAGGAACTTACTTTCATATTCCTGAAATAAAATTTAAGAAATCAAACTCACACACACATACACATATACAGAGCAGACCAAACAGTGCCTTTCCCAATGGCCACATATTAAAGGTACATTCATCAGCAATTAGAATACTACCTGATACACTATGGGCACTCCATAAAAATACTTACCAATAAGCAAATGACCTGTCTGTTATGTGTATGTTTGCTTTTTAAACAAAAACTTTTTATTTGAAAAAGTTTTAGATCACGTTTCCTAGTCTAAAAAAACAAAAAGCCCTCAGGTATTCCCTATTAAGACAATAGTTAACTCCATTTTCAAACTATATAAGTATGCTGCCTTTATTTGAGACAAAGACATCTTTCTGCTCAAATCTTCTTGGGGAAGAAGAGTGGGACCCTGATTTCTGACTCAGTTTGTCATCCCCATGCCCCAGAGCTGAAATGCTCTTCCAACTCATTCTGCCTTTTCTAGGTTGAATCTGAACTCACCAGGTTCTATGAGTTATTTCTAAATATTTCTGTATTTTCCAGAAATCTTCCTTTTCCAAATATTTGTTCAACTCTTCAGTTCAACGTGTATATATAAAATTGCTTGTTGTGATTATATATATATAATCATGATGTATGCATATAATTCTGCTTCATATCAAAGAGTTTTTTATAGTAAATATTTAGGGAAAGGATGGAAAAGAGGGAGAACAAAAGAGCACTAGAAAAATGGGGGGATGATCAGTATGTTCCTTCTTTTTTACTGTGATGATTTTTCTTTTTGTAGACATATGTGAATCTTATCAAAATTGTATGGGCAATTTATCATATATCAGTTATATAGTAATAAAGCTGTTTAGAATATCTGTGATTGACTATTTTACTTTCTAATTCATTTTCTCATAGTTTCATATAATTATTGTAACAGAACACAATATACATTTTATTCTGAGTTCTAGTCCAAATGTAAACCTCAATTTCAATTTTTGGAATATTATGTGAGTAATATGAGTGTTCTCTAATTTAAATAGTTTGAGACATATATTTTTATCTCATTGATAGTTTAGGTACCAAAAACATTAAAAAGTCTTTGACTATTCATGTATCCTGGTAACTTTCAAAGGGGCTTCAGTTTGCCATGGGCTTATGGTATAATACCATTTCTGTGTCTTGGAGTAATCTATTCATTTGGCTTCTCATAGTACCCTCAATAAATGTATTTAACCACTTTAACCTCACTTTCCAAATTACTAGCCCCCACTCAGCAGATTCTTTAATTTGGAGACAGCCATGACTTATCTAACTGTACAGTACCAAATTACTTGCAATTTATCAATAACTGGCTGCATCTTGATGCTTGCAAATTCCTTCTTAACCAGAACTTGTGCATTCATTTTGGCTCTGTACAGTTGGTTTGCAACAGGCTCCAAACTCAGAATGAAGATAGCACAAAATGTGGCTTCAGAAAATACTGGGACTTAGTCACCTTATCCAGTCTCTTTCTAGGTCCATTCTGCACATACTAGTTTCTGTCTTCTCTATTCTACTCCTGACTCTTTTACATTTTTACATTTGTGTTGGCTGCAATGCTGTTTCATTAAACCTTAAACCATCTCCACTTTCTTACCCTGTTTCACTAACCTTGCCTACCATATTTGCCCTCGTATGTTTATTCATTTACTTTCATGTCATGCATAATCTCATCCACCCAAATCATTCATCATGATACTTAAAACTATACATATGCATTACCAAACACATCTTCCTTTTATACTTAACATATATCAAAATTGTCTTCTTATAGTGAGAATAGCTTCAAAATCAAAGACTGAAATCTCTCTGAAACATGCTTCTTTCACCGACTAGCTATATCATCTAAGCTCTGGTTTTCTTATATTTCAGATGGCATTGTAAGAGTTAAATGAAATAATACAGGTAAAATATTTTGCAAACGATAAAATGCCATACAAATGCAAGACACTGCAAACATGCAAGGTGTATTTATTTTCAATCCAGATATATTTCTTCGAACTCTTTGAAAAATTAAGTAAAACATTTCCATTTCTGGAACTAAAAACTATCAAACCTTTCTGAAAGCCTCACAGTAGTTTGGTGGATATAAAACTGTAGACAAAAATTGCCTTTCTGAATACTGGAGCTTTGTAAGAGATGAAGCTAGGAAGATGTAAAACACAAGCTCACTTCAATATGTAGAAGTGGGTAAAATTGAGGTACTAATCAAAATGTTTGAAGACTGTCATCCTTGTAAGAATAATGCCATCCTTAAGAGCCATGTGTTCAACATCTGCAAACCAAAAGCAAATGAAAAATTCTATTAGCTTGTACCAGAAATGTGAGTACTCAGCTGAAACTAAGACTATTGTGGGGGGGTATAATTCAAAGTAATATCAGGATGGAAATGATGAGTGAGGAGAAAAGGTAAAAATTATTACATAAACACAATTTATTTTAGAAAAGCATATGAGCACATGCAAGGCAGCAAAATCTAAACTTTCTCTTGGTAATTGAATAGCAGAGTCAGCACAGGGTTTCAGAAGAAAATCAGAAACCAGACTAAACCAAACAAGTCTCATCTGTGAAATCTTTCCTGATTCCCTCAAGGCCAACTTAAGCACTTTATTCTTTATGCTCCAATTGCCCCTTGTATTTACCTCCATTGTAACTATTACCATAATGTATTATAACCATCTGCATATGTAGCAGCTTCTCTACAAGTGCCCTTCAGAAAAGCAGAAACCATGCTTTTTTTTCTTTCTCCAGTGCCTGGTATGTTTCCCAACACATTAATGGTCAATAAATTGTTGTTAAATGATGAAGGAACTACATTTTGTTCAGTGATATAGCCAAATGATAAACCACTGATGCTTCTAAGGACAGCATATGAATATACACTCATTTTAAAACATTTAAATGTTGCTGCATGGCTTATGGAAACAACTTCATTATTTGGTTGAAGCCCATTTTGTGTAGTACCATTTTAGATAAATTTTTATGGGTCTCCCATTCATAGAGTTATAATCTGGGCAAAATAATTCAAATAACTGATTTCTGATTCCAGTGAAACCAAAATTGCAGATCAACTCTCATCCATGGCAGACAGCAGCCACAGAAGGATAGGCAGTTTGCACTCCACACGTCTCTATGGGAAAACCACTCACTGGAGTAAATGTGAAGAGTTGTGTAATGCAATATACACAACTCACACAACAGTCAGATGAAAAAAAGCCTATTTTGCAGCCAAATGTTTATCCAAATTCTCTCTGCAATTCTACATATTTATGCCTTTGCTTTAGATTTATATCCTCGGAGCACTCCATTACAATGCCTATAAGAAAATGACACTGACACACATCTTATAACTTTCTACCTCATAGGACTGTGAATAGATAGATAGTCCAGTAAAAATGGTTGGTCAGCCAGTTGAAGTAGAGAAATACATGAACAAAGTTGAGCTTTCTTTTATGTAGGATATCTCAGAGTTTCTAACATGTTAATACACATAAGACATTATAAAAACATTGCATTACATAATGTTGTTCAAATTTATTTTGCCCCCAGTTTTAATAAACATTTTGCAAGTTTAGTGGAAAATAGACCACACTTTGGAGAACACTACCGTAGAGCACAAGCATTTTATCTCCATTTGCCTTCAACTTCCACCTACTGACCAGAGATATGAAGATGTGACCAATGAAGATTTTTAAGCAGCCAAATGGCCACTAGTAAGTGTACCTAAATTTGGGGAAAACCACTACACATGTTAACCAAATTTCTCATTACAAAATATTATCATTCCCAGAAGTTAAATTTCTGGAGCTCATCTTTCACAGATCCCCAAATCTCCTCTCATATCTATAAGCAGGTGTGCAAGATAGAAAAACAGACTCATTTTCAGTTCAGGATGAAGAATTTTATAGGTTCAGATATCTGATACTGTTAGCAAGGCTTCATGCCTATTGGACCTAAATTTTCCATATGGGTGCCAATAGGGATTAAAACAGTATTAAGATGTTTAAAATGCAAATAAATACCTAGAGACTTTTCTTCCCCAGAGTTTTCTTATGAGGGAATCCACAGAATCATGGAAGATTAGAATTGAAAGTAGTGTTACAGAGGTTATTTACCCATAGTTAAAGAGCTCATTAGTGGCAAAAATGGGGCTTAAATTCAGAGCGCTAATTCTTATTTTAGTGTTCTTTGTTCTACTCAAAACAACACTGCCTCTAGAAATCTATTCCAAACACCTTAACACCTCAAATCTATGCCTTCATCAGCCTTCATGTTCTCAAATTAAGAATAGTGAGAAAGAAGAGGAGAAAAGCATTTTGTTTTATCTCTTTTTAATGACAGTTTTAAAGACAGTTACTTGAAAATAAAGTAAAGGATTCCAAGACTTCATTCAAATAAGAACCCCCCCCCCCCCAATCCAACGTGGCAGCAGCATTAGCAGCCACAGCCGCAGCTGCTCTCACCTGGACTACCATGATAACCCTATAATCCATCTTGTGTCCTCTGAACCTGCAGAAAAAATGATCTTTATAAAAAGGAAAACTGACATTATTTTCCTTCTTTAAACCCTCCAATGACTCTCCTTTACTCTTTGGATTCATATCTCATAAGGCTTGTAACATTTTGTCCCTCCAATCCCATTTCTAGCTACTTCCTCTTATATGCCAGGCTTCAATCATTCTAAATTTCAAAAAATTTCTCAGCCAAAGTCTTCATTCAGCAAACTCTTAATCAACAGGTTTGAAATCTCTTCTGGGATGCTCCCTCTGGCCTTCATTACTAAGCAGCCTTCTCTACCACTCTGCACTACAGTTTACTTGAATCATTCCTTTCTAAGACTGTAAGAATCAGGAAGGGAGATACCTTACTATAGAATAAATCCCCAGCCTACCTAACATAGTGGTAATTTAATAAGGAGCTGTGAACAGGAAATAAAAGGAAAAGAGAAGGAGGGAAATGGAAGAAGCCAGAAGAGAGATGAAAGGGAAAAGAAAGAATGGGAGGAAGAGTAGGAAACAATCCACTCTCTTTCCAAACACAACATCTTCAATATGATTAATTGTCTTTTATCTGTTATGGTTGGGGAAGATATATTCTGATAAATTCATTAAATTAGTTAAGATACATTTCTAGGTTTAAAGAGTAGTGAGAAGAAGGCAAGCTGATAAAGAAATACAAGAAATGCAGTTGTATAGAAAACAGATCAAATCATATCAAGCAGATAACATAATGATATGCAATAAATTTGACAGGTGCTTTAAAACATTGAGCAATATACACTTATGCATATAGTATTTGTCCTGGAAAGTCTAACACATTCCAAAACAAAGCGGCACTGCAAACCACTGGGTCATCTACTGCTCCATTAAAGCTTATATCAAAGGCACAGTATTTCTGTAAGTTAGGAAGAAGTGATATTCATGTTTTGGGAGCAAAAGTGACTCCACAGTGTTGATAATAAATGGTTATTCCTGAAAAGAGAGGTCTGAGACCCTGTATATGTCTATAAGCAATAGACAGGACCTTAATTTTAAATGTCTCATGCTAGACATCTAAGAACACACACTGTAAAAGCACATACAGCTCAATTTATTTATCTTAGAAGGAAAGTGAGCCAGCTGGACCCTGCTGGGATTTGTACCTGAAAGTTACAGGAAAATTTGAAGTTCCAAAAAAAGTTCTTGAGATATACCAGTTTAGCAAAATAAGTTGAAAACTGCATTATTTTTGAGAGACCATTGGCTAAGCCCACAAAATTAAACTAAATGCTTTTATCACTGAGAAAATAAAAAGATATATATTTTGACTTACAATATACATATATTCTAATTTTAGATCTGCTATTTTTTTATAATTGAGAATTTTTTTCTTATAGATGTGGATATATCAATTCTCAAATAAGTAAATAACAGGAAAAAAATCAAAAAAAAGAGAGGGGGCAATTTTATGAACCAAGCTAAACTACAGATTCTTATACCTGGAATCAATCTCAAAAATAATTTAGTACAAACTTCTCATTTAAAGAGTTAGAAAAACTGAAGCCAAGAGACACTAAATAACCTTAGCAAAGTCACACTAGGAAACCTTGGCATAGTGAGGACTAGAACTCTAATTCCCTGTTCAATAGCTAAATTTCTGAACATCAGATCATTCTAGTAAGCAGCCATATTTTTCTATTCAGCATTTTCTTTTTCAAAGCAAATGCAGCACATTCTATTTGAGCATGAAGATATCTAAAACCCCCAGATGGTTTCATATCAACTTCCTCCAAGGCAGATCATCCCCTTCCTGAATTTGTGCAGTAGATTATTTTTACTCAAAATGAAGAACTTTATTTATATCCATGTTATATTTTATCTTAGTGCTTTCAAATCATTGTTCTTGCCTTTTGAGATGAATCTGAATTTTGGATCTGCCATTCATGATGTTTTATACTCCTCCTCCCAGGTATTAATCACTGATGAACCTGAAGAGCATGACTTCTATGTCTCCATTCAGATCACAGTAAAGAGAGTGAATTTGGAGGGCAGAACTGTTGCAGGAATCAAGACCTATTGCACGTGACCATTGTAGTTGACACTGAACCCACCTAAGAGTTTTTTGTGCAACCTCATTTTTCTAGCTTGTTTTTAGTTCTTATAATAAATATAATTTCTTTGACTACATGCAAATCCTTATATAACAAACATTTTGAAAATAAAATATTGCATTTCTAACATGTTTTATATGACAAATTGCTTTTATAGGCAGTATGTCATCTGAAACTAAGAAAAGGTAAACAAGTCAAGGCTTATTATTTCTGTTTTATAGATTAGGAAACTAAGTTTCAGAGAAGTTAATTGACTTACTCACCACCAGCTAGCTAGTGAGTATTGACAGTGTCCCCAGATATTTGTTCCAGAACTTTTTATGCTGTTTTCTTTGGATAACATATGTAATTTCAAATATATGACTGAGATGAATTTCAGTGCATTATACTACAAAATCTCAAGTGAACCATATATCTAGTTTTCTGAACACCATGAGAGCCCAACAGGTAGAGAAATATCTACTAGATTTCCATGTGCTTTCTTAAGTTGAATTCTATAGGATTTCACAAACCCTATTTGAAATACCATAAACATACACATACCAAATCTGCATTTTCTATTTTGAATAGTTGTTATACCTTGGGCTTTTCCCATAAGTAGGACTTTGTGGTTAATAAAAAGATTTCAATTGCCAGACCAAAAAGTTATTGGGAATACAACTTGCCAAAGACCAAAAATAGATTGTATTGTTCTCTTATTCTTTAAATGCATATGAACTCAAATCCTTAGCAAATCTCCCTAGTTCACAGGTAGAAAATGCTAACAAAAATTCTAGGGGCTACAGCCAACCCTCAATTGTTTCTGCCCCTTAAAGTCAAACTAAATGACAGCTTTTGTATCTAATATTGCATACTTGTAATATACTCCTATGCTATAGTTAGCTATTCTGTAGATAATTGGATATCATTTTAAGTGTCAACTCCCACAGAGCTATAAAGACTACACACATGTACACCCACATGTCTAAGGCCAGATATAATATCTTAAGAGTCTACTATGTCCTGACCATGCTGAATATACTAAGGGACACTAATAATAATGCCTCACACATATATAGGATTTTAGACTTTACAAAACACTTTCATGGATATCATTGTAAACTTCAGACTAGCTAAATGAAGTAAACAGTACAAATGCCATTATTTCCAGATGAGATAATTTCCAAATGGGAAAGAGATGCAGCACATTCAAGTGACCTGTCTTAGGTCACATAACTATTGAGGAGCCAAGATATGTCTTAAACTAATCCTTTTTACTCAAACTTAGTGAAGAACATTACAACTTATTTGAAGATGTGTCCTTACAAAAGGACTCCAGTAACATGAACCACCTATATTCAAATGCTGCAATCTAAGAACTCCGGAGAAAAGAAAAGCACATCCCAATTGAGTTCAACAGTATGGCAGACAAAGCCTCCTCCAACCATCAGAAAAATCTTTTAAATCTTTCACCCCCATACCACAGTTAAAACAAGGAAATATTTCAAGTGAACTTCTCATGCATTGAAAAGAATTCTTATTCTGTTGTGAAGAGTAAAAAAAAAAAAAAAAAAAAAAAAAAAGGAACCACAGGTGCATTAAGTTCTACTCAAAGGAAATAAATACATTCTGTTCAAAGAAGGAGGAAAACACATTGTTCAACTTGTTGAGTGATCTGGATGGCAGCAAAATGTGTGAATCATGAGGCCACAAACACTGCAATGAGGAAGCCACTGAGTTTTATCTGACATAACAGCAAATTGCCAAGGCTATAAAAACCTAGTATGAGAATAAAAAAAAATGACAAAGTGCATTATGACTCTGAACAATATCTTGACAGAAAATGGAGGGCTCAGCAGGCTCCTGCACATTAAAAATCATGCCCCACATGATGTGGGCTGTACTCTCTGTGAGGAGAAATCACAGTCAAGCTAAATGTAGAACAGAAGAGAACAAAGAGCTAAGAAGCAGAAACTCACAATAGCAGATAATTCAAAGATGTTCTAGAGCAGTGGTTTCCCAAGAGTGCAGTCCCTGGACCAGATGCATCAATATCACCTGGTAACTTGTTTTAGAAATGCAAATTATCAGGCCATATCAGGACTATGGAATCAGATATTCCAGGACTGAGGCCCTAAAATCTCTGTTTGAAGAATCTTTCCAGAGAATTCAGATGCTTAGCCCAGTTAAGAATATTATCATCCAGTTACCTACCATTATCCTGATGTCATTCGACTTCTGGCAGTGCTTTCAGAACTCAAGCATTGGATGGTGAGTGGTGTGTTCCATCTGCTGTAAACCCTGTAAATAATACCGTTTTGACAAATCCCTACCTCCAGCCAGGTAGGTGCTAAAAATAGTAATTCTGTTTAGCATGTACCCTCTGAAAGCTTGATAAGAGCAATGGGACAGGTATGAGATAATTAATCATTCAATTATAGGCATCATGCAGTTAATTAAACATAGTTAATTTGTCCTCAATCATTTAGCCCTTAGAGCATTGATTATTATATTTTAGCATATATTAGATTTATCTAGGAGGAAGGGCTTACTAAAAGGGATTCCTGAGCCCTACCCCTTGAGGGTGAAGATGTAGACAAAGGGTAGGGCCAGAAAATTTGCATTTCTAACAAGCTCCCAGGTGATGCTCATAATTCTGATCTAAGAACCACATGTTGAAAACTCTTGTTCTAAACAACCTTTTTTTTCTTTTTTTTTTTTTTAATTCATGTTTCAGTTACACTGGGCCATGATGTGCTGGCAAAGGTTTAATTAATGCCTCTCGAGGAGAATAAAAGGCAAAGATATGTAGCATTTGCCAATTTTGTCGTGTAAATATTCTAATCATGATCTATATCAAACTACCAACATGATATCACTGAGGTCAGGTCCAGGGAAGGTGTGTACAGTCCACGTTTGGTCACCAGCTCCAGTGCAACTGTAGCTACTTCACATTTCTCTGGCCTAGATAATGAGCAAATTAAATTCTGTAGTTTCCCAAAGTCGAAATTCCTGAGGCAAACAGATGTTCCATGTTACTGCTGCTTCCTTCTTTGGTGAGTCACTGACTCTCTGGCAGGGAGACTCATGTAAAGATCCATTTCTCACAATAAAACTTACACTATGTTTCCCCAAATGGAGACCCATCATCCTGAGTGTTCAACACTCAGGACTTGATTTGGGAATGGCCTTTGCAGCAGAGTGTCCACAAGAAAATGGAAAGAGAATAAAAGTAAATGGCAAAATATAAAAGCTGTATTACTGGGCAAGTTGGGCAATGAGGCTTCTAAAGTAAAATATAGGTGATTCAATCTAAGGAAGAGTTCAAACATCAAATGTGGTCAAGCCACTAAGCAGCACATAGCCAATAACTCAGTTCCAGTTCCTTTTTAAATATAGAATAAGTGCTCCTGGAGTGAAACACTCAAACTTTAAATAACATCCAATTAGAAAAGATTAAAGGGAAAGAGCCATACTCCTCTTTCCTTTCTCTTTGAACCTCTGCTAAACTACATATATTTTGGAAAAAATTCTTTGTTGCCTCCATGAAATCATAGCATCCTCCTCCTTCCCCAGGCATCCTTAAAAAAAAATGCAAACAACATTCACAGATCTGTCCAATCCTACATTCTGGTAAGTAATCCTGACTCATACACCGAATAACCATCGTATGAACAATCAAATTTTTAATTTTTTTTTAGTTATACATGGGCATAATATCTTTATTTTGTTTATTTTTATTTTTATGTGGTGCTGAGGATCGAACCCAGGGTCTCACACGTGAGAGGCAAATGCTCTACCACTGAGCCACAACTCCAATCCCATGAACAATCAAATTTTGACTGCAAAGGTAAATTTTCTGCAGGTCCTATTTGACTTATAACGGTACAAAATATTCCCTATCAGCATGCAGTGAAAGTGTGACTCAAGACAAGAGTTGCCTCTAAAAGATTCCCTTTTTTCAACTCTACTTATCAAGAGACTTGCATTGATTCCCAGCCAAATTTACTGTTGAATAGGCAACATCTGAGAGTTTTACCAATAAGAATAAAGATCACAAGTCTTTTAGCTAAGGGCAATGTGACATACGATTAGAATTACAATTTTCACTATAAACTAATGAAAGCAGTTACTCTTGACCCACATTTTCATCTACTACTAGGGGACAAAGATAGCCAGTCCACGTATCACTTGCTCACCCCATATTTCCCAAGCTTTCAGCCACCTCTTTCACCAAGTTGCCATTAGCAAGCAGTGACCCTCTGCTGAAGAGCTGAACCAACACAGAGTTCACTTGGAGTCATTCAGTACAGCTCTGTAATTCCACACTTGAAAAGACTCTCTTGTTGTTGGACTACAGCCAGAACAAAATTAAAGCATTTCCAATCCAATTTTGCCAACTGCAAGAACTCATTCACTTAAAGCTTGATGACAATGAGTTGATTCAATTGCCATTCAAGAAGAAGCAGTTTTTTAAAATGTTTCCTGTTAGCAGCCCACACTATGCTTCCATTCTCTCTGCCTCCCCCTTTCCCCAAAGATTTAGAAAAACAAAACCAAAAAACTAAACCCCAAGAGCTTAGTCTTTTGGTGGTCCCATTGAGGACAGTCACTAGATTGCAATACATACCATTACACATCAAGTACATATCATTGCAATTCTGAAAACTTACATGATCAAGGTCTATAAATATCCCTAACTCCCTGCTTCCACTTGTCCAAGATTCAGTTTCCAGATTCTTCTTTACAGTTTTTACACTCACACCGAGTCTGTCCTTTCTCTCATTTCAAATCCCAGTGACAATGCAGGTTTAAGTTTGAGGCAGTTTTTGCATTAATCCCCTCCACCATCATTCATTGCATCAGTGAAGGCAATAATGCATTTTTTAAAAAAAAACAACTATTGAGGAAATAAGATTTATTAAAATTTAGAGATTTAGGATAAAAATTGAAAGTTGCAATTCTTTCGTGATGCACGACTTAACAAGAACAAAAAGTAAGTCAAGAACCATGGATCAACAGAGGCAGTGAAGTCATTAATCACACAGCACTCAGCACAGTGAATAGGATAGTGATCCATTTGTCCTACAGTTCAAAACACACTGACTTGATGTTAGATGATGCATGTACAAGCCAGTTTGCTTTACTGTTTAGAACCTACAACTTAGTAATAAAGGATATCTATCGTTAGTAGTACTGTTATTATAATTATATTTCTTTGTCTCTAGAAGCTAATTCTATATTAAAACTACCAATTCTTGGTGGCAAATAGGTTTCATTGGCCAAAACAATCTTCTCAAAGATAAATAGTGGATGCCTAAAGAGCTTTGTTGGGACAGATGTTGAAACCATGCCTTCATTCAGAAGGAGAAAATGTCTTTAATTGATAAAGATAGAGATAACTAATGCAGGCATGGGTAGCAAATTTGTTCCATATTTGCCTACCTTCCCCCTGTACCAAGTTGTAAAGTTTTCCACGAAAGGAAATGTGAATGTGCACGTGCGTGAGCACATGTAGGCAGGCATGTTTTACACTGCTGTAGTATCAATTCTTGGTGCACAGAGCCAACTTGGTGAAGTTTTGTTCAGTTGAAGGCCTTGGTATAGAATCACCAAAACAAAACTGAATAAACACTAGACAAAATGTAGGCTCATGTTCTGGAACCAGATGGTGAAAGCATCTGTAACCTCAGATAAATCACTGAACTACCTCTATCCCTAGCTAGCACTTATAAGAAGTTGGAGAGGATGATCTCTAAGTCCATGTGCTGTTCTCAGCCTATCATGATTTCATTGTCTCCGTTTTCTTTATTTGGAGAAGACATTTGTGATTTATGTTATCAACATATGTCAATACACTCATACTATAAAAATAAATAGGATCAAGAGTAAGCTCTGAAAGTCTGAAAGAGCAGAGAAGTTTAATGTTTAAGCCTGAGTCTTTCAAATTGATTTTCTTCATTCTGTGACAATTATCACGGACTACTACTGATCACTTTCTTGATGATGTTCAAGCTATGAGTTTATACTGGTAATTAGCAAAAGAGGGAAGGGGAAACTATCAGAAATGTGACTGGAAAAATAGATAATATCTAAAAGATAAAAAAAGAAAGGAAGTAAAAATTTCTAGTTCTCAGTTAACATATGACATGAATGTAAGTATTTTACAGAGAAGTTATAAAAGTATTCAGAATTACTAACCATACAAAGCTAGTGAAATGCAATCTAATAAATGCCTTATCAAAGCAAAAAGACACAAAAACTCATAATAATAAAATTTTTCATCCATTCTGACTATCTAGGCTAGAATCCAAAATAATACTTAATGTCCCATAAAAAGTATACATAGACAACTGTTCCATGATATTCATACAGCAAGAAGTGTGAAATGTAAAATCACTTAGGATGACTCTTCAGATGTCAATCTTTTAATTTCCTCAAAAGTCTTAGAAAAGAACATTCATGAAAGCACTAAGTGAAAAAGCAAAATGAAGGAACATATGGACAGAGAAATAATAAATTATAACAGGCACAAAATCATGTTTTCTTATCTTAATATTTTGTGTACTTTATTCCTCAGTGATGAGTTCCTGGTCTTCTAAAGATACTAGCCCTAACCATGAATCTAGAGCTTCCCATTCCTAGTTATTTATATAATTTATTTTTGGGGAGGTCTTTTTAAAAGTTTTAAAAATTCTAATTTATTATATATGACAACAGAATGCATTACAATTCATATTACATGTATGTGCACAGTATCTGATTTTTGGTGGTAGCTCCTTACCTATTAATTAATCTAATAACAAAACCCCCATCAACTCATGTGAATGTGAAAATTTTTTATATTGCTTCAAAAGCTAATTCCAAATAGGCACACGATAGCCATTCAGAAAGGCAAAGCTAAAGAAAGAATTGCTTAAACACTATTCGGACAGTAATACTAATGGAAAAAGAATTATCCCAGATCAGACTGGACTGACTGGATTAGATGGAATATTTTTCAATGGATATTTCCTTCACTATTATGGATGATATTATCAGGCTAATTCTGGTTTAACATTAAGAACTTCAGTGTGTGTGTGTGTGTGTGTGTGTGTGTGTGTGTGAGAGAGAGAGAGAGAGAGAGAGAGAAAGAGAGAGAGAGAGAGAGAGAGAGAGAGAGATATTCTTGGGTTAAGAGCTCTTTCTCAGAACCACCTTGACACTATTTGCAAACTTCTATTAAACTGCATGTAATCCCTGGAACTTTGTTGAAACAGAGAAACAAAACATCTAGTCAATGTTGAATGAGTGAATAAAGTCTTGAATGTACTGTTTCAAATCTGTTGCAGAATAGCAGTACCCTACTTTCATTCAATGCATGAATTAGAAATTCTAATGTATTTGCTTTCAATGTAGAATCGCCTAAGGTCCCTATATCAAAATAATAAAAACTATTATTTTTCTTTAAGTTTAAAATACATTTTCATTTTTATACATATTCTTTCTCCCTCATCTATGAAATGAGATAGAATAACTGATGTGAAAGGAAGGTTTCTTTCTAGTTCTATAATTCTGCAATAATATACAGTTTCCTGGTCTATCATACCTATTTAGAAAACCACATTATTTTGAAATATACTAATTTGAAATGGGGCACAATGTTGACTGAGATAATAAAATCTACCTGATTGCTTTTTATTTCTTTGTTTCCTCTCTTAAAAAGGAGAGAAACATGGCTAGATAAATTAGCCAAAAAATGAAAAGGGTTGAGGGCACCTCTATTCTCCTAAGAATACAAACTGGTCTTTAAGTATTTTAGAAGTATCTATTTCCTTACAAACAGTGTAATTGCATTACCTATAGGGTTGACACTATTCAGATGAGTATTTTGATGAGTTAATTAGAGATCATCCTTATCTATTAATTAAAACTCCATAAGGCACTGTCTGAGTAATTATAATAGTTGAAGTTATTATTTGTTCTTAAAGGGATTAAAACAAGTCTACATCAATTTAATTAGCTTTCTTTCCAACTCATTCAAATTAGTAATGTTTGACTACGTTTATGTTAACTTATATTAGGAAAGTAGCTGCACTGAATAAATTACAAAAATTTTGATAGATTATTCATTAAATCCAAATGTCACGATTACAATAAAAGCCACATTAGGTAGGCCACCCGTATTTCCAAGAGAGTTGTGATGGCTCAGTAAATCAGAGCATTTGTCACAATTTAGGTCATAATATACACATCCATTTATAGATGTATTTTGTTGAGTTGAAACATTCTCTATGTAACAGTAAGTAAAGAATTTCAAGCCAACAATCATGCTGAGGGTTAACATGTGGTTATGTCTATAATAAATAGTATAATGTATGGGGAATGCATAGAGAATTAAACTTTAAATTTACAATTAAGCATTTATATAAGCAAATATAAAGCATGATAATTGAACCGCCCTCAAGAGATATATTAAAACATTTTCTATGAGGTTGAAAGGTAGGAAACACTATATCTCTTTGCCAGAAGAGAGAAAAGGAAACCAACTTTTAATTGCTATGTGACAAGCTATTCTCCAGAGTATCCTATGTACTACTTTCTTAACCACATATCAATCCTTCAAATAACACATTATTGTTGGAATTAGGAATAGATTAAGCTATAATACAGTGGGGAAAGTGACAAGAAAAAAGGAGGAATGATTTGGTAATGATAGGTGGCAAGTATAAGGAATAAGTGTAAGAAATTATGAAGGAACCAATCTAAAATTTTTACTGGTAAGAGACTATATTGACCAATGGAAGAAAACAGAATCACATAGTACATAAAAGCAAACAACCCAGGTGGAAGCAAATTCATATGGCTATGTAACTGCAAAGCAAATTAATCCATGTGGCTATGTAACTGCAAAATAAGTCCAGGGGTTCTTAATTAGTTTTGCTGATTAAGGGCTGCAAGTGAGCATGATGATATATGAATATATAAAGTGTTGTGTGATTGATAAGAGTTAAAAAGCCATAGTTAGTAGAACTGGCAGCTGGAAGGGAAGATTGTTGTGTTTTTATTATAAGTAGAATTTTTATGATATAGCTAAAAATATCAGAGATTTGTGCAATAGCTATTTCAGACTGACTCTTTGGAAGTCCAGTGTGGAAAAGAGATGAACCCTCTATGTGAAAGATGAAAACGTAGATTGAAGAGACCCAAACATGGATATCTGAAAGCTATCTGCCTTAAGAAATTTTGATATGGCTGATCCAAAATAGGAAGGACAAATTGTGTTTCATTCTTAAAGGCAGCAGTGGTTAATACTATAGCCAAAACAACACCTAATGAAAAAGAGGACAGTTAAATCTGAAGCCAAAACTCCTTTAGTGGCCAGATGTTTCTGCATCTGGCAAAACAGAATAAAAGGAGTTTCCTTTAAGGGAATTGTTCCCCAGAGATAGAGGTCAGAAAACCAATATCCTGTGTAGCCAAAAAGATATGGATACAGTCTGGCAGAGAAATAGAAAGCAAAGAATATGCTAGCTCATGGAGGGATTGAAAGGGCAAAAACTGACATTCTTACTACATAAGTGAGAAAACAAATCTCAGAGGGTTAAAGATCTCGAGATCACATGTGATTAGTAAGTAGTTCTTTTGATTCAAATTTAGATCTGTTTCACTCTAAAACCTGTTGTCTTTTCATTAACTGCCTCCTCCTTTGTGAAGCAAAGTTTGACATGAGCCACTGGAGAGCATTTTCATGGATGTAAATATGTCAAGGAATAAGAATCAGGAGCAAAAGATGAGACAGAAAATGTGAGACATTTCTGATAAATATATTTCTGTTTGTCAGGTGTGCACTATACTTCATGTGAATCGTCACTCAAATAGAGGATGAGATTTAGCCATGAAATAGATTTCTTTGCTAGGAAAAGCAGATTTCTGAAGATGTAGGGAAAGGAAGTGATCACAAAGGTACAGAGAGAGATGCATGACAGAGACAACAGAAGAACTTCAAAGTGGGAATAGCATCTTGATTAGGCAGTATCACAGAAACCAAAGCAGAAGAGAATTTGAGTGTGTTTTAAATGCCTAACTTCATAGTCAGGAAATTACTTACTAATAGAGAAGGATATGACCCTTTTACTTCCCATTGTTCTTTTCAACCATCCAAGTCTCCAGGCAATTTGCTTCATTCCCTTCTCATTACATGGATCACTTCTAGAACGTTGATTTGGTGGGAAAGGGAATACATTATTTATCAGCATTGTAATTTTGAAATAGAAGCTAAAATATTTATTCTTACTAATGAAGGGTGAAAGGTAAAAGAACAGCTTTTTTTGTTTATTTGATAAATAACTGGCAGCAAACAAGACATTTATGTTGAAGAAAAATAATATCTCAGTTATAACTAGAGATCTCTGGATCCATGCCCCTTGTTAGAAAACAACAAGCTTGTATAGCTGGCTAGTAATATTTCCACTTGAAATTGGTTTGGATTAGACAAATTATTCTAATTAGATTAAATATCCTCTAAATAAAAATTCACTGTGTATCCTTGAATTTCACCACTTAAAAGAATTAAGGCTCTTAAGTTTATTCTCAATCACTACCCTTATTATTTCTGAGTAGTTCATGTTTTTTCCAAATAATATTCATTAGGAAACTCAATTATAGGGTATGGTTCTTTTCCCTGTTCATTCTTAGTCTATACCTAAGTAAAAGTACTATATCCTTTTCTTGCAGCAGTTTAACACCATTTATTTGGTAACAGACTAGCCTATTGATTTGTGAAGGCTTGTAAAATTAATGACTGGGAAATCCACTTGCTTCATGGTATTCAATGAATTCACCAGAGTTCCTTGGACCTTGTTTACAAATTATTGTCTTTATGTCACTTGCTTTTGCATACATGCAAAATTTATTGTTTAAGTCATGAAAATTTAGTTCATATAAAGGGTTCCTTTTAAAATTTTTCTGTGATTGGTTAGTCCTTTGTGTAATCTTCAGAAAGATTTATACTGAGTAGTCAGTAGCCTAAGAAGTATGAAGAAATTGTTTCATGAATCAAGCCATGTATGTCAGTGAGAACATTTTCATGCTGTTCCTGTTCATTACAGTACAGAGTTCATGATTTACAATGCAATTCTTCCTTCTCTCTGGTAGCAGAAAGGGGATTAAATTGATATTCTTTCACAAACACTTCTTTGCAATATTTGTTTAAGGATAACTCCCTACTATGTTTCTAACTTCTTGAACAGGCAAGATTCTCCTTAACAACTGCTACATTTGTCTCATAATTGCTATAGTTTGAATATGGTCTAAATGTGTCCCCCAAGGTTTCACTAAGAGAGTGGAAAATTAATCCATTAAGAATGTTTAGAGGTGAGGTCTTTGAGATGTAATTAGGATTAAAGTCATTAAGGTGGAGCTCCCATATTGAATCCTGGTGGCTTTATACAAAGAGAGTGTGAGATGAAAAGACACATGGCAAGAGGCCATGTAATGCCGTCTACCACTTCAGGACTCCGCCAACAATAAGAACATCACCGAATGAGGTAACTTAACCTCACATCTCCAGAACCATGAGCCAAGAAAATTCTCTTTTAAAAGCTATTTTCTTTTATAACAGTCTGTAATAACACAAAATAAACTAATACAATAATAAACCTTGTTTCAAATACTAAATATGTGTTGGGTACTGGTAAAGACTAGACTGAGAGTAGGAAAAAATTAACATATTATGTGGAACCAAGAATTATGCAAGTCTAAATATCATAAATAATTTGCAATTAAAGAGGATAAATTGCTGTGCACATATAGTTCCCTGTGTAATTCATAAGAAAAGAGGATCCATATCAAAAACACAGAATTTTCCCTTTAGGAAATATGCTGTAAACTGGGCTTTGGTAAATGGGTAATGTTGCCTTGGTATGGAGAATTAAGAGAGAGCACTCTAAGCAATAAGAAAAAAAAGAAATAACAAAAATGGGGACCATATAGCTTCATCAGACATTTCTCCAAAGAATACATAAACATCCACCTCCCAGATAAATAAAAGGATGCTCAATATCATTAATCGTTAGGATGCAAATGAAAACCACAATGTGATATCATTTTATACCTGTTAGAATGGCTAATATCAGGAAGACAAAAGACAAAAATTGTTGGTGAGGATATGAAGAAAAGGGAATTTTTTCTGTACTCAGTGGAAATGTAAACCAATATGAATAACTTAAAACTTAAACATAGAATGACCATGTGATCAGGCAATCCTACTTCCAGGCACATATCCAAAGGAAATGAAATCATTATGTCAAAGAGAGATTTACATTCCTATGTTCATCGCAGTACTATTCATGAGAGCCAAGATGTGAAATTAATGTGTCTGTTGACACTTGAACAGTAAATAAATTTTTAAAATTTGATATGTATGTATACACACAGTAAAATACTTTTCAGCTTTTTTAAAAAGTAGGAAATCTTGCTATTTCCAACAACACAAACAGAGAATACTGAACTAAGTGAAATAAGTCAGGCACAAAAAAGAAATACTGCATGAGTTTACCTGTATGTGGAATCAAAAAAAAATGTCAATCTAATAAAAGCAGAAAGTGTAAGGTTGGTTGCCAGGAGCTGATGATGGGGTGAGTGGGGAGAATTGGGAGTTGTTAATCAAAAGGCATAAAGTATCAATTAAGCAAAATGGGTAAGTTCTGAAGATCTACATCATGTGACTGTAGTTACTAATAGTTAATAATAGCATACACTTGAAAATGGCAAAGAGAATGGATCTTACATGTTCTCAAGACATTAAAATGATAACTACGTGAGATAATAGACTTGACTCTGATAATCATTTCACAATGTATACATATATCAAAGCATCAGGTTATATACCATAAATCTTTATAATATTTATTTCTCAATTATATACCAGTAAAGCTAGAAAAAGAGAAGAAATACATTTATTTTCCAAGTGTTAATTTTATGACATTTTTACTAAGAGATTTCTTTATGTATTCTAGAATTTTACTTTTCAGGCTCCTCCACTCCACCCCTCAGTAGACCTTCAGACCCAAGCCAGGTTACCTAATAGTCCTTTGTAGTCTCTGATTTGAAGTGACATTAGGAATATTACAAATCTGATTATAGAATCAGGGAATGACTTGGTTGTAATCTGGTCTTGAATCCTCATTGATATGCTTTCTTTTGTCAGGCCAGTACCTTCTAATAAGCAGAATTTCCTGCTCAAATTTCAAAATTAGAAGTTCATTCATGAGTAACAGAATCTCATAGCAGCTTTTTCCTTCAAATAGTGAGATTGAATCTAGTGGACCATCTTGCATGGAATATTTTAGTTCCCTACAACCACAAGGGAGCCAGGTTCCAGGCTGGTTTCAGAAGCGTCATTGACTTCAGCCTTGCCCAACATTTTATGTTTGTTTTCTGTTTCTGGTCCATGGAGATGTTATTTTATTTTTGAAAGCAGCAATGAGTTTTTCTGTTTTATAACTTATATTTTCTGTATTGAAAACAGAGTGTTCTTGTCAAAGTATGAATGTACCTTGCC
The DNA here is from genome assembly GCF_964194105.1 of Spermophilus citellus. Lineage (NCBI taxonomy): Eukaryota > Metazoa > Chordata > Mammalia > Rodentia > Sciuridae > Spermophilus > Spermophilus citellus. The sequence continues at coordinate 41,347,657 of NC_138195.1, forward strand.
ACATTACCTAGAAGTCTTTTCAGAACTGTAGCTATCATTTTGAGTGACATGAAGCTAGAAATAAAATTTTACAGGAAATATAGTGACCAGCCACATTTTGAATATAAACATTGAATATCTTAATTTATGTCAGTCAAACAAATACTCAATGATCTTCTACTATGGTAGAAGTGATATAAAGAATAAAAGCAGAGACTTTGTAGACAAACTGCTGCATTTGAATGCTAGCTTTGAAGGTTTGATCTTTAGTGAATTATTTTAACTCCAAGTACTTCAATTTCTACATTACTGAAATAATACCTGCCTCAGAAGTTTGTTGTGAAGAATATATCAGGATGTGTGAAATGCTTATTATAATGCCTAGTCTCATAAAATATATTTAAATGAGTTTTCTTGCTTTGTTACCATAGTTTAAAATGACAGCAGATTTTATAGGGGATAAAAAAGTAGTTCTGCACATATGTCCTGCATGCATGAGTTTCATTTTGATATGGTAAGAAAAATTATGTAATTACAGAATAATAAAAACATTATGCCACATTGTTCCAAATAGCATTTTGTCAACTTTAAAATGTAAGAGGAATTCATAAAGAACTAGGAAAACTCACAAAATGTCTTGGAGAGAGGAGATTTTAGCCATGTTAGATGGGAGAGATGAAGGGAAAGGATAGCCCTAACTAATGAAACAGCACAAGGTGGAATTTAGGGGAAGAGATGGAAGTCATGTGCTAGGTGAAAAAGATATGTTTGGAGAGGAACAGGCAGAGGATCTGTAATGAGGGAAATGCTGATGGATTAGCATAGATGAGATTAAGCTAAGTATGTCTAAAAGCCAGGTGGAAGAGTTTAGACTTTGAGCAAATGAGTTTCAAGAGGGAGTTTACTAGGGCTTTAATATGATTTGTGTTATGTCCTCTGAAGTTCATGTACTAGAAGCACAGCCCCCAGGGTGGCAGTGTTGAAGTGGTAGAAACTTGAAATGTGGGGCCTGATGGGAAGTGGTTAGGTCACTGGATGCATCACCTTCAGAAGGGATGAATGTAGTTCTCACAAGACCTTCATTAGTTCCTGCAAGAGTAGATTATTATCAAAAGAAAAAAGCCTATTCCCTGAATCTCTCTGGCTTCTTGTCTTGCCATGTGATCTATTTCATATACACTCCCACCATTTTAGTAGAGATCAAATCAATGGGAACCTCAATCTTAAAATATTAGTGTCCAAACTGTCAGCTAAATAAACCTCATTTCTTTATTATTCAGCCTCAAGAATTTTATTACAGCAATAGAAAATGGACTAATACAGAGGTACTTGCAGGTTCTTCTGTGGTGTAATTATAATATAGAATTGGTTTTGGGGGATGATTTTTTGAGGTGGTTACGTATAATTTAATGGAATACAAACTTAATTTTATGCCCAGACAAATTCAAGTATGATAGTATTTTTTGATTTTAAACAAAATGATCTAGGCAACCCTGTACGGTATATGGTGTTGGTAAAATGAGAGAAGAATGGGCTGAATCTTTCTGCTCTTCTGACAATGAAGGGCACATTCTCATCAGTTCTTATTTTCACTCACCAAAAAGGAGAAATACAAATTCAGAAATATAATCTCATTTAAAGTCCATTTTGTATTATTACCTATGGGAATATCTCCTTCTTTCTCTATGGACCTTGAGCATTGTTTAAAGAATGTTGTTTCTAAAACAAACACCAAATTCTTGCAGATAAAATGTACTTCATCTTATGAGCTTATAGAGAATTCACATCAGCCTAATAAAACAGAACATATTGACATTGTTAAAGTTAATGTACAGGTAATTTAATACTTACTGAAGACATATTTGAAACTTAACTTATCAGAACAGCAGATATGTTAAAACACCTTGGACACCAAATAGATTTCTGATGTCCTTGAGGAGTATAAATACTGCAATATTAGTTCTGGAAAACCACCAAATGTAACTATAATGACAATGATACTATTAGAGCACCACAAAATTATTTTTGGATTTCATTTCATAACTGAATCATATTTTATTATTACCTTAAGATATTTATATCACACAATTGTGCATAAAATCCTCTGCCAGAGAATTTAGGAAAGAATGAATGAATTAGAAGGAAATAATGAAGCCATCTCCAAATTCCAGATGGATACAAAGCTAATTTGATCTTTAAGGTCCTGCCATCTGTTCTTTTTATTTATTTTAAGCATCAGACATTTACATACCTTCAAACAGAGAATCCTAAAAGCAGATGTATTTATAATGAATACTCATTCATGAGTAGAAAAATCCAAAAAACATGATTTCTTTTGTAAAGATTTCGTGAAGTCTGGTTACATGGTCAAGACAGGCAAAATTTTCCAGTAACAGAAATTATTGTCTGAGAAGACATTAGGCAATAAGAAGTTAGAGGGGAAAATAAATAAATAAAAATGTAGTAAATTCTGCAGTGTGACTGAAAATGTGTTCTAGTTGTTTTGTTATCGTTATTCCCTATTTGGCAAGTTTGAATGAGATACTGAAATTTTTTGAGCCAATGTAATGAGTTGAATAGTGTCCCTCTAATTTTCATGGCAACCTGGAACTAATGGGACTTTATTTGGAAACAGTATCTTTGCAAATGTAATCAATCAAGGCAAGGGTACAAATGATATCATATTTGATTGGAATGGACCCTTGTAAGAGGAGAGGACACAAAGAAGATTCTGAAATCAGAGGAATTGAATTGTTGTAGCTGCAAGTAAAGGAACAGTAAGATTTTCCAGAAACTTCAGAAGCTAGGAAGAAGAAAGGAAAGATTTTTAGACCTGTCAGAAAAACATGACTCTTAAAATACCTTAATTTTAGACTTCTGTTCTCCAAACTTAGATAAAAAAAAAAAAACATGTTGTTTTAAGCCACCAAGTTTGCAGTACTTTGTTATAATAGCCCAATAAAAGCAATAAAACTGGTAAAATTTGCTTGAAATCTTTTGAAAGCTTGAAATTTTAATTTTGGAAATGATTACACATGTATGAGAAAAAGTTATATTGTATAGAAATTTGAGGATATCAAATCTTTTGAGTTTGTGTGTGTACTGAGATACATAAATCAAACTTATGAGGAAAAATCACTTTAAAAATTTATACATGGTCATATTCCTAAACTACCCCAAATGTGTTTAGGTACTATTCTAATTAGAGAGCTAATCCAAAAGTAACTTTCTTTCCTGTATCTTTTTTCATGTTTACTTTTGGATTAGCTCTCTAGTATTAGCTCTCTAAGGTATTTTAGAATGAATAACAGAAATAAAAAATATGATAATCAAATTCTCTAATATTTTACTTTTGTTCTAAATTTGTCATTTATTTCAGTTTATTACTTTTGAATCTGAAATTTAACTGAGATAATCTATATCTGACTGCATCTTTATCTTTGCTTTCAAAAATGTTGTGTGCCTGTGGAAAGCCAGAAGATAAGATTGTGAGGGTAAGAAGGGACAAAATCGATAGCTTTCATTTAATTCTCAAATTAAGAGTCAGCAAGTTTGAGTTCCTTTCTAAAAATCTTTAAAATCTTGTAGAGGTTAAAATGCTTTGTTTCTCTATGTGCCTAATTCATTCATCATGGGTATGTTCTACTAACCAATATGCACTACTGCATAGTCACATGATTTTTTTTTCTTTGATCAGTTTCTTATACTATTGCACTTAGATTACTATTCTTAGATAATAAGGCAACCATTTTTTGTTCTTTTTATTGTGCTGTGTAAAATATGTGACCTATGAAAAAATAGTCTTAATTAAAACAAAGCTGAAAAGGGAAAACTTTATCAAGTTTGTCTTATTTGAAGGTGTTCAGACATTTGCTAAAATAAATCTTGATTTGGAATTTAATTTCAAGTGACCAAACTTGGAATCCTATTGTTTTCTTCTCTATCTCCAAGGGTAGCTTGATATTTCCTTCAGATTACTGAAAAGACACACATTGCCATCACGGCAATAATCATTCTGTCAAAAAGCACTTTATTTTTTTTTTAATTTTTTATTGATTATTTAAAGCATTACATAGCTCATGATATATCATCTTTCATACATTAGACTCAAATTGTGTTTTGAACTCCCATTTTCACCCCAAATATAGATTGCAGAATTACATCTGTTACATATTCACATTTTTACATAATGCCATATTAGTGTCTGTTGTATTCTGCTACCTTTCCTAACCCCTACTATCCCCCCTCCCCTCCCCTCCCCTCCCATCTTCCCTCTCTATCTCCCCTGCTGTTGTTCAATTCTCTCCCTTTTTTTTCCCTCCCCCTTGCCCCTCATAGCCTCTTATAATTTTATGTATCCTTGAAGGTCTCCTACCATTTCCATATGCTTTCCCTTCTCTCTCCGTTTCTCTCCCCCCATTCGTCTTTGTTTACTGTAGTCTTTTCCTCATGCTCTTCCTTCCTGTTCTGTTCTTAGTTGTTCTCTTTATATCAAAGCAGACATTTGGCATTTGTTTTTTAGGGCTTGGCTAGCTTCACTTAGCATAATCTGCTCTAATGCCATCCATTTCCCTGCAAATTCTATGATTTTGTCATTTCTTAGTGCTGCATAATATTCCATTGTGTATAGATGCCACATTTTCTTTATCCATTCATCTATTGAAGGGCATCTAGGTTGGTTCCACAGTCTAGCTATTGTGAATTGTGCCGCTATAATCATTGATGCAGCCGTATCCCTATAGTGCGCTCTTTTAAGGTCCTCAGGGAATAGTCCGAGAAGTGCAATAGCTGGGTCAAATGGTGGTTCCATTCCCAGCTTTCCCAGGAATCTCCATACTGCTTTCCAAATTGGCCTCACCATTTTGCAGCCCCACCAGCAGTGTACAAGTGTACCTTTTTCCCCACATCCCCGCCAACACTTGTTGTTGTTTGACTTCATAATGGCTGCCAATCTTACTGGAGTGAGATGGTATCTTAGGGTGGTTTTGATTTGCATTTCTCTGATTGCTAGAGATGGTGAGCATTTTTTCATGAACTTGTCGATTGATTGTATGTCCTCCTCTGAGAAGTGTCTGTTGAGGTCCTTGGCCCATTTGTTAATTGGGTTATTTGTTATCTTATTATTTAATTTTTTGAGTTCTTTGTACATTCTGGATATTAGGGCTCTATCGGAGGTGTGGGGGGTAAAGATTTGTTCCCAGGATGTAGGCTCTCTATTTACCTCTTTTATTGTTTCTCTTGCTGAGAAAAAACTTTTTAGTTTAAGTAAGTCCCATTTGTTTATTCTGGTTGTTAACTCTTGGGCTATGGGTGTCCTATTAAGGAATTTGGAGCCCGACCCCACAATTTGTAGATCGTAGCCAACTTTTTCTTCTATCAGACGCAGTATCTCTGATTTGATATCTAGCTCCCTGATCCATTTTGAGTTAATTTTTGTGGATGGCGAGAGAAAGGGATTCAATTTCATTTTGTTGCATATGGATTTCCAATTTTCCCAGCACCATTTGTTGAAGATGCTATCCTTCCTCCATTGCATGCTTTTAGCCCCTTTATCAAATATAAGATAGTTGTAACTTTGTGGATTAGTCTCTGTGTCTTCTATTCTGTACCATTGGTCCACCCGCCTGTTTTGGTACCAGTACCATGCTGTTTTTGTTACTATTGCTTTGTAGTACAGTTTGACCTCTGGTATCGCTATACCTCCAGATTCACACTTCCTGCTTAGAATTGCTTTTGCTATTCTGGGTCTTTCAAAAAGCACTTTATATGTCCAATTTAGTAATTTCAAATTGATATTTCCAAACTATTATACCCTTCTTTTTATTTTATCCCTCTCTACCAAAAACTTTGCATGGATTTTAAAGCTTCCATGAAAGAAATCCCTGACATATCATTCACCCTTGCAGAGATAGTTTTCAATTCATGACTCAAAATATCCTTTCCAATTTTCCCTCCTACTATTACCTATTCAACCCCTACTCTTCATGAAATTTGTCTTATCTGTTCACAGTTCCTAAAACACATTATGAATATGATACTTCTAGATTTTAGTCACTTCCATAAAAACAGAAATACCCAAAACTCTTTGTAAACATCAAAACCCTCATCTCTTTAAGGGTTATTCTTTCCTGAACTCACAGCTCTTAAAATTTTATCCAGTGTTAGCATTTAATCATATAGGGCTCATTAACAATTTGAAAAACCCTCTTTTATTACAAATTAATGTGGACAATAGATACTTCCACTGTCTACTTGTGTTTCCTTCCGTGCTTAAACAACTGGGCAAGTAAAATCTGGATCAGAGAGTGAGATGAAGGTTAGCTCAAAGATTGGTTAAAGGATGAGGATACAAGTTGAGTTAGAGCTCAGGAACAGGGTATCAAGATGAAAATCAAATGTTTTCTTGTAAAGATATTTATTTTCGCTTTGGACTGGTTCAATCAAACATCATCCATGACAAAGGTAATTCAATTGACTGTATGAAATATATTATGCTTTGATTTCATATCATTTTATGATACCTTGTTATTTCTGAAATTATGTCATATGTTGTTTCTGAAATGTAATGACTAATACAAATATAAACTTGAATATAAACAATTTTATAGAAGGCTCTTTTTTGAACTTCTTTTATACCTCTCCGTATGGTGTTATGGGTTACTGTGAAAATATTTGTTATCAGGTCAGTCCTAGATTTTTAGGGTTTTAGAAAGTACATTATCTAAAAGAAAACAATATTGCATTTGGGAATATATAAGAATAAAATTTAAATGTCAAGGACTAATCTTTCAAAAGGCAAAAGGAACAAGAACAAAAAATTTAACATTCTAGGATATTCTCTGTGAACTGATAGCAATAATTGTTTGGTATCACGTACTTTTTGATGAAGAGATATATGCAAAACACTAGGGAGATGTGTGAATAATGTTAAAATGTATTAATCTGGCAGAATATACCACAGTATGGTTTTTTTAAAATAGTTATTTTTTAGTTGTAGTTGGACACAATACCTTTATTTCACTTATTTATTTTTATATGGTGCTGAGGACCGAACCCAGGGTCTCACAGGTGTGAGGCAAGTGCTCTACCATTGAGCTACAACCCCAGCCCTACCATAGTATGTTTTTTAATGTGAATAACCAATAGTAAAATCAATCATTTCAATTTACCAACACTTGTAATAATAAGTTCATTTGGAAGTTTAGATATATATCTCATTTTTATATCAAAAGATACTCTGTTATTGGTAGTTTGTTTTTATAATTTTATTTAAATTTTTATCAAACCATGTTTTTGAGGTGCTACATTAGCAGTGATAGTTGTATTTATTCATCTCATCATTCTTTGTAACATTTCAAAAATCCACCACTAGTGATAATTGTCTTAAGACAATTAAAAACAGTCTTTGTCTAATCCACTGAACTTCTATTCTTCTCTCCACCCGCCACATTATGTACAACCACAAGAGTGGAATCCTAATTAGAATGAGTTATACTCCATGTATATAAAACATATATATGTCAAAATACACTCTAGTGTCATGTATACCTAAAAAGAACAAATTAAATAAATAAACTAACAAATAAATAAAAGCAGTCTTGGACATATAGTTGATTTAAAGACAGGTTCAGGGACACACCACCTGTTTTTGTATGGTCAATAAGATAGGAATGTTTTCCACATTTTAAAGAGTTGAAAAATCAAGAGAAAAAGAATATTTCATTAAATGTGAACATTACATGTTATTCAAATATCACTGCACATACAGTTTTACTGGAACGTAGCCAAGCGTATTTATCTACAGTCTATGGAGCTTTCTCACGGCGGGGTACTTGCAATAGAGAATGTATCACTCAAAAGCCATATTTAGTATTTGATCCTTTATACAAAAAAGATTGAGAAAATGATTTTGCCTACTTCTTAGAAAAATGGATAAAACAAATAACCTTAGCAACATAGATTATGGATGTCAACAAACTTTCTTCTATGTGCAATTAGATAATAACATGCTATGTTCAAGTTGTACCTATCCTTTAAACACCCAAGCACATATTTGACTTAAAATTCCTAACTTCAATAGCACTTATTTAAAACAAAAATTCTACAATATTTATTTCAATATAAATCAATACACAAGGCACCACATACCAGATGTGACCTGAAGCACAAAAACTCACTGGTTAGCAAAAAACCACCGGCCTATGTAATTTCTAACAGGTACAAAATGGTGATCTCTAAAGCAAATAGAATTAAATCACCCATTGTGGGAATCACAATGGTTTTCTAAATAAATGTTAAGACAAAAATTCTTCAGAACCACCAAGGACAGCCCAAGCAATGGCATTTTCATTTTTTCTCTCCTTTACTGTAAAAGGCTATTTGAGCATTATTTCTCTTTGATAACAAGTCCGCAATTTCTGATAAACATGTTACATGCATTAGTGTTCCCTTAATAAATACAAATTGTAGATCTGCTATGTGGATTTTAAATGCATTGGAGATGAAATTCTGTGAAAATGAGAGTCCTAAATAAAAGACTGCTATTGTTAAAACCATTTATGATTATACTACCACCCCAACCATGTCTCTCGCACTTTTCTATTCTCTGTTTCTCGGTGCTAAGGTAAATGACCAGGAACAGTCAAATGCCCTTCTTTTTTACTTACTTCCTTGGCTTACACATAAAATCAAAGCATTTATTAAAAAGCTGACATATTTGAGAATCAAATCATTTCACACAAAATAGAAATATTTTTAAAAAATAGGGATGTTTTGAGCTATATCTCATATTATGGGTATGATTAGGTTGTTTTGCTGTCCCAAGTATAAATTTTTTAGGTGACCCTAACCAAATTGCTTACTTTTTGTTCATTTGTTGTACATTCATTTAGCAAATATTTTTTCAGTCTTTATGATGGACTACATACTGTGTGAAGTATTATACAGAACAAAAAGATGAATCCAACATAACTGTGATCTCAAGGATTTCACAAACAAGTAGGAATATTAACCACATGTTCAAATAACTGTAAGGTAGAAAATAATGAGTGCACCTGAGAGAGGTCCAGATAACACTTTGGAAGGTCAGAGAAAGAAGAGATTACTTCCACTGGAAGATACAGAAGGGATTTATTGATGAGCTTGCATTTCAATTGTACCTTAAAGGATGGTTTAGAAGGGTAAATTAAATTGACTGGCAAGGACATTCCATAAACTAACAGAGTATGCAAATGTGGCACATATGTTTGGATGAAGTAGAAAATGTCATTTGTTTGCCCATAGCCTGTGATGTGTAAAGCAAAGCAAGTTGTCGCTATGTATAGAGACACAGCTTAAGACTATGAAGGTAGTATAGTTTTGGAAGGTAGCCTTGAATTCAGCTGAAAGTGAGCTAGAACCAGGACCCTAGATTTGGACTATCTGGGGATAAATGGTAATTTATTTAACCTCTAAGTATCAATATAAAAACAAAAAAAAATGTTACCTGACTTTCATGGCCATTGTGAAGATGAAAAATATATATGCCCATTTTCAAACACAATGTCTGGCACATTATAGATGCTTAACAATAGTAGCCATTATTGTTTCAATATTATATAACAAGCTAAGAATTCAGATAGCACTGTAAGAATTCACTGCATCCCTTCTGGGAAACTACACAAAGTTACTAGTTTCTGAAACCAGGAACTAGTTAGTAAAGTGTTTGACCAGTGTTTTTTAATTAGGCTGTACTTTATAATCATTTAATTATAATTGGTAACATGACTAGGACTTACTCCTAAACAATTAAATTGGGATCTATATCTGAAGCCAGAACATAGTATTTTTAAAAGATCTCCAAAATTCCTAGAGCATAACCAGGTTTAAAACTAATACTCTTCAGATGCATGGTGTTACAATTAACATTAAAAATACATCAAAATATATTTTTATTATGATAATTTGTTATTTCACTCTACTAGCAAATGCCATATTTCTAGATGGCCTTTTTCTGCCATTCTCTCTTGTGAGCCCAGATCTGCAGGAGGGCCTGAGCATCTCTGTTCCAGGATGTGCTTGTGCCTCAGTCAGACTAAGTCCTTCCTATCCACTCCCTTTCACACCCTGGGGCTGAGCAGGTCCCGCTGTCACTCAACTAGCTGAAACCACACACAAGGTGAGGCAGGACAGCAGGGTCACACAAGGAAGTAATCGGGGTCCTTAGCAGGTGCTACACCATCCAGCACCCAGCAGGACCTGATATAATAAAGGCCAAATAAATATGTATTGAATGAATACATGACTGATTCATGTTATCTCCAAAGTGCTGAGATGAAGAACAGTATAATTTAGATACTATGTAGCAATACTGTAAATATATTATTTTAATCCTTGTTTACTTTTCTAAAAACTATCACATGTGTCAAAAGAGTTAAATGTTCACATCATATTCATAAGAATAATTATAATGAGTAATCACCTACATCACAAAACTAATATACGCTAGGGTAAATTCAAGACTGATGACACATGTTTTTAATTTTATGACCAACAATATCAAATCGATGTAGGCAACAACCCTTTTGAAAGACTGCATTACAGATTGCCTTTATTCTAGATCCCATTCATGGAGATACTTTTAAAACACTTACTATGTTTCATTTCAATAGTTCTAACATATCATTTTATGGGGTGATTAGTAAACCATTCTTATACTGTTAAATTGCTAATAATCTTGAAGAAAAACATAACTCCATATTCAAGAATATGAATAAGGCAATATTGAGGTATGCTGAGAGAGAAGAGACTGAAAAAAGTGTGTTAAGGGAATCATCAAGGGCCCATACCTTAGAATCTTCAATGATTTTAGAGATAAGCTGTGAGAATCTCTCTCTCTCTCTCTCTCTCTCTCTCTCTCTCTCTCTCTCTCTCTCACACACACACACACACACACACACACACACACACACACAAAATCAGGAAATGCCTTGCCTCCAAAAGTCCAGTAGTGAAAAACTACTGCTTCTTGTCAAAGCATTGACAAAATCTATTAAGAACACATTTTTAATAGATTCCAACATAAAGGCCTGGAGTTTAGGGCTCTCATTATATCTCTGTGAATTGATAACACATCTAAGGGCCAACCTCATTCAAAAATATAACAAACAGATGGCAAATTCTACAGTCAGCAGAAGTAATGGGGGCATTAAAATGCTACCAGCAGTCTCCCTAATGGCTCTTGTTTTGACAGGTGTCTACTCAGGTGCTTGTGTTTTCTAAGCGATGTCTCTCTGTTCCTATGTATAAGCAGCCCTCACCTTTTTATGAGGATCTATGCCACCACGGTATTTACTATACATAAGACAATCACAACCATTAAACTGTCTCTAATCCTTTCCCCTTGTGGTTTTATAAATTATTTGTTTGTCCTGAGAGTACATGAAAATTTTATAGGCACAATCTAGGATTGCATCTATCCAGCTTTCCTCTCAAATAAATCTTCTATAAATGTTCACACTCATATATACCTCAACATAGCCACATTGTGAGCCCTGTCTGTTGCTTTCACATAAACAACCCATGTCCACTAAAAGGATCACCTCATAGCTGAGAGAAGATAATGATCAGATTCTAATTCTCTCTGGTATACATTTCTCCCCTCTCATGAGGGAGACCACAGATACCCTGTCAATGGGACCTTAGGGAATTCATTTCAGCCATATCTTCTTAAACTTTCATGCAAATTTTTTGTAAACTTATTAATGTAATAAAATCTTGTTTTTGAGAGTGTTCTACATACAGAGACCATCATGAACAAAGGCAAGGTCACTGCCCTAAGGGAACTTGTATTCAAGAGAACAATAAATAAATATAAACTATGTCAGATAATGGCATGTACTATGAAGAAAACGCATGAAGGGAGACAGAGTGTTGAGGGCAGGAAATACCTGCTAAGAAAGGATGGTCAAGGTAGGTAGGACTGAGGAGAGGACATGGAACAGAGATTTAAAGGTGAAGAGGTGGTGAGTCAGGCCGTTATTATAGGGAAAACCTTTCAGAGACAGGGAAATGCAAGCAGAGAATCTGGGACAAGAGGCTAGAAGAGAATGAGAAGCAAGTCAGAGTGACCGGTGCAGAATGTGATGGGGGAGAGTAGTAAAGGTGACATTAGAAAGGTTTGGAGCTGGGATGGTCAGTTTCATGCCAAAGGAACTAGGCCACTAGACAGCCATATATTTAGTCAAACATTATTCTGGTGTTTCTGTGAAGGCTGAGATTAATATTTAAATTGGTAGACTGAGTAAAACAGATTGCCCTCTGTAACGTGGGTGGACCTTATCCAATCAGTTGAAGACCTAAATAGAAAAAAAGGCTGAACCTCCCCCAGTAAGGGAGAATGCCACCAACCTGACTACCTTTGAACTAGGAGATTGACTTTTTTCTTCCCCTTGACCTCGAACTGAAACAATTCTTCCTGGGTCAGGAGACTTAGGAATGAAACTATGCATCTATTCTCCTGATTTTCAAGCATTCAGATTCCAAACCAGAATGGGACTCCAGCTTGCAGACACACCCTGCAGTTATTGAGACTGAGCCTCCATAATGACAAGAGCCAATTCCATAGATTATATATATAATGTATGTATAAAATCCCCTGTTTATATATAAATCCTATATATAATTGTACACATATTTGTAATTGCATATAAATTCCCTAATGGTTCTGTTTCTCTAGAGAACTCTAAAACGGAAACTTGGGAATAATGTGGTCTCCTTACAATTTAAAAAAAGATCATCCCTACATAGTATTGTGAGACTGCTGTTGGTAGGGATAGAAGCAGGAAACTAGCTAAGAAGCTACTGCAATAATCAAGGCAAGAGAAAAAAATAGTGGCTTTTACCAGGGATTAAGTAGAGAGAGTCACGAGAAATAGAGAGAATTGAGCCAATAGGACTTGCTGACATAGGGCTGGAAAAGAAGTTAAAAATGACTTCCACACCTTTTGTTCTGAGTCCAAAACTAAGGATTAGATTTTCTAGCTTCAGAGAGGAGAAAAGCTTGGGAAGAGCAAGTCTGTGACAGAACTTGAGATTTTGATTTTAAAGCAATTTATTTTGAGAAGTGTATTTGACAAGGAAGTGGAGGGGTTGAATAAGAGAACCAATATATTAGTCATTCCTACATAAATAGGGTTTGATTTGTCTGTAATTAGTAAATAGCCAGGATTTAAATCCATGTGGCTAGAAGAGATCTCCTAGTGAGCTGGTGTAAATGTTGAAGATTTGTCCTGAAATGAGTGACCTCTCACAATTGGTGAGGATTATTTCATAATTAGCACCTAAAACAATATAATCTACAATATAATTTAATAAATGTAGGGGTTAGATTGAGGTAACTAAGGGCTTTTCTATTTATTTTGTGGTAATTTCTACTGAAATGTTATTACTTCATCAGGCACTTCACTCATTTCATGAGGCATGTTAATAGTATTCAAGTGTCTGATTAATATGCATACTATAATTTTTCTATGTGATTATTGTTTATAGATTATATAACAGGCAGTCTCCACATTCTAATATGTACTACAAAAATTATTCTGATAATTACATTTTTAGGCTTACTTATCTTATCACTTGACTGTAGCTAGTCACCCTATTTTTTATCTTGAGTCAAAATAATTTTTTTTGGTTTCATATTCTATAAAAGTGATTCTATTTAGCAAAGTTGCAAATACTGAAATAGGAGTTACTGTTCTCTAATTCTGTTATAGAGTTCTCATTAACATGGAGATAGCGCTTAGTTATTTTATATAGATGCAGATAAATTAAAGTTTCTTAATAAACAGATAACCTCAAAATATAGATATATATCATCTTTATGCATCTGAAAGTACAATATAATATAGAGTATAAAATAACTTTAAAATATGAAATTTTTACAATTTACATATTTTATAGGTACAGCTTAATGAAAATTTTCTGCTTTTTCTTCTCAGAGGTTATATAGGCATATTTTAAGGATAAGTCTTAGAATAGTAGGAAGAGAATCAGACCAAGGGTCTGCAATTGCTCATATGACATTGAAGAATCAACCTCTCTCTCTTTTTTTGTGTGTGTACTGGAAATTGAACTCAGGGACACTCAACCACTGAGCCACAACCCCAGCCCTATTCTGTATTTTTTATTTAGAAACAGGGTCTCACTGAGTTGCTTAGCACCTCGCCTTTGCTGAAGCTGGCTTTGAACTCTTGATCCTCTGGCCTCAGCCTCCTGAGCTACTGGGATTACAGGTGTATGCCACTATGCCCAGAAAAATCAACCTCTTAAGACATTCTTTTACCTATTTATAAAAGGCAGATATTTGTGAATGTTATGATTTTTTTAGTGATGCATTTTACTGATTCATTTTACATGTGTATATAATATTAGGTTTCATTTTGACAGAATTATAAAAGCATGGAATATACTTTGTTCTAAATCAGTCCCCAGTACTACCTCTTATCCTCTCTTCTTCCCTCCCCCTATTCCCTTCCCTCCATTCTATTAATTTTTCTGCTATTTACTTATAGGGTTTTTTATTAGTGCTTTGTGGGTATATATAATGGTGAAATTTACTATGTTATATTTATATATGTTCATAGGAAATGTAGGTCAGATTCATTCTACTCTTATTCCCTTATTCTGTCCTTCCTCCCTCCCCCTTAAATCCCTCTACTCCACCTATTTTTCTTATATTTTTTAAAGTAATTTTTAGTTGTAGATGGACACACGCCTTTATTTTTATTTATTTATTTTTATATGGTGCTGAGGATTGAACCCAGTGTCTCACCTGCACTACGTGACAACTCTAACCCTGAGCCACAACCCCAGTCCTTTTTTCTTCTATTTTGATGGAATTTCACCTTCCTTTTCTTCCCTTTATTTTTTTAACCCCTCATTTTGGACTTTTTTCTCTTTCACATATCAGGGCAAATACTCAACATTTGACTTCCTGGGAGTGGCTAATTTCACTTGCATAATAGTCTTTAGTTGTCTCCATGTACCAGAAAATGTCATAATTTCATTTTTCTTCATGTCTGAGCAATACTCCATTGTGTGAATATGCCATATTTTCTTTGTCCATTCATCTGTTGAAGATCACCTAGTTTGGTTCCAGAATGCTATGATTTTTAATAGAGCTGATGTGTGTGTGGTTTTAATGTAACTCTGAAAGGAAGAATCATTTTATCACAGGAAAAAATTTTATTGACCATATTTTATTCAAGTTACATAGTAGAATTATGATCAGGGCTACTATTTCTATCATCATGTGAAAAGGTACTAATGTATAGGTTCCATCATCTTGTCAAAACTAATAAGAGACAGTCTTCAACTGTAGTTTCTGGCATGTTATGACAAGGTTCACTAAGGTGTTTTTGTCTTGCTGAATATTCTCAATTATTTTAAATAAATTTAATCAGTTACTTTGTGCATACAATTTTCATTTTTTCATAATTATACTTAATTATGTGAGCAAAAATTATGTAATTAAAAATTGCCATATGTAATTATATTATATAAAATCTATAAACACTGGAAAAATTATTAGAAGATGTATTCACAGAAGTCATTTCCTTTTTCACTTCCAGTTATCCATATTAGTATTGATTTCAACAGTTTCCATTTGGGTTTCAAATTACTAGATGTCAAGGTGTTTATTCTTAACAAAAGTTCCCCATAAAGGTGATATATTATTAAAATTCATGATAAGTTAATGGATGCTATGTCATTCTACAACAAGAGGATATTCAGTGTAGCATGTATAATCTGGGTTTCAGTGATCTGCTTTTGTTTTATCTCCTTCCCTTGTGAGATCTTTGAACACAGATTAGGTCTTCACCATTGTATTTCCCCTGAAGTTTAGAACATTTCCAGGCATATAATCATAATTTCTTTCAATATTTGATACTTTATTTTTTTTTAAAAAGTTTTGGTCTCCTCATCGATCGTAATATGAACACAATAGATGTTAATTTAATAATATCTGGTTGAATATCTTGTTAAAATATTTATTTTACTTAGTTACATAAAACAAAAATATGATGCATAAAATATAAAAATTTGTTATTTACATATCTACCAAGAACTCACAATGAATATTAATTGTAGGTCATTAGCTGGAGGCCACAGTGTTAGAAATTTCCTGGCACTCTCACAGCAGAGCTATTTAATGGTAAGCTTTCATTTATAGCAAAATTATCCTAGCTCAAACACTTGTGAAAGAAAAACAAAGAGAATGGCTGAGAGGTGAAAAGTGAACACCATCATATGCATTTTCATTGGCTGCACCACGGACATTTTCTCTTTGAATAAACTTTTTTTAAAATTATGCCGAGCATGTTGGCACACACCTGTAATCTTAGTGGCTGAGGAAGCCAAGGCTGGTAGATCACTAGTTCAAAGCCAGCCTCAGCAAAAGCAAGGTGCTAAGCAACTCAGTGAGACCCTGCCTCTAAATAAAATACAAAATAGGGCTGGGGATGTGGCTCAGTAGCCCAGTGGTCTGAGTCCAATCCCTGTACTATCCCCCCACCCCCAAAAATTATATGTGTATTGGATTTTGGTTATTAAATGCTTCTCTGGGTTTCTGGAAGTTCCACGGGGTAGATTTGCTTTTATTTTGTTTCTGTCGAAGAATTCACAGGAAGTTAATGATTAATGCCATACCAATGACAAGGTTGAATTCCTTAACTGCTTATTGCTCTATCACTTGCAAGTGGTAAAAAATGCCAATACTCAGGACTTTACAGAAAGGAGATAGGATAAACTATCTAAAGGATAAACTACAACTGCATTCACTCTCACATTCTATATGTCATTTCTGTGGGTGTAACTTTGGCTTCAGAAAATGAAGGCATAGAAAAGAGTGACTCCAGACATCTGCACTCCTATTCTCTATTTTCTGAGTTAGGTAGTTCTAGACTAAAGTATAAAATATATTCTATGCCTAATCTCAAGCTTCATCATGCCATTAGGGAGAACACATTACAATTTATCAATGAACAAAATAAATAAAACACCCTGACCATGCAATAGAGTTGTGCTATATCTTTTGAAGTCAGTATTTTTTAGTAAGTAAATGTGCATTTACATTTCAAAAGAATAATTCTAATTCTCATTTTCTCTACATTTCTGCCACACATCAATTTCTCACTGTTGGAGATAAAGCCAAAGCATTACCAAAAAGGTGTTTTAACTCAGAAAGAATTAGATGATGCCAATTATTTTGCTCTTTTTAAGTTTTTTTAAAACATTTAGAATATGTATTCCTCTTAAGGACTGGGTCTTCTTGATACACTGAAGATACTGAGAATTTATGATAACGATTACCATAAAAATTGTCATTAGTAGGCAACTACAGGCAAACTGAACTACTATGGGCTCTGGTGTTGAGGCACTCAGAGTCTACACCCTCAAAGAACTTACTAGGAATACAGGGGAGACAAAATAGTATGCAAAGTATGTTGACACTACATGGCATTACAGAGAGAGAGAGAGAGAGAGAGAGAGAGAGAGAGAGAGAGCGAGCGCACGCTAAAGAGAGAATGGATAATGAGCAGTTGTTTTTAAAATGCTGGGGAAAATGGAAAAACTTCCTGTGGGCCTTGTTTAGGGACAAAATAGAGGTTCAGAAATTGCAAATTCAGAAAACAAAAATGTCAAATGAATGTTACTTAATAAAAAGATGGATGCAGTCAAGACAATCTAGAGTTGCAGTTTGACATATGACAAGCTCTGAGTTTTTACGTAATATCAATTAACTCAACTGAAAAAAACTCAAATCCTGTGTTAGACCAATAAAACAATGAATATTTATAGTTTGTATGACTTTATCTTTGTCTAGTCCTCAAATACTGGAGCAGAGATGAGAAGGTAAGAGAAGTTGTTTAAGTTAGATGTCTGTAATGAGACCACACATAGTTAAGTTAAAATGATAATCAGAAGACTAGTGAATGAGAGATTTAGTAGAGAACATCAATTGGGGTCAGATTGGAGATCATTGTGGACATGAATTAAGACACTTCCTTTTGTTATGTAGGTTGATTAGAGACAGAGCTCTGCGGGACAGAGATGTGATAGTTTTAAAGGGCATCTTCTGAATAAACTCAAACTTCTCTTTGTACTGGTATTAATGCTGTTTGTCAAGTTTAATTGCTAAGTATAATCATAGCATCTTCAAAATTTTAGAGATGGAAGGAGCCAAATATTACTTATTAACCTCAAAGCAATATTGCTATGCTAGTATGTTTTTGTATCTTACATTGCCAATTAATCATAGAATATTGATTAAAAATCAAGATTATGCTAATAGTTTACAATACCATATTTACTTCAAACATATTACTGTCCCGTTAACATCTGATAATTACAACTAAAAATATCTAGAAAACTTTACTAGGATTCATAGTGGTGATTGCCCAAGTAAACAGTGTGTCACCCAGCTTGGCTAGGCAGCTAGACCATGTTTAAGCTGAGAATTTTTTTTAAACTTCATTATTATGAACATTTGGTGTCTCCTATAAACTGACAATCCAGTTTGTAAGAGATGCATTATGCAAATTAGGAAATTAGCAACAAACTACTTTTGATGCTAGTCTTTACTATCTTCAGATTTGTAAAACCATAATAATGCAGTAAAATCTACCAACGGATGTTTTGTTACTGCTATTAATGAACAATATTTTATTGTAATGTTAAATGTACTGCAAAACTTGGAAATGTACAAAAGCATACATTTTTCTACATAATCAAATATAATTCAATTTCCCTGTCCTGTGAGAAAAACAAATAAAGACAAAACATATTGTAAACAGATTCACTTGAGCTCTAACTTATCCCACTTATGAAACATTCAGTCAAATTCAGTATCACTTCAAGAGCTGTGAACCAATTTCATATTTTTCAGTTGAAAACTGAATAATTTTTAGTCTTCATAATATTGGTGAACAACCTAAGCTTTTGCCATGCTTTTTCTGTGCAATCTAATTTTAGCACCTCTCCTCTGTACATTGATTGTTCCTACTGTTATCTACATGCTCATGCCAAAATGCCACTCCAGAGGAAGCACATACACAAGAAGCCATTATCATAAATGCATAGTTCATTTTCCCCCTTTGCTTCACACTTATTTATGCTCTTCATCATAGGTCCCTTTGACCATCAGTCCCTCTGTCTAAATTCAACAACTGACATAAGTGTTTCTGTTTGGAACACCCTCATCAATGGTCCTTAAGAGTTTGTACTGGGAAAATTGGAAATCCATATGCAACAAAATGAAACTGAATCCCTTTCTCTCGCCATCCACAAAAATTAACTCCAAATGGATCAGGGAGCTAGATATCAAATCAGAGACACTGCGTCTGATAGAAGAAAAAGTTGGCTACGATCTACATATTGTGGGGTCGGGCTCCAAATTCCTCAATAGGACACCCATAGCCCAAGAGTTAACAACAAGAATAAATAAATGGGACTTACTTAAACTAAAAAGTTTTTTCTCAGCAAGAGAAACAATAAAAGAGGTAAATAGAGAGCCTACATCCTGGGAACAAATTTTTACCCCCCACACCTCCGATAGAGCCCTAATATCCAGAATGTACAAAGAACTCAAAAAATTAGATAATAAGATAACAAATAACCCAATTAACAAATGGGCCAAGGACCTCAACAGACACTTCTCAGAGGAGGACATACAATCAATCAACAAGTACATGAAAAAATGCTCACCATCTCTAGCAATCAGAGAAATGCAAATCAAAACCACCCTAAGATACCATCTCACTCCAGTAAGATTGGCAGCCAATATGACGTCAAACAACAATAAGTGTTGGCGGGGATGTGGGGAAAAGGGTACACTTGTACACTGCTGGTGGGGCTGCAAAATGGTGAGGCCAATTTGGAAAGCAGTATGGAGATTCCTGGGAAAGCTGGGAATGGATCCACCATTTGACCCAGCTATCGCACTTCTCAGACTATTCCCCGAGGACCTTAAAAAAGCACTCTATAGGTATACGGCTGCATCAATGATTATAGCGGCACAATTCACAATAGTTAGACTGTGGAACCAACCTAGGTGCCCCTCAATAGATGAATGGATTAAAAAAATGTGGCATCTATACACAATGGAGTATTATGCAGCACTAAGAAATGACAAAATCATAGAATTTGCAGGGAAATGGATGGCATTAGAGCAGATTATGCTAAGCGAAGCTAGCCAAGC
Organism: Spermophilus citellus; assembly: GCF_964194105.1. Taxonomy (NCBI): domain Eukaryota; kingdom Metazoa; phylum Chordata; class Mammalia; order Rodentia; family Sciuridae; genus Spermophilus; species Spermophilus citellus. The sequence goes on from NC_138195.1 coordinate 41,367,872, forward strand.
CCTAAAAAACAAATGCCAAATGTCTGCTTTGATATAAAGAGAACAACTAAGAACAGAACAGGAAGGAAGAGCATGAGGAAAAGACTACAGTAAACAAAGACGAATGGGGGGCAGAGAAACGGAGAGAGAAGGGAAAGCACATGGAAATAGTAGGAGACCTTCAATGATACATAAAATTATAAGAGGTTATGAGGGGCAAGGGGGAGGGAAACAAAGGGAGAGAATTGAACAACAGCAGGGGAGGTAGAGAGGGAAGATGGGAGGGGAGGGGAGGGGAGGGGAGGGGAGGGGAGGGGGGAGAAGGGGATAGGAAAGGTAGCAGAATACAACAGTCACTAATATGGCATTATGTAAAAATGTGAATATGTAACAGATGTGATTCTGCAATCTGTATTTGGGGTGAAAATGGGAGTTCAAAACACAATTTGAGTCAAATGTATGAAAGATGATATATCATGAGCTATGTAATGCTTTAAATAATCAATAAAAAAAAATTTAAAAAAAATTTAAAAAAAAGAGTTTGTACTGAGCAAAACCCCATCATGTAAAAGCCTAGAAGAAACCAGATCACAAAGATGATGCAACATGGACAAAGGAAAGAGCTGCTAAGTGACTTCCCACCTTTTAAATGCTCTTTCTGAAATGCACTTTAGAACTACAGTTTTATGTTTGTTTATTTTGTCTTGATGACTTTATTCATGTGTTTGTTTATTATTTGTTTGTTTGTTTGTTTAGACAGCCCAAATAATTTTAGAAAAACATTGGCAGAAAGCACAGGGCCAAAGTGAGAAATACCCAATAAAGCTGATCTTTCTTTATTGAAAAAAGTCATACAAATACCAATAGAGGGCTGGGGATGTGGCTCAAGCGGTAGCGCGCTGGCCTGGCATGTGTGTGGACGGGGTTTGATCCTCAGCACCACATACAAACAAAGATGTTGTGTCCACCGAAAACTAAAAAATAAATATTAAAGAAAATTCTCTCTCTCTCTCTCTTTAAAAAAAAAAAAAAACACCAATAAAGCATATCATCAGATAACTCCACTCCCTGGTTCAAGTTATTACTCTGTTTTATAAAAAGAAATTATTCAATAATATATTATTCTGATGTAAGTTCATATTGAGTTTGAAAACCACATTTCACCCAAACTTTCACTTAGTGTTTTGTGTTTTAGAAATATATACATATATTTCTAAAACACAAAATATATATACATATATTTCTAAAACACACACACAAACACACATATATACACACACGTGTGTGTGTATATATTTTTTTATATAAAATGTATATGTACGTATATGTATATATGTATATAAGTATAATACATTTATAATAAATACAATAAAATTACATATATATATATATATATATATATATATAGAGAGAGAGAGAGAGAGAGAGAGAGAGAGAGAGAGATAAAAACTCAAATCATTGAGTTTTTCTCTACAGAGAAAAACACTTATCTTTCTCCAGATTGAGAAATTTCAAAACAACAGTCTAGTAAGCCTAGTAGATTTTAATTCCCCTAGTGATATGTATTGTGAAATAGAGAATATAAAACTAGGATTCTGTCTTCAGTCTTGCTATTTAATATATCAGAAAGGACTATGTGTTTCTCACACTCAAATAGAGGAATGTGCACACCCACATTTCTTTTATACTACATGAATATCTAGAAAGCTATTTGGACATTTGGCTTTTGAATAATCTTTTAATATCATCATTTAGAAAGTATTATAAAGATAACTGAAGAGAAATCATTATTACATCTGTACAAATGTAAAGGTAGTATTTTTTCCAAATGCAGTAATTTGAGGCTTTGTCATCATTTTAATTACTCTTAATGATTCCAAACTTTATTATATAATTCCTTTTTTTCTTCTATAATAATCCAAGAAAAAATTAAGTATTTAGACAAAAAAAAAGTTTCTTTCTTCTTTCTAATTTAATGACTTTACTTCTCTATGCTGGTTAGTAAATTTATTATTGGTTAGTAAATACCACAAGTCTGCCAAATTAAGAAAAAAGTACAAAGAACCACTTTTTGTCCAAATTTAGGATAAGCAATAAGTCAACATTCTTCCCATTCTCACTTTTAGGCATGCAATTCACAGTTGTATAAACAAAAATGTGAGGAGGGCTTTCTTCCTGCAGTTTTAATTAGCCTAAGGTACTCCTACAATGTTCAGAGCCTCCTGAAGTTTGGAATGCCTGAATACACATTTGTTCCTAAGGAGCTTTTATTTCAAAATCCTGGGGCTTTTTCCCCCAGGGAGAATCATGTTTTTCTACATTCCCATCAATTGATCTGCCCATAAATAGTCTCATTACATTATCTTGTGTGTGGAAAGAGAAAAATTAACTACCTTTTTTGGTAGTACCTAAGGAAGCATTTGATCTCTAACTAAGGGCACTTAAACTGACATCATTGCCTGGTCCTTTCACTTGTGAAATATTTTTATTTTACAACTAAAATTGCTAAAACTTTAGAAATTGCAATAAGAGTTTTGGACTCTAAAAGAAAAACAAAATATAGATTTTAAAGTATTCTATTTAAAATATATGAACTAAGAAATATACATACTTATTTTAAAATATTTATCAATGTTCCTTATGAAAGTCAGTTAGTTCAAGAGTAGATGCTTTCCGCTTTCTGGTCACTATGCTTGATTAAAAAATATTTTTTTTTTTAAAAAGTAAGGTTCTCTTAACAAGATAAATAGACAGGCTAGGGATATAACTGAGTTGGTAGAGTGCTTGCCTTACATGCACAAAGCCCTCAGTTCAAACCCGAGCACAACAAAAATAAATAAATAGATAGACAGAAATAGTCTGAAAAACTAAAGCAAAGGATTTATCAAAGAAATAAATGGAATGGGATAGTTCCATTGTTGGGACAACAATGCTATATCTTCAACCTCTAAATTGAGTATTAGAGAACTAAAAAGTTCATTTCATGAACAATAAGAACTCAAAATTCCGCTATCAGGAAAAAAAATAAAATAAAATAAATCCCAACTTTCTTTCTTATCAACTAGCTTTCTTGTTATAAATCTTGTCACTTAGCATCAGTAGTCATGGTATTAAATCAATTGGGAATTCTGTTCTCCATGAAAGCAAGATACACAATAATGAATCATTCTTTTGAATAATTATACTTGTAAAACCTGCAGTATTAATAAACCAAAATATAAGCAGACAAAAATTTCTATTAAAAATGGGAGATAGATGGAAGAATCAACAAAATTAAGGGAATAGCTTATCACTGCGGTATATATGCACTGTTTTGAAATCTTCAGGCTTAGCAACTACCAAAAGATAAATGTCAGGAAAGATAACTCATCCATAACTGGCATCTATTAAGGATTCCAAAATAATCATAAATGCCAGTCCTTAGAAAAATTAATTTTCTTTGACTATATGACTACTACATCTTTTCACATAATAAATTCCATACAAATATTTATTTCAGTTAAATTAGCCTTTGTCTACATTAAACAAAAATATTCAATCAATAATTTTTGGCACTACATTCACCCTTGAAACACTACCAGCCAAATTAGTTTTGTAGTATTATAAAAACATTAAATGATTTTAAAATAAAATCCTTCTGTGATATAATTTTTAAATGTCTGTTTACTACATGGGAATTTAACACCTACTTAAATTCTCAAATCCTATCTTCACAATACTTATTTATTTGGAGAAGCACTTTTCTTTTTTTGTTTTTGTTCTTCACATAAATTATCTCATTTAATCCATGATATAGGTGCCATTAACCATATTTTATGTATGAAGAAACAAAAGTAACAGGGGTTAAAAACTTTCCTAATTTACACTGCTATTAACTATAAACACTAAAACTCAAATTACAATCTTTCTCATTCTAGACCTCACATTCTTCATCTGTACTGCATATGATCTCTTGGATCTATATAATTTAATACATCACTATTTTCTTTTTCAATCCATATTTTCCTCTCCATACTCACTTACTTTCTAGTCAAAATATCTGAATATAGATTTTGCTATGTCACTTTCTTATTTGTAATATTTCCTCTTACTTCTCCCAGTCAGTAAGGCAGGTACCAATTCTTGCGTCTCACCCTGATAAATTGAATCTGCCTTGTCTGGATCTATACTGCTGTCTTCCAATTATCTATGCATATGTTATTTCTCTCCCTTCTACAAGGCTTCTTTATGGAAGGACGGATTAGTTTGGATCTCTCAAGAAGCAGATTCCAAAACAGGAGTGAAGATACAAAACTTCTGACAGGGTATAAATGGCTGGGAGAGCTCTCAGATGCTTTCTGATATACAAACAGGGAAAAAAGTTTGGGTGGAAGCTTCCTAGACTTCACAGTCTTAAGAATGTTTATTAAGACTGTTGGGGGTTCTCAAATCAAGTGAGGAAGTTCATGTGTCCCAGGAACAAGTGTACATTAGAATATCTTCTAAGCTCAGTCTTTGGTTGGAAGCAGCCCTTGGAGGGTATGGCAAGAGTACACAAAAGACTATATATTTCAGAGCATAGCAACTATAATCTCTGGCCATTTATGTCCTCCATAATAGGGGGACCATTAGGTATATTCACATAGCTTCAAGAAAGAAAAATTCCCAGCTGGGCAACTTGAAAGCTTTGCCAGATTTGGAAAGTTACAGAATCTCTCTGGGTCATTTCTCAAGAATAGTACTTTTATAGAAAATAAATGTAATAAAATATGTGAAAGTACTTACTCTAGGGCCTATCCAAATATGATTAATTGTTTGTATGTTCTGCAACATCAAGTACATAGTAGGTACTTAATGGTATTTTTAAATTATTCTACGTATATATTATGTATACAAAAATATATGTAAGTACAAGTGTACCCTTTTCTCCACATCCTCGCCAGCACTTGTTGTTGTTTGACTGCAAATTGGTACGGCCAATTTGGAAAGCAGTATGGAGATTCCTGGGAAAGGTGGGAATGGAACCACCATTTGACCCAGCTATTGCCCTTCTCAGACTATTCCCTGAAGACCTTAAAAGAGCATACTACAGGGATACTGCCACATCGATGTTCATAGCAGCACAATTCACAATAGCTAGACTGTGGAACCAACCCAGATGCCCTTCAATAGATGAATGGATAAAAAAAATGTGGCATCTATACACAATGGAGTACTACACAGCAATAAAAAATGACAAAATCATGGAATTTGCAGGGAAATGGATGGCACTAGAGCAGATTATGCTTAGTGAAGCTAGCCAATCCCTAAAAAACAAATACCAAATGTCTTCTTTGATATAATGAGAGCAACTATGAACAGAGCAGGGAGGAAGAGCAGGAAGAAAAGATTAACATTAAACAGAGACATGAGATAGGAGGGAAAGGGAGAGAAAAGGGAAATTGCATGGAAATGAAGGGAGACCCTCATTGCTGTACAAAATTACATATAAGAGGTTGTGAGAGGAATGGGAAAATAAACAAGGAGAGAAATGAATTACAGTAGATGGGGTAGAGAGAGAAGATGTGAGGGGAGGGGAGGGGGGATAGTAGGGGATAGGAAAGGTAGCAGAATACAACAGTTACTAATAGGGCATTATGTAAAATTGTGGATGTGTAACCGACGTGATTCTGCAATCTGCATTTGGGGTAAAAATTGGGAATTCATAACCCACTTCAATCTAATGTATGAAATATGATATGTCAAGAGCTTTGTAATGTTGTGAACAACCAATAAAAAACAGACTGTCTTGTATATTAAAAAAATCAAAAAAATATATGTAAGTAAAAACTTCTACCCCCTCACACATATTAATAAAAATTTCTTTCTATTTGTCTGTTTATAATGTTATTTCTACTAAGTCTCATGTTTTATCTTTGAACCAAATTCATTCTGGTCTACACCAATCCATGTCATTTGTTTTATTTCTACCACAAAAAAAGGATACCTGTAAGATGAAGGTACTAGCCTGATAATCTTATGTCACTTAGAAACAAATACAAAATAATATTAATTTATTGATTTGCAGCATTCATTTATTCATTCATGTATGTACTCATTCAATAAATATTCAGTACTCTGTGCCAGGTTCCATTCAAAGGATGCAGAAACAGACACTACTCCTGCCTTCATTCAGATCACATTTTAATAGGAAGAAAAACGTTAACCAAAGATGGCATAAAGGAATGTGAAGTGGCAGCTGTCACCGTGCTGTGAGGGACAAGTGCAGATTGTAATGAGAGCCTATCACAGGTCGACTGGAAATATCCAGGAGGTTGGAAACAGCTTCCTAGGTAATGTGATGCTGATCCTTAATGATGAGGCATTTAGGAGGTAATGAGGATAGGAAAGGAACTTGAAAGCAGAGGAATGTCCTGGAACACAGGACTGTATAGTACATAGTACATTTATGGTATGGAGACACTGGAAGAAGTTTTATAGAGAAAGAAAAAAGAACAAGTTGAGAAGCTGGAGGAATTAGGGGCCATGAACATAATGCTTGAGGAACTCTCCCAAAGGGCCATGACTGAAAAATAAACCCAGATTCTATTCATGGATGCTCATCCTACATTATCACTGTCCACTTTGCCATATTTGCTTTTAATCATTGATAAGAAAAATAAAGAAAGAAGTGGGGAGAGAGAGAAAGAGGGGGACAAAAGAGGAGAGAGAGAGGGGTGGTAAAACCATTAGGAATAATGTCAGCCCTTGTACATCATCCAGCAGTATTCAGATGGCACTAGAAATGTGACTGAGAACATCTAAAGAGTTCATTTTAAATTTGTTGTTGATTATATCTACTTATCCATCCAATATATGATTTTCTGGTTTAACCACTGGACCACTGGTAGTCATTCAGTAATATGACAACGTAATCCCATCTCACAGAACAGAAGGTTCATATGTCATTTAATCTACAAATGTTGAGATATTCTCATTAGTGCCTTATTTTAGAGCCCGAGGCAAAGAACAGAAGTAATGCAATTATTGAGGAGAACAAGTGATAAAAATAAACAATCAACTACTAACTCAGAGACCATCATTGCTAAGACACCCTATGGATCAAAAGAGTCCTTGAAAGCATAAAATCGCATTCAGAATTCTATATATAGTATAAAACATTAGCTGTCTTTCAGTATTGTGTGCCCACAGATCTATGTTTTGTGACCATTGGCTGATGTTTTAAATCCCCAAAGGTTACATCTGTCAGAACCAAGCTTTGTTTAAGATAAATTTACACTGTGCCTTCAGTGGTATTACCAAACAGGATCTGTAATAACCATCAGCCTTTTTCTAGAAGAAAAAAAATGCAATATTTTCCTTACTCTTAGGGATTCAGGAAAAGATTTGGATACTGGCAAAGATGGACCATTTCTAAGAATTAATCCAATCCTAAAAATTCTACTCAGAAAACTTTTTGGAAAAAAAATAAAGCTCAAAAAGTAGTAAAAGTGAAAATTAAGCATGGGTTAGGCTAAACAATGAAACAAAAATTTTAGTCAGATCATCAAATCCAGAAAAGTAAATAAAATTGAGAAAAAGAACTTTGAGGGTATGCCTTTGTTTCCAATTTCATTTTTCAAAGCATAGGAAAACAGATGTTATCTAAGAGTCACTAGGTATTTCTAGGAAGGACTATTTTCATTTTAAAATGTCTCTTGCCTACATAATATGCAACCCTTACTTAACCTAATTTTTCCAAAAAAGCATTAACATTACATAATGGAATATTCTTAACATTTAAGAATATAGTATGGTATATATCTTGTACACATTTATACCCATGCTTTATACCCAAAATTTAGAAAATGTTTGTCTTTAACACATTTGCAGCTGTGATAGACATCTGGGCCCTGACTACTAAGCCTTGGGGGATGGGGGGAATAGAGCAATCCTGAACTCAGCCTTAATAAGGATGAACCTCGGTAGTATTAAGAAAGAACACCATAGTTGCTGTCAGGTCAGAAGAAATACAAATGAGGGCAAGAAAGCAGAAGCAAGAGAATAGGAAGAAGAACAAGAAAAGGAAGAGGCAAGGAAGAAAAGTCACCAGGCACTGATTAGGAGGGAAACGGTAACACTAGATTGTTCTGTGACATTTGAACTCTGGAAATTTAATCTTATTAAGTTCTCTGCCTAAACCCATAGGTTCTCCAGGAACAATTTTGTTTGTTCTGTTTTTTTAAAGGCTAGCAGGAGGTACTTGGGAAGCCCTGAGATACACGATTCAAAACGCACTCCTGCTCTTTACCCTTCCTCTGAAGATGCTCAGGACTAGGGGGCACAGTGACTGCCTGATTTTTTTGCCTGGGCATCACAGGGCAACCACTCCTCCCTCCTTTTACTCCTACTTCCTCCTTAACCAGCTTGTTCTGATAAAATAATCTCTATCTCTATTCGAATCTTGACCTCTGCCTAGATCTTGGCAAATTAGAATTTGGGGAACTGTCTTATAGCTTAGTTTTAGCAGGTCCTAATAACGAGATTGACCAAGCTCTAAAAAGTAATGCCAACCCCAGAAATTCTAAATGTATGGAGCAGGTAAGGTGGGGATATGACAGGGAAAAAAAAAAAAAACAGGAAGCTGGAATTTGTTGTTGTTATTGTTGTTGTTGTTGTTTTTTTCCCCCCACAGAAATCATAGTTTTTCACTTGAATTGTTTTCTTGGAGAGGACAAGGCAAGGGATTAAGTCCAGCTCTGAGTCCCAGTGCCTCTTTCACTTGTGTCTGCTGCCTTTTATCACTACCTCATGAACTGTCACCTATCAGTGCTTGCACTGCAGTCAGGACTAGTTAGAAGAGTAGAAAGATAGAAGCCTGATAAGATTCTCTCACTGTATATCTGTGTGACTGCTTCCTACATTGCTCCTAGAGAGGCAAGAAGGAAATCTGCTTAAGAAGATAAATCCAGCTTTCTTATTTCGGGCCTCATGACCATTCTCAATTACTGACTCTTTGAACTCAGTTTAGAGTCAGTTCTCTTTATTCTCTATCCTATATTCTTGCCTTGATCTAGAAAAATAGGGAGCTCCAACCTTAAATAAGTAATTTAAGATCCAACCAAAAATGCAAGAAAACAGATTTCATTTTTTGCACCAGAATTGAATCCACAGACTAAGAAAGTTTGTTTAGAATCCAGATTAGTGTGGATTTCTATTTAAAGCTTAGGAATTTTAAGTTAAAAGCTTAAATGTTAAAAAAAAAAGTAGTGTAGTGTTTCCCCACTATAGAAATAAGTCGATTCAATGGTGGGTAAAGAAAATGTAGTTGAAGAAATTCTTGGAAGTTCCTGCCAGGCGCTAGATTTTCGAAATTCAGAACAGGAAAAGCAGAAGCTTAGATAAACTAAATAAGGAAAATATCACCACTCACCACTCCCATTGTCCCTTCATTTTATTTTCTCCTTTCTATGAACGTGCATTTTGGACTTGGTATTGAATCCAGTCTGCCACATATTTGTTCTGTGTACTTGCTGACATCTTTTGTCCCTTAAAACTCAGATCTATCTGTTAAATCTTTTAGAATACAATGGAGCTCCCACTCCTGCTCACAGAAGCCTCCACCCCCACTATTGAAACAAGGCATCACACTCATAAAAATGTATAAAACAGAACAGAGCATACAATTTCACAAGCTTCCCAGTAATTCAAAACGTTTGTAAATTCCATTTTTTCCACAGCACACTGCCAGTATTCTCAACAAATTAAATTCTCATTCAGCTGCTCTGCTAGGAAGCATAACAAAACAAGACTGGGCATGAACCATAGTGTCTTCCTTTTATTACTTTTTCTTACCATCAATTTCAGTGTTCTAAATGGAGCTGCCCTCTGTCTGTCAATGGCCATTATGGTTTTACCTGATTCAAGGAGCAACATGGTCAAGTTGTCACATCACAACCTCCTCCCACAATTACCTGTCTCTCTCATAGCTGAGGCTGGCCCTGGAGTCATCACAGGCAATAGTTCCAACAGCCCCGTGCACCACATGGAACAGGATCTTTATTACCTGTGCATGGCTCTAACATGTGGGCTTTGCTCTGACACCTGTTGCCAAAATTCTTTTGGATGGATCTCCCTCTGTGAATCTACTCCTCCACCTGCCATTGTTTTTCAAAAGCCTCCAGGAAGATAAATAATGGAAAGAGAGTTGCTGTTTTTTTAAATACTAATCAGGTAATATCTGTATTTTCTTAAATAACATAAGTGTTAATAGTAGGACGAAATTTTTTGAGCAATACCCCTCTATCCAGCATTGCACTAAGTTTCTTGGAGATTTTATGTCATCTCATCTCAACAGTTCTATAAGGATGGTAGATATTTAATCATTTTACAGAAAATGGTTCAGAGAAGCTGAATCCCCAAAAGTTCATAGACATAAATGGTAAGTACTGAAATATTAACCTACAATTGTCTAGCTTCAAAGCCTTGCATTCATAACTGTATATAGCTGTTTCCTAATTATGGCATCAATATATTGATTTAAAATAGAATACAATACCAAACATTCACTTTCACAAACCATGAACATTGCTGAGGCATTAATAAAGAGACTTTAAAGCGTCATTAACCAAAATAAAGAAAAAGCAAAAATACTATAAAGTCCCAAGTATTTCTCTTAAAACTATTGAGAAACGGACCTCACGTTGCTAACATGACTAGAAATTAAAGTACAAATCTGGATAATGCTAATACCACAAGAAACCAGATGGATCATTTAGAATAAAGTGGGTGAATCATTTAAACATTCATTCATTCTTATCCATAAATCTTATACTAATCTTATACTTCTCCATAAATCAAATACTATTATTTGCTTACAATATTCCCATGACCTTTGGGATATGCAGGAATATATATATATATATATATATATATATATATATATATATATATAGCACCTCTCCTGCAAATGAACAAATAAAGAGCGAAGACAAATTCCCACCAAGAGTTAAGTAATAATATCAGTCAGTAGGTGATGCATGTGCCAGCTTAGTGACACAAATAATGGATGGAAAGGGAATACAACCAATAGAGCAATCACTAGTGGTCCTGAACTGGAAACACTTCAGGGATAGATAGAGGCAGAAGGAACAACACAAATAATGGTGCAGATATAGACCTGTTCAAGGCATGATGGGATACCATGATTTTAAGGATGGAGTTGAAAATTTAAGTTCAGTGGTCATGTTGGAGATGGAGAGTGATAAGTTCAGAAATGAAGCCTATAGACAAATGCTAAGGAATTTAGGTAATATTTTAATCAGTCATGGGGATAGGAGTGTTAAAGATGTTCAGCACAGAGGTGATACGATGAAAGCAGTGTTTGAAGGAGATGACTCTGGCAGCAATGTTCAGAATGCACTATGGATGTCAGAGACCAAAGCAGGAAACCAGCCTGAAGACAACCACAAGTAATTGACCATAAGGTGGTGAAGGCCATGGGAGGGAAATGAAAAGAAATTAAAGTGCCAGTGTTCCAGTGATAATGTGCAGTGTTGACCATGTTCTCTTTCATCCTCTTCTTCCTGAGCACACATTTCCCAATTAGTTTTGGACTGTGATTTGTAAGCAGAGGAGTATAAGTTCTTTAAATCAGTCTCTCTCTCTCTCTCTCTCTCTCTCTCTCTCTCTCTCTCTCTCTCTCTCTCTCTCTTTCTCTCTCTCTCTCTTCCTCTGTCCCTCACTCCCTCTCCCTTGTTCTCTCTCTTTTCCCTGCTGCAGTGAATTAGAAGCCATGTGTTTCATTGACAGTGCCACAAAAGGGTGTATTCCCTGGTCACAACTTGAAGAGATCTATACAGACAGCTGACTTTACAGAGGGTTTGTCTGTGTTAAGCTACTGATGTTTCAGGGTTTGTTACTCAAACATAGCCTAATCTCTTCTTATTAATACAAAGGTAACTGTGTCAGAATTGATAACTATGCTCAGGTACTTTGGTGCCTCTGGCCTTAGAAGCAAGACTAAAAATAGTTAGAGCAGAATTTGCCAGTGATTTAAATAATAGCACTAACACATATTTAGAAAACACTTGCTGTATAATGAATGAAATGACACGTTATTTCTCCATTGGTATTTCATTGGAATAATTTTGGGTTTTTTAATCATGATATTATATGAAGTCATTGACAAAACAGAATTCCTTTCAATCACAGTAATGCAGTTCTTTATAATAGCAGTTTTCCAAAAAGGCCAAATTGTAAACTAGGAAAACTATACATGGCCCCAAAGTTACGCCTTATCACTCTTAGGAAAGTACTGTCTTCTGACTATATAATAGTAGTAGAGGGAGGAGGCTCTAAGATACCTTGTCTGTATGTGCAGTAGAGGCAGCTATCTATGGACAGAACTGAATTAAGCAAGCAGCTTCATCCTGCCACTCAGTCCACATTCTATGTCAGTTATGTCAGGTGATATTAGGCAGCATCCTAGATTTCCCACTGGCAGATTTGTTCTCAATCATTATAATTACCTGCTTCCTCTACCAATGGATGTTACTAGTCACGGAGTTTTCAAAAAAGTGTAAACAGGATAAAAACTTCACAAGAGACAGTATATATGAATTCAGTTCCAACATTAATAAGATCATGGATTGATATTCACACATGAAGCCAAGTAATCCAAGTTACATGATATTCTAATATAGAGAGCAGGGGGTACAAAATAAATATGTAAAGTCTACAAATAATTATATGCAATTTCTTTAGGCAAAAGTTAGCAGATCTGTGTCCTCTGGCCTGATATAGCAGAACACCTTGTGTACTGGGTTATTCTTAAAGAAGTGGGTAAATTAGCAAAAACTTAAGCTACAAGGGTCAGCTCCAGTTCTCAACTAAGGACTCACACGAGGCCCACAACCTTCTCTAGAACACTTCATCTATACTCCAGAACACTTCACCTGTGCCTATAAAAATAACAAAGAATGACTTTAGATTTGGGGCTGCTTATCTTCTAATATGCTGTCCTCATTCTTGGTGCTTTGCAATGTTCTCCTAGAAAGGAGGGTGTAATGACACTAATTATCAATTATTTTTTTGCCAATAAGAAGGCACCTGAAATGCCTCTAGCAGGATTAAAAGAACAGTGTATATAACGCAATAGAATAAAGCAAAATAACCCACATGGAAACCAAATTCTTGATTTTGATTGTATCAGGACTGAACTTTAAACTGAGCTGAGTCTTAGAACAATAATGAGCCAAGCTATGATTAAAAACTTTCAACTGCAAACTACATCATGACTATGTCTGTATTTTAGACCATTATTTAGACTGAAATAATTCTGAAAGCCCTCATAAATGACCTTCTCAGTGTTGTGGAGTAGTGCCAAATACCCATGCTGATTCTATGCTACATTAGGTCACTGGCATTTTCCAAGAGGACACCAACAGATTCTCCACATAGGACACGGATATGAAAATGCCCTATACATATCAAAATATTTAGCAGCAACATGCCACTTTGGATGGCATTTTAAATCAGCATCTTAGGGGTCTTTTGTTGAGGATAATAAAGGGGTGGAGACTTCATTACACTAATCCTGATCAGTCAGACCCAAAACATACCTCATGTGGTTATAGAAACTATTTATTTTAATTGAAAATTAATTAACTTTGAGTTAGAATTGAAAGGGAGTGTCCCATAGCTTTAATTGGAGACACTCAATAGAACACAAAGACTGGCATCCCAATGCTTTGGCCTTGAATTTCTGCCATCAAAACCATTAGTCAATTCAGAGACAGAGCTTGAACACTTGACTGCCTACACTCGGCCCCATCTGTTATATGCACTGTTGCCAATACATAGTCCAGTGTGCCAATGGCATTGCACATCGGTGGTTCTTACAGAGCATGCAGGATGCTACAGACCTCCACCAAAACAACATGGTGTCAACTCTCTTGCTGAAAGAAGATTCTATGTAAAAGCAACACTATGAATCTGTACTTGTTCTTTCTTTTTGCTTTAAAATCAGGATATATGACCTCAGCACAAGGGAAAGTCTTGGATTTTGGCAAAGTAATAATAAAATTAAGCTCTTTGAATAACTGAGTCAAATGTATATTGAGAAAAATAAACCAATTTATCAAGGGGTAAATAAAACAAAAACAATTGATCAAAAGCATGGAAAGATAAAAATTAAGTAATTGTTTTTCCAACTATTTTAACTTGGGTCTAATTGATTTCATGACTGTTGTAGAAGGTAAAATTATCAATCTAATTGGTGGTTTTCTACATGTTAGGAGTAACTGGGGAGCCTTTTAAAACCACAGATGTGTAGACATCACCCAATTCCCAGATCAATTAAGCCAGACTCTCTAGAGTGGTACCAGGCATCAGGACTTTTTAAAACACCCCTGGTGATTCCAATGAATAACCATGTTTGAGAATCACTGACTAAACAAAAAGATAAGGTATCAGTTTGGGGAGCCCTGTTTCTTCTACCACTACTCATTCACAGTGTTGTAAGAAAGGAATAATATTTTTAAATAATCAATGTATGAGGAAAGATATCTTTTAAAAGTTGAAAAGTTCACCTGAGGTCACTCAGTTTATATATAGTAGAACAAGGGCTCAAAGTCTAGACCCTACACTTCTATATTGACTGACATTGTCACTAAGACTTCAGCCTCCCAGATCACGAGTAATAGGCTGAGTGAGGAAGAAGATCAGTCTTGAGACTGAGGAAAGAGATGACAAAAGATGTTGCTTCACACTCAACTGCTACAGAAGTTCCTCCATTTAGAACTTCCTTTTAGTTATGCCAAGGTTTCCATAAGTTCCCAAATACAATGCCAGGGCTACAATGATAATTAGTGGTATTGCTATTATAGCCACCAATTATCACAGCTATTTCCATACAAAACACTATGTTAGTTGCTATACATTCATGACCTCTACTCTGCATTACAGCCTGCAAAAGACATTCAAAATGTCCATGTTAGAGTTGATGTACACAAAGTTTATAAAGGTTAAATGCACTTTCCCAAAGTCACAAAATTAGTAAATAGAACAAAAGAAATATATGAAGTGACTATTTGCTCTTTTAATATTAACTATGTTGCCTACAGGGTATTTTAGCACAACTACTTCCAATTATTAGTTTAGTTAGGGGTTGCATAATTAACTGAAGTCATAAGACATGAGAAAGTATAGAATGTCATGGTTTTAAAATATGTCTTCCACTTCTTTCATATTCCTCCCTTCAAAAATGAAACTTAATTTCTTCTCCCTTTGAGTGTGAGGTAGAGAAGTGGAGAAAGATGGCAACTGAATAAGATCCTCCAGCAGTGGTCCCACAGACATACCAATTTGAACAGTTATTCATGCACCAAACCACCATCATAAAAGGTAAAAATAAAGCCAGGTGAGAAAACATCACATCTGATTTTAGCATAATAATAAGAAAAGACAACATTGGAAAAGTAGGAAGGAAAATCACCCATATGGACCCTCCCCCAAATCTAAGCAGCGTACAGTGAGATGTTTTCCCTTTAGGCAAGGAGTAAAAAAGTTAAGTCCAGGCCCTAGGTTGGGAACCCAGTAGTAAGACCATCATTGTGAAAATCAGTGCCTGGCAGAGTCCCCAGAACTCTTGTCCCTTTTGTAGGTAGGTACTCATGAACTTAGCATCTGCAACTACATAAGCCAAAAAGCTGAGGGTCTACCTTCATCACCTTCCCTCCAACCTTATGCAGCAAAAGAGGGAGCAAAACTCCATCCTTTGGGAAGTAGTTTACAAAAGCTAGAAGAGAACTTTGCCATGTAGCTCAGTTGCCAAGACTACCGCTATGAGATCCAGCATCAGGCAGAAGATAAAAGATCTATATATCTATGCCAGAGCTTGTAGATGTAGCCTCCAGAACTTCCCCAGCACCAAGCAGAGACTTGTTTACCAGTGGGACAGACTTGAGTTTTGGCCTGCATCGTTGCTAGTCTTGCAACAAGCATGAGCACAACCTCCCCATGACTGTGCAGGTCCCTGTGGTTGTGAGACACAGATAGAATTCAGCTTAGTATCCACCACCCATCCCCAACCTCAAGCAACATAGCAATTTCTAAGCCAATACTTGCAGAAGGAGCTTTAGACCTGCCCAGATACCTGGAAGACACCTACCTGTGCTCTAATAAGACAGATTCAAATTTCCCACAGCATTACTACCAGCTAGTTGTAGCATGAACTTAGGTGTACCCCGGGACTGCGTATCCAGTCAGCTTAATATCAGCCTTGGTGGCCAAGAGCTGCCTTCACTCATACTACCCAAACCTGCAACATAGTGTGGAGAAAGACTCCATTGACTATGAGTAGAGCAGGATAGAAATAGGACTTTACCTTGGAACTCAATTCCAGACTAGTGAAATCTAACACTGGGTAGATTCTATTAATCCTCATCCCCTGGCCTGCCCACAGATAGACTGCTGTAAAAGTCCCAGGGTCAGGTAGAGACATGCTAGCCCATGTATGGGTCTCCCATGCTGGCCAGCATCACCTGTAGTTGGTTGCAGCCTCAGCAATAGATATCCCATAGCAGTGTGAGTCTTGGTTTTACCCAACTGCTATGCTGATCTCAGTGGTCTGAGCTCAGGATGTAACAGTACTTAATGTTGGTGACCACAGGATAGGAGCCAGAGACTGATCTGCCATAATAATTCTACCTAGAGTTGGATGGAATTCCAGTTTCTGACCACAAGCCTGTAATGCCAGATAAGGCATCTGGTACTGCCACCTTAGGTAGAAGCTTATGAGGACCCTTTTAATGAACTCACCAGTTCATGCTGAAAAACACACCAAGTACAAATTTAAGACCAGCCTGGGCTTGGGTCACCTTTTAGTGTTCAAGAAATGACCATACACCAATGGCAAAATCACATCAAATCTAGCCTTAGAATGTCACTTAGTGGTGAAATAACAGAAAATCTATCGGATCAGAGAAAATAAGCATCCTGCTTTGAAATTCTGGAAAGACAAACACAAACAAAACCAGATTACAAAAACTAGAATAAACATTTATTCAGTCAATGACCGTATGACACCAACAAGCCTCAAAAACTTTCAGGGAACAATGACCTCACTTGATAGGCCAAAATAAGGTACCATATACTGATCATCTTGTAACCAGTATGGGTGCAGTCTTGAATGGAGAATTTAAAACAGCTGTTTTAAGGAAATGCAGCTTCAAGAGAACACTGAATGTTGGATTTAGTGACTTCCTTCCAATGAGAAGAATATGGATGAAATGACAGTATATGACTTCCATGACCACTTGATGAAAGCCACCACTCATTTTGGGAAATGTCACTGCCCTATTAAAAGGACATTTTAAGATCCTATGGAGATCCCCATGTGACAAGAAATCGAGGACTCCTACTAATAGCCATGTGAGTGAGCCATCTTGGAAACAGTTCTTCCAGCCCCAGACAAGCCTTCACTACAGCTTCATCAATGTCTTGATTACAACCTCATGAGAGACCCTAAGCCAGAAACACTGAGCTAAGCCACTCCCAAATTCCTAGCTCACAGAAACAATGAGATAATAAACATGCATAGTGTTAAGCCACTAAGATTTGCAGCAATCTTTTAACAGAGCAATAGATAACTAATACAGAGGAGTAAGAAACTAAGGGAGGAAGTAATATAGGGTCAAGATAATGGGATTCAATGGTGCATTAGAATGAACAATCCTAAGCACACAGGGGATTCCAGGAGAGTCCTGGGGAACTGCATAAGTACATGTGTTGGGAAAAAAGAAAAGGCAAAGAGGGTCACAAACTATTTATAATAGCTTATTTTCAAAGGAAAGAAAGAAATACTGGTTTCAAGGTGAATTCATTTTCTCAGGTTATTACAGAGTTTGACAGCACTCCATGTGACATAGTAAAGGGCACCTAAGCACCTGAAGCAATAATGCGTCATCCAAAGTCAAGTAATTTACTCACTGGCAAGATATGACTATGTTTCACAGAGGGTTGAAAGACATCCCTTATTGTGTGGAAATATAAAGCAGGAAAGTCAAAATCATTTGCAGCAAAGCTTGTGTTTCTGTAATAGGTATATTCAGAAATAGTCCTCTTTGGAATAAGATATTCAAATATTGAAACAGTGGGACTTTTAAAGTCCTTTTGTTATTTTTACATACTTCAGTAATACACCTGATCAGAACATGGTGACATTAATGAGAGCTGCATTAATCTAAGGCTAAGAATTACAGGTAATACCTCTTTACCTATTTACCTTAAGGCAAATTATTGTTTATATCTTAATAAGTAACTGTACTTACTACAAATACAGATGTTTGTGGTTCAGTTTAGACTTTCAGTTAGGGAATGTAAGATTTGAGAATCAAGCCCCCTCTGAATTCCATATACTGTGTTCTAATGAATCTGTTAGGGAAACATCGGGGGACATAGCAAGATATACTGACTTTGTTCTTGCCGGTAAATCACCTCCCCAGGTAACTGTTCTTATAATAAAACTACCAGCTGGGTGGCAAGTCTCTATGCCAAGAAAAGGTTATATTTTAGCCCTCTTGTGCACTCAGTACAAATTTTAAAATCACAAGGAAGAGGAAAAAATAAAATAAACTCCTGGTGAATAAAGGATAAAAGAAGGTTTTTTTAAAAAGGAAATAATCTGGGGACATTCTTTATAATGCAGCCTTTGCATTTCAGTGAAGCTATAACGGGTCTTGTGTTTCCTTAAGAAAATTAATTGGTCACACCAGTGACTGATAATCCAATTTCTGTTTGCCCAACTGGATAATAGGACTTTCTTCCCTTGATCATTTGTAATATATCCCCTTTCAAAAATGTACAGAATGTCTAGGTCAGGTCTTCCCAAAGGTTAAAAACAAAAAGAACGGTTCCCTTTTTGAGTTTTCTTATCACCACCATAACCTCACAGCCTCTAAACTGTTTTTTTCTGTGAACCAAAGAAGAGAAAAGACAAGACAGAGTGGATTGAAAGTCAGTTTGTACTGTAGAGGAGAAGAGAAATAATAATAATAATAATAATAATAATAATAATAATAATAATAATAATTTTTAGAAAGAGTGCCATGAGTTTTGTAGAATGTTTGAGGTTTTTTAAAAAATATATACTCCTATAGCTGGGGTCTATGGCCCACTTAATTCAACAGTCCTGGTCCCTTACTATGATAAATCTAGCTTGACCTCAGAAAGAATGGACTCTGGCTTAGTGTTACCTGTGACATCATCAGGTCAACCTGATGTTTGTTGGTTTTACAGTTAGTATGTTTACCCTGTCCCCAACCCCAATTGCCATGTTGATCACATCTCTGGTAGTGAGACCCTTCTGTTGAGTCTGCAGATATAAGGTATGCTGCCTGCATGCCCATCTTCATTAACTATAGAGTGCTATTTCTCATTGTTACCTAGATTCTCCATCAACATGTTGAATCTTACCCTCATGATCACCCAATTCACTGTTTTGTAAATGAGCTATACAGGAAGGCTGGGATTCTCCCTTCTGTTGCCTCTCTTTCCACACAAACATCCTGTTTCCTTAACTCCAGTTCTTACTCATCTTAGACTGTCTTAGCCTGCTCCAGTACATTGTTATTATGTCAGAACATATCTGCGGTACATTTCCTTAGTCAATATGAAACCATCAAATTAAATGGGTGGCTTCCCTTTCCAAGAGTATAAATAGGGAAAAGTTGTTTTATTCCTTAATGTCATCAAACTTCAAATTGATCATGAAGTAAATTTGTCTTTTAGATTCAAACTAAAATTGCGTTGAAAATAGCAATGAAATTTATAAGGGCCATGCTGTATCTTCAAACACAAGGAGACCAATGTCAAGGAGTTTCCCACACCCTGAGAGCTGTCATTGCACTGGCTCTACTCTACATGCTCTACTCTTAATGCTAGTTAGCAGTTATGTTATACCCACAAAACAGGTCCAGATTGGCACTTCATAGCACATCACTAAGTGGGAAAGTAATCTGTAGAACTTAGTAAGATATAATTTAAAATTAATTATTATTTGAAAAATAAAAGATGCTTCCTCTTTCAGTAACAATTCCCTCTTTGAGTACATAATTCTGTTTTAAAATTTTAAAAAAGGAATAGCCTACTATAACCTTATGCTAAAATAAAAGATCTAGCACTAGAGAGGAAGCAATGAAAATTCAACTTCATAATTTCTTTTGTTAAATATTTGTGTAATTATTTTCTTACCTTCCATATAAGAGGGAATATCAACTTCAAAAAAAATTTCAATTTGTGAAACTCCCTTAAAGCCCAGTAATATATCAGGGACTGGTGAGAGAGACCAACAGCCCAAACAGGTAGGCAAATTTATTCCATTATACTTGTTAGGCTCAAACTTTTGTTTATGGCTTCTGTCATCCCCCAAATCTCAGAGCTTCAATTCAGTGAATTCTTAACCAATGGGTTCACTCTGACCTACTATTAGAACTAGCATTTACTTATGTCTGGCACTATACAAAGTACTAGAAGTAGAGATACCAGGAGTATAGCCCAGGAAATGCATTCTCTGAGGTTGGGTGTGCTGCACAGATTTGAAAACAAAAAGAAGTCTTGAAGGGTAAGTGGAGGGTAGAGATCAAGTTAATATGAGATACGTTATTGGCAGAATAATGGCCTTGAATAGATGTTCACATCTTTAGAACCCATGAATCCATGCTACAACACACAATGAGATATGGAAACTTTTCCTGGATCACACAGGTAGGTCCATTTTGTCACATGGGCCCTTAAAAGTGGAAGGCCTTCCCAGCTTTTCCCAGAGAGAGATGTAACTAGAAGAAAGGTCAGAGAGATGACAACCTAAAATGGATAATCTGTCCTGTTGCTGGTTCTGGTTCTGAGATGTACTAAAATGGATAATCTGTCCTGTTGCTGGTTCTGAGATGTACTGG
Source organism: Spermophilus citellus (assembly GCF_964194105.1). NCBI lineage: Eukaryota > Metazoa > Chordata > Mammalia > Rodentia > Sciuridae > Spermophilus > Spermophilus citellus. Next base: position 41,388,766 of record NC_138195.1, read on the forward strand.
TTCATATTCAGGGGCAAGAGAGAGGCCTCAAAAAGATAAGAGTGGCCCTGCTGAACACCAGAAAGGAAATAGAGACACAGGTCCTATAGCCTTATGGAACTTAATTCTGCCAAACCACAAAAGAAAAGAAGTGAGAGGAAGAGAGAAGAAAGAAAGACGAGATTATGATGTATTTAATGGTTTAAGGGTCAGTTAGAGAAAAAAAGTACCAAAGAGGAGACCAGTAAAACAGATCCTGCCCTGCAACGTTCAGAAAATGAAATATCTGACACCTTAATTCTATCTTAATGTTTATCATGGATTCTGGGCAATAGTGACATGTTAATGTAGGCCAATCATAAGAAATGTATGTTTCTAGTAGGAGATGATAATGGGAGAGGCTATGCATGCATGGGTACAGGGCATATATGGAAAAATTTCTCTAACTTTCTCTAAATTTTGTTCTGAATCAAAACTAATCTGAGAAAATAAAGTCTATTAAAAGAAAAAGAAGTGGATCCAAGATGGCTGGCCAGAGGGAGGTAGCATTCTGTATCATTCCGTGACCCAGGTCTCAACTAGTAGGAATACTGCTTTGCTGAGAGTGATAGAGGAGCCCTCCTCAGCTGATCCTGCACAGAAATCAGGGTCACTGTGCCACTCAGGGCCTGGGCCTCAGTGTTAGAAAAGGACTCCTGACTACTTGCCCACACAAGTCTCCTGGTGCCTTAGTGGGACCACCAGCATCAGCACAGGCACAGAATTCCCAGATGCCACTCCCAAGAAGGACACTCAGCCTCTACCCATGCACTGGACTCCAGTCGCCACTCTGGTGTGGACCCCCATCTACCAATGTGGGGCACCCCTAGTCGCCTCCATCTTGGGTATCCTGCCTGTACCTGGTGACATCACAGGCTGTAAAGAAAACTGACAACTGCAACACTGCACACCACAGAGCTCATCTCTGAACACACAATGCCATCACCCAGCTCCCCCAACCCAACCAGACACCCCCATCGCTGAAAGCAACTGCCTCCATCTTGGGTCACCTTCATCACCATCTTTAGTTGGGGCAATTACCAGTTTGGAACACCGAATAGCCAAATACCCATAGTTTTCTAATTCCCCACAATCCCCAGCAGCCACTAACTCAGCAGAGTGACTGCCCAATACAAAACAGCCCTCCATAACAGGTGTGCAGCCACCATAGTGCAATACATAAGACCCCTGGAGAGAAAGGCTCCTGATTAGGAAGTAGAAAGGGAGAGGGTGAGGAAGATACACTTCAGAGACTAATTTAGAGGGCAGGAACTATGAGGTCTACAGGCAAGATGAGGAGATAAGACCCAGCATCCACATCACAGGAGCAGACCCCCAAAGAGATCCTTGAAATGCAGTCTCCCATAGGGACCAGCAGGTGCCATACCTCACTTCCAGGTCTCCTGCACCCAAGACCAACCCTCACACCCTGGTAACCCTCACCATCCTGGGGGCAGAGATACCAACTAAGACCAGACAGCCCCACCTATCCGATGAGAAGGGAAGCAGGAAAGATAATGATCTTCAAAACACTTTCCTTTCTGCCTTCAAGATTTTTTCCTTTCTTCTCCCTCTTTATTCTCCTGACCTCACATCCCCAACATACGTATAACCAAGTACTTTGCATGAATTAGGATATTGAGGACTGAGACAACTGAATAGTCTATTATAGCTGTTTTGTATACTCTTTTTTTTCTCTCCAATTTTCATTATTTTAATGTTTTTTAAAAATTTTTTAATATATATGTGTGTTTGTTTTATGTACTCTATTGTCTTTCCTCTTACTTGTCTACCCAAAATTATTACCTCTCTATTCTCCTGCTACTAACCTTCTTCTTTAGATTTCTCTTTCATACTTCCTAAGATATAATAACTCGATATCCTTAACTCCTACCTACTTGGCATATTATGCTATTCCTAACCCCTGGTTCTTTGTCTACCATCAGAAACTGTAAACCCTTTTACAGTTTATATTGTAGATTATAATTGAATTCACCATTTCTGTACATTGTGACCAAACTGTAAACATCTTAATAACAACTATTTGTTTTTAGGTGGTATTTTGTTTATATTGGGATCTGTTAACAGTATCCTTCATCTCAAAGGAGAGATACTAGAACCCTACAGAGGCACTATAATCCTATAGGGTAAAAAAAAGGTAATGCTTGGGATCCACAGAGTTAGAAAGAAAGACACACAATCAACATGAAAAGACAAGGAAAGAAAGTGCCACAAACAAATCAAGATACCACATTATTAAAATCAATGGCCATCAAGCTGATGAAATTACAGAAAAAGAGTTCAGAATGTATATAATTAAAATATTCTGTGAATTAAAGGATGATATAATAGAGCAAATACAGGCAGCAAAAGATCATTTCAACAAAGCACTACAAAAGCAAATACAGGAGCAAAATATTACTTCAATAGGGAGATAGAGGTTCTAAAGAAAAACCAAACAGAAATCATTGAAATGAAAGAAACAATACACCAAATTAAAAGTTAAATTGAAAGCATCACCAACAGATTAGACCACTTGAAAGATAGGACCTCAGGCAATGAAAACAAAATATAATCTTGAAAAGAATATAGACCACACAGTGAAAATGGTAAGAAACCATGAGCAGAACATTCAAGAAATATCAGATAGCATGAAAAGACCAAATTTAAGAGTTATTGGGATGGATGAAAGCATAAAGTTCCAAACCAAAGGAATGAGCAATCTATTTAATGAAATAATATCATAAAATTTTCCAAACATGAAGAATAAATTGGAAGACCAAATTCAAGAGGCTTATAGGACACCAAATGTACAAAATCTCAACAGATCCACACCAAGGCACATTATAATGAAAATGCCTAAAAAATAGAATAAGGAGAGAATATTAAAATCCACAAGAGAAAAGAATCAGATTATATATAAGGGAAAACCAATTAGGTTATGTGCAGATTTTTTAACCCAGACCCCGTAACAACATATATTAAGCTCTGAAATATATTAAGATCCTGTAACAACATATATTAAGCTCTGAAAGAAAATGGATTCTGCTGCGCCCCTCCCCTGACTCAGGCAATGGCAAGGCCCTACTGAGGTGGATGGCGCAAGGTGTCCATCCTCTGGAGGAGCGCAGTATGTTTCTGGGAATGGGCTGGTTTGTTTTTTTATTCCTTTAATAAGTATAGTTTCGATTTCTCATATGACCATTAAGTATGAAGGAAAAAACATGACTTTCCCAACTAATGCAACTACTTCTAAAGAATAGATCTGTTTGCTCTAAATGCAATGATTCAGCTGTGGAGCGTAAATTGTTAATGTCTAATGAAAAACTCCCTGTATTCCTGTCAAGGAAGTTTTTGAGAAATTAAATTAAAATCTAGAGAAGAAAAATTAGTGTTAAGAAGACAGATTAGTGCTTAGTACTGGGCAACTTGTTCTTGTTCCTGTGCACAATGGTTTGTGCTCTTACTCTTGTTTGATTAATATTAATAACAAGTCAACCACTTGCCATAACCATGGCACCAGTTCCAGTCAGTAAGTCAAGAAAGAATAGTCAAGATATAGGCCAATAGTTTGGGACATTTCTAACTATTATTAAATTTAACTAAGCAGAAATAGCTCAAAGCAAAATTTGAACTGAAAGTACAAATGCTTGCTTATGCATAAGCCAAGACACATTCTTCTATTCTAATTGTAGCTACGTAATATTTTGTTTCTTTGAATAATGATTCCTGTTTTGTAACCACAAAGTACGGTGAGCCTGCCAAAAAGAAGAGTATATATGATCAACTTCACAACTAAAGATTGGGATCAGCACCTTCACTTTGGTGTCTGTGTTGTTTCTCCACCCCCTTTCGCCAACTCCTCACCATCCGTTCGTCTCCTGAGACCCCCTGTTGGAGCTGGACTCCGACAGGATTCCAAACAAAAATTTGGTATCCATCAAAAGCTTTAGATTTGATGATGAAATAAAAACCTTCCATGATAAACAAAAGTCAAAAGAATTTACAGCTAGAAAACCTGAACATTGTTGGCAAAATATTCTATGAAGAGGAAATTAAAAAATAATAATAATGAAAATCAGCAGAGGGAGATATTACACTGAAGGAAAAGCTAATTGAAGGAGAAACCAAGTCAAGTTAAATAACAACAAAAATAACAACAAAAATGGCTGGGAATACAAATCATGTCTCAATAATAACCCTGAATGTTAATGGACTAAACTCACCAATCAAAAGACACAGGCTAGCTGATTGGATCAAAAAAAAAAAAAAACCAGACCCAAAAGTATGCGGCCTCCAAGAGACTCATATAATAGGAAAAGACACATATAGACCACAGACTGAAGGTGAAAGGTTGGGGAAAATCATACCATTCACATGGACTGCAGAAGCAAGCAGGGTTTCTATTCTCCTATCAAATAAAGTAGACATTAAGTTAAAGTTAATCAAAAGGGACAAAGAAGCACATTTCATACTGCTCAAGGGAACCATACACCAACAAAACATAAAGGTTTTTAATGTATATGCCCCAAACAATGGAGCATTTATGTGCTTCAAACAAACTCTTCTCAAGTTCAAGAGTCAAAATGACCACAACACAATAATTCTGGGTGATATTAACACACCCCTTTCACCACTGGATAGATCTTCCAAACAAAAGCTGAACAAAGAAACCATAGAACTCAATAATACGATCAATAACTTAGACTTAACTGACATATATAGAATATTTCATCTTTTAACCACCAATTACACTTTTTTCTCAGCAGCACATTTATCCTTTTCTAAAATATAAAATAGACCATATATTATGCCACAAAGCAACTCTTAGAAAATATAAAAAAGTAGAGATACTACCCTGCATTCTATCAGATCATAATGGAAATAAATTAGAAATCAATGATAATATAAAAAATAAAAACTACCCTAACACCTGGAGACTAAATATGCTACTGAATGAACAATTGGTTGCAAAAGACATGAAGAAGGAGATAGAAAAATTCTTAGAGGTAAACAAGAACACTGATACAACATATCAAAATCTCTGAGACACTATGAAGGTAGTACTAAGAGAAAAGTTCATTGCATGAAGTTCATTCCTTAAAAGAAAAAAAAAAGTCAACAAATAAATGACCTAATATTACATCTCAAAGCCCTAGAAAAAGAACAAATCAACACCAAAAGCAGTAGAAGACAGAAAATAATTAAAATTAGAGCTGAAATCAATGAAAATGAAACAAAAGAAACAATTGAAAAAATTGACAAAACAAAAAGTTGGTGCTTCAAAAAAATAAATAAAATTGACAAACCCTTAGCCATGCTAACAAAAATGAGAGAGAAAACTCAAATCACTACCATAGGTGATGAAAAAAGAAATATCACAACAGACACTACAGAAATACAGAAGATAATTAGAAATTATTTTGAAAACATGTACTTCAATAATATAGAGGATATTGAAGTCATCAACAAATTTCTAGAGGTATATGAGTTGTCCAAATTGAAACAGGATGATACACAATTTAAAGAGATCAATTTCAAGCAAGGAAATACAAGGCACAATCAGAAGCCTACCAACCAAAAAAAGCCCAGGGCCAGATGGATATACAGCTGGGTTCTACAAGACCCTAGAAAGAAGAACTAGTACCTATATTCTACAAATTATTTCATGAAATAGAAAAAGAAGGAGCACTTCCAAACTTTTTCTATGAGGTCAGTATCACCCTGATTTGAAAACCAGACAGACACATCAAAGAAAGAAAACTTCAGGTCAATATCGTTAATGAACATAGATGGAAAAATTCTCCATAAAATTCTGGAAAATTGAATACAAAAACATATCAAAAAGATAGTGCACCATGATCAAGTGGGGTTCATCCCAGGGATGCAAGGCTGGTTCAACATACAGAAATCAATAAATGTAATTCATCACAACAATAGGCTTAAAGATAAAAATCATATGATCATCTCACTAGATGCAGAAAAAGCATTCAACAAAGTACAGCACCCAAACATATTCAAAACAGTAGAAAAACTAGGGATAACAGGAATGTGTCTCAACATCATAAAAGCTATCTATGCTAAGTCCCAGGCCAACATCATTCTAAATGAAAAATTGAAAGCATTCCCTCTAAAAACTGGAACAAGACAGGGATGCCCTCTTTCACCACTTCTGTTTAGCACTTCTTAGAACACTGGTCAGAGCAATTACACAATCAAAATAAATTAAAGGATATAGATAGGAAAAGAAGAACTCAAATTAGCACTATTTTTCTACAATATGTCTCTATACCTAGAAGACCCAAAAAATGTCATCAGAAAACTTCTAGAACTAGTAAATGAATTGAGCAAAGTAGCAGGATACAAAATCAACACCCATAAATCAAAGGCATGTCTTTATATCAGTGACAAATCCTCTAAAAGGGAAATGAGGGAAACAACTCCATTTACAATAGCGTAAAAAATAAATAAATAAAATAATTGGGAATCAACCTAAGAAGAGGTGAAAGACCTCTGCAATGAAAACTACAGAATGCTAAAGAAAGAAATTAAAGAAAACCTTATCCCTTGTTCTTGGATTGGCAGAATTAATATTGTCAAAATTACCATACTATCAAAAGCACTATACAGATTTAATGTAATTCGAATCAAAATCCCAATGACATTCCTCATAGAAATAGAAAAAGCAGTCATGAAATTCATCTGGAAAAATAAGAGACCCAGAACAGCCAAAGCAATCCTTATCAAAAAGATTGAAGCAAGTGGCATCACTATATCAAACCTTAAACCATACTACAGAGCAATAGTAACAAAAATAGCATGGTATTGGACTGGTAAACCAATGGTACAGAATGGAGGACACAGAGACTAACCCACATAATTACAGTTATCTTATATTAGACAAAAGTGCCAAAAAAACAGTGGAGAAAAGATAGCCTCTTCAACAAATGGTGCTGGGAAAACTGGAAATCTATATGCAATAAAATGAAATTGAACCCCTATCTCTCACTATGCACAAAACTCAACTCAAAGTGGATCAAGGACCTAGGAATTAAACCAGAGACCTGCATCTATTTTAAGAAAAAGTAGGCCCAAATCTCCATCATATGGGATTAGGCCCCAACTTCCTTAAAAAAAACTCCTATAGCACAAGAATTTAAATCAAGAATTAATAAATGGCATAGATTCAAACTAAAAAGCTTATTCTCAGCAAAAGAAACAATCAGTGAGGTACACAGAGAGCCTACGTCTTGGGAGCAAATTTTTAACACTCACACATCAGGTAGAGCACTAATCTCTAGGGTACACAAAGAACTCATAAAGCTCAATACCAAAAAAAAAAAAAAATGAATAGCCCAATCAATAAATGAGGCAAGGAACTGAACATATACCTCTCAGAGATGATACAGAAACAATCAACAAATATATGAAAAAAAATACTCAGCATCTGTAGCAGTTAGAGAGATGCAAATCAAAACTAAGATTTCATCTCACAAACAACCGTAAGTGTTGGCGAGGATGTGGGGAAAAAGGCACACTCATACATTGCTGGTGGGACTACAAATTGGTGCAGCCAATATAGAAACCACTATGGAGATTCCTTGGAAAACTTGGAATGGAACCACCATTTGACTCAGCTATCCCACTCCTCGGTTTATACCCGAAGGATTTAAAAACAGCATACTACAGGGACACAGCCACAGCAATAATTATACCAGCACAATTCACAATAGCTAAACTGTAGAACCAACCTAGATGCCCCTCAGTAGATGAATGGATAAAGAAAGGTGGTATAAATACACAATGGAATATTACTCAGCAAAAAAAAAGAGAATAAAATCATGGTATTTGCAGGTAAATGGATAGAGTTGGAGAATATAATGCTAAGTGAAGTTATCCAATCCCCCAAACCAAATGCCAAATGTTTTCTCTGATATAAGGAGTCTGATTCATAGTGGGGTTGGGAGAGGGAACATGGGAGGATTAGACAAACTCTAGATATGGCAAGGGGTGGTATGGAAAGGGAGGGGGCATGGGGATAATAAAGATGGTGAAATGAGATAAATACATGTATGGAGACACAAATGCTTTTTATACACAACTAGTGATATGAAAAATTGTGCTCTATATGTGTAATATGAATTTTAATGCATTCTGCTGTCATATTCAACAAATTAGAATAAAAAAAGATTACTCTGATTTCTAAATGTATTGTATCCATGGGGTAGTAGATACAAGTGAGAATAATATATAGCCAGATTTGAAATGAATTTTAGAGAAAGAACTATGAGACTTTGTGATAAATAAGATATGCAGGTAAGTAAGAGTAAGAAATTAAGAATTACTTTTGTGTTTGGAACGTGATAAAATTGAGCACATGATGGTCTCATTTACAGAGACAGGGAAGTTTTGTAGAATCACAGTTTTGAATGATGGTTTGGAAATCAGTATTTTAATTTTGGACACACTTGGTTTGAAATGGCCTCAAGACATCTAAGTAGAGATGCACAGTAAATTGATATATAAATGAATCTTGATATTGGGCTTAAAAGCTAGACAGGCTACATATATTGAGAGTTATCAATGTTCATATGACTTTAGGCCATGTAATTGAATGATATCACATAAGTAGGAAGTGTAAGAGAGAACAGAGAAGACAAAAAGAGAGAAGGAGAAAAGAGGAGATAGGAAGAGAGGAGACAATCTGAGGCTTTCAAAAATTAAAGGGTCCGGGGCTGGGGATGTGGCTCAAGTGGTAGTGCACTCGCCTGGCATGTGTGCGGCCCGGGTTCGATCCTCAGCACCACATAGCAACAAAGATGTTGTGTCCGCCGAGAACTAAAAAATAAATATTAAAAATTCTCTCTCTCTCTCTCCTCTCTCACTCTCTCTTTAAAAAAAAAAAAATTAAAAGGTCCGTTAGAGAAAAACAGTACCAAAAAAGGAGACTATGAAAATATGCTTTTTAGTTCATAATGTCTAAGAAGGGGAGAGTGGTTCAAATAAGAAAGCAGGTAATTACATAAATACTGTTAAGAAATGGGGTAGGATTAAGGCAATGTAATGGCTGTTAGATTTGGTAGCATGGAGATCTTTGACAAGAACAATTGAATGGGACAAAACAGATTGGAAGTGGTTTAAAGAATGAATGATTGAAGTTGATGCAGAGAGATTAAACATCAAAAAAGTAAAAAGATTATTATAGGGAAGACAGAGATGAGCAGATATAATTGAAGGAAGATGGAAGAAAGCTTTGGGGTTATCTTCTTTTTAAGATGGGAGATTTTGAAGAATATTGTGTTTAGTCAGCTTTTTTTGTTGCTGTGACTATAAGATCTAACAAGAAACTTTAGAGGAGGAAAAGTTTATTTGGGGGCTCAAAGTTTCAAAGATCTCAGTCCATGGAAAACTGGCTCCAATCTTCTGGGCTTGAGGAGAGGCTGAATATCATGATGGAAGCTTGTGATGGAGGAAAGCTGTTCAAGACATCACACCAGGAAGCAGAGAGAGACTAAGCTCAGTTCACCAAATATATACCCCAAAGGCACACCCCCAATGACCTACCTCATCCACTCACATCCTACCAGCCTGTACTCAATTAATCACTATCAGAGGATTAATTCACCCATTGGGTTAAGGCTTTTGCAATCCAATCCTTTCATCTCTAAATCTTGCATTGTCTCACACATGAGCTTTTGGGTAATATCATATAAACCATAATAATTGGTATACAAATAGGAATGATTCAGTTTGAAGAGAAAGGCTAGTAACACAAGGAAGATGCCTGCCATGACTAATGGCATGAAGTGAATTCCTTATGTGAAGGAGTGAAGGTATGAAATTCAGAGCACAAAGGAAAGGAGCAGAAGAAGGAGGCTTACACACCTCGATTCTGGAAGAGATCTCTGGTCAGTCCCCATGCCCTTCTCTAATGTAAGGTATAAGTTAATATTAAAACCCATCTTTCATGGGGAGGATGTTATGAAAATTGAAGGGAGATGAGTAGAATAGAGGAAAGGGCCAGGTAAGGGAGGAAAAGAGTGAGAAGTGAAATAATGGGGAGTGATATTGGTCAAATTATATTTTTATATTGTATCCATACATGAATATGTAATAATAAATACCATTATTATACAACTATAACATAGCAATAAAAATGTGAAAAATTAAAATAAAACCTATCTTACTTCTATGGGCTTGTGGATGAAAGTATTACCGTGCTGCCAATTCAAATATTAGGACATGATTTGGGACTAGATCTGCGAATCTATTTACCCAAGTGGAACCAGTATTTGTTTGAACTTTTATTTCTTCATTATGAATTTCAAGATGCTAGCATTGAATTCATCACTATGAAGTTTTGAAGACACTCTTTTTCCAAAGAGAGATGGAAAGAAATGCTAGGTTATGCATTTCTTCAGAAGTCAGTCAAAGTCAATTTAAATTTATGATAAATGAATGGGTCTGGTAGTTCCAATAAAGAATCTCTCATTATGGAAGCCCTGGTGCCAAAGAAGTCAAACTTTTACACAAATATCTAAAACAAAATTTTGAAGGGTATTTTGATCACACTATTAATCATTTTAAATATATTCCAAAAAACTTCAAACTTTGTCCTCATTGTAAGGATGATCAGTCAATATGTTTTCTCCTAAAAGTCTAACCTCTCTTTGTAGATGTCATGCAGCTGCTTCTGTACATTTTCCAAAATCTCCTTTGATTTTTTTTCCTTATTTAGATTTCAGAGAAAGATCCCACTTTCTGAGAGAGAGGAAGGTGGAAAGGGAGAGAATTTTGAAAGAAATTTTTTTTAAATCACAGAATGTTACATAAATATAGACTATCATTGTATGTATGTAAAGCTTAGGCTAAGTCACTATGAACCATGCAAAATTATTATTCTATATAGGCTCTGGGCTATAAATTTCACATGCCTATATTCTAAAATTTTTCCAATCACAAGGCATTTTAAGAACAGATAAGAGGAAGAAAACGCTAGACTCTATATAAGAGATCTCTGGTCGGTCCCCAAGCCCTTCTCTAATGTAAGGTATAAGTTAATATTAAAACCCATCTTTCATGGGAAGGATTTTATGAAAATTGAAGGGAGATGAGTAGAATAGAGGAAGTCCAGAGACTTGAGTGTTAATTTCTGTTCTGACCCTTGCCAAACTGGTAAACTTGTGCAAGTTACTGGACTTTTCTGGCCTATGATTTTATACATTGTACAACAACCACTAAATTAAAAAAAGAATCCAAACTGAGTATTAAAATTAATTAAATTTTAAGGTATTTCTTTTTAAAACAGAACTAAAGGTAGTTCCTTTACATCTCTTAATTGAAAGATAAGAAACACTATTTAAGGAGAGAGAAGTAAAGCCGAGGATAACTAAAATGGCAACACAAGCAAGATGAAATTGCTGTTGAAATACTGATATTTTAATTAGGGACAATGTCAAAAAGCAATGTGTTCTTTTACTTTCATTATTTTGAATATGTGTCTCATTTCCCAATGAACTGAAGAAATAAACTATGATTTTTAAAATTGATTATGTAGTGCAATTGCCTTCAGAAAAAACAATACAGCTTAATTTTCATCAACAATATTGTAAATTGCATTACTCTTTTGCAAAACATTCAGGGATACTTTTATTTATAAACCAATAGAAGAGAATTATAATGCATTTATATTATATCTGGACACTTTTAAAGGAGGAGGACTTTGTTTTTGAAAGAAACAAAAAGAATTCAAAAATGATATTTTTTCCTTCTCAACTTTTTAAAATGAGGAAACCCAATATATCCTTGAAGCCAGAAATAGTGGCATCCAGGGTTAAACTGCTGCATTCACGATGCTAATTAGCTAACCATGACTGCATGTATAATGAAGATATTAAGCTTTCTCTAAGAACACTGCAACTTGAAATTCAAATAACTAACATTATGGGATAATTGGGAAATATGATTAACTGATTTAAACATTAAAGAAAATTCAGTACAATTCCCTTTCAAGAGGAAGAACAAATATATTCTATAGACAAATGCCAAAATCAGAATTAGCACATAGTCAAGAAAGGAGGTGACTAAGAGTACACTGGTAACCATTTTGAATAAATCACTTTAAAGCTAGTCACAGTGTGAATGAGGATAATTACATGGCTCTCAACCCTGCTCATGTTTTTTTTTTTTTTTCCCCTCGTTCAATTGCAAATTCCCTTAACTGTCATGTTTAGTTGTCTGAGATGTTACTATACATGGTAACAGATGAATCTGCTTTTTGTGAGTTTTATACATGATCTTAGCTCCTAATGCAAAGGCATTACCCTTAGGTTAGGAGTGGCTGGACCTTAGAGTGGTCACATGTAGTTTTTTTATTGAAGAAAAACATTATAGAACTTTAAACAGAGACTTGAAATGATCTCAGTTTGAAGTGGAGAAAGTAATCAACAAGTCCTCTACCTTTTCATTGCTTGCACTAATTATATGTTTACATAAAAGAGTAACTAAATAAACTATTTAACAGATGATTCCCAATGAGAAAGTGTATTTTAACATGAATGGCTAATTTGGGTCATCAGGATTCTTTTAGAATGATTTAAATAAACACATATAACCTCTCTAAAAACCAGGACATCAACAATCAAGAGAATTTGATGAATTCAGTCTAATGCATGGATTAAGATACATACTTTAGAGAGGAGGTATCCAAGAGAATATTGAAGGCCACAAAATTTAAAAAGGAAACCAACTCTTTTTAAAATATATATATATATATATATATATATACACACACACACACACACACACACACATATATATATATACACACACACATATATATATATGTATATATATATATATATATATATATATATATATATATATATATTAGTTGTAGTTGGACATAATACCTTTGTTTTAATGTGGTGTTGAGGATCGAACCCAGGACCTCACACGTGCTAGCCAAGCACTCCTCTACCGCTGAGCCACAACCCCAACTCTTATGGTCTAGATATGAGGTGACCCCCCCTCCCCAAAAGCTCATGTGTGTGACAATGCAAGAAAGTTTAGAGGTGAAATGATTGGGTTATGAGATCTTTAATCTAATCACTGCATTAATCTTTCTGATAGGAATTAACTGGGTGGAAACTGTAGGAAGATAGATAAGGTATGGCTGGAGGAGGTGGGTCATTGGCCGTGGGGGCACTTTGCATTATATATTTTCTCCCTAGTGAGCAAAGCTTAGTTTCTCTCTGCTTCTTGACTATTGTGTTCTGAGCTTCTTTACTCCACAAAGTTTCCACCACATGTTTTGCCTCACCTCAGGCCCAGAGAATAGAGCTGGCTGTCTATGAAACTGTCAGCAACAAATAAACTTTTCCTCTTCTAAAATTATTCTTCTCAGGTCTATGGGTCACACTAACACAAAGATGACTAAAATACCTACTAAGCAGAATTATGAAAACCACCATGGAGAAAAATAATCATTACCAATCTGCCTAAGAAGAATTTATACTTATGTCAAGATACTTACGGTGACTTACATCTGCAGTGCTAATACGTGTTTGATGGTGATAAAAGCTAAGAAAATCAAGATTTCTAGGATAAGATGAAAAATTAAGTTTACTCCATCTAGGAAATTAATGGAAAAAAATAAGAGAAACAGTGAACTAGAATTCATTGCAAGGTGAATGTTTCTGGAGCTGAATTAAATGCTCAAATTATTTTACACTAGGATTATATCTTGCCCTTCTGACATCTAGATTTTACCTAAAAATTCATAACAGATCCAGACTAAGATCAAGGAGGGCCTCTGCCAGAAAACAGTAGAAAAGTTTGGCAAGTTTCTTGCAACTGAAGCATTATGTTCCTCATCTCTATATTCTTTGCATTTAGTGCTATGGAAAAAGCAATAGCTATTCAATATATGTAGTTTAAAAAATTTATGTGCTGAGTATCAGTACAAAGTAGTTTTGCAGAATAAATTATCACAAAAAGAAAAGAAATTATTAAATGTTCCCTAAAATCATATCTGGAATAACATACTATATATACAAATAAAACAAGAATCACAATTGGGTGCTTAGTTTATCTGTGAATATATTAAGTGCTGCCACATATTCTCAAAACAATCTGAGAGGTAATATCTATATATTGATTTTTAAAATAAGAGAACCAAGTTCAAGACATGGTTAATAATATGAGCAGTTTTATAGGTAAAGGACATTGAAAAAAACTAATCACTGGGAGGAATACCAGAAACCAGATTTTATCCACTTTTCTAAATTATCAAAACTCTCAAGAACTCTGATTTTCTGTGTTACTTTAAGTTTTTCTTTCTTATGTCTTCTTTTATTAGTATTTAGTCCATTTTACAGTCTTTCCTCCCTTTTATCTGTCCCTAAAATATAGAAAATATTACACAATATCTGACTTAAGTTAAGCTTGTTTCTTCATTGTTAAGATTTTATTTTATTTTATTTTATTTTATTTTTCTTCAAATATACTGATTTTATTTCCTATAGGTATATACTCCGTACTGGGATTGCTTGAATTGTATGGTAGCTTTTTAAAAAATTTTTATTATTGGTTGTTCAAAATATTACATAGTTCTTGACATATCATATTTCATACATTTGATTCAAGTGGGTTATGAACTCCCATTTTTACCCCATATACAGATTGCAGAATCACATCGGTTACACATCCACTGTTTTACATAAGATTTTAAAAAATTAATTTAATAGACATAAGAAAGGACATGGAGACATATAAAACAAGGAAAAGTTACTATATTATGACCAAAAGACTTTGTAATCTGAAGTTAAAAAATAATAAAAAATAAAACAATTTAAGAATGATCTACTTACATAATAATAATGGAAAAATTAGTTCTATTTTGTCTCCATATTTGTGTGGATTCATATTTAGTTAAGAATTGTTTTCCTGATATTGATCACTTTGATTCCACTTCAAATTTTAAGCATTTTTTAAATCACAACAATCTCAACAAAGAAAAAAAGGACACAAAACTCAAGACACAAAACTCAACAGTTTTTGCTTTTATATATAATTGAAACCAATTAACTATGACATCAAATCAAAAAATCTTGTTTCTTTTGAAGCGAGTCTTTATAAATACTGTACTTTATGTATGTAGAGTAGTAGGTTTTTCATTTATGAGAAGAATAGAAAATGATCAGAGCATTAGGAAAATATTGAAAAATGAAATTTACAGTAAAACTGGAAGTAGTACATTAAGCAGCTATGTTTTTATATAAGTATGTCATCTGTAAGAACTGTAAAAGAAACAAAAAATAAATGAAAATGAGCTGTTTGGGTATAAAATCTTTGCACCCTCCAAAGTAGATTCAGCCTAAAATCTTTCTCTTATTTGGGGCTTAGAAAGTTAAAACTGAATATGATCCCAGCAGAATGACTCTGGTTATTTTGGATCTCAAAGGCCCAGAAGCTATGTTCCAATTCTCAGTTTATTATGTCAAGCAGGAGTTATGAATTATTTATCACAAATCACCTGTGTTGCTATATTTTGCAAAACTTCCTCATCTGTCAGTCATTGAGTGTCAATGGATTGAAAATGACTGACTTCAAGACTTTTTGTGAAGCTAGGTGTGGTGGTACATGCTTGTAATCCCAGCAATTTGGGAGACTGAGGCAGGAGGATCACAAGTTCAAGACCAGCCTCCACAATTTAGCAAGGCTCTCAGCAATTTAGTGAGACCCTGTCGCAAAATTTAAAAAAAAATAAATAAAAATTGCTGGGGATGTAGCTCTGTGGTCAAGTGCCCCTGAATTAAATCCCCAGAACTAACTAAATAAATAAATAAACAAAAGAAATTTTATGAAAATTCTTCAAAATTTTATGAAATACATCAAAATGTATTATCAATAAACTCAAATTTGTCCACTAAGTGGGGAAAATGTTAATTACTAGAAACTTCTTAATATAGTTGATCAAAAATTTTCCTTAACTGTATTATTTCCTTCTACTTGCTTATTATCTATGCTCCAAGATAGGAAGGCAGCGTGCCATTATCATTAAGAGTACACACCCAGAGGACAGGGGATATAGCTCAGTTGGTAGAGTGCTTGCCTCACATATACAAACCCCTGAGTTCAATCCCCAGCACCACCACCAAAAAAAAAAAAAAAAAAGTGCACACCCTGGAGTTGGATTGCATGAATCCAGCCCTACTATCCACTAGCTATAAACCCTGATATAGGCACATTCATTTACAAAACAATAATGGTTCAAGTGATTCCTTTTAAAGAATTAATGAAGACAATACATATAAAGCACTAGAAAAGCACTAGAGCTGTACTTTCCTAACCTCTATATAAATAATAGTTGCCAAAAACAACAGCATACAAAAGGAAGAAATTTAACACAAGACTCAATACTTATTTTAAAATTCATATGTAAGTGCTACACAGAATGCCATAACTTTTTGGTGCTTTAGAATAGAATATATATATTTTTTCTAGCTCTAAATGACATGACTCTATTATAATGGACCCTATAAAACACAATTCATATTTTTGTTTCTTTGAAATTTGTATACTAGATGCATAAATTGAGGGATTAGCTAGTTGTTTTTTAGTGTTTGTTTACACTGATAAGAGCACTTTATTAAAAGCTTCAAATTATGTAGCATATCTAATAGGCTAAGTTCTGATATTTAAAAATGAGTGATAGTCATATCAACCATTATTCACTTATTAATTTGGCAAACAACTGAATGCAAGACCATTTTCCTGAAATCTGAGTCTAGACTCAACAACTTGAGGTGCTTTCCTTTTTGCGGATACTAAGAATCTTCCATTCAACACTCAAACTTAAATTTAAGACCTATTACCTTAAACTCCTAAAAGAACACATGGGGGAAACCTTCATGACACTGGGCTTGGCAATGACCTCTCAGACATGACACCAAACACACAAGCAACAAAGGCAAAATTAGATGAGTGGAACTACATCATACTAACAAGCTTCTGAACAGCAAAAGAAACAATGAACAGAGTAAAAAGGCAATTGACAATATGGGAGAAAATATTTGTAAATCATAGATCAAATAAGGAAGTAAACCCCAATATATATGAGGAACTTCTAGATTTCTGCTGTCATTTATTTTTAAAAAAAAACAATAAAAAATAAGAATTTGAAAATAAATAAATAAATGAAGTTTGTATATCTGGCATTAATTGTTGACAGTGAGCCTTGACAGTGGGTACCATACCATTAAGTTATTCTATCTACTTTTGTATATGTTTTTAAAATTACACACTAGAATTCTAAACATTAAAAATATTGAATAGAATACCCTCAAACCCTGCTGAGGTTTTGATGATGTTGTTTTGAATTTATACACAGATTAATTTCAGCTATTCAGTCTTCTGACTTAAAAACTAATATCTTTATGCAGTCTCTCAGTAATACTTTTATTATCATTGTAACTTTTGTTTCTATTTTCTTGGAATAGACCATGCACATTTGTTATAATTTATATTTTGAAAAAAAAAATTTAGTTTTATTAATTTATAAGTTTTTTTATGTTTTATTACTAATCAATTTGAAAACAATTAGGAAGAAATTGCTTTTGCATATTTACTTTGTAATTTTCCTGTAACTATATCTTTCTGGTCCTAATTTTCAGTTAGGTCTCTCAGATATTTCAGGTAGACAATCCATTATCTACAAATGATTGTATTTCTCCTCTCTTTAAAATATTATGTGTTGTGGGGTATACTGAAAGGATTGATAAGTTTTAGTTCTTTCCTGAGATACTTTATTTGAAGGCCTTTTCATCTTAAAGCAAACAAAAACTTGAATTATGTTTCTGCCAAACTTAGAGCTCTCAATATTCCACGTTGGGGACTCTTGGATTAATGAATCTGTTGAGTTTGTACAATGATTAAAGTTCTCAATTCACCCTACCATAAATTATATTTTAGAGAACACCACAAGATGCCCTGACAGATCTCAAAATATTTGTGCCACTACCACCAGAAGATTAGATAAAAGAAGCTTCTTTTGTTCTCTTTCAGGATGATTAAATAAATTAATTAAATTAAAAGGAACCAAGACTTTCCCTTGTCATGAAGTAGAAGTTGGGAAGGGCTATCAGGGAAACTGACCAAAAAACCTGAAGCCAATCTCAAAGCATCAGCATGAGTTTTCTTACCATAAGGGATGCATTTTATATAGAGTTTCATTATTATTCCAGAAGACATTATCTTGGCTTGACTAATAGCACATCTGGGAATTGAAAGACTTGGCTAGAAGCTCTATTTCACGGCCTCAAATTGATGCTGATATTGAAAAGTCTAAAGGAAGTTAGTGCATGCCACGTACCAGGGTATTTGGTATAACTTCCCGGGACACCTAATTTTCCCAGGGGAAAAGACCAAAAAGTTGTATCAGGGATCCACATTGATTTTGCTGTATGAGATAGAAAGATAAAAAAAAAAAAAAAGCTTCTTACTTTCAGTATACTACATCTCACAGTGACTTCAAGTGCTCTTGCTTTTACCTCAAGCCTCTGAGGTGACAATATGACTGTATGCCAGTTCCTTGCATTTGCAAGCTGCCAGACACAATTATTTCTGAAAAGAGGTCCACATTTGTCTCAGTCAAGCTACAGTACTTGTGGACAAGGACCTTATCCAAGCTGTCACCATTGTACTTCGTCTATTTTAATGAATGTTCAGGATGAAAGGATGGTGCAGACTACCAAAAACACCTTGAAGTGGAGTTTTGAAGATACCAACCAATGATTCTTGCTTGACTTTTCATTGTCCAATGTGTTCTATGAGTTCACTAAGAGGTGCTGGTCGTGCTGAACACCTGTTAGTTTGTTTCATAACTTGTCTAAACTGTCTCTACTGACAATAAATTGACAATTTATGAAATTAAAGAATATTCTAGCAGTAGCTGGATTTATTAATGGTTAAATATATTAAAAATTCATATTTTAATGGCTTATTTTTAATACAGTGGGTTTTCTTAGCTGGGACTTGGTTCTTTCTCTGTAAGGTAAGTTTAGATAATGCCTTCTCTATGAAGTCAAAAGGAATTCTGTTATAGTACTTTATTAACATTTAACAAGTCTTTAATGGGATACTAGACTATAAATGCAAGGGGTATAGTAATATATCTTAATTCCACTTCTAGCACCCAGAATTGGAAGTGGCACAAAAGAGGCATCCAGGGCCAGAATAAAAACAGTGTTTTAGGTGAAGCTTCTTTAAGCTAAATTCTGAAGCCAGGCTTCTTGATGCTGTACTATTAGCAAGCTTTTATTTATTTTATTTTTAGGTCTTCAGATATTCAAGTAAGGTCCTCAATGAAAACCCACTTAGGACACTTGAGATTTCACCATGGATAAGGAACAGAGGAGTAAATATCTTCAAATAAGGAGTTTGTCCCCAAATTGCCCAAGCACACATTGACAAACACCCCAAATAAGGAGCTGTTTTCTGTGCATATGAAGTCATTTCCTTCAGACACAAATGCAAGTGCACTCAGAGAAGAATTTTTCAGGTTGTCAGGAAATAAAAGAGCAATAAAAATCCATCTGCAACACCTCTTAGCCAAATAGAGAATGCAAATAGTGAAAAGTAAACCAGTGCTCTGGCTAAGCAACCCAAAGCTTGACTGTTCTTCCAACTTAGTTCATACTTTCCCTTTACACTTGATTGTATCTTGGGTAACACAGATTTATGAATCATATTCAGGTATGCCTTCAAAAGGGTGTTAATTATGACACAGCTATTAGAATTATCTTCCTCTGAATCATCTTGATATTTTCCCTTTAACAAACACATCTTGAGTATGTATAAAGTGTTAAGGGTAAAAATTGAGAATTGAATGAGATTCCATGTCCCTGAATTTAAGGAATATTCTACTGTGAAAAATACATATAAACATTACAATACAATGCATTGCATATAATATATAAGAAATGTACACATGTGAGGAAATCATCAAAAGTCCTATGAAGAATATAATTATTGAGATAAGTCTTTTAAAAGATTTTGCCAGATAGAAACTGGGGAAGACTATTCTAATAATACAGGACAACAGCACACATAATGACTCAAGGTCTGATAGAACATGGCTTGCTTAGGGAATGATGAATATTTCGGTGTGAGTGTATTGTAGGTTGCATAGCATATTGGATAGTGAGTGAAAGTAATGACAAACAGGCAGAGCTAGTCCAGTAGTGAAGTATCCACTGCCTTTCAATGGCCCAACCTATAGCATCAGCAAATCTTATACAACATGATCCTGCAATTTCACCACTACCTTCGACCCTCCATGACAACTGATTGAACTCAGGATGTAGCTCCTCCAAGAACAACCAACTCACAAGCTACATGGGAGGTTGTATGGTTTTAAAAAAAATTGATTTTCTTCTCTAGAACTTTAAACTGAAAAGTTTCAAAAGAATGAGCTAATTTGAAGTGAAGCTAAAAGAGTCATGAAGAAATGTGTAGGCATTGAAGATATGTCAAACTAACTCTGTAGGAAACAAAAATCATGCATAAGCTAGAGATTTGAGGCAGAACAGAGGTGAGCACAAGACAAGCTACACAAATGGAGATTAGCAGAGTGGCAGAACCCTGGAATGAAACTATAGTTGGTTTCCTAATAAGGCTCCTACTCTGTAAGAGGTCTAAGTGTTTGGCATTATCTCACCACACAATGAATCAAATCAGAAGAACTTTTTGTATCATAGGGATGAGTATGCTAGTTAAATAGAGGCCACAGTGAGCCATTCATGGTATTTAAGCAGCACATTAATGTAACCAAATTTGTGATAGTGTTTTCGGGAGAGGGTAAGACATTCTGGAGTTGACTTTTGAGCCACTGCACCAAAGAATCACCAAATCTCAAAAGAGAAGGGAGCAATATTTATTTTCTCTTTAACTGGTCCATAGAAGTGGAATAACTTGCTATTTTAAAAGATTATATTAGCCATGTGGGAGAGAGACTAGATGTATGTACTGAATATCAGCAATTTCTTTCTTTTTTAGAGACAATAATTTACATGCTTCACTGACTTAGTAAACCTGAATTATTTAACATCTATAAAAACTATTATATAAACTGAATTTACAATGGTATGAGGAATTTAAAATAATTATTTTGCCCACTGTAAGAATGCAATGCATCAAATTCAAGTTAATGAAAAAGTTGTAGAGTTGCTAAAATACTAATGGGGATTACCTCTGAATGCTGAGACCATGATATCTATGCTTTATAGTAATATATATTACTATTATAATGGAAGGGAAAACAACTTAAAGAATAGCTTGATTTAAGATGCTTTCATTTCCTTGTTATCAAAAAAAAAAGAAAAACAGATTTTTAAAGTTCTTGTTGTCTGACTAAATCTACACGAGGCTACAGAAAAGTTATCTATAATTTCCACTACTGCTTTTTTACATAGTACAAAGATTTTTATTTGGCTTTAAAGAAGACAGTAGTTATAAGAAATAGACTAGTGTTAAAGGATCTGGGTTCCATTCAAAGTCTCTATTTTTGTGTCATATTTCAAATGAGCCAGTGACTTTGTCTCTATGGGCTTCAGTTTTCTGATCTGTAAAATGTGGCTTGGACAAAATAATCTCAAAATTCTTGACAATTTTGTGAGACTCTTAAGCCTTTATATCACTATTACTTGGTATTACTACAGTATTTTCCAAAGTTTAACTTGCAAATCTTGTAAGCCACTTGAAATTATGTAAAACCTCTCAAGAGTTTTTTAAGTATCCCCAGAAAATATACAAAGATTTATAGTCAGAATTAATGGACTGAACATGTGATCACATATTTAATTATTTTGGTTTCTCTATGCAAAAGCCTAAAGTATCTCAGAAGGAAAACACCAAGATTGAAAATTATATACATTGAATCAAAAATAACTAAATACTATAAAGAGGAAAAAGAGAATCGAAGTAAGCTGTTGCCTTTAAAAGAAAGTCTCATCTCAAATATAGCCAATGAATAGAAAAATTTTTTTCTATGGCTATCTGATATCTATTAACAGTTTTTTAATAGAGGTCTACACTGGGTTATTAGAAGACACAAACTTGTATCATAAATAAATAGTTGTCTATTTGAAATATTAAATTTGTTTGTAAAACTCTACATCCCAGAGAGGTAAAACATACACACATATATATAACCTGTTCAGGTTTTTCTAAATTTTTACTATTAGGTATCAATACAAATTCAAAAGTAGTAAAATTGTACCTTTTTCAATCTGAAAATTCTAAAGTATTAATAATAATAATTGAAAACAAATTTTGATACAAAAAAATACATGCAGATTTCAATTCAAGGTATAGTTGGTTTTAAGAAAATATTTATACAAAACTCTATTACCCTTATTATATTATAAAAGTACAAACTCATTCTTCTAAGGAAACATTGGGCTCCAATGGATTAAGTACATTGACAGATATTGGAATATTTAAATTTGCAAACAGTCATAATCAATACAAAATATGAAAACTGAAAATTTAGCTCACAATAAACACAATGGACTGAAAAATAATCCTATTTCCACCAAATATATTTCCTTCAAATCCATAACTAAAATATAGCACCCAAAAAATGCAAGATTGCTAAAACAGTTTCTTCTAGTAGTTTTTGGGGATGCTCAGTTTCATAAATAAATAGGTTGGTCTAGGCAAAAAGAAGAATGTGAAAGAAACCTCACAAAAGTGATGATTCGAAGTTTACAAGTAACTGCACAAATGGAGAAGCATTTTCATCACAACCCACAGAAGAATAAGTGAAATAATGATGGACACCCATATTGAACGATACAGCCAATGAGACTGTAAGAACAATATCTATTAGTTCCTTCTGATTTAAAAGATGGCATCAAGAAATGTCTACATGGTCGAAGATCTTATAATGATAGTTTGGAAGAGATGGATAACAAAAAACAGCAGCACCACATTTTTTCCAATTAAAGACCTTTCCTTCCATTTCTGTCTTGGAACTGCAATCCTAGATTATTTGGCAACTTTTCCAATATCTTGCCCTCACCCCCTGTCATCACCTGAAATCCATCATGAGAAATTTGTATCTGAAATGGGACAGATTGATTGCCCACTTTTATTGCCTCTTCCACTTAAAACTCATGTAAGGATAAATAAATACCAATGAGGATGACGAGGAGACAAGATGGATGAACAATTTCTACAAAATCTTTGAAACCATACAATACATAGTAGATAAGTAGAATCAAGTGCTTACTAATGGAGGTTTCTTCATTGAGCTGCAAAAGTCCTGAGAAGCACTATGAATATGGGTACTGATTTAAAGTCTTTATAGTGACTGGTCAACTGCCAGACTCCTATCTTTACCCCAAGAAACCAAAAGACTACTCTTTCCTTCTACCACAGCAAAGGAGTTTATTGCCTGGGAAAATAAAACTTGAGAAGCTAGGCCCAATCCAAGTAGGAACAGCAGTCAGACTTGGGTTTAAAAACAAGAGAGTGAAATAAGCATGTACGTAATAATCTTGGGGTCTTCATTACGTCTTCTGCCTTACCCTCAGAACACTGGCAGCAGGTACATAGGTCCCAAGCAGGAGGTTGGCCATTTTCTCTACTGGAACATAAAATAGGTCAAAATAAACTGAGAAATTACCTTCGAGGAGGTTTACCTCTGAGAAAATGTGAACATTGGAACACGCAGTATACTACTCCAAAACTCCAAATAACATCCTCAGAGTGGGAAAAGATGTCACATCTATATTAATAACATAAGATTCTATGAGGAAGGGACAAAAATAGAAGCAAAACAAGCTCCTGGAGCTAACAAATATGATCACCTAAATTGGGAGAAGGTAGAGGTCAGGAGTTCACTTCTCTAAAAAGTCACATAATGAATATTGTAAACTTGCAGGACTCAGAGTCTCAACTCTGCCACTGCAGCACTGCTTGACCCAGCAGCACCATTGCTAGATTTGGTAGTGGTACCATAGTTTGTTGATATCTGATCTAAAATTTTAGTATATAAAATATTGCAGCACAAATCTGAGAAATCGCCCTAACAGTAAGATGAAAAGATAAGGTGAGGGAAAATAGGGAAGAAAAGCCAAAGAATTGATCCAAGAAGTCTAAAATCTGCACTGTAAAATTCCAGAAAGAAAACAACAAAATACGGAGAGTTTTTTTTTAAGTAAAATAAGTTTTTATAGACACAACACTCCAGATTTAAAAGGTCCACTGGATAACCAACTGCTGAGAGCCATAGCCAAGTAGGAATGACGCATGGCAATTTCCTTGTCAGCCTACCCAATGTTGCTTAGAGGGAGGACTCTCCATTGTGGAAATGGCCTTGCCTTGGACCCAGGTCATTTGCAGTGACATTGCATGAATGTTTGAGAGTTTTGGTTTGAAAGGTGACCCTGCTCAGGGATTAGGGCAGCTCCCAGTTTAGGTTTAGGGTGGATCCTGCTGGATTAGGGTGGCTCCAGGTTTAGGGTGGATCCTGCTGGGAATAGGGCGTATCCTGCTGCCTCAGGCGCCTGCTCCTTGAGTTCCCGTGGAATTCTCACGGGATTCAGAGGGTATTTGGTACGCAGATCCCAGTGGAGGGTGTGTATTTTCCCCAGAACGTGCGTGTAGAGTGCCGGTGAGAGTTCTGGAATAAAGAGTTGCTGTTGGAATCTACAAGGCTTGTGTGGTGGCTCGGTTATTTTGTGCCCAGACAGACTGCGGCAACCAATAATGAATGAATAAAGATATAAACCAAAGTACATACTTGTATAATTTTCAAATATGCAAGAACAGAAAGTATGATAAAAACTTCCAGAGAGAATATATCAGATTATACTTTACAAAGGTCTGGGAATCATAATAGAGTCTGATTCTCAACACCAAGGGTGGGTGTGAGAAGACAGTGGGGCATTGTCTAAAACAGTCTGCGGGGGAAAAAAAATATTTGCAACCCAGACTTTTATGTGCAATCAGTAATGGCAAACTAAAAGAAAATTCAGATATGAAATCTTTATTTCACATACATCTTTTCTTAGGGATCTATTAGTAAGAGTGGTTCAAAAAATTGAGTAGTAACTAAGCAAAGGGATACATTGGATCCAGAAAAACTAAAGATGCCAGACTGAAGAATGGTGAAGGGAAGTACTTGGGTAACAGCTATGATTTGCTATTGTAGCATAAAAATCAAGGGCTGCAAGGGGACAGGATTTTCTGCTTTGTTTGAGTATCTAGAAAATTCAGGCAGACCAACCTGTTAAAATGCTAAGACAAACAACTAGCATCAGGTACAAAATTATGCAAATTTTTTTAAAAACTATACAATGTAAAATAGGAAGAGGAAGAGAAAATAGGAACAACCCTTAATTTCCAGAAAAATGAAAGTTGAATGAGAATGGAAACATAATCCAGTATCCTACTTGACCCAGCAGCATCATTGCTTGCACAGTCCTCATAAGGTTTTGTTTTGGTTTGTTTTGTGTTGTTTTTAAATCAATGGTTCTTTCTGGTTATACATGATAGCAGAATCCATTTTGATATAATTTATACAAGCATGAAACATATCAAATATATCTTATACTAGTTAGAGTTCCATTCTTATGGATGTAATGGTGGTGGGATTCACTGTTTTTTTCATATATATATATGTGTGTGTGTGTGTGTGTGTGTGTGTGTACATGGGAGAATTGTATCATGTTCATTTCACTGTTTTTCCTTTGCTTATCCCTCCTCCCTTCCCTCCATTCCCCATTTTCTAATCTACTGCACTTCTATTCTTTCCCTCATCCCCTCCCTATTGTGGATTAGCTTTCACACATCAGAGAAAACATTTGACTTTTGGATTTTGGGGACTGGCTCACTTCACTTAGCATGATAGTCTCCAGATCCATCCATTTGCTGGCAAATGTCATAAAGTCATTCTTCTTTATGGTTGAGTAATACTCCACTGTGTGAGTATTACACTCATATGACATTTTCTTTATCCATTCATCTGTTTTCTATTGCTGATGTATTTAATACTGTACTAATAATAACATATAAACATGGGAATCAGGAATAGTATATTATAACACCAAGAAATTGAAATATTAATACAATTTAGAAATATTAGGAGAAGGATGTAGTAGCTAAAATAGTGATTGACTCTGAAAAAAGTAATTGGTGAAGAAGCTGGGAAAGAACAAGGATGAATGTTTCCAATACAAGTGCTTTGTTTATTTGCTTCTTAAACTACATGTGTAAAATTCAGTTTTCTATGGATTCCTTAATATTTTCTGACTTAACTATCAAATAGAAATACACTGAAAAAGCGAAAACTGTAAGCTATCATCAGCTATTACATTAAGACTCATTTGTTTGTAAGTGGGAAAATGTCTAAAAAGAACCCGGTCATTACAGGTACCTGGAAACAAAGTATTTGAAATGAAAGAAAATCAGTGAGGGAGAGGTAAGAAGGTACTTGGTGGGAGAAAAGTTTCTCTTTTTATTTTATGAGTGAATCTCCAGTTTGAACATCAGGCTTATTGCATGAGGCCTGTAACAGTCTTTGGGGTGGGGGTCACATCTGATGGAGCAAATATTCCTGGTACCCTAACAAGAAAACTGAATCTAAGAAAGTCAACCTTGTGCAATTCTCAGAGTAATGTTTTTATTCTTTAGATTCTTTGTATTCTAAATTTCTTTAAATTTTTCTTTAAAATTTCCTCAAATGTTGTTTAAACTTTCAAATGTGTTCTTTGTTCCAAAAAGATAATATCTTCACTTTGGGAATGAAATGTTGGGAGGGTGAGCAGTAGAATTCTGAAGTCACCATAAAGGTATTGGTGGTTGTAACATAAAAAGAAATACAGATTTGATCTATACCCCTGGTTTCTAGAAGAATCTAGCATATTCTTATAATTTTCTGAGTAACAGGGCTGCTGGGTGCATTTTTTCTTCTAATGAGATACCTCTTGGTGGGCTCCTGGACAAATTCAGGATGAGGGCTAGTCATAGGAAAGATCAAACCATGAAGAAGCTTGGAACTTCCAACTCAAACCACATCCTCTATATAGGGAAGAAGAGCCTGAGAATGAGCAAATAATGAAATCTACATGATAAAGCCTCCAAAAAAATCCCTCAAGTTTGGAGAAATTCTAGGTTGGTAAACACAATCATGTGACAGGAAGGTGGTGCATCCCAATTCCATGGTGACAGACACTCCTGTACTTGGGACCATTCTGGACCTCACCCTATTTTCTCTTCCTCTGGCTCTTCATACAAATCCTTTATCATATACTTTAAAAATAAACTTGTAAACATAAGTAAATGTTTCTCTCTCTTCTGCAAGCCATCATGGCAAATTTCAAACATGAATGCAGGCTCCTGGGAACCCCCAATTGATAGCAAAGACAGACAGAAACTGGTTAACCTGGTAGTACCTACTTCAGTTGATATCTGAAGTGAGGGGCAGTTTTATGGAACTGAGGCAATAACCCGTGTAGTCTGCATTAATCCCAGGTAGTTATTGTCTTACTTGAGTTGTAAGTCCAGAGAGTTGGAGCATTGGTTAGCCTGCAGGTGGGAGGAGCAGGGGGAACCAAACAAGAAACTAATGTCAAAAGTGAAGTGTGAAGTATTTCATAGCACCTTTTTAGTGGTGACCAAGAAAAATATCAAAGGAAGATTATATCATATAAGTTGCTTCCTACTTGCTTATAACTAACAAGTCCTCAGAAAGGGATTCTCTAACTTTCCTATCAAACTGTCATTACTCTTATCCTTATTATTATTCTTCATAGTTCTTATTGCTCATCAGCATTGTAGTATAGCTATGTTTAGCTTTACTATCTCATTAAATAGAATGCAAGTCCTCTGGTGTAGGCATTTGTCTTATTCACTAGTGTATTCCCAGCACCAAGCAGTATAAGATCTTAATATATATTCATTGAGCAAATAAACGTATTAGTAACCTAGTAACAGAAAAAGAAATTTTACTTTGATTAAGGAATTGTAGCATTTACTTCCAGGGACTAAGTCAATTTTTGTTTGGATCACAATTTTGCCACATGGGGGCTCTGCTGTTAGCCACAAAAATCTCTCAAGCATTCCCCCACATTCTCCTGAGACCTTTTAAATCCAGGGATAGCCACAGCTACAAAATATTAACAAAACAAAGAAGGATTCTTAAGCTCAGCTTAAATGAGTCCTGATACAGCCTGATATATTTTAGTTTAGTATAACAAAGCAGAGGGTCCTTTTCTGTGTGATTACATTGCAAACCTAGGAAGGGTTTCTTACCTCTCAGAAGGTTAGTATCTCTTAAGTATGTTGCCCAAATTTTTTAAAACATCAAACATCTTGTTTCAGAAACACAAATAGAACTACCCTGTGGAATACAAGCCACTTTACCAAAATCAAGATTTCTATTATCTTTCCCCACCTGGTGGCTGGGGAATTTAATTCTTAATGCTGATATACTTGCCAGGAAGTTAAATTTTAAAATATACTAGTATAGCCAGCTGAAACAATTATATGCAATGAATTAAACATAGAATGCAAAATTTTATTCAAAAATTCTCATTACTTCAAAATATATGTGAGATGAATATAACAAAGTGTTTATTACTATGTCTTTTAAACAACATTGACTTTACATTCAAAGTACAGCCATCCACACAAAGTAAGGCATCAAATATTAAGATATGAATTTGGTTAAAAGGCTTTTATAGTTACTCTGAAAATCCTTTTTTCTACTGTGAGAAATGATAAGAAATTTGGAAATATACATAAGACTATAAATTTTACAGTGTAACTCCAGTGCCACATGTTCTTTTACGGAATTTGTTCTAAATGAAAAGCTAGAAAAGTGATTTCTCTCAATATAAATGACTACAGATGAATTCTAATTGCTGTTCTCTTGATAGGGATTTTTTGAGCCTCTGTTGCAAGAACATCTCTATATCAATTCACAAATTAACAGATTTGTTCAGCAATGAACAACATCAAATAATTTTTACTTTTGTTGGCTATAGGTAAAAAAGACAACTGTGATAAAAAGTACAGAAATTATAGCAGTGCAAATTTTAAAACAACACCGATTCATGGCACCTAATTATTTTATGTTCCCAAACTTGTCATTTGACCCATCACTGAATTCCCTTTGTTATGATTTGGATATGAAGTATCCCCACAAAACTCATGTTAATGCAGGAATGTTTAGAGGGGAAGTGATTAGATTATGAAAACTATAATCTTATCAGTGTGTTAATCGAATTGATGAGTTAATAATTTAAATGGCTTACTAGATGGTAACTGTAGGCAGGTGGGGTGCAGCTAAAGAAAGTAGGTCACTGGCAGTGTGCCCTTGGAGATTATATATTTTGTCCATGGCTCCTCATGCTCCTTTTCTCATTCTCCTGGACCCCCTCTCACTTTCTGTTTGTCTGTCTGTCTGTCTCTGCTTCCTAGCTGCCATGAACTGACAGCTTTTCTTTGCCACATCTTCTGCCATGATGTTCTTCCTCATCTCAGACCAGAGGAATGGAGTTGGTTGACCATGGGTAATGGACTGAACCTCAGAAACTATGAGTCCAAAATAAACTTTTCCTTCTCTAAGTTGCTCATGTCATGTATTTTAGTCACAGTGACCCAAAGCTGACTAACCCTGTTAATATAAGTGACACAAAATAGAAATACGTATTTCCCTTCACACTCTTACATCCCATTTTACTCAAAAAGTCTTCAAATCTCAAATTATTACCAAGAGCAAATAGTATCCATTTGGGCTGGATATTCTCCTACATGAATGAATGGATTCTCGCACAACATATTTGCCATTAAAATTGACTCTTTGCAAGTTAAATGATACGATGGACAAACAACCAAATGCAGAACATGAAACAAGCTGTAGTCTAAATGACCTAATATCTAAAAAATTATAATAATAATACCATTAAAAAACAAAAAGAGATGTATGGGCTTTGTTTAGGTACTGATTCAAACAAATCAACTTTAAGGACTTACTTTTAATTTTGTTAGTACTAATGCTAGATGGTCAAATTTAATTGAGAAATGCATACTGGTGTGAAGATTTACTTTTTAGATACTCCAGAAAGAAAACAGTATGTGCATGTATCTGGGAAGGGCTGTGAGGGGAAAGATGAAACAAAATCAGCAAAATATTTATAACAGTTGAATTTTATGTTTTTACACTGTTCTTTCTACTTCTGTTTATGTTTCTAAATTTCCACAAAATAATGAAAAAGAAAGAAAAGAAGTCATAGAGTTTATAGTCTTCAGAAGTCTGAAGTTTTTGTTAGATATCCCTGTGTTAAAATTCAGTTTGAGAATACTTCTGAAAGAAATGACAGTGAGGAACACAATCAAACCTAACCTAAGAATATGGATTGTAAATGTCAACTTCAAGTGAGGTGGGGAGGGAGGAGATGTGTTAGATAATCTTGTAAGGTCTCATTCATTTGATATTTTCTCTTTCCAGAAAGATACTGAGAGACCATTTCAATGGTCTGACCTGGAATTCCCCATTTATCTCATTCAGAAATGTTCACTCATAACCATATGCAACCAGACAGGGTTTTTAATGGAGCCCTTGAAGCAAGCAGATGGAAATCAAGGCTATTTCAGAGAAGTGTTAGTGCTCTGATGAAGATCCTAATATAATATAATTACAAATATAGAAATGCTAATGAGTATTATATCCATCCAGAAATAGGGAATCCTATTCCAACAACCCTATTTTATGATAAGGTCACAAACATTAAACTCTTTACAATACCTAGATCAAATGCATTTATTGGTGAAAGCAATTTATAAGTTAAAATCGAACTTCAATGATATGTGCTATATAATAAATGGTTGTAGTTCAATCCCAAGCACCAACAAAAACATAAGCAAACAAATGAACAAATAGTTGTGGTATTAAAATCTTACAAGAAAGAGAATACTAAGGACTTTTTAAATAATAAATGTGATTCATCCTTAGTTGTGTTGGTGATCCTTGATGTGTGTTCATTCCAGTCTCATTACCAGAGAACCTAAATAGAATAAAAAAATATATTTTTTCATAGGTACTCTGATTGCAGAAATGTTTTGTAGCACATTATAGTTTACAGTGTACCTACATATAAATTATGGAAATTATTCCCAAATAAAACCCTTAAAGATTCATAGGTCAGTTTTTATGAGTTTCAGTTTGCAGATGAGTACACTGATACTCTGAGAAGATTGGCTAGAGTCAGTTTCATATTCTAAAATGTCAATTTAACATTTAAAAAGTTGAATTATAATATTCAATAATTGAATTATAACATTCAATAAAGAATAGACTCTTGGGACTGGGGATGTGGCTCAAGCGGTATCGCGCTCGCCTGGCATTCGTGGGGTGCTGGGTTTGACCCTCAGCACCACATAAAAATAAAATAAATATGTTGTGTCCACTGAAAACTAAAAAATAAATATTAAAAAATTCTCTCTCTCTCTCTAAAAGAAAATGAATAGATTTTTTTAAGTTATTGTAGAAAGTTACTTTGTATTCACCAAACTTATTTTCTAGAATGCTTAACCAAATATTCCCACGTCTAAGCCACAATGGTGATATACACCTGTAATTCCAATGACTCAGGCCACTGAGGCAGGAGGATCACAAGTTCAATGCCAGCATCGGTAATTTAGCAAGACTCTGTCTCAAAATTTAAAAAATAAAAAGGACTGGGGATGTAGCTCAGAACTAAAGTGCCTCTAGGTTCAATCCCCAGTACCAAAACAAATAGTCAAACAAACAAGCAAAAAAGGAGAAAACAAATTTTCTCATATCTAGTCACTATATAATTTCTCAGTTTCCAATTTTTATCCAAACTTTTAGCTTCATCATCTTTCAAAGCTGTATGCAAAGATTTTAACGCTATCTAAGCCATCTGAACAAAAAACTCATGTTGCTATTGTATAGGGCTAATTTTGCTAATAGTTTCATCACTTTCTGTCCCCCCAAAAAAACTTTTTAAAATATTTAAAACTATGCCATAATGCTTTGAGGCCTAATATAAAAAAGATGTTTTCAAAAATTAAAGTCTCATAAAATTGAATAACAGAGCCAAATCCCACCCCCCAAAAATTCATATATGTTGAACTCTTTATCTTTTTCAAACTTGACCCATGGAAAGAGTTGGTTTTGCCACCTTCCAGTTACTTAGCCCATAAAACTAGGAGTAATCTTTAATTTCTCTGTTTATCTTATATCTTCACTTATAGTCCTTTAGAAAAATCCTGTTAATTTTATCTAGATATATCCAGAATCTAATCACTTCTCACTACTTTCACTGCTACCACAATGGACCAAGTATTACTGTCTCTCTTCTCCATTGGAACAATACTCTCTTAATGGCTTCCCTACATCCATCTATTCTTGCCCCCTTTTTAAGTTTATTTCAACAATAGCAAAAGTGATCATCTTAGTCAATTTGGGTTGATATCACAAAAATACTATTACTGGGTGGTTTAAACAATAAATAATTATTTATCATATTTACAGAGACTTAAAAGTCCAAGATCAACATGTAGGAAGATCCAGTGTCCAAAGACAAAGCCTGATTTCTAGCTTGCAGTGGGCTGTCTTTTCCTTTATCCTCACATGTTGAAAGCAGAGAGAGAGAGAGAGAGAGAGAGAGAGAGAGAGAGAGAGAGAGAAAACACACTCTTTCATGTCTCTTCTTATCCTTATGATTCCACTAACCCATCCCTAGGGTTCCAACCTCCTGACTTGACTGCCTCACAAAGGCCGTATCTCCAAATACCATCACATTGGAAATTAGGGCTTTAATATATGAATTTGGGAAGAATGAAAATATTCCATTCATAGCAGTGATCATTTTAATAGATAAACTTGATTACATCTTTATTCTGCACAAAATCTCAAATTGTCTACCCATTTTCTCCAGAATAAAGTCAATATTCTTACAATGGCATAAAAAGACCTCCATGACCTGATACCTAAGACTGCTCTGAATTCATCTCTAATTACTCTACTGCTTGCTCTCTCCAGTCTAGTGAGACTCACTAACCTTCCTGTTATTAATTGAACAGGTGATTTGTTTACAACTTAGGACTTTGCATGCCCATTCCATATATAATTTAAGTCTAACAAGCTCATCTCCTTCAAGAATTTGCTTTAGTCACTTTATTTTTCTTGGTGGGTGGGGGGTGTGTGGAGGGGTGGGCGGTTACCAGAGATTGAACTCAGGGGCACTCAACCACTGAGCCACATCCCCAGTCCTATTTTGTATTTTAATTAGAGACAGAGTCTCACCAAGTTGCCTTGCCCTTGCTGAGGCTGGCTTTGAACTTGAAATCCTCCTGCCTCAGCATCTCAAGCTGCTGGGATTACAGGCATGTGCTATCTTGCCTACCTTAAGTCACTTTCTTATTGGAGCTAACCATTCTATTTATAAATCCACCTACCTTTTCTTATACTCTCAATCTAATTCTTTTTACCCAATGGTATATACTTCCCATTAATATACAATTTTTAAATTTTTATTGTGTATTTTACTGATTTAGAATGTCAGTTTTACAAAAGTATAGAACTTAATTTTATTTACTTATTTGTGGTTCTGGAGATCAAACCCCTAGGCAAGCACTCTACCACTGAGCTACATCCCCAACCTAGCATAGACCTTAATTTTATACACTGATGTATTTCAAATGTTTGGAATAATGTCTAGTACATAATGGGTATTCAGATTATATATCTGTTAAGTAGATGAAATCTCTGAGGCCATCCACAGAAGATATCAGTATATTCCATTTTTATCCCATTTTTTAACTTTATATTTGGCAATTTGATTTCATAATAGATTGAAATTTAGGATTATATACTTATTTAGACTTATCCAATCTAAACACAATATTTTAGCTATTCAAAATAGTACTATAAGTGTAATAAAAACGTGTTTAGATAGAGGATACCATGTATTTTTAATTGTTTTGTTTTTAGTTTTTTGAGACAGAGTCTTGCTAAATACTGAGATTGGCCTCAAATTTGCAATCCTCCTTCATCAACCTCCTGAGTACCTGGGATTACAACTGTACGTGTATGTGCCACTGCATCCAGATTTTTTTCATTTTTGGATACCAGGGATTGAATCCAGAGGTGCTTAATTAATGAGCCACATCCCCAGCCCTTTGTTATATTTTATGTAGAGACAGGGTCTTACTAAGTTGCTTAGAACCTCACTAAGTTGCTGAGGCTGGCTGTGAACTTACCATCCTCCTTCCTCAGCCTCCCAAACAGCTAAGATTACAGGCATGCACCACCACCGGCCCACTGCATCCAGCTTTGATGCTATCTATGTTTTATGATTGTATAAATCATTAAGGCCCTAGATTCACTGGGGAAATTTAACTTGTCAGGTAGTTTATGGTTTTCCTCTATATGTGATGTTAAGTGCAAAAGAAGTTGTCAAATACATAGTATATTTTTGCTTCTGTTGAAAGGCAAGACAGAAATAATCAGCTTACTGTAGTCAACAAATAAAAGGAAGATAAACTTTAAAAATCATACTAGAAAATTACTTAACTCTTTTAGAACATGAGTTATTTTGGGTTAGATTTTTTTTTTCTTTCTTTCTTTTGAGAGACTACTTTAGATCTTTGGAGTAATTTCTGCAGCTTTAAGTATTTAGTATGG
Organism: Spermophilus citellus; assembly: GCF_964194105.1. Taxonomy (NCBI): domain Eukaryota; kingdom Metazoa; phylum Chordata; class Mammalia; order Rodentia; family Sciuridae; genus Spermophilus; species Spermophilus citellus. The sequence continues at coordinate 41,423,507 of NC_138195.1, forward strand.
CTTAGAATTGTGTCATTTCATTTTTGGATTTCTCTACTAGCCTCATTGATAATATCTTCAGGCACTTTGTTAGTTTGAACCTGGACAGACCTGATAGGTCTGATGCCCACTTCAGGATTAGCACCAAGGCAGGGTCAAACAAAGTGCCTAGAGCCAACCCAACCCAAGAATGGCGACTGATAATTGTCAAGACAAAGACCAGTTCAATATTAAGAGGCAATATCAATTATAAGACCAAAAGGGTGAGTCTGAAGTAAAAACTATGAAGCAAGACAAGATTAGGAGTCAAGGTACCAGACAAATGCCCAAAAACTAAGCAAAGTGTATAACACAATAGAGAATGTTATTTACCATAAGTAATTCAAGAAGGTTTGTCCCAGAAAAAGCAAAGTAAGAGAAATACATTCTTAGGGACTCCTCTATACTCTTACCACTAGAAGGTACAATGAACAATAAGTACAATGTTAAGGGGTCCTCCGGCCATCCTAGCATGGCCCTCGGCAGCTATTAGACAAGACACATGTCTCAGTGACTGCTTCTCATTGAGAAGCAAGGAGAGTAAGGAGAAAAATCCGTCTTTAAAGAACCCAAAATATTACAGAGAACTTAAAAATAAATATGATTTCCTTTAGTCTTCTCTGAAAGAAATAAGTTGTGAAGCCCTATTTGGTAGTTCGATGATAGAGGCTCAACATTACCCTTCTGCACTGTGCCATAGAATAGTCAAAGGCATAGTTACTGTTTCCATGAAATTTATGGTTTAACTATAAAGATATGTTTCCAAGGAAAGTGAAGGTCACCTGCTAATCTTCTAAGTTTTAGCACTTCAGAGTTTCTTTTTTTTTAAATTGGTTGTTCAAAACATTACAAAGCTCATGATATATCATCTTTCATGCATTTGACTCAAGTGGGTTATGAACTCCCATTTTTACCCCAAATACAAATTGCAGAATCACATCGGTTACACACTCGCATTTTTACATAATGGCATATTAGTGACTGTTGTATTCTGCTACCTTTCCTATCCTCTACTATCCCCCCTCCCTTCCCCTCCCATCTTCCCTCTCTACCTCATCTGCTGTTGTTCAATTCTCTCCCTTGTTTCCCCCCACTTTCCCCTCACAACCTCTTATATGTAATTTTGTGTAACGTTGAGGGTCTTCTACCATTTCCATATGCTTTCCCTTCTCTCTCCCTTTCTCTCCCCCCACTCGTCTCTGTTTAATGTTAATCTTTTCCTCATGCTCTTCCTCCCTGTTCTGTTCTTAGTTGCTCTCTTTATATCAAAGAAGACATTAGGCATTTGTTTTTTAAGGATTGGCTAGCTTCGCCTAGCATAATCTGCTCTAATGCCATCCATTTCCCTGCAAATTCCATGATTTTGTCATTTTTTAGAGCTGCATAATACTCCATTGTGTATAGATGCCACATTTTTTTTATCCATTCATCTATTGAAGGGCATCTAGGTTGGTTCCACAGTCTAGCTATTGTGAATTGTGCCACTATGATCATTGATGTGGCAGTATCCCTATAGTACGCTCTTTTAAGATCCTCAGGGAATAGTCCGAGAAGGGCAATAGCTGGGTCAAATGGTGGATCCATTCCCAGCTTTCCCAGGAATCTCCATACTGCTTTCCAAATTGGCCTCACCAATTTGCAGTTCCACCAGCAAAGTAGAAGTGTACATTTTCCCCACATCCTCGCCAACACTTATTGTTGTTTGACTTCTTAATGGCTGCCAATCTTACTGGAGTGAGATGGTATCTCAGGGTGGTTTTGATTTGCATTTCTCTGACTGCTAGAGATGGTGAGCATTTTTTCATGTACTTGTTGATTTATTGTATGTCCTCCTCTGTGAAGTGTCTGTTCAGGTCCTTGGCCCATTTGTTGATTGGGTTATTTGTTATCTTATTGTCTAATTTTTTGAGTTCTTTGTATACTCTGGATATTAGGGCTCTATCTGAAGTGTGAGGGGTAAAAATTTGTTCCCAGGATGTAGGCTCTCTATTTACCTCTCTTATTGTTTCTCTTGCTGAGAAAAAAACTTCAGAGTTTCTTGACTTTCACACACATCTTTTTATTTTCTCCAAAACTGTTTCCAATTTCACCAGTGAAGGAAATCTACTGGGCTCAGTAACATGTATGTAAGATTAATATTACATTACTAGTTTAAAGTACATCTCTTGAACTTGGAAACTCCCACATAATAATGTACATATTTGACAAATATCTATTGAACATCTATGATGTGCCAAGTGCTGCTGTGAGTATTAGAGAAAATGAAGTAGAAAAGGTGTTTTTGTCCTTGTGGTACTTACACTTGAGTATCGTGAGTTTGTATACCCTCTCTTCCTACTAGGAGAAAACTTATTATTTTTAATCTTTTCTTTGCAGTAAGTTTCTTAAACCTACTTGTCCCTCGAAGATTGTTGATTTAAAAAAAAAAAACCAAAAAAAAAAAAAAAAAAAAAACCTCTTTTATTTTCCTTAATCAGAATCTTAGGGAACAGATTGGAAAATCTGTTTCAACAAGCTCTCCGGGTGCTTTAGATGCATTTGAGACTACCGACCTATTAATAGCGTACTACCTGAGGAATTGCAGTTTTCACTTGTCTACATCTATAGCTCCCCTTTTGGTTATCATGACTACCCTTTATCAAACTTCTCATCTTTGGAGAAAATGAAAGCTCCCCTAATTGGCTTCCAGCCAATTCACCTAAAATAGACTACAAAGCAACCTTTTTATAAAATACCATTTATTTTTAACTAAAATTGTTATCAGTATGGAACAGATGTTAACCACGTCCTGCTTTTGAATAGAAAAGGTTCAAACATTAATTATTACTTATGATCCATAGACCCAAAAGATTCATTTTAACATTAGAGATGTCAGAGGCATGGGAATTTTTCTCATCAAAAGCAAGACACTGATTCTTGGAAATCTATTGTATACAATATAAACAATATTTGCTAAAGTAGTTCTTTGTGAGTTGATGACTGTCAGTATAGTTGATATTTAATACTAAACAATATGCAATGCCAAAAACTACAATAAGGTTAGTATTTGTGAAATAGTTATCACAGGATTTTTATGTGCTTAAACTCTGTTCTAAGTATTATACACATATTTAGGTGACTTGATCTTCAAAACTTGTCTATGAATTGTGATTTGGTTACCATGCCCATTTTACAGATGAAAAACTGAGACATTGAGAATATAAATAGTCTGTTTAGATTTATATGGCTGATAAACTGTAATCAGGATTAGAATCTTAGTGCCAAAATCTGTACTCTAATTAATCAATAGACTAACCTGTTCCTCCTTAGTTTTTATAATATGTTTTTAGGAACCTCAGACCAAAGAAGTTTACATAGTCCTTTCTAGGAAACAAGAATGCTGATTACAATTTCCTTGTCCCCACTATTCTGTCTTATTTTCACTTGATTCATGTTCTAAAATGACCATAACAATGTTGATGAACAGGATCATCTAGTGGCTAGTGAATCAAGCATAAGACTAACTTGATTCTGAATTTCAGCTGTACCATTTGCTCGCTTTAAGGCCTTGAGCAAGTGACCTCTTCAAGTCCTAGTTTCTTCACCTTCCAAATGAAGGTTATAATGGGACCTACATCATACAATGTTGAAAGAACAAGTAAGATGGCCAATTTAAGATACTTAGAATGTATTCAATAAATATTATAAGTGTAATAAATAGCAGCATCAATAAACTATGAGCCAAATGAAATCTTGATTCTTATATTAGCAATAAACATGGTTCATTTTTCTTTTAATTAAAAATATCACAGCAACAAAAACAACAAACAAAACTATAAGCCATTAAACCAGTCTTTTGTAGGGAAAACCAGAAAGGCCATTTGATTCATTAATTCATATGTCACTAGTCATCTCCTCTGTTTCAAAATGCATGTGTTTTAGCATCCTGAGACACCTTGCATAACATAATCACTGTGACTCCAAGAGGTCAAGTGGGCATGCAGTTAATGTTGCTCTGTGAAAAGCTCAATAATTCATTTTATAAATTTCAGTTCAAAGCCTATGTTGAGGTTAAGAAAAATTGACATTCGGTCTGTGAACTTAATGTCAAGCTCAGAAAAACTCTGGGCTGCACATGTTTAGTGATTAAGCAGACGCAGACAATAAAGATGTTGCCAAATTGTAAAACAAGACTTGGAAATCACAGAAAATGTTGCTAGTTATTGATTATGGTGACCATTCAGTTCTTATTGAGCCACCCAAAAGAATCATTCATTTTCCAGCAGAGAGCCTGCTCATTTGCAAGATAAAAGAGAGACATTTCTGCACATGCCCATAATGTTCTTCACCACTGGGGGCAGCTTTACATAAGACTGCATTCACTGAAACCAAAGCAACAGTCCGAGCAGCCTTCAGAATGACAGTCTGCAGAAGTGAGCTGAGCGTGTGCGCTGTACGGGGCTCTCCTGCCTTGTGGGCTCCTTCATAGCTCTGTGGCTGAACTGGGTGCTCACCACGGGAACTGCTGGGCTATGGAATACAGATGTGGCAGCTCAGGTAGCCCCACGTTGCCTGGAGGAATACATCAAGCTTTCTGATAAGAAGAAATTGTAGAAGCCAGTTCTGTAACCCCCCCCCCCAAGAGAAAAAAAAAAAACTGTAAAGATGCAAAAACGTAATATCCATGAAGATCCTATTACCTAGGAAGATTTTGATGTTTTGCTGCGAATGCGGTGTTGGGATTTATTTGTTCTTGGAGTGTTCTGCGTGGCTGGCAAAGAATTATGTTCCAAAATCGGTCCATCTCCCAAGGGGTCCAATTTTTCTTCCTGGGTGTCAGCGAGCCCTGACTCACTACAGTGCAGCTGACAGGGGCTGTCATGCAAGTGGCCCCCTAAGCCAAAGCAAAGGACCTAAGGACGACCTTTGAACAATACAAAGGATGGGTATGTTTTGTCATTTTTCTTCTTTCCTTCTTTAAAAAAAAAATCCTCTAGTATATGTAATAATTCTGTCTTAATTATGTTAGAGATTACCTTGTTCTGCTCTAAGACTAAAGATTCAATTGCTTAGTGGACACATTTCTTGCTTAACTATTTAAAACAAAAAACACAATCTCTTTCAATTGCAAGAGATGATATTTAATGTTAAATGTTGTTATCTAGATTTGAATTTCTGAAAATGAAAATACATGCCTATTTTTGCTTGATTAAAAAAAATGAATTCTTTTTTGGGGGGATAACTTTTCTAAGTTGTTTTTATTTCCAGGTTTCAATGTAATTAGGCTACTGAGCGGATCAGCTGTAGCACTGGTTATAGCCCCCACTGTCTTACTGACAATGCTTTCTTCTGCTGAACGAGGATGCCCTAAGGGCTGTAGGTGTGAAGGCAAAATGGTATATTGTGAATCTCAGAAATTACAGGAGATACCCTCAAGTATATCTGCTGGTTGCTTAGGTTTGTCCCTTCGCTATAACAGCCTTCAAAAACTTAAATATAATCAATTTAAAGGGCTTAACCAGCTCACCTGGCTATACCTTGACCATAACCATATCAGCAATATTGACGAGAATGCTTTTAATGGAATACGCAGACTCAAAGAGTTGATTCTGAGTTCCAACAGAATCTCCTATTTTCTTAACAATACCTTCAGACCTGTGACCAATTTACGGAACTTGGATCTGTCCTATAATCAGCTGCATTCTCTGGGATCTGAACAGTTTCGAGGCTTGCGGAAGCTGCTCAGTTTACACTTAAGGTCTAACTCCCTGAGAACCATCCCTGTGCGAATATTCCAAGACTGCCGCAACCTGGAACTTTTGGACCTGGGATATAACAGGATCCGAAGTTTAGCCAGAAATGTCTTTGCTGGCATGATCAGACTCAAAGAACTTCACCTGGAGCACAATCAATTTTCCAAGCTCAATCTGGCCCTTTTCCCAAGGTTGGTGAGCCTTCAGAACCTTTATTTGCAGTGGAATAAAATCAGTGTCATAGGACAGACCATGTCCTGGACCTGGAGCTCATTACAAAGGCTTGATCTGTCAGGCAATGAGATCGAAGCTTTCAGTGGACCTAGTGTTTTCCAGTGTGTCCCAAATCTGCAGCGCCTCAACCTGGATTCCAACAAGCTCACATTTATTGGTCAAGAGATTTTGGATTCTTGGATATCACTCAATGACATCAGTCTTGCCGGGAATATATGGGAATGCAGCAGAAATATTTGTTCCCTGGTAAACTGGCTGAAAAGTTTTAAAGGTCTGAGGGAGAATACAATAATCTGTGCCAGTCCCAAAGAGCTGCAAGGAGTAAACGTGATCGATGCAGTGAAGAACTACAGCATCTGTGGCAAAAGCACCACGGAGAGGTTTGATCTGGCCAGGGCTCTCCCCAAACCAACGTTTAAGCCCAAGCTCCCCAGACCGAAGCATGAGAGCAAGCCCCCTCTGCCCCCCACGGTGGGAGCGACAGAGCCCGGCCCAGAGACCGATGCTGACACGGAGCACATCTCTTTCCATAAAATCATCGCAGGGAGCGTGGCCCTTTTCCTGTCCGTGCTCGTCATCCTGCTCGTTATCTACGTGTCATGGAAGCGGTACCCTGCAAGCATGAAACAGCTGCAGCAGCGCTCCCTCATGCGAAGGCACAGGAAAAAGAAAAGGCAGTCACTAAAGCAAATGACTCCCAGCACCCAGGAATTTTATGTAGATTATAAACCCACCAACACGGAAACCAGCGAGATGCTGCTGAACGGGACAGGACCCTGCACCTATAACAAATCAGGCTCCAGGGAGTGTGAGGTATGAACCATTGTGATAAAAAAAAAAAAAAAAAAAAAAAAAAAAAAAACGCTCTTAAAAGCTGGGAAATAAGTGGTGCTTTATTGAACTCCACTGACTATAAAGGCAACACGGTACACCCCCCTCCCCTCCCCTCTCCTCTCCCTCTCACTGTGCTGGCAAGGTCCTTCCCTGTCCTGAGTGCATTCATAATACTGGTCATTTTCCTCTCATACATAATCAACCCATTGAAATTTAAATACCACAATCAATGTGAAGCTTGAACTCTGGTTTAATATAATGTCTATTGTATAAGACCCTTTATTGATTCCATTAACGTTGCATTTGATTTCAGGAAGGAAAAAAAAAAAACTTCTTTCATAAGTAATCTCCCACATCTGATGTATTCTCCTTCTGGGAGGATCAAATCTGTAGCTCTAGAAGGTTTGCAGTTTGTTGGCAAATCAAAGAAAAAGATGAATAATCTCAGGTACTCAGAGCCTGAACCGATTCTAGGAGATGACTTGATTATAGAAACATTTTAGAGACAGACAGAGCCATTAAAATAATGCCTGCCTTAAAAAGAAAATTGCAGTAAACTATTAAAAGATGGTGCTGGGTTAAAGCAGCACCATGAACAGTTTCCAGAGATATCTAAGTTACAATAAGGCAAGCACAAGGGAGAAGTGTTGAAGGGTTAAAATACTGCAAGTAGTCACTGCAAAATGTGAGAAGATGATTAAAACACAAAGTTTTAGAGTTTAGGGCTTATCTCTGAAACCCATCCCTGTAAAAGCAGACAAGAGGTTTCACTGTAAGTTTCTTCTACAGACATGTGTATTTCCTAAATAAGTTGATTAAATAGCCAAAAAATTAAATAGGCATATTTGAGGATATAGATTTCTTCGTGGCTTCTCACATGAGGGAGTTTTCAGAGATAAGATTTGCAAATGGGAAGCAATCTTGCTATGTGCTTGTGGCTGGGACCTCACCAGAATTTCTCTCCAGCTTTTTCAAAGACCCCAATGTAGTTAATGGAATCATTAGCTCCTTGCTGTTCTTCTGTTCAGGATTTGTCAGAGTGTCCTGTAGTGTTTCATGATGTGTCCTGCACACACCAGTCCTCCCTAATAACTGACACTTCATTCAGATGTGTAAAAGAGAACATATTCCAAAAGACATGCGTTCTACCAACAGCCTCATTAAAAATGAGGACTATGATAACACCTTAATAAATGTATAAAATAAATTTTCAGGGGGAAAAGACCAACACTATGATATTTCTCTTTTGCTTTGCTGTTGTTGACATTATTGTGTCCCTGTGTTCATCTGTATTGTAAACTCATCCATCAGTACAATTCTGTACAGACCCTGTTGGCAATCTGCAAGCTACATGCATGTTTTTATGTCGTTGGTGAAAGTTTATTGACTGCAGCACAAATATCATAGCCTCTGTATTTAAGTAACATGAACTACAGTCCATTGAGATCTTAGAAAAAAATATCTTTAGTCTATATTCTCTTTTGTCTTCCAAAATGAACAGGTTTATTATAGGAGCAAAAATTAGGAATTACTACACTGAGGCTGTTTCATTTAATTTGACTCGCCAAGCCTTACATATTTAACCATGTCCCTGTTCTTTCAAAACAGAATTGCTGCATCAAAAAAGAAAAAAGTGAATGGCTATTTTTACCAACATTTTTATATAGTTTGGTGGTTTTTTCATAGGATGAGAGGAAAGATCTGGGCAAATCACCATGAAATATAATTGCAAGGAAGAAAAATTATTAAAATCATGCTTTTATAAGCAATAAAGAAAAAAAATGCCAAAATAGATTTCTCTAGGTTCTTTGAGTTTGGCTAAACCTTAAAATAAATACCAGTTCAGAAAAGCATCTTAGTCACAATGTTTACCCATAAATAATTGTTGAGTATATTAGTCATATATTCCCAAATAGTCATATATTCCCAATTGATTAATAATGCAGATACTTCCTTACAGTAATATGAACTGGATGACTGATCTTACTGTGATGTTTTTCACTAAAGTTGTAATTTTACATTTTTTATGAAGTGTCAGTAAATACATATTCCATCTGAAAAAGAAATTTTCTTCGGTCAGCCTCATTTTTATCTGTACTAAAGATGATTGTATTAATTAAATGCAGTGTTAAAGTGGAAAAAAGCCCATTTTTATTCTTTTACTTGAACTTTTCCTCATTTGTGATGGATACCAAATATGTTTAGGCAAGGTATAGTTATATTTTTTTACTTCTTTCAAATTATTGATTCTGTGGTGCTACTAGTATATACAAAATGTTTGCTGTATTGAAAAGTATTTCTAAATTTTAAAGCCACTTGGTATGTAAATTGTGATTTAACATTAAATGAATGACCAACATTTTGAAGGCTGGTCATTTTTTAATGCCCAACTTTACTTATAAATATACTAGATAAGAAAACAGAATTTCTTTGAAGGTAAAACATGGTTTTATTTGAAACATGAAATTACAAGGAAAAGTTCTTTCTCACCCCCTGCCCCAACTCAGAAATGAAGCTTCTCTAATTCTCAGTATCTGCCAAGAACAAGTATAAAAATCCAGTAGGTTAGACAATTATTACTTCACTATTGTCAAATTTAACAAAATTGGATGGCAAATATTATCCTGATCAGAAGTTGTTGCCCTCACCTGTACTCCATGGCACTTTCTGTACTACATGCCATAAATCTATTTTCATAAGTATTTGAAACTCCCTGCCTGTTAGAGAAATATAATTGATATTCATTTTTTTCTAGTGCAAATTTACATGAAATATCTTATCTCAGGTGACAACAGTGAAACAACCTAACCTGTTGAACTCTTTAACGGAGATGGATCAATGCAGAGTGGATTCAAAACAGAAAGAAAATGGAGTTTAGTGTCTCTGAATAGCATGTGGGGTTTTTCCATTTTTATTAGCCTCAGTATGCACAGTGGTACTGCAGCGTGGAGGAAATAGGCCCAGTGCTACCGTATTCTAAGCAATACCAATGCAAGATATATTCATTTTCAATGAGTTTGTATTTTCCAAGGATGTTAATATTACATCTTTTCAAAGAATTTAAACTATGTTTTACTTGATTTGGTGAGTCAACTACCTAAGTAGACACAGGTTTTAATAAACCGTATTTCTGTGGAGTAGCAATGACCTCTAGTGGCTGATTAGAATAACCACAGCCATTCAAACACATTTTAGCTTTTAATTCTGAATCTCTCTGTAAACGTTGTTTACAATGTGTACTTTTGATCTGTTCATCAGATTTGAATTTCACTTAGTTCATTCTCCTGGGAAATACAGCTATTGTGTAATTTTTTTATATATATTACTTAGTGACATTTTTAGTAATGCTAGGAAGTAAGCCATAAAACAGGTTCTGAGGGACTAGAAGTAGGTGCCAAAGATGTAAAGCAAATAGTTATACAATAAAAATCGATAAGAAATATTTTAAAGTGTTTATATGCATCGAAATTGGTAAAATAGTCTGATATTTTAATTAAGTGTGTTAATCCATTGGCAGGACATTGAAACACATATTGTAATTAAGGTTGGGGAAAATAAATTTCAGTATTTAATATTAAAAGAATCAGCATCAGTTACTTACTGGTCAGAATATATAAGAGCTATCAAGGGAGAGGGGCCTCCCCTTTTTTTGCTTTAGAACTCTCCAGTTTGCTGACCATGCCAGTGACCCGTGCTTTGCCCCGTGCTTTCTTCCTCCCTCCCCCTTTGCAGCCAGCTGAACACTGGTTCTATTAGGCTCTTTGACAATGATGTTACAGTCTAAGAGGTGATGATTCATGGATAATGAAATTATGCTCTCCTTCTGGGGAAGGATAATGCAGAGTCAGATTCATGAATTTGGCAAGGGTTTTTAGGATGCTGTAGGTGCACGGAATATCTTCCCTTCCTTTGACATTTACCAAGATGAGAACTCAAATAGTTTATTCAAAGTGAGGGTTAGACTGGCATCAGAAACAAGCATCAGGCCATGAAGCTTAAGACAAAATAAGTTCCAGATGTGACAAGTGAAAATTGAGCCATGAGAAATGAAACTGTGTGGGTTCTCTTATCCTCTTTCTCTCTGGGTTCTCATTAGAAACTAGATCTGAAGCAAAACCATGGAGCTTCCTATTCTTGTGATCTCTTTGCTACCTACATTAAAAATCAGAGGCAGATGGAACATACTATGAGAATGAAAAATAATATCAGTAAATGTGAATGACAATGTTACAAGAGCAATGGAATGGATGGACCTTAAATAGTGCTTATTAAATAACTGTTGAAAATTAACTCTAAAAATACACAGGTGAAAGTGTTTTCCCAATCATAAGAGTCCATGTAATTTTTCCAGCTGCCAAAACCATTGGTAATTTTGGATAGTTGGTAAAATACAATACAGATATTGCAGAAAAAATATAAATAAAAAGTAATTCTATTTCATTAAGGAAAATAATCATGGTCATGTCTTGTAGAAGAATATGGACCTCAGAAATTAAGAGCTAAATTGAAACTTCTCAGACACTTGTTAAATATCTTTTTGACAATGAGTCAAAAAGAAATCAATAACTCTATGTTACAGAAGCCTATATTTATGAATCTAGAACTTGTCTTTCATCTTTGGTTTCCATATGGACACAGATTCTTCCATCTTATGTTATCTGAGTGTTGCATTTTATCAATAGTGAATGGTAGATATAAGGACATAAACCAGAGAACAAAGAAAAAAACTTCTCAAACTAAACCCATATGCCAGTGGTGTCCCCAAATCTGGTCAGTATAGCCAGGGCTTTCCATCAAGGAGAAGTTTGTCTGTCCCCTCTCTAGTATCACTTTTTTCATTTCTTGTTGACATTTACTATATAATTGTTTACATGACAATATGACATCATTATTGAACAGAAAGGTAATTGCTCCCATACATGTTGTATGGGATTAGCACACATTTCAGATATCAATCACATGATGTTACCTCTCTGTTGTTTTTCTCCCACACCTACCTCTCAAGACCTCCTAGTATAGAAACTACTATTGACTTTGTCAATTACAATCATTGAAAATCACTGAAGTTTTCAAAAAGCATAAAGTAGAACAGTGTTCTTTTATAAATAACGTTTTACTTATGCAAATTAAATACTTAACTCATCAAAAAAACGACCCATGTAATTACAAATCTCTCTTCATTGGATGTAAACTAGTATTTCCAAGTAAGAAGTAACAGGTGTACTTCCAACATTCTTATAATTTAAGTAGACACAAACTGTTTCTCTTTGAAAGTTGAGTTTCTATGACATCTCAAGAAAGCAGAGAGAGAATGCTAGTTTTTTTCAGGAGAAGAAACATTTGTGAATTTTATGCTGTTTAAACTTCAGGTGGTGATGGATGGATGTTCTTGAGTTAGGATTCCTGTACATGTGAGAAGCATTCCAGGAACACACAGACAACAGAAATATCTGGGCAACAAGCAGAGACGATCAATTTTACAACTATATTTTCTAACAACAAAACTTTCATGCACAATAGTAATCCATTTTATGGCGGAAGGGAGAATGAGTTTCTATTTTATACTTTTCAGCAAATTTTGTAATGAAAATTAATAACTTCTTGACAATTTTCCACTTTCTTATTATTTTTAGGAACTGCTGATCCTCCTGAGAAAAGTTTCCTTTATTTCTTTCCTCCCACTCTTACATTGTTTTTCTCTTTATATGAAAGATATCTCTACTTCCTATAGCTCAAAAAAGTCTTCCTCATATAAATCAACACAAGTTATCATTTCACTCAAAGTGGAAGCATATCTTCAATATACTTGCAACAACTATGAGAACATGAAACAAATTCAAAACTGGCTGATCCTTCTCTTTTTTTTTAATCTACAGCCTGCTAAATACCTGCACAGTATCTTTTGTTTATCAAGGAGGAAAAAAGAGATATAGTTGAATTACCAGTATGGCAAATATTAAAGCTGATTATTTTCTACTTTAATTAACTACCTCCTAAAAAATAGAGGACTTTATGTAAATATGCAACAGTATTTCACCAGTCAAAAACAATAAACAGAATTTTGTTTTCTCAGAGATAAAATCCAAAATTTTGGGCCTCACATATGAAATAAAATGGCAGACATTACATTTAGAAAAGGTATTTTTTGTTAAAGCTTCATCACACTATATCTATAGTATAAAATGCATTTTGCCATCAAAGAGATAAACAATTCAATTTAATATAAATCCTTATTCAGCACTCTTGATGCTGAAACTTATTTATGATGTGGAGGCATATGTATTGGTGGTCTTCATGGCTTCAAATAGGTGGATTCATATATAGATAAAAGTATTTCTAGACACTAATATTCATCTGTTATAATTCCTAAAGAAAGGAAGCATAACCTTTAATGCCATCAACTAGAATCTCACAAGAACTTAAAAAAAAAACTTACAGCAAAAATAAATAAATAAATAAATAAATAAATAAATAAATAAACAAACAAACAAACTTGTAGTATATCTCATAATGATATTGAAGAAATAGAGTGGCTTTAAAAACTCTCATAAACCTGCAATAAGATTGCATCAGTCAGGCTGGGGCTGTAGCTCAGTGGTAGAGCATCTGCCTTGCACGTGTGAGGCACTGGGTTCAATCCTCAGCACCACGTAAAAATAAATGAAGATTTTTTTTTTTTAAATTGTAACAGTGAGAATTCTCTAAAATTATAACAGAAATAGTTACAACATTGACAACTCTCTCAGATCAATTTATGAAATGTTTCATTCAATTTATACAAAATTTTAAGTGAAAAAGTATAAATACTTGGTTTGGATATTACAATATATCCAGTAGAAGGTCAGGTAACAATGATTTGTGATTAAAACAGATTATTTAAGGATCTGTGCAATCTGCATAGGCCATTTTACATAAATATTTTTGTGTTTTTCATCAAGCTAGTCATGTGGTAGATTATGCCTAGAAACAATACTTATCTAACTATCCATATTTTATTACTCATTTGTATATATGTGTGTGCTTGTGTGTAATTGATTCCTTATTATTTACCATTTAGACGTGTGTGTGCTTGTGTGTAATTGATTCCTTATTATTTATCAGAGATTTATACAATCTCACAATTTGATAAGAAATCTTTAGTATCTTTCATAGCTCAGATAGTTTTTTCTTGTTAATGTAAGAACAAATTTCTCACATTGAATCAGTCTTCCTACAAGTTCCACCCATTAATCCCACAGCTTTCCACTTCTTTATAGGTTTTCCTAAAGTAATCCACACCCCATTCAAACAACAAATCTCTACCTAAATTATACATCTCCAAATGCCCTCAGGAAATGATCTCTAATTAGTACTAGAACAGTTCTCTCCTAGCCAAGTGCTAATCTGCCGGTCCAATGCTCTTCCCAGCCTGTGGCACTCACTCCAGCCCATCTCATTCCATTAAAATTAGCATGTACTTAGTCCTATGCACTTTTATGGGGAGGAATGAGTAGTAAAATGTAAACATCTACATATATTTTTATAGGCTTTACTCTTTTTATGGTCTAATATACAGAAATGTGTGAGGTCTTTATTAGTAGGCTAAAATGCAAAATCATCAATTAAAAAAGAAAGGTCAAGGTAGGTTTTAAAAATAGTCTTAAGTTCATATTACATATTTCTTAGTATTAAAAATAAGTCCAAATTATGTATGCCCTGTGTTTCACTTCTTTAAAGTTGACTTACCCTCCAACTTTGTCCTAATAATATTTTTTGTCTTTTTATTTGTACAGTAAATAAAATACAGTAGAATGTATTTTGACATATCATACATATATAAAGTCTAACTTCCCATTTTTTGTGGTTATCCATTTTGTGGAGCCCTCATATTCTTGATTGGGTTTCCTATTCCTCTCATTTTCCCATAGTTCCAATAGGCAAAGGTTTCTGATGTTGTGTGTTTTAGGAGTGATTGGATGGATGCACTAGGTTCATCTCTAGAGGGCAATATAGTGGGGTCTAGGATCTCTGCCTCTGTCTTCTCAGTCTCCCATTCCCATGCCTCTTCCCCCTTTAGAAGGATTATCTACCCTGAAATCTCTCCATCCATTCATATCTGGGTCTCTTTTGGTTCCTTATGCTTTACCATATGTGTGTTCCCAATTCTAGGGTGGTATTATTGTCCTTTGCAAGGGCACTTACATTTACAGACAGAGAAAATCCTTTAGCTAAAGGTAAGAAAATCATATTCAGAGCAGGCATAAACAGAGCAACAGAGAACAAGGTTAGGAAAAGTGCTTATGGGAACAAGTGGCTTTGTAAGCCTTTCTAAGTTCATCCTACATAAATTTCTCTGACTTTTTCTCAAGCATGAAGTTGGGCCTTCCCAAAAGGAACAAAGGCAGGCCACAAACTCTATTTGAAAAATGTATTCAGTGAATTACCTTTATACACTGGATTTCTCCTTGGTTTTTTCCTTCATGGAGAGACAGCTTTGTATATTATAAAGAACTTGGGCTATGGATCCTGGAAGACATACTTTAAAATCTGGTTCTGAGACTTAAAAATTTGAAGACATTGAGTCCCAGCCTCTTAATCATAAAAAAGAATATGTAGAATAATGAAATCATCACATGATAGTTGCAAGAGGGCAAAGAATCAGCAGATTAAACCTCTTGTATGTTTTTTCTAGACACATTTCACATATTATTTAATTTGATAAGAAAGATCCTATGAAGATGAAATGAGACAATGTAGATAAAAATCCCATAATACATAGTTAAGCACATAATAGTAATTTTCTTCTTCCCCTCAGTATCTCAAGTTTCTAAGTACCACATATATTTTAATAATCATATTCCACTATGTATTTTCATTTACAATGACAAATTGATTCCTGGTATACTCAAGAAAGAGAATCCAAATTGCCATAAGTTCAGGGAAATCTGGGCACATGGTTAATACTGGAGAATCAAATCAAAGTCCTAAACCTCCCAATAAAGCCTAATGACATCCTCACCTTTACTTCCATACCATGCTCCCTGTTCTAACTCTAACCAGTTCTCACTTTCCTACCTCTGTGCTTTTGCTCAAGCAGTTTCCTCTGTGAGAAATACCTTCTTCCCTTCCAAGTTCTCCTGTCAATTTCTGAGCATTTCTTTCATATATCCAATTCATATTCCACTCACTTCTCAAGTCTTCTTAATCTTGCCCTTTGCTCTTTGCTATGCTATTTCATACCTCTACTACAGGCTGCCTTGTGCTTGGGTTACTAATGTATCTGTAATCCCTTTTGGAGGAAACAGACCATTTCTTCTTTTCCCAGTGTTGATTGGCACAGTCTTTTATTCATAGTAGATGTTTGTTGAATTTATTTTCTGGTCATTATGATAAAGCTATTGTTGCAAACAATCTAAAGTAAATATCCCAATTTAATGAAAACTTAAGGCTGTCAACTTCATGTTTATTTACATAGTCAATATATACATTTTTGTTTTTATTTTATATATACTTTACCATTACATACAATATTCTCACTTATCACTTAGGTGACTTCAAAAGTTATTCTTACAAAAATATAGTTCAAGGGAATCATGTTCTAATTTAAATTGCTTCTTTGTTGTGAATAATCTACCAATGGTTTTCCTATGATGGTTACCAAAACTATGAAAATTTTAGGGAGTATATTAAAAGGATGAAGACCTAAGAAAGCTTGTGAGACAAAGAAATTATTTTAATATTAATATGCCTTAGTGTTAGTGGGGGTGAGACGTCAACTTTTGTTGTAAAAGCCATATATTTATATAATAAATATATATATTTATTTTAATTTTTAATATTAGGGATTGAACTGAAGGGTGCTTACCACTGAGCTATATCACCATTTTCTTTATTTTTAATTTCATTTTGAGACTGAGTCTCACCAAGTTGCTAAGTGTCTTGGTTAATCACTGAGGATGACCTCCAACTTGCAATCCTCCTGCTTCAGCCTCTGGAGTCACTGGGATTACATGTGTGTGCCATCATGGCCAGCAAAGCCATATATTCTTAATCTCTTTTTGCCCATCTGAATGTCTCCTTATTTATCCCCAATTCTGCAAAGTTTCTGCTTTAGATATGTTCCTAGGCCTCACCTTCTTACTACCTTCCCCTATTCATAGACTAGGTCAGAGGTCTTTTGTTTTCCAATTATACACATTTCCAAAGAAACTATTGTACAGGAGCCTTCAAACATCAAATACTCAGAAACTGACAAGTAATGATGCTCATCATTTTTTTTTAATCTTAAACATCAATTATATTGAAGGCAGGTTTGATCACATGGGTTTGAAGCATCTCCTCAAGGCCGAGTCTTTCCTTTTCTCTGTTCTATTCATTCCCTTTATCCTTTTCACTGAATTTCTCCCTCCGTCTCCTATCTGTACTTGAGTTTTCTTTCAACTTTTCTCTCTACCAAACTCTTATTTATAAATTAATCTACACAACTTGAATATGCACCTTCATACTGGATTAGAAGGAAAATACCAATGGTTTTTAGTCTTTTAGAAAAGCAATAATTAAAGTGAGATAGTTCTAATAATTTTATGAAAAACAGAGTTAAAAATTTCTGTTTGTATTCAACAGCTTTGGTTGGGACTATAAGTGAAAAACTGTAATTTTGCAAATTGCAGTATAATTTCCAAAATAGAAATGACATAATCCCTACTATATTTTAAAGTTGCATTTTAATTATGATTTATAACATAGAACAGATCTGAAGACCATCTGATTTTTTTCCCATAAAGTATTGCTCAGGCTCTGGACCATGCATGGTAAACTTTACCATCAAAAAGCATACTAATTATTTAAACAGGTAATTTTTTAAACAGGTAAAAGGGAAATTGTAGTGAAATTCTTTAGTCTGACATACTAATAGTTATAACAATTTCTAAGAACCGTACAGTGTATTTTCTTATCTGCTATTTAAAGTTCCAAGCTAATTTAATTGTACTTTTAACAATCTTCCAAGAGCTGCATTCCTCAGCGACTCTCTTGGTTATCCATTCTAGGGTTTCACTACAGTAACCATTTCATTCCTTACATATATGTCCCTCTTGCTACTTAAGAGATACCCAGTGACTATTAAATATTTTTCAGTTCTTTTCCATTTTATTTAATTATTCATTTTTTAAAGCTTCCATTCCTATTAAAGAGGAAGAAGTAAAAGAAGTTGTTGGGTTTTGTTTCTGCTTTTATTTTTAGTACTAGAATCTGTTTGGACTAGCTCTGGTAGAGGGCCCACACATAGTTTGAATAGATGAAAAACCATTGTTCTAAATTTGCATTAATGTAGATTTAAAATGTTTGCATAGAGTGTCTGATGACAGTTGAATAAAAGAACAGGGTGGTTAACTAACCTAAAACCAATTACAGAAGCAAGTTTCTGGCAGGATGTGTTCAATAGCTTTAGCATGATGCCCTTAAATCACATTTCCAGAGGTCAAATTTGCACATAACTCCTTGAAGCACATCTCCTCATATTCAACTCAATTTTAAGGTCCAGCAGTGTATTGTGCAAAAAAATAATCAATGGTTAAATTATTCCCATTTCGTTGGCTCAGCTCACAGTGGCCCACTGATAAATTTAAAAGAAAAAACAAAACCTATCTGATCTTCAATTTGTATTTCAACTGAACCCAAGTGCAGATGCCATCTCTGGTAATATGACAAAATAGATTTAGGCTTCTAAATGTTGCTGTGTATTCCAGTATCAGCATGTGTCCTGCAGGAACTATACTGTAGCTCAGTTGTTGTGAAAAAAATATGCAACTGAGTTTGCTGGAGAATCATTTTAGAGTTAATTAGACCTTCTCCACCTGTAATTTAAGAAAAAAGAAAAAGCCCAACACTCTTAAAGACCATGGGGGAAAGGCAGTTTAAGAAATAGAAGTCCTCTGTTTATCCAGGGAGGTACTTTAACAAGGCAGACAGCTACACCACAGTAGAGAGACAACATTTCCTCAGCTGATTCAGTTAATTAAAATGCACAGTTACAACAGACTTTCTTAGAGCCTGCAGCTGAATGACCCAAGTCTCCATTTTACTCCAGTGTCACACAGAACATGAAGAGGCAAACATACTGCCCAAACACAATTTGACTCACTAAAATCCAGCACTATAAACACCAAATACATTTCTCAGGCACATTTTAAAAGACGTATTATCAAGATTTATGACATAAGGGTAGAAATAATTTGCAGCTAGGCACCTCCACGAGAATATCCTTCGTTCTTCTCAAAGTAGTTTGATGCAAAATTTACAAATAAATCTTAAGAATAGAGTCCACTTTGAATGCAGGGATCTTCAACTCTTTCCTTTCAAATATATAGAATTTGAACCTGACAAATAGCCCAGCTGTTGCCAGAATTTATGAGTGATATGAAAAATCAAAGGCCACAAAAGCTATTTGTCAAATAAACTGCAGAATGCAATTTCAGGCTGCAGGGCTCATTTGCAGAACTCATGATGAGCATGGGAGGAGGGGACGCTAACAGCTGCAGCCTTGACCGCACTGCCCGTGCCAGCCAGAATTCAAGCTGCGTGAGCTGAGTGTGGCTGAAAGAGGGGATCCACAAATCGACACATGAAAAAGAAAGAAAGCAAGCAAAAAGACAAAAGAAGTTCTTATATCCAAGTTTTTACTTAATCAGTACATCAGCATAACTAGTTTAAGATAGATGAGACCTGTAGAGTTTTAATGGTATTCAAATTAAATGCATTCATGGAAGACTACTTTTATTTTCTGGTTTAAGGGACAGATCACAGAAACTGAATCAATTAAACCTGGAGTTAAGCCTGGGGTGCAGGCCTAGTTATCCTAGCAGCATGACTGATACGGCTTCAGTGTTCTCATCTGTAAAATGGCACTTCACATCCCAGGGCAATTTTGAAAACATACTGAGATAGCATGTGCTTATGGGCACAGCAGGTACTTAATAAATGTTGTCTCTGCTTTCCCTAGACATTTTTATACTGCAGCAAGTTGCATTGAATGGCCAAGGGAAATTCTCACATTAAGCATTTAAATTGTTAATTCTGCAATCTATTGGTAATGATTAAATGTCCGTAGTGCTTCAATTATCAATTGTTAAATCAAATCCAAAAAGATCCACCAGAAACTTGAAACCCTGTGTTAATACGCTTAAATAGACTTGTATTAAGTAGTATTCTGTGATAGTTTTGCTTAGCAGCAAAAGAAAAATTTTAATATTAGTACTATCTGTTTCTAATAATTCAATATCATTTTCATTTCATAAATATCACCTGAAGAGCTGGCTCCATCATCTTTCATATCTACTTTAAAATGTTGCCCTAAAGTTTGTCTGTCTTGCTCCTCCTGATTTCCCACCACTTTCTCTTTAATTTTTTTAACATAAAACATGGACATATGTCATCTTTCCTTACTCAGTTCTCAAGAGAACATGTTATTGTCATTCTAGTACATCCAATGCCCTGTATAACTTAGGACACAATTCATTTCTAGTGTAAAAACAATTTAGACAATTGGATAAAAGATCACAATAGTTACTTTTTAATCTCAATTGAGTCTTTGAAATGATAGCTAAACTATGCAAAAGCAAATTATTTGAAGAGTTACAAAAGAAAAAAAAAATCTGATGGGCATTTATTGAGCATCCATTTTGTGCAGGCACAGAAGCTGGTCTTTTTCCTCAAGGCAAAAAAAAATGTAATAGAGGTTAAAGAGTAATATTTGAAGCTTGGAGTCCTATCACTACTAAAGTCACCAAGTGTTTTTGATTGGTTTTGGAAATTCATTTCAGAAAGCACTGTATTTTCTCAAGAGAAAATTTTGATATGTGTCCTTCACTGGAGACATGATAATAATTAGTTCTTTTTAAAGATTTTGAAAAGAGCAGAAATGAAAAGAGCTAAAAGAGTTTCTAAATGACACAAGATCTGTGAAATGGTAGATATTTAACACAAACCTCTTAGAACTGTTATGTGGATTCATTAGTTAATTAGTTAGTTAATGACTTTGAAGTGTTAAATCTTATCAGAATGTTTCTTTACACTTTAACACATGTGAGAGAGAAATTACTCTGAAATTAGAAACTGACTATACCATTCAAGGATATTGGGTCTATTTGTGGCATACCTTCAAATATTCTTTCCTGTTCTGATTTTTTTTTTTTCAGGACAACTCCCAAGAAGCCTGTCTAGGCTACATTCCCAGCCTCTTTTATTTTTTCAGTGTTGGCAATGGCTTCCATTTAACTCTAAACATAGCCTTGAGAAACCCTCAGGGTTAGGTATGTTGCTTAATAATATAAAGGATTTTTTTAAATAACAGCATTAAGCTACTTAACTTAAACATACTACTCAAATGCAGCTTTGTATTTTTTTTGTACAGAAGGGAAGACGAATAGTCTGTTGGGTAAATCTAAGAGAAAAGGGGAAAACAATGGAAGCCAAATGGTGAATTCCTTGCTCTTTGGAAACAGTGATCAATTTCTCTCCTGCATGGTGGGAAGTTGAGAAAGGATGGTGGAAGTTATTTTTATATAAACTTGGTTATTATTATATATTCTAATATGCGGAAGATGTATCTAAAATTTATGCAAAAACTTATTATTGACATATAATATGCAGAGAAAAGTACACATATCATTAGTGTATAGCTCCATGAGTAACTGAGCACACTGGTTTCTTCTGTTCCCAGATCAAGAAATAACATTAGCAGCATTCTAACCCCCTCTGGTTCTTCCAGTGACCAGCTTCATCCCCAAGGTAACCACTACTGTTACGTCTGATAGCATAGGGTAGCTTTAAGTATTGTGGCACTTTTATATAAATGGGATCATAGAGTATGTACCCCATTTTGAGTCTCACCTCTTACTGATTGAACATTGTTTTATAAGATTTTATGAGATATTCATAAGGATAGTTGTACATCTAACCCCTTGTAATCTCTGCCCCTACCCCTACCCACACACAACAAAATCAATCATTCTGTAATTTAAAGAGTGGATTCCTGTATTAAAAAGTCTTTGATGAACCTCTATCTCATGCATTCTACAGGGATTGCTGGGGGAAATGTCCTCCAGTCTTTACTTTTTTATTCATTTTTTGTACCAGTGAATATAATGCAATAAATCTGACCACCTACAGAGTCAGCCCTAAGGAAAAGAATGAGGTAATCATCCTTTTTAGTAGTCCTGGTTTTCAGCCCCAAATTCCCCACTGATTTATCCTCTGTGGTTTGTCTCTGGTCTTGAGCACCCAGAAAAGCCAGCCCTACTCCAGGGGTCATAAAATAAAATAAGAAGAAGGAAAAGAGAGGGAGAGGGGAGGGGAGAGGAGGGTAAGGAGAGAGGGAGAAGAATAAAGAGATTGGCAGGTAGATAGACCCATTGGGTAAACTACTTCACACCAAGGCGTTAATGCCTAAATCATTAGCTCTCCAAGGTATGGCCTCAGGAAAGTGTTATAATACAGAGGACCAATTACTCTCTGATTACTCTCTAATGAGGTAGAGTTGCATTTATTGACATGCTTTGAGGTCCCTCTACATTGAAGGACTCTAAGAAACAAATTCATGGCACTCAGTGCTGTTTTACTATTTTAAAGTTTTTAAAACAATTTCACTATATTACAAAGTAATCTCTTTATGATGGCCCATGGGGGATGGGAGAATAGTTCTGTTTCTTCTAAACAATTTTATTTTAAAATATGTTATTCAGGCAACTGACCCTGTCTCTTTCCTGATCTCCCTCTCTATATCTCTTTCCTGCTAAAAATATCAAAAGTATCAGAAGTAAATGGTTCTAAAAAGTGTTCAGGACTTCATAATTTACATATTTGGTCTACCTCCCTAACTCTGGTTTCATTTCTTTTGTGTTGTTGTTCTCTGTTCAAATATGTTTGCCCTTTAGGGAAAAAATCCTGATAAATTTAGGCAGGATACAAATTCAATATGATATACTATTTCTTAAGGGAAAATTCCAGTCCTTGGCAATAGGTCAAGCTGATTAAGTGGAGGAATATACATTTCTGTCAGGGGGCTCTTCAAGGAGTTATGGAAATATGGCCCATTGGTAGGCTGTGACCAGAGAGATTGGAGGAGCTGATATTTGAGTCACTGTTTGATGTGGTGCCTTACGCAAAGAAGGTTTTTAAAAAGCTGTGCTGAACGCATTGACCAAAGATATTTCCCTTCAAGCACAGTGTACAAAATGGGAGAACATCTAAGAAAAATCAAGATCAAGAACACTGTAAAAGACAAATGTGAGAAAATATGGAATTGTATTTTCAAGAAAGCAAGGCCATTAGTACATTTATTATATGATATATTATGATTACTGGCCCATTCATTCTGATTTTCAAGTCTTTTGATTAGAGTTCTACTTAGGAAGAATTGATTAATGCATTATTTATCTAAGTCATTGATTTATGGAGCTTAACCATAAGATACAACACAGTTCATTTTCTTTCTAATATGTGTATCTATAGGAAGACAACCACAAAGACAAAGGGGTGTTCCAGCATTGATAGGTAACCTGCCCCACATAAACAGTGACACAAACTGACAATATTGAAAAGATTGAATGATAGTAATCTATTTTCTCTCTTCATTTCTAAATTTTACTTTTAAAATGAAATAAAATACATTTTTTTAGAAACTCAGTAATAATAAATCTTACCACAAAATGTTCCAATACATACTCCTGTAAAATGTCCTTTTCTGTGTAACAGGAAGGAGAAAGTGTCAAATGTGGATGTGAATCATTTAATTAAGCTCTGTAGTATTATATTACTTTTTAGATCAAAGGAGTAATTCCAACTCAAATAAATCAAAGATGTGGGTTTTTTTGTTTTGTCTTGTTTTTTTCTTTTCTGTTAAAGCTACTTGATTATAAGACTCTGTAAAAATCATGAAATTAGTTTTGTAAAAATATGAGCAAGTTTATTATTAGAGATCAGCAAGAAATTATAATTCATATTGATGATATTCCTAAGGTATTGAACGGAGGCATTCAGCAGTGTGACAGAAGGCAGTCAGATTTATGTAATTGTTATTTATTCAAACATATTTTGTGAAATCTAAAACATTCATTGAGAAAGTTTTATTTGTGGAAATACCAAGGTAAATACTTTTTTTAAATCATGAAGGCCAATATAAAAATTAAAATCTATTATATCAAAAACTTCTACTCAGTAATGACTATAGTATTAAATATGATTGGAGTACCACTGTGCATATTTCAAATTCTCATAATATATGAAAATTATATTTGATTTGTTTATGCTTGGCAACACAGGCAGGCTTGCTGGACCCTGGCAGCCTCCACCTTCATAGGACTTGTGTGTCCAATGTAAACATAAAAAAGATATTTCCCTTAAATATTTTGTCATTCTAACAATGTATGCCAAGAGGACTAAATTCTGAAACTACAGAATGGAAAAGCATTTTACTAGATTTTTGAGTGGTTGAGAATCATGAGCCCAAAGCCAAATATCTCCCCATGATTTACTGTAATCTGGGCTCAACTTGTTGTTTCTGTTTCCCCTGTGCAATTACCCTTAATACCAATATGCTCCAACAAAACTACAATTTATCATTCTTTAAACATCTCCCTAGGAGTCTGTCTCAAATTTGTGCACTTCTTCTACCTGAAACATTCCTTTTGCCAATTGCATCTATTTTATGAATAAATCCAATTCTTTAATGAACTAATTTCTGATTATTATAGCTGGATTTCCTCCATCCAACTCCAATCTTTATTTATTTATCAATCAACATCATCATCATTTTATTTATATGGCCATTACCATTTTTTAACATTACATATTTATTTGTGTCTATATAAGATTTTCCATTCAGGAAAATTTTACAGGGAAGAAACATGTTTTATACAACTTTTCCAGTATTTCAAACATGCTTAAGGAATTAAGGAAGAGTTTGAGATAAAGTATACATTTAATAAATGTCTGTTTAATAAGCTAAAGTGTGAATATATAAATGTTCCACATTGCACTAGAACTCTATTTTGTTGAAAAAGATCCCTATTCTCCCATGCGTGCCAAAATATTCATAAGAAATTAGGGTTCATACCATAAAACATTTCACTTCAAATATTTCACACATTTTCAAGAAATGTTTATCATCTCTCAGGTATGTGAATGGCCATGTAAGGAAAAAGATGTTTTGGAAATACAAAAGCATCATCCTACAAATTATAAAATCATTCTTAAATTATAAACAATCTTAGTAGTCACATGTGAAACATTTATCAAGCTGCTATCATTAAATCCCTATTTTTAAAGAAACATGAGATCTCACTTTAGAAGAATCCAAATGATAGGCATAGGGAGAGCTTTTAGAGATTTTTTCTTTTGTGCAGTGAGTTGTGTCTTAGCCCATTTAATAGGTAAGAAATTGAGGTAGAGTCACAGAGCCAGAATTTAAATCCTGAGCAATCTGACTCATTACCTTTCTTGTAGCCACTGCACAATAATTTCCTCTGAATAGATGTCATACCTATTTTTTAAATACAAGTCCTTTTGCCCTGCTGCAATAAGTCAGTTTTTTCTATAATATTCTCTTAAAAAAAAGAAAAGAAAATCATTTCTTCTGAATGACTTACTATGCTGAAGGTACTATGATAAATGCTTCCCCTAACATATTTCTAACAATAGCCCTACAAGAAAGGTACTGCTTACTCATTTCACAGATAGGGAAACTGAGGCATAGAAGCTTTCAGTAATGCACTCAAGATGATACATTAGTAAAGGAAGGAAATGGAACATTAATTCAAGTCTTCTGCTCCTGAATCTAAGTTCTTTTTTGGTTTTTGTTCTTTTTTTACTAATCCTTAAATGTTATTTTTCCCCCCAAAAGGAAACAGAATTATGTGAAATTCTCACTGTTCCAAATATTGATCCTACCATGGGAAGCACTTAACTCTACAGTACACTAACACTCTATGTGTCAGAAAATGGTGGTGTGTGGAGGAGGGTGAATTTAGAGGTAGGCTCATCTCACCTGGCCTGACAAAGCTGTTTACATTTTTCAGAGAGTCCATCTTCAAGCCCAGTCCTAAAATGAGAGTGAACCTTGATTTTTAATGGACAGGCGACCCTGTCCCAGAGCCATTTAGATAAATAAAGTGCACTTCAGAGAAGCAGCTAGTGCCTTTGATGAATTGGCTGGCTTGCCTCTCCTTCCAGATCCATGACTGTCAGTAGCTAAGCATAATATGAGAAACAAGTCAGTATTTTCCAGCATGCTGGGTCCACTTTTGTCCCCAATATTTTAAATCATATGACGGGTGCAAAAATCACTTCGGCCACCACTGAAAGGGTGCACAGCAGCTATCACACCGCCACACAGAGGCAGAAGTGTTTGTTAAAATCCAAAGTGAAAAGAATACTTATTGTAATTGAAACTATGCAGGGGACAAAACTTTCCTGGATACAAGTAAGAGTTCTGAGGATTTGAAGAGGGACAGATGTCACTTTTGTACTCAGGCTAAGAGTCACTACCTTTAAACAGCTCATGAGGAGGTACAACAAGTCTTCTGAGGAAAAAAAAAAAAAAAAAAAAAAAAAAACATAAGCAACACATCTGTAGCAGCCAAAGGTAAATCTTTCTTTCCTTTAAGTCTTATCCAGGATGACTGGCCCTGAAGCCAGATTCAAATTCACAATTTCATCTATTTTTACCCTACTCATCTGTTGCTTATCTCTTTGTTTTATCTTTTTTTGTTTGTTTGGCTGTTTTTGAGGGTTATTTAAGGAAGGTCAAGTGTGACCTAGCACTAATACAAGAGGAATTTCTTTCCAATATGGGGAATTCAGTACATTGAGTGTTGTTCTCCTGGGGGGAAAACAAACAAACAAACAAACAAAAAATATTTATTTGCTCTTGTAGCTGAAACAGAAAAGTCAAGAATTGCCAGAAGTTCATAGCAAGGAAATAACCTGAGATCAGTGTTCCTCTGAGTTGTGGCTGGCTCAGCTCTCCTATTCTGTAAGGACATTTGTTTTTCTTTATGAAATCTCCGAGTCTCTGAAATATAGAATTGTCAAATCCTACTCTCTGTTTTCAAATGATGTTTATGTACAGATCATGAGAGACTTATGGATTCACCAAACCAAACACACCTTCATTCAGTTCTTTTTATGCCAGACTAAAGGCTGTTGATTTCAAGGTTAAACATCTGATATATAATGCAGTCATCTGAAAATAATAGAAAAGTGGCATCTTGCTCTGTGATCTCAGTAAATGGATTATTCACTAACAATAAATTAATAAACACTGATTGAGTGGCTTATTCTAAAAAGACTAATAATAGGCATTGCAGGGAGATATGAAAATATAAGCTTAAAGTCAAATGGAGAAGATAAATTGTACTTCTATGGAATGATATGAAAAGCGAATATTTAATGTTCATGATGTAGTAATCATTACTATATATTACAAGGTAAAGTTGCTAGTATGGTAATATAGGACTATTTAGTGTAAACATAGGAAAAACATGGAGGGCTTCCTAAAGTAGGTGTTTTGAGAAAATGATGTATGGGAAAGTTGGGTAGAGAAAATAGAGAACATTTTAGGAAAAGAAAATGTAGAATAGAAGTCCCAAGAGTGGAGATTTACAGTATATTAGTTTTATAAGATTAGTTTGATTAATTGAACTAGATTAATCAGAATATCATGAGCAATGTAACAAGTAACAGTGTATGCATATGTTTGTATACTCAGTAATGATGTACTTTTTATGCAATAATAGGCAATACTGAAAGACACATCAATTAATTCTAAGTTGATATTACCACAATCCTATGAATTTAAGATTCTCTATAAATCCATTATTTTAAAATCATCTTACTGGGGCTGGGGTTGTCGCTCAGTGGTGGAACACCTATCACTGGGTTTGATTCTCAGCACCACATAAAGTAAAAAAAATAAAGTTACCATATCCACTATAACTTAAAAAAAACAAGTACAAAATTTTTTTTAAAAAAATCATCTGACTTGTAATCATCATGATTGTACCTATTGTTTATAGCCAGGGACTCTCCTGCTTAGTCAATGTATATGTACTATTAGTTGTTAAATATTTTGAAAATTGTCCCTTTTATAAGAGATCACATAATTTTAATAAGTTTTAAAACAGCCTGATACAAAAAAAAAGTTCTCTTCCAGTTATTTAACTAGAGTGGCTAGCCAGCAATGCGGAGATATTGATGTTCAGAATGTAGTGTATCATTTTAAATACTTCTGTAGAAGATATCTAAGTAGTCTTCAGAAGCCTGGAACCATTAATATGATTTCCACTTAACGTCTCTACCAACTACTGGAGAAAATAGCCCACTGAGAAACAACTCCAAATACAAGGAGAAGACAATAAGCAAAACCTAAGGAAACTTCTTATTCAGTTCTGACCTTGGTATCTTAAATATAAACTTGACCCAGTTATATTTCCATGATAAGTTGATAACCCAGCTCTGAATTTTCATGAATTCTCTGAAATACAGATTAATCCAGAACACAATTTTTTACTAGCATGGGCAAGTTATTGTTATGAAGAAGGACATCACTAATTGTCTTTGAATGTGTTCTTACCAACAATCCAAGTTACTAAAATCAAAAATAATCCACTAAAGACTCACTGCCAGTCATCTGAAATGAGAGTTGAAAATGAATACATGAATCAAGGAGGTTTATTTTAGGATCTTCCATATTTTGATCAAATGCTGATGATTACATTGCATTTTCTTCTGCATTTTCCCAACAAAGAATAAGTCACCCCATCATGCTCTTCCAAAATGACTTTTACTGGAGCACCATGGTTAGTTATGACTCACAGATACTTTTTAAGATAGATACAAACTTCAAAGATACATTACCTTGTAAAAATAATAAAGGAAATGAAAATATTGGTTAGAGAAATTCTTCTGTTTCCCCACATAATAATTTTATCTTTGAAACTTAAAATAGGTATTTCTGACATGTAGATACTGTCATCCTTAGATAACATTAGACCATATAAGTTCTATTCTTTAAAAGTTGACCATATGTTTTTGTAGGCTTTATTTAAAACCATTGTTAAAAACATAAGGTCCAGGGCTGGGGTTGTGGCTCAGCGGAGAGCTCTCGCCTAGCACATTCAAGGCCCTGGGTTGGACCCTCAGCAAAACATAGAAATAAATAAAGGTATTGTGTCCAACTACAACTAAAAAATAAATATTAAAAAAATTAGGTTCCAGAGACAGATTAATGGGTTCAAATTTCCACCAAAGGACTGTGACCTTGAATAAATAAGCACTCTGAGACTCCGTTTTATCTGCTATAAAGTCACAACAATAATAAAAGCCAACTCAGAAGGTTGTTAAGAATATAAGAGAGATTTTGAGATATAAAGTGGTTAGAACAAATGGTTATATACCATCTAAGCACTACTATATAGTAAGTGCTCATAGAGTATTAGCTATTATTTTCTTTTTCTCTCTGTGTGTATATATAATAAACTTTACTCTAAAACACTAGCCAAATAAAAAAATTTAGACTTCTGCTATTCAATAATTTAAATTCCATTAAAACAAAATTTTAATTTAAATCCATTATCCAACAATAACCTTGAAAAATATGGAGTTTTCTTGATGCATTTTGGCACCTGTTATTATGAATTGAGTAGCCATATATCAGTTGATAATAGAAAACTGTGATCATGCTGTTAACAATATATTTAAAATTTGTCCTAAATTTGCCTTGAGTTAAAATAATTTTTAAATCCAGATTGCTGCCTCATAAGATCCTTCTGCAGGACTCCTCTGTGATGGCAGTGGGGAAAAAAAGGAGCATAAAACAGCTAAAATAATGCAGCAATGCTGAGTCAAAGACAAGGCTACTAGATACAGAACAGCAGGTTATGTCCTGCATCATTAATATAAATTATAGTTAATGAAAATCCTGTAGGGCCAACTGTATCCACCAGCCATGATCAAAGAGTGAATGTAAACAAACTTGGTTTTAGTTAAAATCATGTCAAATTGTCAACAGGAGGAAAAGCAGTATACTGAAAACTATTTTTAGACATTTGGATTAAAATTCTAATGAGTATACTAATCAGCAGTTACTATTTGTGTTATCTTATCCCAATTAGTTACCTCCTCTGAATCTATTTTCTCAAAGATCCTCTTTCCTATTGAATGGGAACAGAAATGTTCCTCACAAAGGTTGTACTGTATATTCCGTAGCAATTTTCTGTGTGCTACCAGGCCTAAAAGTGTTAGCTGATTTCCTGAGAAATTATCGCAGCCCATCCCTAGAAAATTCAATTAGTACTTTTTTTGTTGCTAGGGACTTAACCCAGGGCTTTGCACATGTTCATTTTGTGTTGTTTTTTGTTTTTTTTTTAACTTTTGAATTGTTCAAACAGTTCTGCAAAGGGCTGATTATTAAAATTATTAAAAGAATTTGGCTAGGAACTAGATTAGAGAAAGATACTGGAATAGAAATCAGAATGGAATCTGGTCTAAGCAGTGACATAAATGATGTGACTTGGTGTAGTTTTCTCACATATAAGATGGAAGTTATAAGTTTTATCCTCAAATAGGAGAAGTATCAAGATAATAGATGTAAATATGCTTTGCAAAAATATGGAGCAGTTTGATGTATAGTATTATCAAAGTCTTTCCAAATTTCTAATCATATAGTACATTATATACCTCGATTTTATTAAGGCTTCTGCTAACTTCTGAAAAGTAAAAATCCTTTTTGTAGATGCTTTTGTTCTTTTAAAATCTTACTTTGAGTGTTGTTTCCCTAAAAAGATCCATCTTATTTTGAGTTATGTACTATAGAAGACCAGGAAAAGATGTTTTATACACAGACTATGAGAGAATAGGAAAAAATCATAACTGTTTTGTGATATAATTTTATCATGTCTCTATATAATACCTCCCAATTAATCATCATTCACTATGTGCCAAGTCCTGTAGGCTCTATAGACATAGCATCGTCTTCTCACTATCATCATATAATGTAGGTGATAAAATGTATCCCAAATAAAGATGCCAATTTAGTGCAGTTAATCATCTTGCATAAATACATGCTCCTAGAAAGCTGAGGGAGCCAGGATTTAGGCACATGTCTTTTTGGCTCCAAAGTCTACCTTCATTCCAGGTTTCCTCATTGCCTCTCCTTCCACTTGACAGAGAGTAGATGCTCAGTGGATGGATGGATGAAAGAATGGATGGACAGACAAGTGAGTGACCTCTAGGACTTACAGAGCAAGATTGATGCAGTCTAGCTAGGCTCTATCACAAATTAAAGATCAACCTCCATTGTTCTTCCTTGTCTATAATTTGAAAACCTGAGGTTACAAAAATTTCTCAGCTGCTTGTATGAACATCACCTTTTCTCCATTATTTTTTTTTCCACAAATGATGAGGTATTTCAAATCCTTGAACCCCAGGAAGAGTTTGGTAATTCTGATCATGGGGAAGTACTCTGCAGAAAGGGGTCCTCAAATCTAACTCTGAGAGTTTCTGTATGAATTCTACAGAAGCCGCCAAAACTGTAAAGACATCTGACCCACAGAATTTGGTTTTGTTTTTTAGGCATTTTACAAATTTATCTGTCAGCTAGAGGAAAGAACCTTCTTGTTAACCTTCTTATCTTCTGCAAGTCGATGGCTGCATCTCCCCCAAAGAGTTCCCTTTTGTCTAATTTATATGAACACAGTGTATATAACAGCGACTGTCTTGTGAAACTCTAGGATGTGTCAGACTCAGCAAATGCTTGTGAAGTTGCAAAGGTTTGGGAGCAAGAGAGAATTCTTCCCATTGAAGGAGATAGCTAAATTGAGTTTAAAGAATGAGTAGGTGTTGTCTGCTATCTTGTTAGCAGTATGGACCCCACAAAACCAACTGATACACAGATTTAACTGACTTTGCAGAGTTTGGGCTGAGAGTATTTGCAATTTATTGTCATTCAGGCAAAAAATAAAACCCAATTATTTTATTTCTACTTCTTAGCAAGAGAGAGGTGAGCTCTGTAGGCACCTGGTAAAAGTTGCCAGTTTTCCTCCAGTGAAATGTTCTCTGCAAGATTCAACAGTCAACATGCATAACGCTGTCATTTCAGAGTAAAATTAATTCCTCTTATTATTTTTACCTGTTGCTCTGCTTCCATGCAGAGCAAATCTCAGTACTCTGGCTGTGTTTAAAATAGATGCATCTTTATTTTTTCCAAAGTGGTTACTTAACTGCCTTCAAGTGAATTCAGTCATGATAAATCACACTCTAAGTGGATTCTGGAAACTAACCTAGTGACAGGATCTTTGACAGGATCTACCACTGTCCTGTTTACTTCTAACCCTTAGGAGTTCCACTAGAGAGCTCTACTCTTCTAATGGATAAAGGGAGTTTAAAAGCTTTTTGAGGAAATTGTGTAGTGAGAATCATCCAGGGGTCTCTAATGGCTTTGCCTTAGGGGAAAAAATATGTAGTGGTGCTAAAATTAAGGGATATGAAGGATTACTAGAAAGGAAAAAGTGAAAAGAAGATATAATGATACCTTTCTCTGTGGAGATTAAATTCACGTTATGTATCAGTTACATATCATCTTGTGAAAACATCTCCTGGTTAGTAATAGGGAATATCAGGAAGATCTCACTTATGAGACTACATAGCCAACAGGAACCCAGTTTTATCAAGGAACCAATATCTCCCCATGCCCTCCAAAAAAGGATCATCAAATAATAAGAAGTGAGATGTAAACTTTCATTAACATCTTATCTTAAATTTACTATTTACTCATCTATTAAAACAAAGAATATGTTCCTTCCAAGGTAAAAATGAAAAGCAAGTAATACTTTGAAAAAAATACATCCAAAAGATTTATAGATGTTGATTCTATCCTTAAAGAATGAGGTTGTAAGGCTTTTCACTTGAGCATAGTGGAAAGGGGTTTCAAATGGAGTAGGGAGAATTGAGCTCCAGTCCCAGCACTGATGCTTACTAGAGCTCTGCCACTCTGGGTTCTGGCAGCAGGAAACAGATGACACTGTCAAAAGGAGTGACTCAAGAAAGTTAAGGCAATGAATCTGTGCAAAAACGAGGGCAGAGTTAAGGGGAGCCAGCAAGAATGGTAAAATAGCAGGGTGTCATTTCCACCCTAAGACAAGGAAAAAAAAAATGCCAGAACTTCTGAGAATGAGTCTCCAGGAGATGGTCACCAACAATGCAGCCACTAGTAATATAAACATGGAGGGAACTAGAGAAATCAGAATCCTTCCCCCTCTCTTCTTGCAGTTTGGATTGATATACATGAATCCCCAATATAGCCAAATCCAATCAGAAGCAGCAAGAAGACAAGGACACTTGAGCATTCCACAAATCGGAGCCTCCATGGCTTGAAGAAAGATGAAAAGGGAAGGGGGCATAGGACCACAGGGTCAGCAGCGGGTTTCAAATGCACTAAATATGCAATATTTATTTTTTATTCTTAGTGATCTTCAGCACTTTCTTTTAGATAATCTAGAATCTAAGCCAGATAATCTTAGAGGTTTATTTCATCTCTAGTAAATTTATGAAGACTAAATAAAAAACAAAGGAGGAAAATACATGTTCTAATTGGCACTACTGATTTATTTGAAACAGGCAGATTTAAAACTTTTTTTTTATTTGTTAACAAACCATAGGTCTTTTTTTTCTGTACCTGCTCTCTTGAAAGAAAAATTGTCAGTGCCTCAAGGTTATTTAGAAAAGCTCCTGAAAGCTATTAATAGAAAGCAGATTTAAACCCAGTCTCTAAATGGCTTAACTTTGTGTACTATAGGTCTGCCCTTGTAGAAAAATTTATAAAAGCTTTTTTTTAAAAAAGGCATATAGTTCAGATTATTAGCTATCTCTTTGTCACAAACATGCAGCTGGTTTCAAAATCTGCATGGTTCCCAAGTGAAAGAATACAATAAGCGAGTAAGCAAATCCTGCCATTTTATTAAATACTTTGAGAAAACAAAAGCAAAACAAGCTTTCACTCAGCTGGAACCAGAACATAATCCCCAGAGCCAATAACACATGTTAAAATTCCAGCACCAGAGCCAAATTTGACAAAAGAACCCTCTCTATCCTACAACCTCTAGGGTAAACTAACCCTAATTGTGATCCCACACTTATACCCTCCAAACATGGGTATACAAACAAGGATGAAAGGAATTAAGGTGGGAAGACCTAAGGTCAAAAGGAGTAGCAAAAGTGACACAGTCAAAAGGAGTGACTCAAGAAAGTTAAGGCGATGAATCTGTGCAAAAGCGAGGGCAGAGTTAAGGGGAGGCAGCAAGGATGGTGAAATAGCAGGATGTTATTTCCACCCTAAGACAAGAGGAAAAAAAAATGTCAGAACTTCTGAAAATGAGCCTCTAGGAGATGGTCATCAACAATGCAGCCACTAGTAATATAAACATGAAGGGAACTAGAGAAATCAGAATCCTTCCCCCTCTTTTCCTGCAGTCTAAATTTATATACATGAATCCCCAATAAAGCCAAATCCAATCAGAAGCAGCAAGAAGACAAGGACACTTGAGCATTCCACAAATTGAGCCAAATTTGGTTCAAGATGCACTTTTAAGATATAGTATTGAAGAAATGGTAGATTGTTGAAAGTTCCCTTTGTAGGTCAGATATTATTTAACTTATCTAAGTAGTTATGCTTCTATGTTAGAGCAGGGAGAGTTTATAAACAAATTATCACCACAGCTTTTCAACAGACCCTTCCCAATTACACACAGACACACTGCACAGGCTCTGCTGACAACTGATATCCACAGGGTAGATGTTAAAAAAAAATCACAATCACTGTGTTCAGCCTGCTGCTATTACACCCACAGATTCAGGGTAAAGGCTTACACAGCAGAAGTTGGCTCAGTGTCCTAATGCAGTGGATCCATCTTTTTAACAATCTTTTATTCTCTTCAAAACCTTTTTCTCTTTATACAAGTCCATGTTCTGAATTCTTCAGGGAAAATGGCAGAATTCTTAGGAGAAACTTCCAGAACATCTGATGGTTTGTATTGATGCCAACATAGGATTTCTATTTTCATTCCTGTTTGAATCTTCATGAGTAATAGAAATAATAAAACATTTATTTTTTTAAAGGGAGTCTGTATTATCATGCTTTCCACTTCTGTAGCAATTGGCTAAGGAGAACAAAAAGCAAGGAGAGATCAAGACTCCCAGTCATAAGAGTTTCAAAGATTCTGCTCCTGTTTACTTCCAGGAACTTAGGAAAATGGATCATCTAGAAAATGAATGATAATCCAAAAAAAGGAAGTGGTTATAGTAGATGATTTCTATAGCTCTGACCAGGTTTAATATCCTACAGCCTGTCTGTCCCAGTGCCTCCCATTCTATTCTCATGGTAATTGAATTTACTTTTCCCTCATTTCTCTAATTTCTTGAGTTTTTCCTAAATTCTTAATGTAACTTTCTTTCTTCCTAGCTTTACTCTTTTCTCTGTCCAGTCTGAAAATCAAGACACTTACTGACAGAGAGCATTCTTTTCTCTTTCTTAGCCCAATCTTCTTCCATCAAAATAATTTGGCAAGTCCCCAATCTTGGATTAAGCCCTCCATATTGACACTCCTATGTCCAAGTTTCTTAGTTGGCAACATCTCAAATAACACATCCTGCCACAAGTCTATTTTACACCAAGTTATAATCATTTCCTTCCAGAAGTGTCTTCAAGCCAGGTAGGTGAGCTTCCTGAGGGGATACTCTGGCTGTTTAGAAACCTTTTTATTCATTTCTAACAAAGTCCCTGAACATGTTACATGTTCTACTCAAGCTCTCAGCCTTTTCTCTCTATAGATAATTATTTTTCTGTAAAGTAATTACAATAAAACCATTTTTATAATGAAAGTGTTTAAAATTTAAAATATAGCAGCTCAATGTTAGTTTTATTACATTAACATAAAAATGATCACAAATCTTCCAGAAAAATTATGGGATACTTCTGCATTTCTATATCACTTCTAAGTCAGCTCCATTTTGATTTATAAGCTTTGTCACAGATCTAGCGTCAGACCAGATGTTGTATTAAAAAAATACCAGCAAAGTTTGATTATAGTTTTCAGTCTTCCTCATTTGAAACTGTAGAGCCAAACAGAAGTAGTTAAGAAACTTCAAAAAGTTTTAGGACATAGCACTAATTGCTAATTGGAATTATCTTTTCTCACTTAATATGTACCATAAAATACAAGTTAATCATTTATAAATGCCTATAAGAGAAAGAGAAAGAAATAGAAGACATTTAGCTAAATCAAAATATTATGAACATTCCCTATCTTTGAAATTCTGGAAATTTTAGCAGGTTTATTTCATTTTGAAAGTATCTCTACACAGCACAACATCCCAAACCAAAATTTTAAGGTACAAGTACAGAATGAGGATCTATGGACTCTATGGCAGCAAAACCTTTTGTTTTTAATTTCATTTTGTGGGAAGCTTTAGAAAAGGAGGTGTGACAGGCTTAAGAATAATGGTTAGGAATACTAGCAAAGGAAAGAGTCTAGAAATCTTGATAATAACCCTAAGGCAGGCATAGTTAGGAGCCTAAGAGCTTCATGCTAATCCTGTGGACTCTCTCAGAACAATGTTTTCAAATGCATAAAGTTAAAATACCTAGGATTATAAATAACTTCAATCAATTTGTCATAATTTCTCGATACTAAAAACACAAATTTGTAATCTAGTAATATTTGTGCTATTTAGTGAAAGGTTCAACAACAAGATCTTGCAGAAGGTCCAATATCATATCAAAAAAATAATAAGCATAGAAATTATCTTTAAAACTAGCTGTGATAATTGCAGTGTTATGATAATATTGGTGATTTTTATTATCTATGATATTTCCAATTTATCTCTTTCTCTCTCTTTAACTCACTCTAAAGGCTTTTCTCTCATAATTTCACTGAAAGTGCTCCTATAAGGTTTTCAATAATCTCTGTTACTAAAACTAATGTCAGTTCTCAATCTTCATCATATTTGACCTGTCAGCATTATTTGACAAAGTTAGTCATACCCTTCAACAAGTCTTCATTCAAATGCCCTGCTCAGTAAGACTTCTGTGATACCCCTACTTCCAATGCTTTTTATTTTTCTCCTTATTTACTGTTCTCCAAAGCAATTATTACCATTTTTATTCACTTGTTTGTTTTTCTGTGTTGCCCAAAAATGCATTCCATAAAGGCAGGGATTTTTTTGTCTTTTATGTTCACTGAACATAACCCCCAGTTCCTGGCATAAAACCAGTTCAATAAATAGTTGTTGCTGAATGAATAAGAGTTCTTTAGAATATTCTGTGAAGTCTAGCACATCTATCCATTGCAATAAGAAGCACACAGGGTTCTACTTGCCAAAATCATATCATACTCTATAAATCAACCTAGATGATTTTAAATGCTATACTTGAAATGAAACAAAGGTAGGGCCTAGTATTTGCTACAAAAATTCTGTAAGCATTAACTAGGAGCTGACAACTACATGGTATAATGCCTTCATGGAGAGATGCTGTGTTATATCATAAAAAAACAAAAGAGTTTGATACAAACAGACATAGATTTGGTTTTCAAACAGGAAAACTCCACCTCTGCCATTTGTGATTTATGTAATATGAGGAAATTATTCACTTCTCTAACCATCAATAATTTGTCTATAATATGAAATATGTCACTATGTGCTGAATATATTTTAAATGAAATTATATGTGCGAAGTTCCAGGGCACTTGAAAAAAGTGTTCCTTGCATCAATCCTCTCTAAATACTCATTAGTTTCCAAGTAGACGAGAATGAAAATAGGGAACTCAAAAATGATCAGAGAAATGTGAAAATAAAACAGGAAGCACTGAGTTCAGATGAAATGTCAGTCACCCAAGGATTGGTCAGACAACTAGAATGAACCTGGGCATCTTACTAATGACTATACTAATGAAAAGGTCCTTTTTTTTTCTTATCTAGTATTTCTTCACAGAATCCTCTCATAAAATAGTTGTATAATAAAGTTTTAATAGTATTTAAAAAAACTCATGAAAATATCCACCACTATAATTCTATAACCATGATGGTTAGAGTCTACAGACAATATTATTGAGTTCACTCCAATTCTGACAGTCCATACAAAATATTTAGGTCTCTATTTAGAGGTGTGGATGGTATCAAAAAACCATTCTAAAAATAAAAGGAGGCCAAGACTATACTTATAAAAAAGAGCAGGTGAGAGATATTAACCTAGACGGTGTGTGGCAAAGGAAAAATCGAAAGCTGGGTGGAACTTGGACTAGAAAAGGAAGTTGCCCCAATCTCTCCAGAGGAATTACTGTCCAAGA
Organism: Spermophilus citellus; assembly: GCF_964194105.1. Taxonomy (NCBI): domain Eukaryota; kingdom Metazoa; phylum Chordata; class Mammalia; order Rodentia; family Sciuridae; genus Spermophilus; species Spermophilus citellus. Next base: position 41,461,698 of record NC_138195.1, read on the forward strand.
GTTTTTATCAGTACATAAACATTGATTTTGAGCTATAATAATTTCAAAGGAAAAGACTGTCATATTAATTAGGGCTTCATTTGAAACATTATTCTTTCTTCTCAGGCATGAATAAGGTATGAAAACTCTCAGGTTAAAGAACAGATTTTTTTGTTGTTCTTCCACTTTCCAATCAATCTTGATTTTCTGATTGCTGGGGAGAAAAGACTCATGAGCAGTGTGTTTTTCATAAATCATTGTACACTGTTTATCTCACACTTTAAATTTTGTACTTTTTAAAAATTTAAATAAAAGTACTGTGCTTATAAATAAATTTAACAGAAAGAATTACATGTTGGAAAGAAAATTTAAAGCTATTAAAATTAAAAAGTAAGATAACTACAATAAGATTATTATATTCCTCTCTTGATAAAGCAAACAAAAAATATTTCCTAAGATTTCCTACCTGTACTCTACTGGCTGCTACTTTATGTGTGTCAACTATGGATCAGGCTCTGTTGTCCCATGCCAGAGAGGCAAGTGGGAGTCCTGAGTGGAGGCAGACAATCTCCTGGATTTATACACTAATCTCCTCTAGGTTGTATTTGACAGCTACTTTTGTATAATGAAACCAAATTAAATATTTCCCTAGAGAACATGAGAATTCCCAAAATCTCTAACTAACTTCAGAATAGAGGGAAAGATTATTTACTGGTTGACATTCCAAAGCCAAATTATAACAAGCCTCTTCACAACATTAATTCTCTCCTCCTCCCATCTTTTCTTTCTTATTTCCAAGTTCTGCCAAAGACTGCATATGTTTCAAATGATGCATGATACAGGGGGGTAGAATAGTACTTTCAGCTTGAATATCTTTTCTTTCTGTGTTATGTGTAATTAATCATTTTATAAAGTATGCCTTTTATGATTATAAAATATTTTTGAAAGAAATGTATCCTTCTTTGCAGTTTGCAAAACCTATAGGTTGCTTTACAATCATTGTGTAAGTCCAGGTTAGTGGCATGAATATATTATAGCTCAGTACCATAAGAGCAATTCATGGCATTATAATGAGAACTCAAGATATAAGTCTTTTGTCTTCTTTGACAAATTACTTTAGATGCCTTTACCCCAGTTTCCTCATTTGTAAAACTGGAGTAACCATATTTTTTATATCATGGTATTGTTGTGAGAAAAATGCAGCATCTGGTACAATCCTTCAAAAATATTAGCTATTATAATAATTGGTGTTGATATAATAAAAAATTACTGTATTTATAAACTATGTAACAATTCTCTAATTCACATTAAAATTTAGTGAAAAACAAGTTACTTTTAAATATCAATTAATTTTTTTAAGTAAAGAAAGTCTTATTACCATTCTCACTATACAGATTTAACATCATATAACTAATCTTTTAAGAAGTTAATATGAGAAAATGAAAAATAAATTTATTTGGATGTTATTATTTTTTGAAAGAATGAAATTTCAGTTATTGCTTGCACCTTCCCCATGTACCTTTGAGCAATACACAAATGATAAAAGCATATGAGGCAGGATGATGTAAAACTGCCCATTAAAAATTACTTTCCAGAAAAATATAACTGATAACTTTTTTAATTTATCAAGAAATTTTAAAATGAATATCTAAGAATGAAGTCTTAAAACTATTCTGAAGCAATCCATAAATGTTCCAGTGAGAAAAATACCCTCGTAGTTGATTTAAATTAGCATTAATTTGACATAATACTTGCAAACAGTACTTCTTAAAGAACAGTAGATGTAATATGTTCTGAACATATGAAATCATGATTAAGATGTAATATATTCTGTTAAAAAGTTAATTCCACAGAAATAAGTTTCTAATAAGTTCTTAGAAGAGAGGTAGTTATTATAATACTTAATAGTAATGAATGTACTACTGAATAGTAAAGGATTTAGAAAGTAAGAAATATTGGGTTCTGCTTCAGAACATGTATCTAAATAAATATGATAGCTATGACATATCTAATGCATATACACATATACAGAAGTTTGATATTAAGAGGAATAGACTAAAAAGAGATCCAATCAATTTAAGCTAGGAAAAATACATAATCCTGTTTAGGAAAGAGGAAATAGAGAAATTCATGAAGAAAGTTAACAAATCTGAAGATAAAGTGGCTAAAAGAGACTGGATCCCAGAGTTTTTTACAAAAATGGAAAGATTGTGTCCCCCAGTGCCAAAGACATTGAAAACTTATTCATTTAAAAATAAATGAATGAATAACTATGAACTTGTGTATACAGTACCATATATGGTCTAAAAGGTACACTTTTAATAGGTGAAATTTAAACATATGTTTTATTTTATGAGTTATTTATTTTAAAATAATATCCATTTATTTATTTATCATTGCAAGTTAGCATTCTAAAATGCTCGATGTAGAATATTTTTAAAATACCAAGAATGAATAAGAAAATGTAGATATAGCCTTAATAGAAAGATAAAACACTCCAGCAAATATTCCTATATTTAAACATAGGCATTTATATTCATGAACTTGGAATCACATTGTATTATCAATCTTACATCTCGTTTTTATAACTTATCATTATATTTTGAACATTTCTGTGTCATTAAAACTTCTTCAAAATCATGAGTTTTAATGGCTTCATATTATTCTATAAAATGAATGTGTAATAATTGAATTATTATGCTATTGATGCACATTTTAATAAAGTATAATACCAAAAAAGTTGAGGGAGAAAATTTTAAGTGGCTTTATCCATAAAATTTTTATTCTATATTTCCTTAGGATATATTTCTATAATGCCAAATTGCTGTATCAGAGAGACAGATTTAGCATTTTTGATCTATAGTCCATAATGTTTTATAATTTGTGGCATAACTGCTCTCAGAAGTTAGGAAAATGCTTATATCATGATACTCAAAATCTAGACTATTAAGATCTCTTTCATAGTTTGACAAGTCAAACTGATCATTCAAATTTGAGTGCTTGTGACATTGAATATATTTAAATGTTTATTAGCAATTTGTATTTTTATTGTGTGAGCTGTCTTACATTAAAAGAGGAAATTGCCTCTTGCAAAACTCATAGGTTTATGACCATGGATACTCTCTACATTCCCATAACATGGACAGTGTTATTGTGGGTGCTCTGTACCTCCTTCTACCAGAAACATCTACCTAGGAAACATGATATATTCTGAATGCAAGAGTAATAGTAGTGATCTACCTCAAAGATTCCTTCCAAAACATAATTATTACAAAGTACTTCAAGACTAGAACCACTTTGAATGGAAGTCCGGGCTAATTCTATAGAATAATGAGTTATAGATGTCTCAACAACTCCAAAATTATTATAACCTGAAATATATCTCTGAAGCTTTCATGGATGGTCACATTTTTAAACACACTCTCAAAAATTGCATACTATGAATTATATGAAGATTAGGAGTCCCAAATTTGCTGCATCAGAGGTGGTAAGTAGGTAAGCTTATTGTCTATCAGTCAAAAATATACCTTATAGGGTTGTGGTTCTTTGCAAATTTTTTAAAAATTTTTTATTTGTTTTAATTAGTTATACATGTTAGTATAATACATTTATGTACTTTGATGTATCATAGATATATGGGATATAATTTCTCATTTTTATGAGTGTACATGTTGCAGAATCATATTGGTCATGTAGTCATATATATATATATATATATATATATATATATATATATATATATACCTACAGTAATAATGTCTGTTTCATTCTACAATCTTTCCTATCCCCACATCCCTCTCTCTCCCCTCTCATCATTTCCCTCTACCTAATCTGAGGTGAAACTATTCTTCCCTAGTGCCCCCACCACCTTATAGTGAAATAGCATTTGCATATTAGAGAAAACATTCGGCCTTTGGTTTTGTGGGATTGGCTTATTTCACTGATATTCTCCAACTCCAACCATTTACTGGCAAATGCCATAATTTCACTCTTCTTTAAAGCTGAGTAATATTCTATTGAGTATATATGTCACATACATCTAGGTTGGTTCCATAGTCTAGCTATTGTGAGTTGAATTGCTATACACATTGATGTGGCTGTGTCTCTGTAGTATGCTATTTTTAAGCCCTTTGGGTAAAAACAAGGAGTGGGATAGCTGGGTCAAATGGTGGATCCATTCCCAATTTCCTGAGGAATCTCTGCACTGCTTTCAATAGTGGTTGCACCAATTTGCAGTCCCACCACCAGTGTATGAGTATACCATTTTCACCACATCCTCACCAACATTTATTGTTGCCTGTATTCTTAGTGATTGCCATCCTCACAGGAGTGAGATGAAATCTTAGAGTAGTTTTGATTTGCATTTCTCTAAGTGCTAGAGATGTTGAATACTTTTTCATATAATTGTTGATCAACTATATTTCTTATTCTGTGAAGTGTCTGTTCAGTTCCTTAGCCCATTTATTGATTGGGTTATTTGTTTTTTTTTTTTTGGTGTTAAGTTTTTAGAGTTCTTTATATATATCCTAGAGATTAATGCTTTATCAGAGGTGCATGTGGTAAAGATTTTCTCCCAATCTGTAGGTTCTCTCCTCATTTTATTAATTGTTTGCTTTGCTGAGAAGAAGCTTTTTTTAATTTGAATCCATCTTATTTATTGATTCTTGATTTTAATTCTTGTGCTTTAGGAGTCTTGTTTAAGGAAGTCAGATCCTAGACTGACATGGTGAAGACTTGGGACTATTTTTTTTTTATTCTATTAGGCACAGGGTCCCTGTTCTAGTGCCTAAGTCTTTGATGCACTTTGAGTTGGTTTTTGTGCAGGGTAAGAGATAGAGGTTTAATTTCATTTGGCTACATATGGATTTCCAGTTTTGCCAGCACCATTTGTTGAAGAGGCTATCTTTTCTCCAGTGAATGTTTTTGGCACCCTTGTCTAGTATGAGATAACTGTATTTATGTGGGTTTGTCTCTGTGTCCTCTATTCTGTACCATTGGTCTACAAGTCTATTTTGGTGCCAATACCATGCCCTTTTTGTTACTATAGCTCTGTAATATAGGGTTTTGTTATTGTTGTTGTGTTGAGAGCCATTTGTTTTGTTTTCACAGTTATTCTCCTATACTTTGTGAGTCTACACTTTGATTTTGCAATGCTTTCTCTTAGGAAGACATCATATTCTTTCTGCACACATGAGTCAGCATCTTCTCTGTATATAGCAGATATTTAACAATTATTCTTTTTTTCCAAGACATGCACAGTGATAATACATTTGAGTTCAGTGAGGTAACTGGTGGTAGTAACCAATTGTTCATCTTCATACCTTCTCCCACTCAAAGTTGCTATATTTTTTTTTTTGTAGGGGGGCCTCTGTTAGGGTGATTTTTAGTGGCAACTTATTTTCATATAAAATTATAGTAGTGCCAAAATAATAAGGTTTCAAAGCATTAACAGTAGAAACTTAGAAATGACTGTGTCCTGAAACACCTTTTAAATATAAACCAGAAAATCTATGTATAAAAGATGACATTATTTTGACAAAGCAGAAGAATGGTATCTTGGAAAGTCAAAGTCTGCCCTTTGTGTGTCTCCAGGCAGAAACTTTTCAAGAGATAACAAATAATGGGCCAAATGATGTTTGAATTCTACCTGAAAGGAGACAGATCCAATCTCTGTATATGTATTCCTTCCTCTTGACAGTCCTTCATTTCTTTAAGATAAAGAGATAAGATCTCAGGAAGTCAAGCAAGAAAGTTCCCTCAACCAAATGAGATAAAAACAGTTTACCTATTAATTTTGCCAAGATTCCAGGTGGGCATTTTTTTCCTTTTACTTCTTCATCTCATGCAAATTTATATGCATGTCTCTGAGTGTTTACATTATTTGTCTCCTCCTGGCCTTTTCTTCTTTTCCATGATCTTAATGAAAAAAATATGAAGATTTCTAAATTGAACTTTAAATACATGAGGCACAGCAAAAAAGTACAGGCAGCAGAGTGCTTACATTCCAAATCAAATGGGCTGAGCATGGTGGCACATGCCTGTAATCCCAAAGACTCGGGAGACCAAGACAGAAGGATCAGAACTTATAAAAGCCCTAAGCAACTTAGCAAGACCTTGTCTCAAAGTAAAAATAATTTAAAAAAATGTTGGTGTGACTCCATGGTTAAGTGCCCCACGATTCAATCTCCAGTACCAAAAGAAAAAAAAAATCTCAATAAAGGGCAATTGGCATCATCATAACTGGGTTGGTACAACAGATGAGGGTGTGAACTATTCTCCACTGAGTTTTCAGGTAAGCTCTGGTCTTTGTGCACTTCCAATAGAAAATATACCAACAACATGATTTATTTTAATTACAAGGGACCTTGTCATTTCTACTAATAAATTTACATCAATTTTTTTCTTCTGATATTTCTTACTCTTGGTGAACATTTTTTATCTGCAAAATCAGAACATGTTCTATGTTCTTTTGTTTTAAAACACTCCCATGCACATTAGTATATTTCATTCTGCCAATATTTGTTTTAGGAACTGGAAATTAAATGAAGTTCTTTTCCTTTGTTTAACCCTATGGCTGTTGAAAATTTCCTTATAATCTTTAAAGTGATGGGCATCATAAGTCTTGCACTTTACATACCACTGAGTTTTTAAGCTTTGCTTAGTATTGCATAAACTTATCCTATGTTGAACTATCACTCTCTCAAATTTGACAATATATCATCAGTTTATTGTAGTTTCCCAGTTCCACTTGGATAAACAAATATTTATTTCTCTTACAGGTTGAACTTCTTCCCCTTCTTTGTTATTCTTCTTCAGAGTTTAACTCCTTCCTTAACCACACGACATGAGCCATTCAAAATTTCTTGTAATATACACAACATCATAAAATATATTTTATTAACTTAAAATACTAAATATTTTCTTCCTATTTTCAGCAAGAATGACATTTTTTGTTCATCTCCCTTAGAAAATAGTACACTTTGACATTTACAAGCCAAAACTGTTTTATTACTTCTTTTATGTGATAAAAACTTATTTCATAAATTACTTTTTCTAAGCAAGACATTAAATAAGCAAACTTATAATGTTTAAAGCTTTGTATTTATATTAAAGGTCCTGTTTCATAGACATGGAAAGATAGGATACATAAATATAGCAGAAAGAAATAAGGACATTTTAGAAAAGTCAGCAATAGAAATTCAATCAACTACAAGTAGTTTTGAATCATGTTAAAAATAACATGCTATAAAGGTAAATTATTTGAGGATTGTTAGAAGATTTTTAAAAATATTATTCCATCTATTCATCTATTTAAGGGCATTTAGGTTGGTTCCACAGTTTAGCTATTGTGAATTGTGCAGCTATAAACATTGAAATGTGGTGTGTGTGTATATATATGTATAATGAAATATTACCAATAAAAGAGAATAAAATCATGGCACTTGCAGGTAAATGAATGGAGTTAGAGAAGATAATGTTAAGTGAAGTTAGACAATCCCAAAAAACCAAATGCTGAATGTTTTCTTTGATATAAGGAGACTGATTCATAGTGGGATAGGGAGCGGGAGCATGGGAGGAATAGAGGAACTCTAGATAAGGCAGAGGGGTTGGAGGGGAAGGGAGGGGACATGGGGTAATTAATAATGGTGGAATGTGATGATCATTACTATCCAAAGACACGAATTGGTGTGAATATACTATGAATACAATCAGATATATAAAAAATTGTGCTCTCTATATGTAAAAAAAATTCTAATTGATTTTGCATTTTTATCTTTTCATCTACATATTCCTCAAAAAAATTTTTAAAACTTCTTTACAAACATCATAAATGTTAATTTTCAAGAGGAATAAATTGAAAATTAAAGTATCTTTAAGCTTAAAAGCACTAATTTCACAGCAATCAAACTTCCAGTGACCAAGCAATTCTATGTAGAAGTTTTTAACTCTGTTTTTGTTTTTTTCCTTCGAGAAGAGGTCTCCCTAAGTTGCTAAGGTGGCCCTCAAATTTGCAAACCTCTTGCCTCAGCCTCCCCAGTCATTGGGATTACAGGTATACACTATCACACCCAAGTAACATCTGTTCTTTTCAATTTGTTTGGGGAACATTCTCATTTCTAATAAATCACATGTAATTTGTATCAAAGTGATAAAATTCTCTTATGGGAATTAAATATGCTTCAAAATAATTTTGTTAGACACAAATTACTTACTCCTTTACTTTTAATCAGCTGTATTGAAGTATAATTTTCATAAAACAAAATACACAGATTTAAAGAGAATGGTTTAAGGGTGGTTTTAACAACTGTAACACCTGTGTAACTACCAGAGAACCAATGATCCACCAAGATTAATTTTGCCTGTTTTTGGATTTAGTATGAATGGAAATCACTCAATATAGTCCTTTGGAGTTGCTTTTCTTTCTTTCTTTTGCTCGACACAATTTTAGGCCCAGTTCTGATACAGAGTGTGTGGTGACCTGGGCTGGAGAGTAAGTTCCTTAAGAAGAAGGTGTAATATAAAGAGCTGCAGAATAAGATGTAATTTTATCAAAATGGACTCTACTGTCATGTATAACTAAAAAGAATCAATCAAAACAAAGCTGAGTAATATTCCATCTTACATTCATAAACAGTATATTTGTTTCTGTTTTCATAATTTAGATTGCTTCTAGTTTTTATTACCATGAATTAAGCTACTCTAAACATTTATGTACAAGTCTTTCACCAACATATGCTTTTATTTCTCTTTTTATTTAGGATTGAACCTCTCAACCTATTTTCCAACATGATTGTAGTATTCTACAGACCCATCAGTAATATATCACTATGTCACTGGTTCATATCATATACAACAATTAATATGCATACTTTTGGTTTTCATTTTAGTCATTTTGGTGGTGTAAGGCAATATCCTCATTTTGATTTACTTTAGATTTCCCTATAACTAATGAAATTAAGCATCTTTTCATGTGTTTATCAAAATTTTTGAAATGGCTGTTGAAGATTTTTGCCCATATTTAACTGAATTGTTTTTTATCACATTAAATTCTAACAATTCTTAGTAATTATGTATGTATTTTTAAGTAAAAATGTATTCCATTCCAGGTTAGCACAAGCTATAAATCAAGAGCTACAGACATATTTCTGAAACATTGATATGTAGTTCTTAATGAAGGGGAGTTGAGTAATCTAGTATTTCAGACTCCACTGAAGCTTGTCATTTTCTAGTTGACCAGAAGGATCATTCTTTAGTATCATTTAAAGCATTCCATCTTTTAAGAAAGGCTTCATCAATCTAAGCAAATCATTATATGATTCTACAATTGATAGCTGGTCCAAGAACTGATTTGATTGCTAATGGGGAACACTTATAAAATGTATAGCTCTCATCTTCCTAATGAAGGTATCCACATATAATTATTATAATGCCATTCCAGTGAGTAGTATGAACAACAAACATTGCTTTCCTCTGAAAAATATTAAATTAAATGGCTAAGCATCATGTGTAAAGATGTATTTGACTTTGCTGTTGTTTGATAAGATGTTCCTTGTTAAGAATAACATCAAAGTCAGTACCTATTAGTGCAAGTAAAAAAGAAGCTGGGAAAATTGAACTTATATTAGGCTTTCTGTAAAAGCCTATTGAGTATTTGGCTGGATTCTGCAAAGAGGAATTAAGAATTGGAAAGAGATCTGTCTCTGAATTTTTTTTTTTTTTTTTGCATTCTTTGATTCTCTATGACTGTCAAGTACAGGGAGCTTGGCTTAGTGGTTTGTACATAGCTTTTCATGATTAATGATGGCTTTGTGCCAGTTCATCTACAGGATTATCTGTTATTCATCAAATTTTGAGTTTAGGTCACCCTGTCTGTAAAGCAGATGGAGTCCTTCTACTAAATCCTCAAATTCTCCATTCTCTGTCCTGTATTTTTCTTCCATTTAGTGGTACTCTCTTTTTCTCTTCAGTTAACACATAATTTTTCACTTTTTCAGTCAGTCTATCCATGCCTACTCATAGGAAAATATATAAAATTCACTTATTCTAAAATATAAATGACAGACCAATAACTGCTTAACATGCTACTGAATTAAAAACCTAAATTTTGCCTGTTTCCCATCCAAACCCTTTATTTCCCTTTATATTGAACAAATCAGTAACATTCCCCAATAATAAGTCAGTTGGTCCACAAAAATGTGTTGAATACTTATCTTTTAAATGTTGATAATATTCTCTGAATAAAATAATTGAGGTACCTACCCTTATATAAAACCTCACCTAAAGGAAAGATCTTTAAAAATAATTACAAACAGTGTTTCTAATGCTGCAAGGTAAGAACATGGTGTTGGATATAAATGGAGTTAGGATGTTAACTTAGAGGATCAAGGAAGAGAGCCCAGTAAAAGAAATATTTCAACTGAGACCTAAAGTTAAGCAATTGGTAAGATAGAATAAAGGACATCTAAAACAAACAAACAAAAAAGTACTTTCAAAAATCCTCCAAGTTTCGGGAATCACTCATTTCATTTGCCTCACTACCATTTTTATTCTTTCCTTCATCACATTTTCTATAGTTTACTATAAGAAATAACCTTATTACCAGTCTTCCCCACAAAATATCAAAATAACTCTTCATATAATATTACTGTAATGGCATCACCCCTAAATAAAAATGTCTACAAAGCACTCTCCCAGCCTAACCATGGTCAAATTCTCACATCTGACTCTTTGGTCCTCTTCAATCTGAATCAAATTTTTCTACTCTTATTTTTCATTACTTTCCTGCCCCACTGATGTGTTCACTTTCTACTGTATATAACTTCATTCTTAGGACTGAGTATCTTTGTTCTTATCATTCATTTCATCCAAAATAACTCATTAAATTTAAAGTAGAACATGACTTATTGGCAAAATGTATAATGAGTCACAACTCTCTTAGCAGAAACCATACTTGTGTTTTATTTTTAAGACAGTGGTGTTTTCCAAATAACTATTTTGATGGACTTATCATTTGGTTGCAGAAATGAACAAAAATTGATATTTATAATATGGAAAAGTTACTGGGCATTCCAGGTGAAATTCAATGTAGTTTCTATATCCACATGCTTCCATGAGAGTTAACCAATGGTTAATAGTTCCATCACATAAAATAATGACCTAGCATAAAATAGTAGGATAAATACATTAAGGTCTTGGTATAGCAAAATTTGTTTAAAGGATTTGAAATGTGTATAACATATAAATGTCTTGTGATACAATCCTGAGCCTAAACTTAGCAATAAAATTTTAGAAACTACCAGAGTGTCTGTAGCTCAGAGAGAGAGAGAGAGAAAAGAGTTCTTATTATTCAATGTCACATCTAGAATAGAAAACCAGAAGATTTTAAGCATTCCTATCTAAAGAACTTCCAAATGTATTCTAAATTTATAGAAATAAACAGAATGATTTTTGTTTTATAGGAAAAATTTTTAAATAGCTATCTATTATTGTTAGATAAAGGAAACAAATTTTTTGCCATAGCAAATTGAGGAAATAAGTTTTTTTTCTGAATTATGTGTACAGATACTATCTGTAAATCTTGTATTATATTCTATAGCTTCTTATGTCTAGATCACTTGTATTTTAACTTAGAAACTACATAGAATAGTTCATAAATATAAATTTCTTGCTCAATACTTATGAAACTAACACATATTTTATGAAAACTGATATATAATAAAACCTTTATCCTAAAGGGTGAGATAACCAAGGTTCTGTATGGAAATCCGTACTTTTGTATAACATTATGAGTGACATAAACTTGCATCCATATACATATAACATCAATGATATTTTTTTTAAAAAAGACCCTCAAGAATTTATACAATGGGAATTTGTTATTCAATGGGTTTAAAGGTTCAGTTACACAAGATAATCCCTGGAAATCTGCTGTACAACATTGTGTCTATAATTAGCAAGTGTTAAGTGTATATTTAAAAATTTTTGATCTCATGTTAAGTATTCTTAACCACAATTCTTAAAGTGAGAGGAATGGGGGGAAAAGGCTGAAAATAATAATTCTTAACAGAAAATAATTGTAATTCAGAAAATTTCAATTAATGCATTTACTATACCTGTCATCATTTCACAAAATATCTTTACTTAATTAAATAAAATGTAGCATGAAATCAAGACTTGACCTACATCACCAATACCAATAGGGTTCTAAACTTACTGCTGCCCTTGAATTGTTATGAACTCTATTTTATGTGAAGTGCACAAAGACATTTGAAGGAAGCCTTTACTGAATCTTCCTGACAAGTAATAACAAGCCACTTGTTAAATGTAGCACTAACAAATATTTATTGGTTAAAATGTTTATTATTGGGTTTTAGTTTTTTCAAAGTATTAGAGCATACCAACAGAAATTTTCCTCTTTTATATATGTAATCTCTACATACAGAGAACGAAAAACTTAGAATTTATGAGTTTCCAACATGAGATTTTATATCACAGAAACAGGGAGGTCTAGGTCCAGAATGCAGAATAAGACATTAACTTGCTAGTCTCTGTAAGCCTCTGCCACATGCTGGCCATGTGACCTAGAAGAGTTAATTACTCTATGCCTCAGTTGCCATATCCATAGGATGGGAAGTAAAAGTAGCATTTATAATACAGAATTTGGGGGGAATGAATACAATAGTATAGGTAAAGTGCAGAGAATACCATTGGTCACACATTGAGTGCCCAATGATGTCAGCTTTAATCTACCTTATCATCATTATTAGAAAACTGAAGATATTTGTACTATTTTTTAATTTTTCCAAATCTTCTTCTGTGAAAAGAAAACCCTTTGAAATGGCACATTAATTTTCTAGATTTTGAAACACCAGACTAAAGAAGAAAAAAAAAATCTGTTTGGGGCTTTTTGTTTGTTTTTGCTTTGCTTTGCTTTGCTCTCCACAGCAGGTGGTTCCATCAGGCTTTTATTCTTCCGTACTCAAAAGAAGAGGAAGGAAAGCAAAGTTATACATTGGTAATAAAGGCATTTTCCTCTGAAGTTTGCAGAGGCCTAGAATGTGCCCCATCATCTTTAAGGCACCAAATAGGTCCTCAGATAATTAGTCAAATCAGTCAATATTTCATTTCTGAACCAGGAAGGTAAACACAAGTTACAGGTGAAGGTCAGGAGGTTTGACTGACCCATAGTTGTCAACAATCTAGTAATGAAGTTGATTGTTAATTTAAAGGACACTATATTCCCTGTCTTCTCCTAAGCCAGGTATGCCACAAGGCAGCAAAACAACAGTTTTAGGCAGCCAAACAACAGGATGAGGAAGTGCTTAATGTTTGTTTGCTCTGTTAGTAAACTAATGGAGAAGTCACCTTTGTAGGAAAGAGAACTCTGGTACTATCACAGTTGTCACTGTCCTTTTCTGTTTCCCAAGCAGAAATAAGACCTGAACAACAATCAAAATTATTGAAACCTTCCTACCTACCTGTGACTAAATGAGCCAAATGAACAGCAAAAAGCAGATGATCCCTCAGTTAATGAGATTCTCACAAGCCCACAATTCTGTGAAACAAAGCTTTGCCACCTCAATGTTTACACCAAAATCATACCAACTGAATCCTCCAACTCAAAATAAAAATAGTTAATCTTATGAAGGTCTATTATAAGAATAGTACCTTCAAGTCCAAGGATGTTCCAGATAGCCTTGAATTTTCTTGTAGTCTGGGTTTACTATGGTTCCTGGTACATGAAAACCTCTACTCAGAATCGGTCATTTCAAGAATCCATAGTTTTTCTAACAGCTATTCCTAAATAAATAGAAGGACTGTAGTAAGTCCTAAAGATGAATCATTATGTTTATAGATGTTTTACCTTCACTTATATCTCTAATTATTCTGATTAGATCTCCTGCTTTAAAACTTCATCAGTTCATTCAAGCATCAGTCCTCTAGTATTCTGCAGTTTTCCTGAATTTTGAGTCCTTTTGAATTGCCATTGACCATATAAATTACATTCCCTCATTTCCATTTCTTTTTTGGCAGCTTGACCTCAATTTCTTTCTCCTCCTCCCCACTTTCAATATATCTCTATTGCAATTTTGGCCAACTACCATGGCATAACATTTTCTTCCTGTTGTAGCTAAATCTACATCTGCAGCTGTTTTTTAATATGGCATCTGTGGTTAATTTTTGGTACAATATTGCACATCTTGAACGGCAGTAATGTCTGATGCTACTGCAATATTATGCAAGATTTCAGATGGATGGAACCTATTAACTCACTGTAAACTAATTCATTATGGATGTGGGATGGCACTGAACTGCAATATACAGTACCTGTATAGAGAAACTACAGGTACCTTCAGTCACTAAAGAGGTAAGGACATTGCATCACTTCCCTCCTGCTGCAGTGTCCTATAATTTTACCACTTACTTGCACCCAAAGTAGCATCAAAAGGACAAAGAAGAGTTGAAATTCACATGAAGTTTCCAAGGTTGCCTGTTTGGCTCAGCTAGCTGTCCATTTTCCTGGTTATGGAATTGCTTTGGGTGATTTTTGACAATATGAGAACAGTTCTCTCTATCTTGAATAATGAAAAAAGGGACTTCACACACCTAACATTAGATAGATGAAAACTCAGTGAAAAAGAATAAGCCAACCAATATGCTAGAGTAGACCAAAATCATGAAATAAATATATTGGCATTCTGGTAGTTTGAGAGCAGATTTATTTAGAAGAGTGGCACTGAAGGGAATGAGCTGTGTTAATGGTAGCCAAGAACTGGATTTGGCTACTTACATGTTGAAAGAAAAACAAAGGCAATTGGAAGCATCATTTTGTACTGGAAAAGAGAAACAATCTTTGGCATCAAATAGAATTCATTTCAAGTACCAGCATTACAAATCAATAGTTGAATGACTCAAGATAGTTAACTAACCTCCCTAAATCTCATTTTTCCCACCCATAACCAGGGCTAAATTTCTCTTACATACTTTTTGAAAAGATAATTTGATATAAAGCACCCAGGATGACACCTACATTACTTTGGTTACTTCAGTTATTAAAATGTGGCATATGAATATAATTTATTGGGGGTTGGCAAGAGGAAGTGTAAAATGTTGTCTTAGGAATGAAAGAGTAGGCTCTGAAATTTTAAAAATGTAATTAAAAGAGAAAAAAAAATGTTCACCTTGTACAGTTATAAAAAATAGATTAAAAGAGATCAATGAATAGACAAGATCAGATGGCAAAGGACAATCTAAGTAAGACAAGCTAAGGGAAAAAGGAAAAGTGGCAAATAGATTAAAATATCAAAAGACAGGTAAAAATGGAGGCTTGTCTTTCCAGTAAAATATTATGAAGACATTAGGGACCATGAGAAACAAGCTGAAGTCCTTCATCTGACCTGAGCAGGAAGAGAGACAGGGAGAAAGCATAAGACCCTAGGGAGACAACGCAAGCTACATCTTAAACAGTCTGTCTGCAGAGGGCTTGAGGCTTCCAGCTCTGACGGAGCCCTTGGCTCAGGCAGCACTAAAGGAAGTGCACTAATGAGCAGAAGAACATGGTGCTAAGAGCAGCCACTGCAGAGCTTACTGGTCAGACAGGGGTTTTTCATTTCATAAATCAATTACAATGTGCTATGTTGATTTCACAAAGTCAGCAGGACTTAAAAAGTTAATGAGCAAAATATTTTTTATTATTTTTTAAAACACTGCAGTGTCTACAGCTTAGCACATTCGGCAGAAAGACAAATGGAAGCTCAGGCTGCAGCAGATATCATTGCATCCTAGCCCCGCTCTGTGTTCCTCATCTCAGCATCAGCAAAGAATCTGGAGCTGGCACAATACCCCGGTACACTATGCCAACAAAATTTCTCCCTGGTAACTGAAACAGGGGCAGCCCCAACTAATGTATCTGTGTTTAGGCACTAGTGAGTTTTGTACAGGTGCCCAAGCCCCTCCAGATAAAGCAGACAGGGAAGGAATGAGCACCTTGCCTTACCAAGGACATAGCATATAGCAGTATTGCATTAGTGTTTGTGGCTCTTCATATGTACTTATAGCATTCTTCTAAACTGGAGTAACATGTAAACTGAAGTTTTTAATGAGCTATTTATTTTGGACAACACAAAAAAGTGAGAATATTTCTGAGAGCTCTTCTCTGCCAATCAACCACTGGCCTAAGGCCAAGAACAGCACAAATACATCACAGGTTGGGTGGAGGGGAAGCATGGATAGATAAGTCTTTCTCCAGAGCAAAAAAAAAAAAAAAGTCATTCTACACATGGGTTTTAGGAAAAATATATGAAGGAAGGAACTAAATAAATTTGGGTAATTAGTAGTAGAATACTATTAGTCACATATTGAGAGAAATAGACATACCAACATAATGTATCTTAATAAAAATGGAAGTTGCTTCAACTATGCACCTACAAATTTTAGTTAGAACTCATTGCTTTTTATGGAAACAAGAAAACATCTAGGGAGAAAATCTTTCATTATGTCTTCCTATCAAAATCACAATATTGTTTACTCATTGACATGAAATATGAGCAATTTTAAGGTTTCCTTTCATATATTTTCCCCATAAAATATTTTTCTTTTAATAACATTTGGCATTTCAGAATAGTCTATCATTTTTTTTCTTAAAATATTCCATGTATTGGCTATTAGATTGGTTTTTAATTAACTCAGCTTTATTTATGAGAACATATTTAAGTTTCTCAATGAGCTCTGGGAAATAGCTATATGAGATTCCTATTTTTATTAGTCCTTCAAGGATGTCGTTAGGAAACAGAGTCTATGATACCTAGAAAAATTTGATTTCAATTTACAAAGTACAAAAATATGTATAGTAAGAATATTGACTCCCTTCACACTCCCACTTATCACTGTTCATTCTGAACCTCTGTGGATGTTCAGTGTACACACACATACACACATAAGAAATCCTCAGAATCCGTAGTGCTTTTGTATATATAGACAAGAAAAAAAAGGATAGAAATTACACAAGTAATCCATAGAGGAGAAAGTGAGAGAGAGAAAGAGATAGTAACAGATAAGGAGGGAGGTAGGGGAGCAATCCTGATATTTCAAATAATCAAAATCCAAAGATATGCACTAATGATGAAGGCATGAAGGAGAAGTATCTTCATCCATAAAGTGTCTAAAGCATTAGGAACAGCATCATGGCTATATCCAAGCAAGACAACTCAATGGATGTGACCTCACTAAATAAAGTTTTCAGAATACCAGAACATAAAGATCACAGTATAATAAAAGGAACAATGATCAATGAAAGAGAGGTTTGAATCCCATTCCAGCTCGTTTACTACCAGGATTTGTAAAGTTAAGCAAGTTGTTTCATTATATAGGAGCATCAGGAAAAAATAGGAGTATGGTGTTCCTAGATAGTTATCAGGCCCAATATTCTATGCTTCTATAGAGAATGCTCCAGTTTCCTTAGAAGAATACCTTTACCTGTTCCAAGAAGCAGCTCCACGTTATAATGAACCTAGAGCTGTATGCCTGGTGGGATGGATATTATCCCTTTATGGACTGAGCACAGGCAGAAAGAAGGACCAGTAAATAAAGATTTTAGAAAGTTGTAAGTGATCTCATTGGTAGATAAAGAACTTGATGTTTTATACGAATACCATGATTCTTTAATATTTGAGTTCTCTTCCAAATGTATTTACACATATACAAATATACATACACATAAATAAACACCTACACACTTATATTATGATGATTACTTAGATTTTTCTTTTTACAATCTTTGTCTATCACAGATGTTAGTTAATTAGTATCAAAGTTAACTCCAGCAATAACCCTGTTAAAACAGGTCTAATTAAGAAATAAACAAACATACAAACAATATTTTTCAATCTCACTGGGAGCAAGGTCCTATGTTCATTATTTATCTAAATATTATGCCATTTATGAATTAGAAAGAAAAAGAGTAACATCACTACTCTTGAATATATAGATGTTAAATATAAATGGAAACAAGGTAAAACACAATTTATGTCTTAAAAGGTTTTCACTTTCCACCTTCTCATTTGATGGTAAGTGAATATTTATAAGGAGTGTTTCTCATGAGCAATTTAACAATAAACAAACCCTGCTAAAATTTTATGGTTGGATTTACTGTAAAAATATACTATTCTTGGGTTATATGATAATTAAAAGTTTAAAATAATAGTTAACATTTGAGCACTTCTTACATGCTAGGCTCCATGCAACATCTCTCTGTATACATAATGTCATTTAATTCTTATAACCACCCTGAATGGCAAATATTATTATTACCATAATTTTATAGTTTATAGTAATTGAAGTACATTAGATATCTGTCCCAGTGTCATATAGTAAGTGGCTGTTTTAAGTCTCGTTTCTTTACCGTAGAGAATGTTCTCAAGCATTCATTTCATCAGCAGATATTTATTGAGCACCCAACACATGCCAGGATCTATTCCAGGTTCTATCTGCTACCAAAACCACTTTTGGATCAAGATAATGTATTTACCAGAAATGAAAATACTTTAAGAAATAACAACATTCTTTCAGAACATTATTTCACTTGTCAGATAGAGAACCAAGAATCCAGAAGATAGTTAATCAATCTTCTGAAGGGAGACTAAGAGACTAGAAAATATTATTCCAAATATGAGAATACAAGGAATTAGAGTGATAAATGGGAAAACAGGAGAACAAGAAGGAAAGTATTGCAAAGTTAATTTCTTCTTGCATGGAGAAGGCAACTGAAATTAACTAAATGCAAAGATGAGAGACAAGGCAGTAACCAAAGATAATACTAAGGAAACTCTGTGTGTCTTAGGGAGTTTTTTTTTTTTGTTTCACAGACACAAGAAAGCAATGAAGATAGATTTTAAGATATAAACTGCTACATAAACTTAATCTCCAAATTACCTCTCAATAAGTTAATAGTTCCTTTCAATGTTGTAAAGGTAAATAGCAACTATGGCTTACAGAAGCCTTGCCCTGTTAATTACTTACATTCTTCATGCCTTTTCTATTATTATAATCCTTACATGACTTAATAAAAAGTGCTAGAAATAGGGGCTGGAAATGTGGCTGGCGGTAACGCGCTCGCCTGGCATGCGCGAGGCGTTGGGTTTGATCCTCAGCACCACATAAAAATAAAATAAAGATGTTGTGTCCACTGAAAACTGAAAAATAAATATTAAAAAATTCTCTCTCTCTTCTCTCTCTTTAAAAATAGTGCTAGAAATAAAGAAAAATTAAAATGTAAATAATTTATTTTTAGTAATATCCTTTCATTCTGCACAAAACTCGTAAGTAAACAATTAGGTAAAGACACACCACACAAGATATTACTTTTTTTATTCTGATATGTTATACATATGATGGAAGAACACAATTCATTTCATATTACATATTAGAGCACAATTTTTAAAGACACTGGTTATACACAAAGTATTCCACACCATTCGTGTCTTATACATGTACTTCAGGTAATGATGTCTAACTCATTCCACCATCATTCCAACCCCTTGTCTCTTTTCCCCTCCCTCCCCTTTGCCCTATCTAAAGTTCCTCCATTCCTCCAATGCAACCCCCCCCCCCCCGCATCACCATTATGCATCTGCAACAAGATATTACTTCTTTTTTATTGGTTGTTCAAAACATTACACAGCTCTTGACATATCATATTTCATACATTAGATTCAAGTGGGTTATGAACTCCCGTTTTTACCCCAAATACAGATTGCAGAATCACATCAGTTACACATCCACATTTTTACATAATGCCATATTAGTAACTGTTGTATTCTGCTACCTTTCCTATCCTCTACTATCCCCCCTCCCCTCCCCTCCCATCTTCTCTCTCTACCCCATCTGCTGTAATTCATTTCCCTCCTTATTTATTATCCCATTCCCCTCACAACCTCTAATATTATTATTTATTATCCCATAATAAATAATATTATTTATTATCCCATTCCCATTATTTTATTTATTTATTTTTATGTGGTGCTGAGGATCGAACCCAGGGCCTTGCATGTGTGAGGTGAGCGCTCTACCGCTGAGCCATAACCCCAGACCAAGATATTACTTTTTTACTGATAGATTTTTCTTGCTTTGTTTTTGAGCTTGTTTTTTAAGTACAACAAAGACATTAGTCTAGGTAGTATATCTAGTGCCTACTTATATCCCACCTGCATTTCTTACAGCCATCCCTTTTTATTGTACATGAGCCAAAATTTGTCAATTATACAGAGTTCATGT
Source organism: Spermophilus citellus (assembly GCF_964194105.1). Lineage (NCBI taxonomy): Eukaryota > Metazoa > Chordata > Mammalia > Rodentia > Sciuridae > Spermophilus > Spermophilus citellus. The sequence continues at coordinate 41,481,948 of NC_138195.1, forward strand.
CTACCTTAGTTCCTTTATTTCAGATGTTCTTTTGCACTCAAATGTTCTTCCCTGATATTCTTATGGTTGCCTTCTGAAAGATTAGAGATATCTTTCCTAAAAACATTTTATCTATTATGAGTAGAGAATATGATATACTGAAATAGTTTCATTAATGAAAATACAGTAATGTTATTATTTCTATTATCATAAAAGTTAAAGAAAAATTTATGATATCAAATAAAATATGATACTCCACCATAAAAGAGCCAAGGGAGAGTGGTTACCAGCAAGGCAAGGAGCAATTCTTAAAACTCAGTGAAAATACATAAAAAGCATTACCCAACAGGAATATGGTCTTAGGTAGGATAAAACACTGCCAATTGGTTGGGACCTGGCAGGGAGGAACTAGGGGAATACATAGCAACTCCTCACCCTTCTCTGGTTCTCAGATCTGCACATGGTTCCCATGGCCAAACATAACCAGAGGCAAATGACAGGGGTGCCCAATGACATAGTCCATAAAGATCAGCCTTCCAGAAAACAATAGGGGGTAGATGGACAGAGAGCAGATCAGGGGGGCAAATGGAAATAACAAGCTCACTACCCACTCTGTTGCTCTTGGTCATTTCCTACCTCATCACCTCTTTTTAATTCTTAGCATCGTATTCACAACCCTAATAATTTCTTTCTAATTTATGTATTGTTTCACTAAATGTAATCCTCAGATTTGTCTGGACAGGCCTATTAATCAGTATGTCCCAGTGTTGAAATCAATGCCTATTTGCCTTAGGTCCTTAATAAGATTTGTTGAATCAATAAGATAAGAAAGACTTCTATGATGAAAAAAAAAAAACCCATAACATTGAAAATCCTGTTAATTCTTGAGAAAATAATCTGTATTTTATAGGAGAATTATATGGATGCTATTTCATTTTACATAATAAGAATTTTAGAATTAATCAGCTGTAGTCAACTACAAGTAATAAGTCAATTTTACAACTTCATAGCTATCAGGTTGACCACTTTGATTTATCATATCTATCACATGGAGATAATACTACCTGTTTCAGATTTAACATGGCAGTTAAATGATACATATGATAGTCATTCATATCTTCATCCATTAATTTATTCATATAACAAATATTTTTTGAATACCTACTATGGCTTTATACTAAGCACTGAGATAGAGCAGTAAATAAAACAGCCCAAATATACTGTCCTCATTAAGTTTGTATTTCAATAAGTCACCAGGTCAGGTAGTCAGAATAGGCCTCACTAACAAGCTAATACTTGAGTAAAGATATGAAGTAAGGGCAGGTAAACAAGCAGATACCCAGAAGATGATCTGAACAGAAAGAAGAGCCATGTGCAAAAAGCCTGATGTAGGGTCTTTCATCATTTCAGGGGACAGATGGGAGGTGACAGTATCTGGAGCAGTATACAGTGTACACTCAGTGGGGACAAGGCAGGATTAATATTGGATAGGAGTAGAGTATGTGGTGAGGACTCGGTATTTTCTCTGGTGATGCAGGCAGCTACAAAATGACACAGGACATGATCTGACTCACATTTTCATAGATAAGCAAAGAAAATTAGGCAGTTACAGAGGTATAGAATTAATTCACATAAGACACAGTAATATGAGAAGTTATCAGAGTCTGCAGCCCTATTTTTGAAGGTAGAGGTGAATTGATTTCCTTATGACAGAGCATGGGACTAAAGAATGAGAAAGGAGTCAAGGATGATGCTGAAGTTTGGGGTACGACCAATTGAAGGTCCTTAGGAGGGTTTCATTGTTTGTCTAATTTGTTTTCCACTTGACTCTTACCAAGGGAGATTCACCCAGTTAATATTGACTGCATTGCCATGAAAATGCATCCAATTACCATTACCTCACTGCCACAAATCATTGAGGAGACATCCGATCCTTAAACTTGAAGATGTTAACTTCAAAATACCATTTTTTTCATTCAAATACATAACACTACACCTTAAACACAGAATACTGAACATAGGGTAAGACACTGGAAAAATAAGTTTTAAAACTCCTCCAATTTCTGTGAATTTAGATCATAATAACTAAATTTGGATACATTTTGCAAAAATGATTTTGATCCAGATTTAAGATTTAAGCAGTGGTTTTATATTTAATTTGTGCTAGATTAATTTATTTCTATTCGGAATGCTTGGGAAAAAAGTCAGGTTTTCATATTAATCAAATGGTATTTTTCATAAAAATTTCTATCATATCAAATATAGGTTACTAAATTATAAAGAATTTGAATACAATGATGTACAATTAATATTGAGACTTTATTTAATAAAATTTAGTCTCTTCAATAATCCATTGTGTTTCTAAATGATAGAGAATCGTAGCACAGTGAAGGATCACAGCCTTTGAAGAAGGAGAAAGTAAATTCAAAGTTTCAGTTCCTTTCTAACTTTCTGGTACCATGGTCTTAGATCAGGTTGCTTGGTCTTTTAGTTCAAGTATCTTTATTTATTTAAAAATGATTCCCAAAATAGTAAATCCTCACAGGATCATTAAGAATATTATATTCAAGCTTTTTATTTGTTTGAAATCATATCATTTGGAATTTATTGATTTAACATAGATTATGATTTTGATGTAAATCTACCAAAACAACCCTGAAGCCAATATGAAGATTTGCTCTTCAATAGATATTCTCTAAAGTCTATATCTTCAACTGCCATTCCAGAAACTCAGTAGTCTCTCTAAACTGTAAAACTTTGATCCCTGAGTATTGTGTATTTTTTTATTTGATGATCAATGTGACAATTTTATTTTGGAGGTAAATACATTTTTAGATCAGTATGAAGTACCTTTATAGTATGATGAAGAAGCTGATATTTTCATTATGATTTAACATGTCAATCCTTCTAACTGCCAAAATGCATCAGTTCATGTTTAAAAGCCTTTAAAACATTGTGCAGACTGATAAGATTTCTTCTCAGAACTGGAAGCCAGAATAAGGCCACATTTAAAAAGAAAGGAAAATACTTATGTTCTTTTCGTAATAAAAGATGCTTATGATGGCTGGATAATTACCAACCACTTTGCTGGAATCCTGCTCTCTCCCTTGCTCACCCACAATACACACTTAAATGACACCAGGTTGCATTCTTAACTTCACTCTGCAAATTCACTTTCCTTTTCATTTCCTTACATATCAACTGGCTTTCTGAAGTTTGATCCTTACTTCTTTGTCTCACCTTTTAGAAACTTCCTTTCAACCTCTCCTTCATCAGTCTTTTTGCCTCTCATGGCAATCAAAAGTATTTTATCTCTGAATTTCCTGTACATTTTATCTGTTTAACTTTGAGGGCTCTTGTCCAGCAGCTAGAAATGAAGACTCAGAGATTTGGAGTAAGAATTCTTTGAAAGTGATGCCAACATCAGATTTCTCTTGACTGTCCCAGTGAGCCTAGCAGAGGGTAATCTAGGGACTTAATATGTAACTCCTGAATCAACTGTTATTTCAGAACAGTGTAAAGCTTTCACATTATAAATAGACATCAATTTATTCTCTAAAAGTCCACAGAAACAAGCATTATGGCAGCGGAAAACTCATTGGACATGAAGTATAGTTTCAAACTTTGCTTCTTGATTATATTTTTAAGTGTAATAAAACCAGATTGCTTTACCAGCTAAATATGATTTTATCTCATTAATGGAATAAAGTGAGACTGCAGGTGCCCTACTATGGTTAGACTGTCATATGTTTTGTCAGGTGTGGTTAGCCTGATACATCCATCAGCTCAAATGTCCATGTTAAGCTGACAAACAAGATGTGAGTAGCTGGATGCAGTAGCACCCACCCACTAACTCAGGAGGCTGAGGAAGGAGGATGGCAAGTTCAGGACCAGCCTTAGCAACTTAGTCAGTCCCTAAGTAATTTATTGAGGCCCTGTTTCAAAATAAAAAATAAAAAGGACTGGAGATGCGGTTCAGTGGTAAAACACTCCTGGGTTAAATCCCCAGTATACGCCCCCCAGCCAAAAAAAAAAAAAAAAAAAAAAAAAGGAGTAAAAGGGAGCTAGAGTTGTAGTTCATTGGTAGAGTGCTTGCCTAGCACATGTGAGGTCCTGGGTTCGATCCTCAGCACCACATAAAAATAAAAAAATAAAATAAATGTAAAAAAAAAGGAGTAAAAGGATTTCTGTACATTTTGAAAGAACCTCTTGCATATAAGTGTGAATAGCTTATCTATCATAACAGTTTTTATAGAGTTTCTATAAAATTTATTAAACTTAAAGGAGTTTACCTCTAGATTGATTTTTGAATGAATTTCCTTAGAAAATTGGCCTATTGGTCTGAGCCTATCCAAGAAACAGAGTTGAATACTTTCATTACTCATTAGAATGTAAGGTCTCAAAGAGCAAAAATTACATTATAATTTTCAATGCCACTATGATTAAGCACAGCCCCTAATACATAATTAATATTTAGAAAATATCTGTTGAACTCAATTATTAAGAAAGTCTCTCAATACACTGGGTTACATATGCATTTTCAGAGGCATGTATATGATACAAAGAGATATAACAACAATCTGAATAAAACAGATGTCTGTAGGAAGCTCATCTCCATATGAGATGGGTTGAAAAAGTGTTCATATTCTTTATTAGTTTGTATCTCAAGCTTGTCAGTACATGTTCTTGAGCTTTTATCAGATTCCCTACCTAGTTTAGTTCATGAACCAAGTCAGGTTGTCTTCCTTGAAAAAAGCAATGAAGTGGGGCCAGTGGATTCCACTGCCTCCCAATATCTGTCATTCAACACTGTAGTGCTATTCAAGGAGGCTTAGAAACTACAGCTCTACCATTTGAGCTACCATACTTTTCCCCCTATTCTAAATAATCAGGTCATCCTTGTTTCTGTTTAAGTAAGAAAGAAGCAAACAGTTTCAACATATCCATTATTTCAAGGTCTCAAGGAATAAAGAATAAATTGTACAGTTGTTGAAAATATTTTGTTTATGGACTTTCTAGTGACCATTTTTCCCCAGAGTTCCAGGGACTATTTGTACATAGAAGATTTCCAGATTATTTTATACATGGATACCTGGAGATGATGGAAATAACTATATATGATTTAATTCTAGTCCAGTGCCTAAATTTTTTATTTGTTTTATTTTATTTTATTTTATTTTACTGGGGCTTGAACTCAGGGGTGCTTAACCCCTGAGCCTTCTTGCCAGCCCTTTTTATATTTTATTTAGAAACAGGGTCTCATTGAGTTGCTTAGGGCCTCGATAAGTTGCAGGGACTGGCTTTGAACTTTGAATTTTCCAGCCTCAACCTCCTGAGCTGCTAAGATTACAGGTGTGCCTGGCTCCAATGCCTAAATTTAACATTTAAAGTAAGTGAGAAAAAAAAAAATCAAATGCTATTCTAGATACCAGGTGTGGTGGTACAGGCCTATAATCCCAACAACTCCAGAGGATCCCAAGTTAGAGGCCAGCTTCAGCAATTTAATGATACCCTTAGCAATTTAGAAAGACCCTGTCTCAAAAAAAATAAAATAAAATAAAAAGGGCTGAAGTTGTAGTTCAGTGGCAAAGTACCCCTGGGATCTATCCCCAGTACAAAACAACAACAACAACAAGAAAATGCTGCAAGACTACTACTTAAGTACAAAACTAATCCTTCTACTCAGGATTAATAGCCAGGTGAGGACCAGATAAGTGTCCATTCCTCTATATCATGTATATTCTGGCTATGTATAGCAAAGGTAATATTGAACTTTTGAAATTCATTTGGGAAATCTGGATTTGTATATCTCACTACATGGTAATGTTTATAACTGAAACTACATAAACAAAATCCATCCTTTTCCAACATTGACATTCTATTTCACGAAGTGAAATTCCACCAGCATTATGGGCATCTTTATTATATCAGTATGGATAGACCACGTATCGTCCACAGTTAATTTCCTCTGAATGGAAGGGCAAACATACCATCATTGTGCCTATGAACACTTAACAATTTGGGCATAATCAAATGACATATATTGAACATTTTAGTGATGAAAATGCCTGTTAGTGACACAATGTATTTACTGGTGGTACAAGTCTTATGAGATGCCCTCAGAAGAACATTTTTAAGAAGTAGTTTCTGACTTTGAAGAACAGATATTTTAAAGTACAATACTATGGTTTCATACATGAATAGCACTTTAGATTTCTTCTAACTTTTAAACATATAGTGGATTAAAAATGTCATTATAACAAGTTTTCTAAACTTTCATCATTCAAATTAGTGTAATTTGAGGGAAGTTATTTGTTTTTAAATGATATGCATATTACTCATTGAGACACAGACTTCTAAGTGCCATTGTCCAGGAATGTTTTTACTCTTCTGATATAATATTTCCTTTAAGGAGAATTAATTCATTAATATCAATAGGCTATTTCAGAAACTTTTATTAATATTAATAACAGATACATAATTATGTTCTATGTCAATCTCCATTTATTTGAATTTTAAATTTGAATTTTATTTAAAAAACACTTATTTGAACATTGAATAATAAAATTAGCAAATAAATATAGATATTTCATGGACATAGAGAAAATAAAATATTCCATATGCCATTAATAATATCTGCCAGAACTCTGTGCTATGTTTCACAAACTATTTCCTGATCCCTTTGTGTATAATTGCAAAGATAATCTTAAATACTTTTATTTAATCAGTTCTTGTTATTTTGTAAAAGAGACTCTCCTCATTGTAGAGAAAAAAGTCACCTATTGACCACTTCTGTTGACCCATTATCTTTCATACTTCCCCTGTCAGTGTTTTGTCTTGGATCTTCTTCTTTCAATGTATATTTTGCATAGTAAATTAATCTAGTCCCTGTCTTAGCATATACTTTAATTATTTTGACTACCAAGCTTCTGTCTCCAGTCTTAATGACTCTTTTAAGCTGACTTGGAACTATAATTGCAATCTCTCTGGCATCTCTTGGTATCTCACTCTTATCTCAAACAAAACATGCTCCAAACTGAACTTGGCAACTCCATCACTGCCATCCTTCCTCTGTGTCTTTAGACATTTTGGCCAGAATGACCTTTTTACAATAACTAGGACACAAAGGCTCTTTCTCATTCACTGTTACAAGCAACTCTGCAGCAAACATCCCAATATGTCTCCTTGGGTATTTCAAAAATTATAATATGGACTTCTTCAGCTTTACCAGATGTTCTCAAATTACCCTCCAAAGAATTAATATCAATTTATATTCCAGGCAGCACTGAATGAAAGTTTCATTTTCCGCACCTCCTAGATATCTGGTATTGTCATGCTTTAATTTTTAACATTTAATGGCTATAAAATGCACTTTTATTATTGACTTAAATTTTATCCTTAATTACTATTGAAGTGTGAAGTAAAGTTGGGAATAAAACTCCTTGAAGAAGTATTTATTGAGTGCCTTCTGTATGATACCATTACTGATGTTTAAATGAACAAAGCAGAGAAAACCCCATATCTCAATGAGTTTATGTTTCAGATTGTGTAGAGAAAATAGAAATATTAGTTTTCATCTTCTAATCACTGAACATATTTTGCTTCTCAAGCTTAATTAGGTCTTCTTTTATGTCCTTCACTGAGATGTTATAATTTCTTCTCACAGACTTGAGGCTCATCTGATTTACTCTTGAATAACTTCTTGTCTTGTTCCTGCTACTTGAACTAAGCTCCTAAAGAGCAAAAGTTGTAACTGCTGTGTCGGGTACATTACCAGATATAGAAGGACAATGTAACTTGTCAAACAGACTGAATGAATAAAAGCACACTGTAGTAAAAGGTCTAATTTTCCATGGAAAATTAAATTTGGAAATCTAAACCATGCCTGGCCAAACTATCTGAACTAAGCAGCATTCACGTGGATTGCCATCATCATACCCCTATGGAGAGCCCCCTGTATAAAAGCCAGTTAGTATTGTAAGGAAGAGATAAACTGAGCTATTTTAATGATTGAAGAAAAGAAAAAATAAGGAAGAAAAATGTTCTTCACCATTTAATTGACATTTAAAGTAGTTAAAAATGTGTTTGCCTAGTCTTAGTTAATCGTACCTTTAATAACTTCAAGTTTTGCTTCTAAATTGGTTACAGTGTAAGACAAATTGGCCACTTAATAAAAGGGATAAAGCTCAGTGTGAATCTCTTTAAAAACAGAAATATATGCACATTCCTATTTTCGGACCCTCAATTACCAAATATCTGCAATTTCTGGTTTTATAAGCATATTCATTCTAAAAATATGAAAAACTCAGCTGAGTAATATTATAACACCAAATGATATAAAAATAGTGTTAGGCAATGAGGAGATCTAAGATTCATGTTGCAATTCTTCACTCCCAAGAAAGGTATATTCGGACACAATACCACTCTGTCATCAAAATGCCATCAAAATCTTGACTTACCATCAAATGGAATTTCTAAACATTCCAAGTTCTGATATATAGTTAAGGAATCAACTAATGACAATTTCTCTATATTTAATACTATTTATAGTACACAACCAACCACAGACCTTTGTATATCGAAGAAATACCAAGTTTTATGACACATCAATTCCCTGAGAAGCTTCACACATTATCTAAGTAATTTAAAATCTGCAGAATGTTGCAATATGAAATGTAGAACTAGGAAACCAGAATGGGAGGAATAGGAAATGTGGGCTCAGCTAACAAAATACTCCACACCACCAAGACGGAACTCCCCACAGGGTTCTCTTCCTGCCACTTCTGTTTTAGTATTCTGGGGTTCTCTTCTATTCATACCAAGTGCATGACGATGATTTCTAAATCTAGATTTCTAGCCCATGATCTTTCATTTGAGCAGCAAATCTGTTCCCGACTCCTCTGAAATATCACTGCTTGGAGAGCACAGAAATACTGCAGTCTTAGCAATCCCAAACTTAATTCATGATTTCTACTTCATTTGCCCCCTCCTTTTATATTTCTGATCTCAGTGAATTGCAACAGCATCCTCTGAGGTCTGTGTGATAGATCCTAAGTGTCATGGAATACATCTTTTTCTCTCTTATTTACCACATCTAATCCATTACCAAGACCTAGAGGTTACACAGGATGTCTTCTTTAATATCACATTGATCAGTTTCCACTTCTTACTCATTGCTACAGCCTTGTTCAAGTCTTTATCATGTCCTTCATGGACCATGGTAGCAGTCACCTAGCTGGACTCCCTGCTTCTAATTCTATATCTTTTTTAAAAAATATCTTTTAATTGTAGATGAAAATATCTTTATTTATTTATTTTTATGTGGTGCTGAGGATTGAACCCAGTGGCTCATGTGTGCGAGGCAAGCACTTTACCACTGAGCCACAACTCCAGCCCTAATTGTATCTCTTTTAAACCATTCTCCACACAGTCACCAAATGATTTCTAAAGTGCACAGAGAATTAAATTACCTAACTGTTTAATACATTTCAAAGGTTACTAACATTTTTATAGGATCAAGTTTCAAATCCAAGCATTATTTGAAGGGTCCTTTATGACCTGGCTCTGGTCTAGATCTCTAGCTTTGTCTTTGAGACTTGATTCTCTCCTCACCTGCTACCTATTCATTCCAGAGTAGTGAAGCTCAAACAAATTCTTAGTTTTTCTCACATTGATCTTTCTGCATGAAAGATCCCCTCCCCATCTTTAACCTAATAAACTCCTAGTCATTCTCAATGTCTTAAGCAAGTATTATTGCCTCTACACACATTTCTAGAATATTTATGGAGTTCTTATAATGTACTAGATATTGAATTCAGAGGTTTATTACATTATTGTATCAACATATTCAGTAAACATTTTCTTTTTACATTCCCTATAAAATGCTTCTAAGTGAATCCAGTATGTTTTATTTTACCTATTTATTAATATTTTCATTTTCTTTACTAGCCTAAAAACACATAGATTTTATCTTACTCTCTATTGCCTAAAATACTCCACTGCACATGTAGGTCTCAAAGTTCTTTTGTGAAGAAATTTCTGATGGCTCTAAAAAAATTGATATTATAAGTATATCTTAAATAATCTAATAACTACTTAGAGGTTCTTCCACTACAAACAGAAATGTTCTCAGGTGTACTTTAAAATTTTTTTAATGATTCTGAATCAAAGTAATTACCTACCTACCTAACAGTAGCTGTGCAACAAAAGCAAAGGAGCAACTCTGACATTTATTATATCAGTCTCAAAGATAAGCCAATTTAATAATGCATGTTTGAGTTAATAACATACACATTTATTTAAATTAATTACAGCCTATTCAGATTTTTGACTTGGTCTCCTTATTGGAAAAAAGTATTTTCTAAAGGCACATCTAAAAATATTGTCTAAGGAAGCATTTGAAAATTTTACTCTAAAATTACCTTGTTAAACATAGTAATTCTAAACAATTCCTTTTGAGATACAACTAGGAAATGTTCAAGCAATACACCTGTTGAGAGGCTAGATTCATCTTTGTATTATTATCATATGACATTAAATCAAGAGACTTAATACCTTGATGAAATTATAGTAGGGAAAGTTATAGATCCATTGATAAAACAGTCACAAATTTCCCAAAACTTTTAGATGTGGTGGCAGAAAAATAAGAGAAGATTATTTGCATAAAAACAGGTTCTTCATCTTTTCACAGAGTCAAATATTTCACAAGACAACCCTTTGTCTTATTTCAGCTTCCTAATAGTCTAATATTCCATAGTTGTGGCCAATTCAGCCCATCTATTCACAGTCTAAGGTATAATAAAAATGAATATTACTAACATACAATCTAAGTATAAGGTACATGTTTATTACCAAATAACTAGAAACTCTTTCTTCTTTGATTTACCTTTATTAAATTATTTCAACTAGATTTGATTTTTAAGACCAGCACTCTAATTTTTGTGTCCCCTCAGCAACTAATAAAACTTAAAATTTCTGAAACTTAACTAGAATATTTTGAACCAAATTCTTTTCTGTTTGTGATCTCAAATAAATCTTCTAGATGCTTGCCATTTAGGTAAATATATTCCTTATTTATAAAATGAATCACTATTTATATATATTGTTTTCACTAAATCAGGGTTCTTGAACATTCTTTTCCCTCTTTACTAGGAAACCATTTCCCTATTCTTTTGCATTATTTCCTGAGCAAGTTTGCCATCTACTAACTTCATTAAATAATCTTATATCTCATTCCATCATAACAATCTCTTCTCCAGCAGGGGAAGTCACCAAATTTGCTGCTACTTCCTATTCTTTTCTCAGTGGCTCAAAGATGTCTTCAATCACCCAAGCCTGAAATCTGCAGTTATCCATTCCATTTCCACACCCATAATTGGTCATTAAGACCTATTGATTCTTTCTCTTGAAAATATTGAAAATCCATTTGTTCCTGTTCACATTCAGTACCACTGCTTCATCATTCATCAATTGGATTATTGTAGTGATTTTCTAATTGGACTCTCTACCCCAGCCTCAGCTATATCCCCTCACTTCTCCACATTATTCCCATCCCAGTTCATTCTTCTATAAAAATATAATTATATTTCTAAAATTAAAAGGATGATGCATTCGTCCACATAAATCTTTCAGTATTAACAATAATCTACAGAATGCAAACTATATCCTTAATATGGCATATAAGCATGGCCTTTATGTATTTTATGTGACTTATGTTTCATCCATCTGTGTATATGATCCCAGTCTGCAAATCTCTTACCATACACAAAAATATGTGCTTCCTTCCATGTGCTATAAGTACTTGGTAAACACTATTGTTTTAGTAGTAATTCCAAAAAGAAAATATTTTAATTCAAAATGGAAGACAATGCTATTTTTTAAAAGAATAGAAAGTATCTAAAGTATACATATATAGCACAAAATAAAATATAACTATAGTAAAAATATATCAATAATAAGAATAAAAAGGGTTTAAAATAACTAAATTTCTCAAAGAAATTGAATTTTAAGTTGAATTTTTAAGTTCTTTGCAAAACACACAACTAAAATACAATGACAAACTACAGTTAAAAGGGTGGAAAAAATATTTAATAAAAGACCCTCTATGGATATCAAAATCAAAGATGGTCCATTCACTTACACAAAATAATGTAATATTTGCATATATACTATCTTCATCCTCCTACCATCATCTTTAGATTACTTATAATACCTAATATCATGCAAATGACATACTGTCATACTGTATTTTTTAGGGAATAAGGATACAAAGAAAGGTCTGTAACATGTTCAGTACAGATACAATTTTTTTTACAAATATTTTACATTAATGGGTAATTGAATCCACAAATTTGGAAACCACAGATGAGGGGTGCAACTGGGCAACTGTAATATTTAAATATAGGTTTAAGATTTTTAAGTGTGTTAAATTTAAATGTGGGGCAAAATTAATTCAATTGAAACAATATAGAAATACATAGATTCATAAGATTTAAAAATTAAAGATGTTCATACTACTTTTAGTCAATTTAAAATGATGGTTAGACCTACATATTTCATTTATCAAAACTTTTTCTTTCAAAATTATCATTTATTTTATTCTTTTCAAATTTCTCAGGTAAAAGACCTATGACTGAACTACAGTGTAAATTGACAAAATAACAGCCTTGTTTAATATACACTAGAATCTGAACATATTGGCCTTCTGTATAACATTTTTAAGAGAAAAGTGAAGGCTCCTAAAAAATAATATAAAATCAGAGTACTTAGATAAATGAGCACATAATATATAAATTAATACCATCATCTTGTACTAACTTCACAGAAAAGTGTGATTTTTAGCTAGCATGGATCAGAATGTGATTAAGCAATAAGATCCATTTGTCCAACTTCAATCACTACTGCCTCTCTTATCTGATGATAGAGGTGTTCATGCAGCATCCCTTTTAGGTCATAAAAGAAATCCTATTAAATGTCAACCTATAAATGGTGCTTCTAGAAACATAAAAACTGTATCTGGGTTAGTTTAGGATGAAATGGGGCTTAACTTAGCCAGAAAGTGGAAATGAATAATGTATATTTCATATCTTCATGTAAATGATTCTCAATTTCACTATATTATATCATTTAAGCTTAGCTGGATTTCACATCACTGACAAAGAGATTACTTTACCATCAAATTTTCAGATTTAGATACTAACACTGGTTTTGTTTTCCTAAAATCTTTCTCTAGTAACAGAAATTTATTCAGAAATGGTAATTAAAAGTCATTGAAGGTCACTTGATTTGTTGTATTGACTTTATATCAGTGACCAGATTTTACCAGTCACTGCTCTGTCAACTTCAATACAAGGCATGCATTTATCTTACTAACAGTTCAATTTGTGGGATAACTGTTTTTCACAATTAAAACTACCAAAGCTTTAATATACATGGAAATGATCATGACAGCATTCTTTCCACATTTCTAACAATTCTGGAAAACTATTACAGAAATATATATAGATGATTACATCTGGTTATCTGAGGATGGCTTTTAAGATTGTTAGATAATCTCAAGAAAAACATTTACATAAATCTTTAGATAAATTACAAGTGCTGAAAAAAAAGAGGCTTTAGAACAAATTTACAAAACACTACTGTATAAATAATTGATGAGGGACAGAAGTAAGAGAGGGCTTATACTACTCTTGCTAACAGAATGGATAAGACAGCTAATGAGGACAGCTGATGGAGAATTGGCACAAGGTTAACTGTAGGAGAAATAAAGCTAACATGACCACGGAGATGATGCTTTCTGCTCCCTAGTTAATTCTATGACAGAAAAACACCACTTACACAAAATCTTCCCCTTGAGTTTGGGGCCAGTTTAGTAGAAATAGAATTATAAAAAATGAGGTAGGACTCTTAAAGATCACCTCCTCTAAATCTTATATCTAAAAAGAAGCCATGAAGTCATATAATTTATTCAAGAAATAGGAATCAGATCTGCTGCTTCCAATTACAGGGCTCTTTCCATTGAATTAATCTGAATTAGATGTGTGGATTCAATAGAAGCAATCTTGCTATAAAGTCAATTAGTATGAAAACAAGTCCTCTCCCACTCCCATCCCAACCCCCTGCCACTGACAATTACAATAAACTTCTATGGGAAATGCATTATGAAGAGTAGAGAAGAATGCCAGTGCAATTCTGTTAAAGCTAAAGCAATCTGAGAATTTAATTCTGGTATGTCTAGCCAAAGTCAATTACTCATGCACAACAGGCTGGAAAGTGACCAAGAGCTGACTCAGTAGATTTCAAACTCCTCTTTTGAATTAAACAAAAAAAAAATGGGGAGAGAAGATAGGAAGTTAAAAAAAATGATATAAATTGAATAAATTAATAGCTGTACAGTGAAACAATGAAATCACAAAATGTGTACTCATCTAAAGAATACTAGGTAATCAGGGAAATTGATCTGAAACTGAAAGAAGGTATGGCAGGAACTCAAGACCAGAGATAGTGGGATCAGATGATTGTGGGAATGAGAATAGGTGCCATAGACATGTATGGAAATTCAGAGGTATCTAGACTTTTTCATCAGCTTAAAAAAAAACTTTCTCACTTAAAAAAATTTTAATACATAAAGACCATTCAACATTACATACAGAAAAACATTCAAAAAACTAATTTTACAAAGGAAGTTACCACAGGACCCTTCCAGTAGATATTAATTATACAATTTGTTTTTTTTTTTTAAATATTTATTTTTTTAATATTTATTTATTTTTTTTTAGTTCGCAGCTGACACAACATCTTTGTTGGTATGTGGTGCTGAGGATCGAACCCGGGCTGCACGCATGCCAGGCGAGCGCGCTACCGCTTGAGCCACATCCCCAGCCCTTTTTTTTTTTTTTTTAAATATTTATTTTTTTAATATTTATTTATTTTTTTTAGTAATTATACAATTTGATTTGTAAAACTATATTGCCAGGAACACATCCAGAACACACACACACACACACACACACACACACACACACACACTACATGTACTTTATTTTAAAGCATATGAAAACAATGGTAATGGTAATATAAAAAAATATCCACCCATTTTTACTAACTATATCTCTCCCTTTTCTTTTGTCTTCTTCTTCCTTCCCCTATACTTCTCTCTCTCTCTCCCTCTCTCCCTCTCTCTCTCTCTCTCTCTCTCTCTCTCTCTTTCTCTCTCTCTCTCTCTCTTTCTCTCTCTCTCATAGCCTTCTCATCACCACTGAACATCTTATGAAATTTGCTCATTCCTATAGATACATTTGCTATAACCAGGCATTTGTCTTTCAATCAGGGCTTTACCATAGCTAGAAAATGGAAATTGGAGAAGCAAAAGGTACAGAAAATGCTGCTAGTCTTAGAATCAAAAGACCTAGGTTCTCAGGTGGTTAGTACCTAGGTGACTGACCATACTCTAGCAATACAAACTCTTAGGAGCTCAGTTTCTCCATCCTAAAAAAGAGGTTGGATTGGGTCATCTATATGCTTTTTGACATCTTGAAATGGAGCCAATGCATTAATTTGTCCTGTTTGAATTTTCCTCACATTCTCTTTGATAAGAAAACAGGTAGCTTTTGCAAAACAATAATTGTTTCTTATCTTAATCTTCAACATACATACCAAACTACTTTACTGTTTGCCAAAGGCCCCAGTGGACAAATAACTTGAAAAATCTTCTAACTCAGAGCAGTACCACTCATCTCAGGTCACTATTTACATTTTATTTTGATAGAAAGATTTTTATAAGTGAAAATGTTTTTAATGTTTAGCTGAAATAATTTAATGATATGAAAAGTAATGCTTTCTACAAGGCTGAATATCAGTTCAAGCAATGGATAAGAGCTACTTCTATTTGTAAAGTATCCAGAGTTGAAAAGCAGAAAACCAGTGGGGAGGGGAAAATTGCTTATTTATGGAAGTCTAACATTACACCTTCGACAAAAGCGACAAAGGTAAATTATCTCATAGCTGGGCTTAATGGCTCTAATGACCAGCTCAAAGTGAGCCATTTATCTAAGTATGCCTGCTTACTTGTCTGCAAAAATCAAGCTCATATAGTACTAAGTTACCATGTAAAAAACATTTATTTTTAAGTTTCAGAATCACTGACCATATTACACTAAGATAAATAATATATTTAGTTTTTTATATAGCATGTATTTGGTTATACATATCTTCATATAAGCAAAAATCAGTGTTCGAATAAACTGAAACTATGAAAGGATAAAACAATATCATTATTCGTATAAACATAACAAAGTTTATGTTTAAATATACTCTCCATAAGACCTGTGGCTGCTGAGTAGAATATAATCATCAGTTGCAACATTGCTTTCATGTTAATTATGATACTGCTTATAATGCCATGGTTCTGTCCAAAGGCCACTAGCATATGCAGTCTTTTAGCTGCAATACTCAAACATAATTACAATGCCCTTCTCAATTCAAACACTCTGCATCCTGCCACAATTACCTCATTCCACACTCAATTCCTGCAGAATCAGACTGTTCCAATTATTCAGCCATGATGCCTGTGCCTATGACTAATCTAAGATAAATCTGGAAAACAAACAAAATTAATGTCCATGCCTTCCTGTCCCTTTTAACCATTTCCCTCCTTTCTTTATTGGTTTCTCCTTTAAAACTAATGCTGAGTAATGAGGAATACTTCCAGCATAAAGAGTTTCACATGCTGCCATAAGTCTTCAAACAAGGCTCACATCAGTATTTCCCAAAGTTCATGCCAACTTCACTAGTCTTGAGAGATAATCTCAAAAAAAATCAGACAAATGTAGGTTGGGGATAGAACCCAGGGGAATAGTGCATAGCCCTGGGTTTGAGCCCCAGCACTGCAAGAGAAAGAGACAGAGACAGACAGATGAAAAGTTCTAAGATAAACATTTGGGGGATACTTGGCATACTATGTTCCCAATGGATTCCCCAAATCTATTCACCTTTTAAAGGCTCTTAGAAGTCCTGTAGTAAAAAAATACACACACACACACACACACACACAATGTACACATATATAAAATCTATATTTAACTGATCCAAATTGGAAATTTATTTTACCATGAAACCTATTTCATAGCATTTTAACAATATATCTGATAACTAGTGGCAAATATCAGGCATTTATTTGCCCTTATGTAGAATTTAACTGCTGCAAATCTTATTCCCTTAAACACTAGAATTTAACTAGTTAATTGAGCAATCAATACAAATTAAGAGGTTACTTTTTAATAGAATCATATGCTACCTCTATCAAAGAATGGTTGATTTTAACATATATTTGCAAGGTATAAGCCAAAGTGCAGAATACTGTAGAAGTTTACTGTGCACATGTGTTTTATGATGTGTGAGAAATATCACACATGAGAATTGGGACTCTCTGTACTCAGAGTGGACATTGTGGAGCAATGATTACAAATACTAAGTGAAGATAATATTTGCAGACATGTTAAACCATTTTTTCTCATTTGACAAAAATACAGTCAGTTATCTGCATTTTGATACAAATAGAAAATAAAAATAAAATTATAAAACCCCCTGCTTAGATCTGTCTGTACAGCCTTGGCTGTGTCTCAGTTAGGTATTTGGCTAATGACTAATATGTACATGATTGACTGGAGTCATTACATTAAGAAGTCCTGAATTTTGATTTCTATTGAAAGGTTTCAGAGGGAAATTTTTGCTTTGCGAGTCTACTTATCAGTATTTTGTCTCATCATTTACATGATTTCTTCCTGTGTTTAAACAAATCAAAACATGGACAAAAGGCATAAGCCAACTATTGATATTCATGTGCATCAAATAATAAAATGATTATGGGAATGAAAAAAGGTCAGAAAGCACAGGAGCCTTTAAACTGAAGTTGGAAACTCTGCCCAAACACATTTTTTCTGGAACATTTTTGATGCATCTTGCTTCTCTGTTAAAGTAGTAGCATATGTAAGGAAGCCCCCCTTGCATGGTGTCTGACACTTCCTCTCTGTCAGCTTTTTATTCCCATATGGCTCTGCCCTCAGAAATGCTGATCACAGAACTTTTGAAACGCAAAATATTTGTAGGCAATCTTTTCAGTGGAAACTGGCATTATTGCCTGCAACCTCAATCCATTCTAACAGAGGACTACAAAACTAACCCTACAGTAAGTCAAGACAACTGACAGTACTGTCAGGTAGCTAAAATCCTTAGTCTAACAAAACAATGCTTTTGAAAGACTCCTATGCTCACTGATGAATGCTTTTTAAACTCACAACATGTCAATTATTTGCAATCTCTTATTTTTATAAAATATTTGCTGGTTCTGGGAAAATTTGCAGTTTTTTGATTCTGATTCTTTGCTTAAACAGCAATACAATTTTGTTTAGTCCTGAAAAGCCATCAGTACTTCCAGCCAAAGGGAAAATATCTCCAGTAAAATGCACTATTTTAAGAACAGATTCTGTTATTACCCTGTGTCACCCCAAAGAAACAAACAAAATGAGGAAGATTCTATTTGTTATTATTTACTAGCCAAAACTTCAAGGTAGTTTTATAGAGATATTCACGAAAACAGAAGAGAGTACACAAACATGGTTTTGTTGTTTTTAACTACAATTTAATTGATATGCTTTCCCTTTGTTATTGATTCTTTTCCAGCAAAGATAAATGCTCATACTTTCTCTGAACAGTACATTTAAAAATGGTTTCTTGACTTTGTTTTAATGTTTTATGTTTCACTTTTTCATTCTATATAGATGATTCCCAAAACTAGACAAAGTTTCTGTTCAATAGAAAATGGTGGCATATGATCAAGACCTTATCCCTTACTACTTTTCATGTCTTTAGCAATATCCTAATCAATGTAGAAGTGGCATAATTGAAGGACAAAAGGCACTTGGTCTAAATAGACGTATTTAAATGACTTCCTCCAGCTAGGTATAGGTCATTTCCTTCATTGTATTTTTCCAACTTGAAATTACTTCTTTCTTTACCTGTTTATTGTTTCTCACTTCATGGGCTACAGGTTGTATGTAGGAGGGAATTCTGTACATCTAGTGGTTGTCAAGTGTTACTCCTAAAAGAAGGAGTGAATAAGGGAAGAAAGGAGCAAGAATGAATATCTAATGGATTGAAAAAGTCTGTGGTCCCAAATAGCAATGAATCTCTGAATATACCAAGCAAAAGTAAAGATAACACCTTGCCTATTTAATCCATTTTTTGTAAATAATTTATTTCTAAATTATTTAGTATACTTTTTCATATTTCAATTACTGTAATAGAATAGCAGTAATTATGTACTACCTGTTGAACTGTACACTACCAGGTACTTTATAAACAACTTTACAAGCATCTTGTGAGGTAAGCGCTGCTATACCTGTTAACACAGGGAAATGGGAGGCACACAGAAGTGAAGATACAGGTCACTAAGATAGGAAGTAGCAGAGCCAGGTTTTCAACTTTCTTCTGCCTGATCTTAAAGTTGTTCTCTTATCTGTATCACACCACTAAACTGTATTTGTTCAGTTTTTTCAACGATTGGTGTTTTTACTGTGCCTTGCTTTATAACTATGGGTAAGAGTTTTCTTTATTTTTTAATATCTTTTTTTATGTCTTATGCACTTGCCCAAAATTCATATATTTTGTAGCTTTCATTTTCTGGGGATGAATCCCCCAGATCTTTTTTGTTTTCTTATAACTGCACTCTTTACACACTAACATAGAACTCTTAACTATTTGCCTTAGAAGATTTAGGGTTGTGTATTAGAAAGTTTACAAGCTATATACTTAGAGTTTAAACTCATTTTAGCCTTGAACAATAATAACACCATCAGCATTCTGTAAGATTTAAAGTCTTTAATGGTAAAAAATATTAAAAATAAATTAAATATTCAAACATTTAAATAAATATTTAAAATATATTAAATATTCAAATATTTAAATATATTTAAATATTCAAATTTTGCTTGATATATTTGTTCCCTTTATTTCTTCAAAATTATCATCTTAAAAATCATTTATTTTTTATTGGTTTCTGTATTTTCAACAATTATGCCTGTGGGACTCCTGAACCAGACTTTATCCTCAAACTCAGTGTCAGTTCCCCTTTAGCATCAATGCAGTGAACTGAAATTAGAATGTGATTCACCATAGATTTCCAAGGATTGGATAACCTAGGTATTTTTCCTCTTCCACTATTTTGATATTAAAATTAAAGTAGCTAACTTTAAAGTAGTTTCTTGATTACTTATTCTCTTTAACCTATTGTTCACTTTTATCTGCCTCTTTTAATACAAAATGTCCTTTAAAAGGTACATTTCTTGTGGAACTTTTTTAAAAATTTTTAATCGTCAAATGTTTTTGCTAATTACTAAACAGCCCTTTAAAGATATATTTCTTGTGGAATTAAAAAAACTTTAAGTATATAATATTTTTGCTAATTACTAAAATCATGAAATAAGATTTAACAAACAGGACTTTCACACTGTATGCAATCTAACCCCCCTTGAGACTTTAATTAGATCAAACTTGCAATTCAGATCCTAAAACCTGAAAATATGAAGCAAAGACCTTTCTTTGAAACCACTGTGTTTCCATGTAAAATTTATCCTACCACTTGAAAATCCATAATTTATTACAAATAAATATGTCAGAAAGTTTCTACTCTGTGTTGAATTTATTTATAAAAATTAAGAATTTGATTTTTTAAAAATATCCTTACTTTAAAAAATTGAAATAATTCAAAAAGCACAAAGAATATATAATCTATTCATTCTAAAATATCTACCATTTCAGATTTTGATTCAAATATGCATAGAAGAATATATAGGAATAAAGATCAACAGGTAGTGAAGAACTATTTTGTGAAAATGGACACATGCTACCCCTGCTATATTAAATATATGCACTATGTTCAATGTAACTACACTTAATTTAGTCAAAGTACACAACTTTAAATAAAGTTAGTGCATTTAATGAACTGAGATAAATATTTCTTAAGCCCTAAATTATATTAGTTATAGGAAGGCATGTATTTAAAACTTGGAGACATTACTTGACGAAATCTGAGGAAAAGACTAAGTGGTCTTTTCTCCTTTTACCAATCTGATATTTTTAGTTGTTATTTTCTTGTTTGTTTGCATCATTCCATTTTATTCAATAGCCATAATGCCCTTGATTTTTAATTTTAGTTTTGAATTAACTGATTGAAATCTTCTCTGCAGTTTTTTAGTTGGAATCTCTCTAAACTGTATTTTTTGTGTTTTTTTTTTTTTTCACCTCTTGGAAGGCTGAACTTTCCTGTAGTTTGCTTTGTTTTAATAAATGGAAGGATTATTCAGCTTTTGTTTTATTTTCTCAAAATTCTGTGGATAAGCTAAGCATTTCTTCTCATCTTGGCTGGCCTGGCATATGTCTGAGGTCATCTGGTGGCTTCGTAGGGGCTGGATAGTCTAGAATAGCCCATTTATGTGTCTGGTTCTTGAAAGCTGGTAGATCTAAGGGACCTCCATGTCATTTCTCGTCCTCCAGTAGGCTAACTCAGGCATATTCATGAAACTTGTGAGAAAAATGAGAGAGAAGGCCCTAATGCATAAGCACTTTACAAGGCTTTCTTTCCATTGTGGTTATTTATATTTTCCTTATTTTTATTTTTCCTTTAATGAGGATTTATACAATTTTGCTGGATTTCTTACAGGCTCAAGAATGTGCATTTGCATTTATATTGTTTACATTTAAAAGAAAAATCAGGTAGCTATAAAATCTTGGATTACATATTCTTGTCCTCAAAAGTTTTAAACATGCTGTGGTATTTAACATTTAATGAATCCTTGGAAAGAATAATTTTCTTCCCCTCTCCTTCACTGTTACTTTGTATTTCATGCTAGGACATATACATTAGTTTGTTCATTATCTAATGTTTACTAACCCACCACAATAATACAATGTCCATAAAACCAGAGTTAGGCTTTTATATCAGGAATTTCTCTTCAACTATTTTAAAATTCAGGTCTACAAATAGTATGTTGAATTCCTTTTTATTTTTTTCTATTTATATCATCTTTCCAGAATCAATATCATATGGTTAGATATTTAAATTAAATTTGGCAGCATCTTTTTAAGGTCTCTATATGCCTAACTTTGTCTTCAGTTATATTCATTCAATTTGCTGCTATTTTCACTGCTTCTAATATCTTCTATTTAAAACTTTTATCTCCCATTTTTCTCTTGATATGTATTACTTCTTTCATATGTTTTTCATTTAATTTCTACATTGATTCCCATAGATTATTTTGAAGGCTTTTAAATTTTAAAGTGTATTGCCTGTGTCATATCCATTATGATTTTTTTCAGCCAGTGAGTAAGTTTTATACTCATTTCTCTAAGTTTCTTTGGGAAACATTTCTTGTGATTTTTCTTATATGGCTCTTGATTGTGTTATCTCTTTAGTTTCCCTTGTGATTATTACTCATACTCGATTTTACAGATTGAGAGAATGAACAGAAATAGTCTGCATTCTCTTGGTAGACTTTTTACTTTATTCCTATGTCATCAAATCTTTTATTTATTTTTACCAGGTCACACCTCTCCATGTTTAGTTCTATGTTAGGTTTGTATTTTCTAGGTCTCCTCTCTGCTTTTATCTCTGTCATTCTCTGGTTCTCAAATTTGGATATAAACAAGAACACTGTTATTTCAATGTATTTTTCTTCAGCTATCTCTCTCAGACGCCTCAAAGATTCACAGTTAATCCTCTGGTGTTCCTTTATGTTTGCTTCCCTCTGAGTCAGGGATCTTTCAACTTGCTTTTGGGGAACTTTTATCTACTGAGTACTATGGCATTATAAAGAAAATAAACAGATGCACACATGAACATACATATGAACATACATGTACTAGGGAAGAAAATACACATATCATTTTAAAATGTTGTTATTTTTTAAAGTTGCTACTATAGTCATGACAACTAACATGTTTCATAATTACATGAAGGCAAATATATCGCCTTCCCACATAAGTTAGAATAATCTTTGATACAGTAACAGAAAGCCCACAATGTTTAAACAAAAACTAATTTTTCATTAAAAAAAATTAGTACGTAGTGGCACCTAGTGTTGAATTGGTACATTAATGACACGAAGCCTAGTAAATCTCTAATTATTTTTGGCTTAACATCTCATGGCCCCAAGGTGGCTGCTATCCTACAGGCCTCAAACTTGTGCTTAGGGCAAGATAAGAAAGGATACTATCAGTCACAACTTTCACTAGTAGAAAAACAGAAGCATTCCTACCTCCCCACCACCATATCACCTCCAGCAAATTTCTGCCCACATATCAATAGAGATTTTTTTAGTGCTAAAATGTAAGCATGGAAAGGAGGAGAGGGTTGCGAATCAAACCCCAGATGCTGAGAACTCCTCAACAGAAAAAACTAGAGCTTATCTAACTTTGTATGTTCAGAACTTATCAGGATTCCACATATTTGTAGATCTTAAGTAAATATTTATTATACTTCTTTATGACTAACATTATTTATTGTTTTTTGAACCTAAGATTGATTTAATTAACATTTTCAAAAAACATTTACCATGGATCTTGGACAACTATAGTAGGAAATTTAGAAATATGTATCTTTATGCTCTCATACTATTAAATTAAATTAAGATTCTAGTGATCAAAGATATCAATCTAGAACTTCATGTAATTAAAATTGTGTTAAAAGACTAAAATCTATGAAATACAAAATAAGTTTGGAGTGATGAAGAAGATGTGAGATTAGGCCCATATTTTGACTATAAAATGCTTCTCTGAGTAACCCCTCCACTTATCTTTCCTGCATCATCTCTTTCTCCTTACACTCAAGAACTAGTCTGTTCTAATTTTAATGATAAATTACTCAGGAGTTTACATGTGAAGTAGAATACACTACTAATAATAAAATATTAGGAATTAAGCTGTAAAGTGCAGAGTACCAGAAACTGCTTTATAATGCTGCTTTAGATTTTATCATTAATATTTACAGAAACTTTGCATTCTATTATATAATGTAAGCATGTTGGGTATACTATAAAATAGATTTTTCCTAAATTTTTTAGTAGAATTAAAATTTAAAGATGATGCACCAAATTCATTCTGAGTTTTGTATGATAATGATGATGACAACAGACCTACATAGAAGGTTTACCTGTGCCAGGTGCTTTTCTAAGCACCTTACATATATGAATTCATTTAATCCTTATAACAACTCTTGGATTGTTAGGTACTACCATCACCTACACATACAGAAAAGGAAACTAAAGTAGAACTACAAGAGGTAATTTGCCCAAGGACCTGCATGTAGCATACAGCAAAGCTGGAATTCTGCCCCAGGTCATGTGATTCCAGAACCTGGGTTCTTCATTTGTTCATGAAACCCCAAAAGTTCTCATGCCTGGTTTGATGAAATGTTATCTCTTATATCATTTCAAGACTCTAATATATGGATATTATTTTCTATATTTGATAATATGAAAAATAGAAGCTTAAAGAAATTATAATAACTTGCCCAAAATTACAAGAACAATAAATATGATTCAAAACTAACTTTGTTTTACTTTGGAATCTAAATTGTCTTTAAATATTTATTTTAATTGACACATAATAATTATATATTTACGGCTTACAACATGATATTTTAATACATATTTATAATGAGTAATGATCAAAATAGGGTAACTGGCATATTAATCTCTCAAACATTTATCATTTATTTGAGTTAAAACCATTCAAATCCTCTTTTACTATCTGGAAATATACAGTTAATGATTTTTAACC
The DNA here is from genome assembly GCF_964194105.1 of Spermophilus citellus. Lineage (NCBI taxonomy): Eukaryota > Metazoa > Chordata > Mammalia > Rodentia > Sciuridae > Spermophilus > Spermophilus citellus. The sequence continues at coordinate 41,506,758 of NC_138195.1, forward strand.
ATAGTAAAACTTCCATATGTAAGTTATAACTTTCATATGTAAGTGAGAATACTTGGAATGAACAATTCCATATGTGAGAACATGTAGAAGTAGTCTTCTTGTGTCTGACTTATTAAAATTAATATAATGTCCTCTAGACCCACTCATGTTGCCACATATGACAGAATTTGGTTCCCTTTATAGCTGAACAATATTTTGTATGTACCCGATTTTCTTAATGTATTCATTTATCAATGGACACATATGTGGATTCCATATCCTGGTTACTATGGGTAGAGCTACTTTAAACATGGGAGTTCAGAGTCTTCAGCATACTGATGTCCTATCCTTTGGAGACTGATACAGTAATGGAATTGCTGGTATTCAATAGCACAGTAGGGTAACCATAGTTAACAAAAATTTATTTTATAATTCAACAGCTAGAAGAAAGGATTTTGAATGTTGTCAATACAAGGAAATGATAAATACTGTAGGTGATGGATGTACTAATTGCCTGAATTTTATTATGATACGTTGCACACATTTATTGAAATAATAATATTGTACTCCATAAACATGTACAATAATCATGTGTCCATTTAAAAATAATAAATATAAAATGATAATAATACTTAACAGACATACCATCAATGAAATCTATATTCTTCTACACTGCCCCGCCCATAGTACTGACTCTGACAAATGGAGAAAGCCTCCAGTGAGTCATGTACCTCCTATGTCACAAAGTATGAAGAACATCACAAGATTACAGAATTACAGATGTAAAGAGGATCATCTAGTTCAACCCATTTATTTTACAAGTAGGGAATCGAACCCCAAAGAAAATAGAAATACCACCTCCTCATTGTCACCTCCTGTCTCCCACTGGGCAGGTCAGTCTTCTCTAAAATATCCTTTCTTCTTTCCCTTCAGATTGATTTTCAATTTTAAAATTCTGTGACATAGTATAAATTGTTATAGATAACAATTGGAAGGAAATTGTAAATATTCACCTTTATCATTTTAAAATGATGAAAGCCTTCAGTATTCCACAGCCTTTATTTTCCCCAAAGTCTTATTTCAAAAAGTATTATCACTGCTTGTCATCTTAGAAAATATAAAATATACTTGCTAGAAAGGCATGTAGCACAATATGTATCAAACTTGTCTCAAGGAACCCTAGGAAGACAAAAATTGTGACAATTTATACCCAGCATCCTGAAGAGCCTTGTCTATTGTGTGTCTGCTTTTATTGATTGTCCTCTTCCTTGGAAAAAATGTAATCACTTAGGGCTTTGAGTTATTTCCACTTTCACATTAGCTTTGAATATACTCTTCTATAAAATGATGAAGATATTTGGTTATCTCAAGTTTGCAATTGTGTATTGAATTTGATTCAAAGTGATCCTAAAATATATGACTAGAGTTTACTCTAATTTATTCTGCAGATAAAATAATATTATAGCTCCATGAATAGAAAGCAATTATTAATTAGTAGGAGAATGTGCCACTTACAATCTTTTTTTTTCTGGAACTTGAGATTGAACCTGGGGACACTTTGTCTCTGAGCTACATACCAAGTCTTATTTATTTATTTATTTATTTATTTATTTATTTATTTATTTAGAGACAGGGTCTTGCCAAGGGTTTAACTATGTTGCTGGGGTTTGCCTTGAACTTTCAATACCTGTTTAAGCTTCTCAAGATGCTGGGATTACAAGGCATGTGCCACCATACCTGGCTCAATCTTATTCTTTCATAATGAATATAATCAACATTTCTCAGTTTATTTTCTAGGAAAGGAGTCTTATAGGTTCTATGCACTGCAATGCCCATTAAGGAATGTTCTTTAAGTGATACTGTAATTGTGTTTATTATTTTACAATAATCCTAAATGAGATAGAAATGGCATAATCTTTCATTATTTTTCAATTAGAAAATTAACATTCAGAGAGGTTAGTTGAAAAGACCATAGTCTGAATACTAATAGAGGTATGAACCTGACTCAAATTCAGATATATCATCTTACCTAATATCCTTTATACTACACTAAGTTGCTGTCCTTGTTTTAATACATATCTATAACATTCAAAATTAGAGTTACTCTGTTTATTTCAATGAGTAATTTCTTCAAAAATTTTTTATACATTTATGTTCTCCTTTCTTAAAATTTATTAATGCTCAAATAATTTTGAAATGCTTTAAACAACAACTGAAATCATTTCCAATAAACAAAGCAGAATCCTCAGATACACAGTGCCACTTCAAAATGTCACTTTTTACCTGCTGTGCAAAAAGTCACGTTAATACAGTTTAATCCCAGATCACATCATGACTTCAGTAAACACAGTACTACACACACATTCCTACAGGTACAGCTACACCAGTTGAAGACCATGTGTGAAAGTTATTTCCTTTTCTTATTACAAACACATTGAAATCATTTAAAACCTTATGGGTAATTTTGAGGAACAGTTAACTTTAGAAAAGGTACTATGGTCATGGATAGTTAACATGGCTCAATATTATAGCTGCAGATGCAATAAAAAATGAGTTTTTCCAGAGATTGAAAGATACTCTAATATCCTGAAATACTTCTTTCCATATTCACTGATTATTTACATGGATTCTTAAGTCATTCAATGTAAACACAGCGAGGACACAGCCTCCCTCTCACAATGGTATGATCTTTTGCCTTTCCAACAGAAATGTTATTTTGGGTATAGAAAGGCAACTCAGAGGCCCCAAAGATCCTGCTAAATTTGGCTTTCCTAGCGGATGTTGCTTTATTATAATCCAGCAGCAGTTATGTCTCTAAAAATAAGTGATTAAGGATAGAGCAAAAGGGGAATATAAAAGATTCTTTTTTCCCCTTAAACCAAAGAATTAAGATGCTTATTTTGTATTTTGGATCAATATAGGAGTCAATCTCCGTCCTGTACTACTCATTTCACTAGAGAAAGGAATTCTTTTTCTAACATCCAATACTATATATCCTTCAATGTTCAGATAAATACTGGTATTTTCTTAAATTTTTTGCCATACTAGGCTTACATATACCCTATATAAAGTTGATCAAAAGTGGTAACAGATTTACACGAGAATTGTAATTTATGTCATACTGTTTTGTTGAAGAGAAACTTAGCTTCTATTTATAGCTTTAATAAGCTATTGCATTCTCCCTAATTGTATAACATGTGGGGTTATGGGACATGAAAATAAGAAATATCTTTATCTGGAAACCCCAGAGGGTATCTGTTTGTAATATACTTTCTTAAAATATGTTCTTCTAGAGAAAATTAGTTTTCAGATTAAAATATTAGGGGAAATTTACAGTTCCTACAGTCTTTTTATTTTGTGATTCAGTATCAAAATTTATGGTATATTAGCCAGAGATTTATAGTAATAATTAAAATAGATTTCTAAAGAGAAATGGTTGTAATTCTGTAAATTTTTAAACTAATGACTTATTTATTGTGATGATATATATTCTTTATGGAAACATTATGTTCATGCAGACAAGTCTATAGGAAGTTTCATTTGGGGTAATCAAAACTCCATTTATTAATAACTACCTGTAATACTAAGTAAACACCATTCTAGACATAGATCACAAGGATGGACCAAAGAAATACATATATTATAAACCTTAATTTTAGGAAAAAAATGAAACCAAGTCATATATGATATTTTAATGCTCAAATGTTAGATTTAATTTTCCTTGAATATGACTAAAAATATGGAAGTAAAACTGAAAGAATTCCTGAATTTAGGTAAATGTCTCTTAAACATAAAGCATGCTTTCTTTTCTACAAGGGTACTCCAAACTAGAAAGAAACATTTAAAACTTTCAGAAGCTGGATTATTGTTACATATTCAAACCTCAGGTAGTAGCTTCTAATCCTAAGCCATAAATACAAGAAAATCAGCTTACTGATGCTTCCTCCAATATTTTCTCCCCATCATTGATATAAATGTCTACATTACCACAGTTTATAACATATTTATTCTGAGACTATAATTTATTTGTATCCTATTTACAATTAAATAGGTTTATGCTCATCAACTATTGTATAATCAGTTTTTCCATTCTTGAGCTGTTGATGTTGACTCTTCATTGTGTGTGTATGTGTGTGTGTGTGTGTGTGTGTGTGTGTGTGTGTGTTTGTAGCTCCAGGGCTCTGCAATGTCTGCGTCTTTATTTCATAATGTCTCTCAGATGATATTATCTTTGGCAGAAAATAAAGCTAGAGTCATATTTCCCTTCCTTCAGAACTAAAAAAATTGCTTCCTTAGATTCTGACATTATGTAGAAATTAAAAGACAACTTTTATTTCCCTTTATGTGTAGCTGGATTTTTCCTTAAATGTTCATATGATTGAGCCTGTCTTTATTCTTGGAGCTCAGAAAGTAGTACTAAAATATTTCTTTGTATCCATACTTCTATATAAAATTTTCCCAGAATATATCTTCAAATTTGAAGACTCAAATCAAATTTCCTCCTTTTTATTTTTATATTTTTATTAATTCATATTTTTCTGTTCTCCTTTCTCATTAATTAAATACAAGTTGGCTCTTTTCTGTCTTCCAGACATTTCATCATTATAAAAACTTTATATTGTTCATATGCATTTCATTTTGCCAGATATTTTTCAAACTTAGTACCTATGCTTCTGATTTTGTTTTCATCAAGTTTATTCAGGTCTATTAAATTTATTTCAGGTCTATTAAACTACTATTCATTGATGGCTGACTATGTTGGATCTAACAACATTACTTAAATTACCAACTTCAAATAAAGAAATGTCTGAAAGAGATTAAGTTAGTTCCCCGAAACATGAAGGCATAGAAATTAACTTTTTAATTAGAGGCCAGTATTCTTTTCTAGCACATCATGCTGACCTGGCCTGAAAGAAAGAACTGAGTTGATCATGTGGTACAAAAAGAAGTCCACTCTGGGGACCATTATTGGTCCTCTGTATAGTATACTGTGATCTACAACTATCTTCTGTGTACCACACTGGAAACCATGATTCATCCTCTAGTGCTTGCACTGCGATCCATGGTTTGTTCTATGTAGAACACACTATGATTTACTCTCCTGGGGTAACAAAGACCCATATAGCTCTACCCAGGACACCACCATGGTTTTAATGTTTAGATATGGGTGTAGTCAGAAGTAGTTTCTTGTTACATGATGATTAGTAGGTTAATTCAAAACGTTGGCTAAATCTTATAGTTCAAAAAATATTGTATGCATGTATGTGCATATACATGTACATGTATATGTTGTGTATGTATAAAAGACAAACATATTTAAACTTAAAAATATCTAAATATTTTCCAATTATTTTACATAGGGCCAAGGTTAATGGTTTGCCCAATGTAAATGTTTGTGTGTATTTACCATTTTCATTAATTTTAAAGTACAAAAGAACATAAAGACACATGAAGCCAACTTCAGTAAATACCTGTCTTTCTACAATATACTTCTACTTTTTTAGTTTTCACCCACTCCTGATTTGAGTCTTGATCTCCGATTATTTTCACCCAGCTTTTTCTTTTCGGGGGGCAACTTCCCCTAAGTCTTAGCAACATATTCAATTTGGGCTAAAATTATACAAAAATCACATTTGTATTTTGCATTCCTAGATTATTATATAGTATTTAGGGACATTAGATAACAAAAATAGGCGCAACTGTTATAAACATGTTTGGGAATAATTGAAACTTGAATAAGTTTTCAAGTCAACTGGTGAAAACCGAAACAGACCTGTTGTAGTGGTTACATAGTGATTAAAACTGTGGCTCCAAAGCCAGACTGTCTGGATGTGAATTCTGATCCTACCACCTTCTGGTTGCTTTCACCAGGCACAAGTTACTACACCTCTTTGTGCTTCCTTTTCCTCATATGCAAAATGAGAATGACAGTGGTTATCTACCTTTGGGTCTTGTGAAGGTTAAAGAAGTTAATATATGCAAAACAGTCTTAAAACAGTCTGTGGAAGGTGTTGTTAACTGCTGTGTATAAATATTACATATTATTACTAGTTAGGCATTCATTGTACAAGGGATGTCAGTCAATGTGTTTTTCAAAGTGAACAGAAAACATTAGCTAATCTGGCAAGTAGGTTAAATGGAGACTTTTGAGAAGAGTTCTTATATTCCGTGTGTGTGTGTTCACTAGTGGCTCTTAACTATATCATAAATATCCTGAGGGCAGAAATTAGATCTGTTCCATTCACCATGCATACCTTAAATAACACAGTGCTTACACTCACTAAATGTTTTCTGAGTAAATAAATGAATCAAGTTCAAATGCTGTAGGATGATAAAGTTTGGATAAAATATGTATTGCTTTATATTTTAAAAATAGACTTATCTCTTTTCTAATTTGATCCTCATAAAAACTTTATAGCATATTTAGTTACCACCATTTTGTGAATAAACAAATACTCAGTATAAAATGGTGAGGTTATTTTTCCAGGTCACACAATGAGTCATTGGTAGGGTTTGGCTTCAAAGACAGGCTTCTCTATAAGCCTCACCTGTGTAATGTGATTTTCTCAATTCAAATAGTCCCTAAATAATCTCAGCTAACCATTTGTGTCCATGAATTCCATTCCCTCTCTTTGTCCTATTTGACTTTTAATGCTCCTTACTTTAAGTTCAAATCTTAAGCATCTGTTTATGAAGGAATGTCACTCTTCCATTCAGGCCTAATTTTACCCATTGCTTTAACTCTATCATAAAAACATCCAAGCATGAGATTAAGTGTGGTTTATGAAATACAAATGTCACTTGTTTAATTTGCTTTAAATACCTCACCTTTGATGCATTTAACAACTTAATAATGTTAATATCAATACTACTGCTTTACCTCACTATGTCAAGAAGCACAGGACTTTAGATTCTTTCAAGGTCACTTTATCTCAGTTCCAAATCATCAATAAAAACATTGAAAAACATTCTGTCAAAATCAGTGACTGGACAGACTTATAGTATTGTATATTTAGCAGTTCAATGAAATTAAATGACTGGGACACCTCCATCTAAGCCAATCTTTAAAATATCATCCTAGCAAATAAGTGAAGAAATGGTGTATGTGTGATGGGGTGGTGGTGGTTAAAATGTATTGTTAAGAGCAGAGTGCTTCTTTGTATTTATAACCATTCCCAATAATATGCTCCTCGCATGCTCTTATTATCTTTTCTCATGAATGTTGACAGGAAAGTTCTAACATCCCAGTTATAAATGTCATATGGAGTTCATCTTAATTCATTTACAGGGCACATGATTTTCCCCCTCTATAAGAGTAAAATTAACCTAAGTTAATTCAATTCAAGCAGTTCAACAAATATTTACTAAATTATGTTCTGTTTTTATTCATCATATTGGGCACTTTTAAGAATCAGAGATTGCTTAATGATAGATCCTTCTATAAGCTTAAAATGAAATGGAAAATTCAGATTTGGCCATAGAAATTATTTAACAAGAAGAATTAGATAAGCACTAAAATAATAAACATAATTGAAACACAAACAAGATATTAATTCCAATGAAATGATTATATAAGCTTCAGGGATGAGGTCACATTTGATAGTTTATTAGTAGGATTAGAACAGAAGACATTTAAGTAAAGATACAAGAGTGACAAATGACAGGGAAGAAGAAAATAAATGACCTACAATTATAAATGTTTGTCAGTATGGCTGGCACTTAGAATACCTGGAGTAATTGTGAAAAAAAATGGTTAGAAGTCCAGTTAAGCTTGATTATGGAAAGTCTGGGTTATTAATTGAAAAAATTAGCCTTATTTGCTAGCTATCAGACAGGTATTAAAACAATTTCATGTTTTATTTTTGCAGTGATATGATTATGTGAATTTTGTGACTATTACTCTGGCATTAGGAGATGAAATGTAATTGGTGGTAATCAGTTAGACTATTGAAATAATTTAGACAAAAGTATTAAAATAATCAAAGGAAGTTCAATTAGTCAATACAACACTGTAAAAACATGTTAACCTTGTTAAATATTAAGCTAAGGCATGTACAGAACAAAGTACCATTCATACCCCATTTAAATTCACAAAGATTAATATATATATATATATATATATATATATATATATATATATATATATATATGGATATAGAGAGAGTACAGGTATCTAATCAGTGCAAAAACTTGTAAAAATAGTTCTGGAAGGAAATTTGATTATACATTTTGAAACCACTTGAAACTTTTCGTATACTTTTACCTTTTAAGAAAAATATGAAATATGGAAACTTAAAGACAATTTATACAAAGGAATCACTGAAGTATTATTTGCGGTAGAAAAAATATTAGGAACTTCCTAGATATCTAAGAAAAAGATAATATTTAAAAATTATAAAAAAATTTTATGGGCTCTTGTGTAACTATTAAAATTAAAATTATGAAAGCTTTGTAGTGATATGGAAATTGTAAAAGTAGAATGAAAATGTATCTATATTATGATTAAAATTAAAAATGTAAAATATATTGTAAAAGAATGGGAAGAGTACATATAAACTTAAGAAATGAAATACTGGGCCAGGGTTGTGGTTCAGTGGTAGAGCAGTTGTAGAGGAGTAGAGCAGTGAGGCACTGGGTTCAATCCCCGGCACCACATAAAAATAAAAACAAATAAAATAAAAGTATTATGTCCATCCACAACTAAGAAAAAAGAAAAGAAAAGAAAAAGCAATGAAATACTATAAATTTTTCTCTTAAAATTACTGGAATTGTAAAACTGTATGCAATAAATAATTTTAAGTGTCAGTGGTTTGCTCAAGTAGGATAGTGACAGTCCAAACAAAAGAAAATACTATCAAGGAAAATATGGTATAAATAAACAGGAGTGAAATAGCAGAAGTTGGAAAGGATGAATAAAAAGAAAGATCCAGATTTAGAGGGTGAAAGTCTGGTAGGATAATAAGAAAATTTAAATAAATTACGAATATTTATTCATGGCAATTAAAGCAAACACTTCTGTTTTTGATTGTTGTTATGGTGTCATAGTATTTCCTAGGTATTTGGAAATGAGATCTGTATGTCTGAACAAATATCAGTGCTACAACAAAAATCTTAGACTTCCCTGAGGTAAGTTGTATTTCAAGTCAAAAGAGTGAAAAAACACTAGCAAATTTTGGAACAAGAAGAGAAGACAACTTTGGAAAGAACATGGAAAAACACTTTCACATAGGGGATGGGAAACTTTAAGAACCACAGAAGCATGTTGGGAATGAATAGTCAGTGTTACACATTCATATCAGTGTACTGTCATAGCAACTGAGAAAAAAAAATTATTGTTTTTTTTCTCCCTTATGAAGAAAAGAGTTCATCCACATATATAGAAAAGTAGAAGGCAAGAATTGGGAAAAGATCATAGCAGGTATTTCCTATGAGATCATCTTGACAAAGTAGTTTTTAGAGACTGGTAAAAAATAGATGAGTTTTCACAGATAATGAAAGTAGTAGTAAGAAGGTGGTGAATGTAAATTATGCCCTCACAAAGTGAATGTAGTAAGACTGTAATACATAAATTCAATATACATAAACTAATATTATCATATACTGACCATAAACATAGTCATCCCCTGGTATCCATAGGGAATTTTTTATTAGAGATTTATGATTATGCATAGTAGTTGGGTTCATCCCAACAAAATTCATACATGCGTGAAAATTGATTTCAGTTCATAATCTCCCTTTTTCCCTCTCCCTTTTCCCTCCCATAGAGGATTTAAAATGTTCCAGGACACCCCAAACCATTGATGATCAAGTTCTTTGTATAATATGACAGTGTTTGCATGTAAACTAAATAACATACTCTAGCATACTTTAAATAATAGTTTACTTATAATACCTATGTAAATGCTATGCAAATATTTTTTATGATATACTGTTTTGGTAATAATGACAGACACAACTTTTTTCCAAATATTTTCAAGCCACAGTTGGTTGAATCCATTGATGCAGAACCTATAGACATAAAAAAGCCAATTGTAACTGGAAATTTAAAATCTACACTAAAAACATTCCCTGAGTGAAACTCAAGAAGACTAAAATAAACAGACAGGTATACAGCCATGTGCCTCACAATAATGTTTTAGTCAACAGTGGACTACATTAAGTGATGGTGTCTCCTAATAATATAATGGAACTGTCACCTCCATTATCACCTAGTATTTTCACTGTAGTTTTTCTGTTTAGATACACAAATACATTGTGCTACAATTGCCTATGTTGTTGAGTACAGTAACATACTGTACAAATTTGTAGCCTGAGATTAACAGCGTTTACTATATAATCTCGATAGGCACCTGGATTTGCGTAAGTACACTGTGATATTTGACAGATGAAATTGCTGAGCAACACATTTCTTAGAATGTGACCCCATTATCCATTGTGTGTGTGTGTGTGTGTGTGTGTGTGTTCGAGGATAAAAATACTCAATATTATAGAATGTCAATTTTCCCCAATTGAGCTATATATATTCAATTCAAATCCAACCAAAATCCTAGTAGACTTTTTTAGAAAGTAACAAGAAAATCCTAATATTTATTTAGAAATATAAAGAACCAAGAATAGTAAAGTAAAGGAAATGATGATATGGTAAAATTGAGATGGTATTAAGAACCTAATCTAAAATGAATAGGGTGTGGTGAGAACCAGGAAATGCCCAGGGGCTGAGAGGATATGTGGAGAGAAGAGTATGATAACCCTCCATGCAAAGCTTCCTTCATGTCGCTGTTGTTTCCTGAAGTCAAGAACTTCAGGGAAGAAGCATCAAATTTCACCACACTAGCAATCAACAAAGTTTACTGATGGATCTTCTATAGGAAAAGACTCACTGTACCTCTGAAAATCATTTCTACCTCTGAAAATCATTAAGTTAGAATATCTTCTATCTTAAAGGATCTATGATAATACAGGATTTTTCCACCTTGCATACACTGGCAAAGCCTATTGTATCAGAAAAGCAGATTATCCTCTTCCCAGAAAGGCTTGAGATAAGTCTTAGAAAAGGTACTAAGTCCTTTCTCTACACTGTCATCAAAATTCACAGAGGGAATCAAGGCCAAGATCAATGTGTACTGATCCTACTTCAGACTTACTCTTCATAGAATGACATCAAAGAAAAATTACCTTTGAATTACTAAAACATGCTTGAGATTTTACATAATACAATATGCAAAAGAGTATGTTAGACTTCAAGATTAGGAAATAATTTTTAACAATTTTGCTATAGATTGTATAACTTTAGGTAAAGTGATTTTATTACTATGAAATTTGTGGGCAATCAGGAGTTGGACTAGATAATTTCTAAGGTTAATTTGAGTTATTTCTCAGTTTCTAAAATGATAGTCTATATTAGTTTCTGCTTGAAACTATAACAATTATCACAAATTTATTATTTTACCATTCCAGAAATCAGAAACTCAAAACTGGTCTGGGCTAACATCAAAGAACTGTGTCCTCCAGAGGTTCCAGGGAAAAATTTGTTTCTTGCTTTCCAGCTTCTAGAGGCTGCCTACATTCTTTGACTTATAGCCCCTTCCTCCACCTTCAACTCTAGCAGGGTAGCATGTTCAAATATTTCTCCTTTCTCACTGCTTCATCATCGGATTGTGTTTTCTGAGAGTCTGATCTTTCTGCTTTGTTCTTACATTTTCTCTCTTTGTGACCTTCTTGCCTCCCTCTTATATAGACTTTTGCAAGTACATCATCAAGCCCTTCTAGATCATTCAGCATAAGTTCCCTATTTCAAGATCCTTAATTATCTGCAAAGTCTTGTGTGCCACTTAAAATGACATATTTATGACTTCATGTGACCGGATTGTAAACCTTTGGGGAGGGGTCATTATTCAGCCTAGGAGCACATTAATATATCTTTCAAAATCTTCACAGGTCTGAGTTATTGATATAAAATATATTTTTACTAATGTTTAAATAAATATAACAAAATTAACCAAATGATTTGTAACTGGCAAAGACATTATTACCTTGGGAAAATAGAGAACTGATTCATTGATCTTATCATTTCTCAGCTATGAGTACATTATTTATTTAGAAAGATCTTCCAGACACCCCTGCACATTCTTTAAAATATCATAACTATTGCTTTAAATAATTTAACTTACTCCAAAGTTACTCAAAGGCAATATTAATTAACAAAAGGGGTGCTTGATAACTTTTGAAACACAAAGTATGAACTCACATGAAGTATCATTCATCAATGATGCTGCAGGTAGGTAGTTACAAAGAAAGTTTTCAATAAAGCTCTGAGTGATGACTGCATCATTGCAATAAATTTCTAGAAATTCATGATGACAAGTTTTAGAAGGCAAGACTCATTCTATTAACTAAATTCTGGTATGTTTGTGTTTTATTGGATTAGCTTATAAGCATATTTTGTAAGGAAATTTTTTTTAAAAAATCTTCCCTCACAACTCAAAAATGTTTTACAGAGACAAATATCACATCAAACCTTTTACTTCTCCATATTTATTTTTTTCATGTACTTATTTTCTTATGAGTACAATGCTTGGAAAATTAGATAAGAGTATTAATTTTGCAAAAATTCCAAACTTCCTATATGATAAAATACGCAAGGGCTGAAGATATCTCAATTGGTAGTGCACTTACCTAGCATGCTCAAAGACCTGAGTTCAGTCCTTAGTGCCACCAGAAAATAATAATAATAAAACATGCAAATTTAATTAGAAGGATGAAAACATACTCAGCATGTTGTCATTTGTAATGAAACTAGGAATAGTTCAGTTCCTGAAATGTGCTTTTAATTACTATAGCAAGAATACTTTTAAATCTATGTGACAAATTAAAATATTCTCTAAGGTACTATATTATACATAACAATAAGAAGATATTTTTCTTGGTTGAAAATGCAGATATGTTACAATGCATATGAACACATTCTTAATTTCACTCAAATATCAATTACTATCTGGCAATTCAGATCCAAGAAGTTTTTTTGAAGATAAATGGATTAATATTTTGGAACATTTCCTAAATATACATGCCATCAATAGAATCAGTAAATTATATTAAATATCATTTAAAATAAAACACAAAATATTTAAAACAAAACAAAAAACAGAACTAAAACAGTATTACACAAGTAATATGGAAAATAAAGCCATCCTAAAGCCAAGAGTGAAGACAAGAAGAATAAAGACAAACCATCACATAGCTCCTTAAACATCAGTGAAAATTACCTCTCAAAAAAGAGCAGTCTTCTGAATATTCATGTTTAAAGGAAAGGAGCTTAGAACTTAAGAGGAAACCAATATCTCCATAAAGAATTTCTTTCACTTTGAGCAGCCAGTGAAGAAATAGTATATTAATGCCCATCATTAATATACCATTTTAAACCTCCTCTATCAGGTCCTTAGATTTTCAGAGTTTTACTTGACATAGCAGAGATCTGTGAAAAATGAAACTTTTCTCATATTTTGACCAAAAATGTTTAGAAACCTAAAATCTATAAAGCTTATTTTCCTCATATATCTCTTTCACTCTGAGCAGTTGTAATTTAGGATCACATTAAAACAGAGACCCTTCAAAACAGGGTTCATGCCTTCTCTATTGTTCCATATAGGATAAAGTTAATTCTAGGCTCTCAGAAAATAAATGATAAAAAATCTCCTCTTATCTAAATCACACATAATTTCAAAAGACTCAGCCAAATTGAAAAGTCCCTAAAAGCATAGGTTTTTGCTTCCTACTTCTTTATATCTCTTATGACATCTCTAGAATTTTGCTGACAGAGCACGTGATTAATAAGGTTGGAAGGGAAGGAGTGAAAGAAGGTAAGAAATCAAAATGAATGAATTTTATTAAATTCATTGAGGAAAGGAAAGGCTCAGGGAAGAAGAGTTTCAGAGACAGAGAGGGAGGGAAAGAGGGAACTGAATGAGTCAACTAGATCTTTTTTATTTCTCTTGTGGAAGTTACTGAAAGTTTCACATCTGACATTCAACTGACATTCATCTGAAATTGGTATGCCTAGATTATTTTAATGACTCACTTAGAAAATATCAGCTATAGATATTTCTGTCAATAATAGTGACTTGTCTTTTTCTCTTTTAGAACATTTTCATGTAATTATTCATAGATACCTCTGAGTTTGTCTGAGAAATACAAGATGTCTATTTAGAGTATTCCACAAAAACTAGATTTTTTTTCTTTCAAAACTTTGAAATCCACACTAATAGACATTTGTTTTTTGCACCTGAAAGATAAGAGCTGAAACTCATGTCATGATGGTGATGTACATTTGTATTTGTATAGTACTTTGTGATTTATAAAGCCCCCACCTGTATCTGCTCCCTTGACTCTCAAACAAACCTGTGAAGCAGGTAAGGTCACTGGTCTGAACTGTATTTGACAGATGAAAAAAGTTGAAGTTTAGAGTGAAATATCCAAGGTCACATTACTGGATTTTGGCAAAGCCAGAATTCATTCTCTTCTGATTCTGCTCCCTTGACTCTCAAACAAACCTGTGAAGCAGGTAAGGTCACTGGTCTGAACTGTATTTGACAGATGAAAAAAGTTGAAGTTTAGAGCGAAATATCCAAGGTCACATTACTGGATTTTGGCAAAGCCAGAATTCATTCTCTTCTGATTCTAAGATGCTTCTGATCCTACTAATGATGAGTATATGCTGTACTCTGCTGAAGAATTTTATAAGGAGCCCAGTCTTTTCTTTTCCCTGGAGTTTTCCATTCATATTCACTCTTAGTTCTTCTACTATTTTCATTTGTGTTGTGCCATTGTTATTGCTTTGTGATTTATGATAAATGCATTGGCACCAACAGAGAAATTAAATTTGGTTTTCATGACAGCAGATTTATAGATTGACTTGAAAGCTAGAAAATACATGTCATGAATGAGTTCTATAGGTTACCAGAAAGAAAGTTGGGATGACTTTTTTAGTTTGCTATTAAAAAATAAATTTTAATTTTTCTAAAAGCCTTAAATTTATCTATACTTAAGTATGGATATAGCATCAGATAATTCTACAAATCAAACTTTTAACTCTCTGAGTCTAAACTATCAAAAACTATCTGTATCTGAGATGGTTAGCCACTAACTTCATAGGGCTATTTAACTTTAACTAATGAAAATTAAAAATTCAGTTCCTCAATTATACTACAAACCATGATAATTAGCCACACATGATTTGTGGACACTCTGCTGGACAATGCAGATGCAAAGCTCCACATCAATTGCTAAAAGTTCTAGTGGACAACATTTATCTACACAAACACATTCAAAATTCCTCAGAAAGGCACTGTCAAAATGCTTATGCCCTATACTTTGGACATTATGACAGGTAAACTTATTTTTTTAATAAAAATAATCTCATAATAGCCACATAGAAGCTATATTTTCATCATCTGAAGACTCTGTTTTCAATGTTTAACTAAATTTTGAACAATACAAAATCTTATCCTATAGTACCAGTGGGCGGTTTTCAAAAGAAATCAAACATGCATACATTGTATTTTAACAATTAGCACTCTTCTTTACAGGATGGAATTCTGTTAAATAATGTTTAATGTTAAGAAACATTTGAAACTAGAGTTTTAAAGTAGCTCTACATATACTATAACTTACTTCAAACACTTTGAAAATCCTCTCAATTACAAAATTCATAAAGTATTTAGGTAGCTCAATACCTAAAAAAAATGGAGACTCTTGAATTAAGGAATTAGTCTTGGACTATATATCTGTAGTGGTTATATATGTAAATAGGCATATATAAATACTAAAGTGACATAAACAAGAGAATAACCAAGTAATTTTATAAATATTTTGTGAGAAATAGAATGAGTAAAAATATTAATTTACCTATATTATTATTTTTCCATAAATATAATGAAGTTGAACTAGAAAAAGGGATAATTTAATCCCAATTACCCGTAAAATGAGTGATTTAGCTTTTATACTTGACCTTTGATCATACCTTTTACACATCCTACTCAGTTTCTGTATTTTCATCTTAATCAAAAGTTTAAACTAGATGACTTCTAAAGTGACCTTAACTTATGAAATTCTATTAACACAGGTATAAATAGGACCCCAAGATTTATTTTAAAAATTGGTATATGCCAATAAATTATTTGTCTAAGTTCTCTCCTAGTAAAACAAAAAATTAATATCCAGGTTTTAAATTTTTCAGTGACAGAGAAGGAAAAACAGCAAGAAGTCAGGTGTTTTGCAGAAGATGACATAAAAAAAATCAGATCTAACAATATAATTCTTTATATTCACTCCTAACTATATATTCCCTTTCCATACATTGTGCTTGATATAGGTGTATTGAATTAACATCAAAATGTAAACTATCTTTGAAGATTTTTCAAGGAAAATTATAATTTTGCTGATAACTTAATAAGGAAATACTCTTAAGTAAAGTAATAAAAGACTTCCAGAGACTACTTAGGACCTTTCAGAGGACATGATTAACAGCATTTCAGATAGGTTGTTATTGGAACTTAAGTGTCAGAGGTTTGGAATATAGTGGTCAACCTCGTAACAACTATCAGAACTAGCAAACTAAAATATGGACTTTGAGAGGATTAGGGCCTTAGTTTCTTATTGAGGATAATATAATTATTGTGATATCATCCTAGAAGTGAGTGTGACTCACTCTCTAAATGCTACTATTATGTTTTAAGATAACAGAATTATATAATGGGAAGGGAATATCTGAGAGGTTTTGTTTTGTTTTTGTGTTTGAGAAGTCCCCTTTTACTACACCACAAAACATACTAAAAAAATTTCCTACTTATCCCTGTGTAATAACAGCATTTTAATTGCAGTATTTACCAATAGTAACAATTACTTTAACAATGGAATTCTATGATACTGTGTTGTAGTAAAAACCATATTAATAGAATTATATAACTTGTCTGAGTTCTTTTTCAGTAAAATAAGGTATATAACATGTACTTTCCATGAAATCCTCACCATCTCCCTAGGAGGTTTGTGTTCATTTTGAATATGAGGAAACTGAGGCCTAGAGAAAAATATATGTTTTACCTATGGACGCACAAACAGCAAGTGATTACCAGTCAAGATTTTAGTCCTATTACTTTGACCCTGTAACTGGCACTGTTACATACTGGGCTACACTGCTTTTATTTTTTCTTTTGTGAATAATGGTGTGACATATGTAGAGGTAACTGATACCTGGAATTTTGCTTACTTTCCTCAAAATCTCATTTTAATGTCTAATGAAATAATACTTGATAGATTGATTTCTGAAATATTAGTTCATTTTACAAAGTTTAATAGAATAAAAGAGAAATATGTCTATGATTTGTAAAGCTCCTCTATTGTTAATGAAAGCATATGAATCAGGCAAAAATATCTACAGAGTGCTTTTTCTGTTACTTCATACTTCTGGTATTAAGCATCAATATGTGCTATTGATGTTTTATCTCTAGTTATAACTTATGCATTAAAATCCAAAGTCAGTTAGCAGACCATTATTCACATTGCATAATACATAATTTTTAAGGCTCATTGATCCCTAATACTATGCAAAAGAAAAGGCTGTGCACAAATGTCTTAGACACATAAACCAGAGAAAGTGATCTGGCTTCACTTTTGATATATTCTCAGTTCAATCAGCTTACTTGTCAGACCACATAGAATCCTGGATACTTAGATACTAAGATCTAAGACTTTTAGCTGTTATATTACAACAACCAAGCCTTTGGTACTCCAGAATGACCTTTCCTATTTAATTTTCAGTACACTGCAGAATTTTAAGTGATTTACGACAGCTGGCTCTTGAAATGTGTTTGAACTAAAGCACCTTGATTTTTACCTAGATTATTTTACAGTCTTTTCATCTATGCATAAAGTAACAAACAAAGATGAGAGCTGTTTTTCCCAGGAGACTTCTATAAACATACAAATTTTAAAAGAAGTATTTTAACAAAAATAAATGGAAAGAAAATTTAGAATGAGTTTAATTTTAGAGATATTTCTTTCAAAGAAACTTTTGAGCTGTTTTAGAAATTGAAGTTCTATTCGTATTGGGATTTCTCTCTGCGAGGGTGTATTCCTGTTTTCAGAAGCATTAGGCCTTAGGTCTTAACCACATTTCCATTTGTGCAAATCTTCCATCACCGTGGCTTATAACATAGTTACACAACACAAATGTTAATGATGTTTCTCTCCTATCAATAGAGATGTTTGAGGGTTTGCCCAAATTAGATTATCATCTGTTTATTAACCCTTGGTAATAAAAATGTACCAGAAAATCAAAACTCCGTGCACCAACATATAATGTATATAAAAGTTCAGTGAAAATAGGCATATTTCACTTTTACTATGTATAACAAACATAGTGACTAATATGTGCTAGGCACATTCTGGTTAGAATCGATTAATTTTCCCAACAACCATATATGGTAGGTACTATTGTTATCCCCATTTAAAGATAATAAAACTGAGGCACAGACAGTTTAAATGAATTGACCAAGATCCTAAGTGGTGGGATTCAAACCCTAGTGATAGTATGCAACCAGAATATGCATAAATACCTTTTAATCTATACTACACACTGCTTCCGAAAAGGAAAAATAAGCTGACATACCATTAGATCTGCATCAAATTAGTGTTTTTAATTATGTACTAGCACCAGTGGATCTATCCTTTATCTGTAAAGTCAACTTCATGGCAATAAAGATCACTCTCTACCCACAGTGAAATGTACTCTAGCAATCATTTGCCAGACAATCACTCATTCAACAAGCACAAACCGAATGCCTATTATATGCCTCACACTGTTCTAAGTGATAAGGTTACTGTATCTAATACAAGATAGAACCAGGTTAACCTCAAGAAACAGATATTCCTTCTATTACTTCTGTTTTGATTGATAATCTGTTGCATTTTCTAATGCTTTTGCCTGATAGTAGCCTA
This sequence comes from Spermophilus citellus, assembly GCF_964194105.1. Classification (NCBI taxonomy): domain Eukaryota; kingdom Metazoa; phylum Chordata; class Mammalia; order Rodentia; family Sciuridae; genus Spermophilus; species Spermophilus citellus. Next base: position 41,525,730 of record NC_138195.1, read on the forward strand.
TGCCCTCCCTTTCTGGTTCCTAGGTATGGGCATCATTTCAATCACTCATCCTTCACTAATATGTTTTGATTATATTTTGAACTCTTCCAACTCTATCACCCAAAGTCAGGACTTCATCAATAACCCACAATTAAGTTGTTTTAATGGCCACTTATTTTGTTCTCCCTATACCTAATCTATCTCTAAAGCACCTATGTAGCCACATCATCATGCCGCTGCTTAGACACACACAAAAAGTGACTTCTAAAAATGTTAAAAGTTCTTCATGTAGTATCAAGTGCTCTTTGCAATCTGATCCCCAACTATCAGACCAATCTTTTCTCCTACCATTTGCTACATATATATTCCAGTCTAATAAACAGGTCCGTTCGAAGTTCCCTGTTCACTGTTCGATCACATTAACATATCATTCAATGGGACCATTTCTCTTGGCATTCTTACTGCCTGAAATATTTCCACTGATGTCTGTATTAGGAAAGCTTGTAAGGCCCAGTCTAGATGCCACCTACTTCAAGAAACTCTGAGACCACCAGTGAGAATTGTCTCTCCATCCTCTGAATGCTGATAACTCCTGGTCCCCTCCCATGTGATACTCACTTGTATGGATTTAGCTATGCATATTTCATCTGACTGATAGCAGGAGTATACAATGTGTACAATATAATGCCTTGCTCATAGAGTGTCTATTAAATATTGCCTAAATAAACAAAGCCATGATTAAAAAGAAAAACTTCAGGCCATGAATCTCTACATTTTTCAAACACATGGGTAGGTATCACATTATCATATCTGCTGTTGCAAAAATGTCATGTGGAGAATGGTTTAGAGTAAGCAAAACTGAAGCTAAAGAGTTTAGGATAAACATTTGCTAAATTTAAGATTGGGTTCCTTTGAGGTTTTTGTTGCTCTTGGTAGGTATTTTTTTATTTGAAATTTGGAGGTCAAGGAGAATGTAAAGAATACCAAGTAAACTTCACTTGTTTTCTAGTATGAATCCGTAAATTCCAATGGGAGTAGTTTTTATATGTAATTCCTAAGCTCCTATTGGAAGCTTTGACAAGAGAAGAGGTAATGTAAGAAAAAAGTAAAGAAAAAATAGGCCAAATACATCTGCTATCAATTCACCTCTCTCAATTACTTATAATTCTATTCAATGAAATTTGTATCAAATTAGGCTACACACCTGAGCCACATCAGCTGAGTCCACCACAGAAATGCTTTCACTATATTAAGCTTTAATACTATTCTTTCAGCTTTTATCAATTTGCCTTAAAAAATCTATAGCTGGGCATGGTATGACATGCCTATAATCCCAGCAGCTCAGGAGGCTGAGCCAGGAAGATCGCAAGTTCAAAGCCAGCCTCAGCAACTTAGTGAGGCTCTAAGCAACTTAGTGAGACCCTGACTCAAAATTTTTAAAAAGGCTGGGGATGTGGCTTAGTCACTGTCTAAGTGCTCCCTTCAGTAGAAAAGAAAGAAAGAGAGAAAGGAAGGAAGGAAGGAAGGAAGGAAGGAAGGAAGGAAGGAAGGAAGGAAGGAAGGAAGGAAGGAAAGAAGTGGACAACAACATTTTACAAAGAAACTATTCAAATTTTCTATATTTCCTATTTAATCTTTGACAGAATTTTCTTGAAAATTTTGTTCTACTTTCTTCTTTACTGAAACCTAGAACTAAGTAATTTCTCTTGCTGTTCTTTTTTGAAGAAAAGAAAGTTCAAAGAAAACTTTGATACAGAATTAGAGCACTCGCACACTAGTGGAGCAATCATGCTTGCTTCTTTCTCCTCTTCAGTCACGACCTTATTTCTATTTTATTCATCTTATTACAGATATCCTTCACTGTAAATTTCTTTGTATAATTTGAGTGTTTTATGTTTAAGAGCATTCTATTTGAAGAATAAATATAGAGGCTATACTTATTCACTGATTCCTTTATTCAATAAGTATTATCTGTTTTAGATTCTAGAGATAAAAGAGTGAATCAAAAGAATATATTACATAAGATAAAATCAAAATATATTATACTTTGGATATCAATAGTACTATGGAAAAATAAAGTAGAAAAGAGGAGGGAAGGTTATAATTTTAAATAGGAGATGGCATCTGATAAAAGACCCAAAGAGAATAAGCCATTCAGTGAGGGAAGATACCCCAGGTAGAGAGTAAAATCATGAAGTGCAAAACCTCATGGTCTTGGAGGTTTATGGGCCAGCAGGAGAGGAGATTAAACGGCTGGAGGATAGTGAGGGAGGAAATGAAGTAGTTAATTGGATGAAGCTGTGGTAAGGTCTGCATTTGACTCATAAACAAGTAGAAAGATATTTACACATTTAAACTAATAGTTATTTGTGATTTTCCAATGACATTTATGTATTACTTATTCTAATGACATTATTAGCAAATAATGTATTTACCAATAAATGTTAGCAAAAATTGGTGCTTTAGAGATAATGCCTACTTTTATGGCATTATTTTTCTTCATTCATTTACACAGAAAAACCATATTTAGCTCCTTCAATGTACCAGTCATGGAAATGCAAAACAAAAATAAAATATAGAAAAAGCAAAAATATGACCCATAACCTCAAATATCTTTGAAGTAGGAGAGACACTTATTAATTATTAACAGAACTTTTCTTTATCTTTTAGGTAAGGGAAACTATATAAGATGGTTAGGAGAGAGATAATTACACCTGCATTTCAGTTAGAACAATGTGTAAAAGAGATGTGAATGAAGCATGATTGAATATATTTTAACTAGAAAGCTGTGAAAAATGATGAAAACCTGAACTAAGACATTAACAGAGGGTGAAGAACTAAGTAGAAAGTTATAATCCATTTTTAGAATGGAGTATTGATAGGACTTTATGACTAAATAGATGTGGGTGGTGTGAAAGTGGGAGGAATCAAAAATATCTGCCAGTTTTCTAACTTGAACAACTACATGGATTATGGTTACAGTTATTAAGTTCACCTTAGGACATCTTGAAACATAAACTAAGTATAAGTTGCTAGCTGATATTATGAAAATCCAGAGGGCATGATAGATATTTTTAAAAAGGTCAAATGACAGAACTCCAGGGATACCAATATTTGAGTGGTGGGCAGAGAAAGAGTTACTCTTAAAGGAGATTTAAATGAATAGACAGAAAGGAAAACATTCACAGAAACCCTAAGGGATTTTATGTCTTATGATATTTTTGACAATGTCTACTTATAGTGACAAAATCAATAGGATTAGTTAGCTTTGCTAACAGTATTTATATTTAAGCATATAAGTTTTCAAAGTAAATCATTAAATATATAAAATTTTGAGATTACTTTAAATAATTCTGAATTAAAAAGACATTACATGTATATTTTATTGTTGCTAATTAGTTATCCAAAAACAAAAGTCTTCTAGAACTAAAATATATTATGAAATTATTTCTTCCAATACTTTAAATGTAGTCACTCGATGTGCTTTGAATATTTTAGTTGACTAAAACAAGTGACCACATATCAATATAATTTCCTAGAGAGAGAGGCAGCAGTTCTACAAAAAAAAAAAAAAATAGTAAATAAATCCCTGTCACAAAAAGATAAAATCATGTGCCCAGCAATTAGAAAATTCCAGCCTACTGTGTCAATTCTGAAAGCACAACTTATTTATGAAAATAATGTTAGTATACATTCTGACATCATGGAGATTTAAATGGATTATAAAACTAATGTAAGCCCAATGATTTGCAGAACATATATGCACATATAAATAGTATCTAGTATGTTTTTGTTATCACATCTTTCGCCAAGTACTTGACAATCAAGAATTGCTTATGAAAATTCTATATTATTTTATAAGGTGACAAAAAGTTTGAGAAGGTTAATTGTCCAAAATCATTAGCCAGTTCATTGTCAGAACCAAGGTTTCAATATGAGATATTTTTAATGTCTATGTTCTCTGATATTTAAAGACTTTAAAAGTAAAAGTATTGGGAGGCAAGAGAATAGTGAGTTCAAAGTCAGTCTCAGCAATAGGGAGGACGCTAAGCAACTCAGTGGGAAGCTGTCTCTAAATAAAATACAAAAGAGGTTTGGGGATGTGGCTCAGTGATTGAGTGCCCCTGAGTTCAATCTCCAGTACCCCCTGTCAAAAAAAAGTAGATGTATAAAATTAAATATCAGTATTTCTTTATATACTCTGTAATGATTTAATACATGTAAATTTAGTAGAAAGGAAACAATTACCTAGGAAAGTCCTGATAACTTACATCATGAATCCTAAATATCCTGAAATTGAAAAGATGCGAAGTTGAATTAATTTTTCAGATATAATCAAGAATTGAAATCTCAAAAAGTGGAAAATTCTGGATAGAAAGGATTCAAGAAGTTGCTAGATCAGCAGATATGGTCTCCTTCATTGTTGTGAAATTTCTACCTGTCATTTTCCTGTCCAATAACACATTAACGAATGACTCACTGAGGTTATTATGAAACCATAAGCTATACTATTACCATACTTAACATTATAACCAAAATTACAACTTTGCAAATTATAACCAGAGGAAAATTACAGGTTATACCAACCTAGCAGATGTATAGGAGAGTATAGCAGCTGTTAGAAATCTTGAATATTATACCTTATGAAATTATATTTCCAGTTAACATAAATGCTAAAACAGGTTATTCATTCATAGAGCCTTGCATTAGAAAATCCTGCTCCTATAGGTACATTAGAATGTTCACAACTTCAAATAAATTGTATATAGTAACTAAATAATTATGTCTCTCTTCAACAAGAGTGAAGCATATTAATCATTAGAAGACTTTTTAAAAAATATTTATTTTTTGTAGTTGTAGTTGGACACAATAACTTTATTTATTTATATGTGGTGCTGAGGATCGAACCCAGGGACTTGAATATGTGAGGCGAGCGCTCTACCGCTGAGCCATAACCCCAGCCCCTAGAAGACTTTTTGACATATAATATTTGTTAGAAATAACTAGTAAAGAGTCCAGAAAAATTAACAATCATGTAAAAACACTGATACAATGTAAACAGTCAAGTAAACCCGAATGAAGAATCTAAACCAGGTATGTGGTTGTAATCCCAATGGCTCTGGAGACTAAGGCAGGAAAATCCAGAGTTCAAAGCCAGCTTCAACAATTTAGTGAGGCCCTGTCTTGAAAACAGGGATGGGGCATAGAGATATGCTTAAATGCTTAAGCACCCCTCGGTTCAATCCCAAGTAACAACAAAAACAACAAAAAAGGAATATATCCCAAAATAAACCTGGAAATCTTTTTTATCTTTTTTTGTATGTAAATCACATTTTTAAAATTTGTTTTAATTAGCAAACCTGGAAATCTTAAATGAGCAAGTAGTGGTTGGTCCACTGCTTCAGAAATCACTACTACTTTGTTTAAAAGATTATTATTGATTACTAATATATTATATAAGTGAATATACATATTCATTTATCCAGGACTATTAGAGATTAAGTTGAATACCTGTGGTCTCAGTATGAAGAGCTATGTCCTAGAACCTTCAAGTCAGCCATCACACTTCTGTCATACTAGATGCCCAGGGATTGCCAGTGCCTCAGGAATGTCACCCTGTCCTCCATGTGCTATTGAAGCAGAGGGCTGGTAACACTCCTTGCCCATTCATCATTTTTTAAGTAGTATAATAAGTTCAGCCATCATTCTAACAGTGTATGTTATAACAATAGCATCATTCAGCCCTACCTCATGCCAAAAATGTGAATGTTAAATGAAGGGAAACAAGCTCTAAGAGTGCCCTTTAATGTTCTGAGGACACAAGTGTTCTCTGTGAACTTGACATTTTCTTGGTCCACATCTGATCCTAAGGATTTCCCAAAAGATGTTTTAAAGTCTGCACACATTTTCTTACAGATAAATAGCATAAAATTTTGGGATGAAAAACCATTATTAGTAACTTGGTAAATACTGTGCTGTTCCCTAGTTGATAATGGAAGCCAATGTACAAATGTCAAACATCATCAATGCAAGGTGTCCCACTTACCATCACAAATTTGATTTGGAAATACAATAAAAATGACAAGCCAGCAGTTTGTTTCTGTCCCTCTGTGACATTCACTTTCTCCCACCCGCCTCCCTTATTTTTATGGATTCTTCTGAAAACACCAGATAGATTTTTTCCCAGATTGACTAAAGAAACTGTGTGTTGTCATCATTAAGATTATGACATTGATGGATGCAAACTTAAGACCCTTAAGAAGTTTTAGTAAATGTAGTGATAAAAGGATCAACCAAGATGGTAAGAAAAATGCATCCTGGAAGTTCAATGTAAAATTAGAAATCATGTTCTGTCATATAATATCCCACACAGTGTTAAATAAAAGCACACATTAATTCAATCTAGCAAACGTTCATTGAACAACTGTGATGAAAAGGATGAGATGACCTAGATTGAGCCCTCAAGGAGCTTACAATCCTTCTGAAGAGAGAAATATATAAACCACAGAAGATAAATATTATAAAAATTTTATATGTTTTCACTTTTACTAGAAGTAGATCTTCTATAAACACAATTAAAGCACTTAAATCATATTAATTTGCACCATAGAGACACTCAAGGTGTGTTAGTTGGATGGTGAGAAGTAAATAGAAAATGACAGTACACAATTATATAAGTCTGAAGGAAAACTAGGGAATTTAGCCAATAATGATCCCTGAGTATGTTCTGCCAGAACAAATAGACAGCACAAAAGTGAATCAAAGATTTGCTGAGATGTGATGAGCTAGCACTTGAATGTGAGCCTACTTTATGGCAAGTTAAGTTTTGCTGTATGGCAAGATAAGACTCCCCAGGCTGCCCAAGGAAACTTAATGCTATCTGTGTTGTTATTGTAAATAAAAGAAGTTCTTTTTTGGATGTCAAATTTATCTGAACATCCAATAGTATTTATTGTTTACCTCTTTTACATACATCACCAAAATGTATATAGAAAAATAATCACCATCAATTCCTGTATGCTGAAAACTTTCTTCTGGTTCCCTCTTTCTGCATTCATGAAACAGTTTCCTGACAAAATTTAGAAAATAAAAACAGAAACTTAATGAATCATAAAACCTATGGAAATTAAATGCTAGTTGTATTGCCATTTTCAGACTAGAGCTTTTGACTATCTAATATCTCCAAGTGATTAAATTTACATATACCCATTCATTCAACAGTTCTTTCAGTTCTCTCAATAACTGAGTTCATAATGTGTGATTAGACCTTGATGACTCATAGGTGAATGACATAATATTGTACCCTCCTGAAGCTTAGAATCTACTAGGGAGAGAAAGACAACCAAAGAATCACAATAAAGTGCTAAAGCTAATAGAAGACCATGGAGATAAAATTGGAATGATTATTTCTCCCCATCAGCATCAGGATCAGGTCATGGAGAAGATAATGTTTCTGTTGAAGGACAAAAAGTGTTTGTGAGGGGGACACAAGAAGATACCTTTTGTAAACACAGTAGTTAGATAAGGATGAAGGTGACTTTAAAGTACATGTGAAGCCATAAGAGATGTGGTAAGAGATAAGATTGAGAGACAAAAAGGCATATGTGATAAAAAGAATTTAGACTATTTTACATCAACAGGAAGAAACTAGGAAAGGAGAACCAGAAAGCATTTTACAACAGAAATTCTAAAATGCATAGTAGGAACATATTAAGACCAACAAATTGACTGTCAGAAGGTCAATTAGAGGATGGTGGTAAGAGTGCAGGTAAGAAGCAATGAGGTCCTGAACCAAATTGGGAACCCCTGTGATGAAGAATTGGAGAGGGCTGTTTTTAAGAAGCAAAATGGACAGAGTTATCAGTTGGACATAAGATATGAATGAAAAACATATTTGATGTCCATGTTCATGGCTTGAGAAAGCAATTGAATGGCATCGTCATGGGGAAGTAAAAGGAATATCGTGTGACTTAAGTTGAGTTTTCCATATCTTCTAGATTTTTAGTATGGAGTTCAGCTACAGAAGTATTTAGAGGCATGGGTATATAAGACACAGTTATAGTGTGGCAGTGAACCAACTAGTTTCAAGAAGAACATGTAAAGTGAGAAAAGATGAAGAGCAAGGCCCTGAGGAATACTCAGTACTGACAGGAGCTTGGAGGAGAAAACAAGTCATGGAAGAGAAGGGATAAAGGAAAGGACAAGTAGGCCAGAGGAAAGTAAGAATCAAGAAAACATCAAAGGAAAAGAAAAGAGGTCATCAAATTCAAGTGCTGTAAGGAAAGGAATAAGAATGACGTGTTGTTGGTTTTTTTGTTTTTGTTTTTGTTTTTGATTCGGAAACAAAGAAGGCTGTAGCACCTGTTTTCAGTGGTTAGAGAATAAATTGGAGTTAAGACCCTTAGTTCCAATGGAAATGTGTGTTGGGAGGTAGTTAAAGGAGAATGAGCTATAGAGTTTAACTATACATCTTGGGACAAATTTGAATATATTTGGCTGTAAGACATGATGAAGCCAAATAAACTGAAAACTGAGCATTTAGGTTCCTCTGTAGAGGAGCAACAACTGGTAGAGTAACAGAGTAGCGCAGGTAAGAAATCAGTCTTTTCATTAATAATTTATTTGTGCTTCGTTCTTGCTGACAGTCAGTATGACTGGGTTTTATGTGTGCAAACTCAATAGTACAGGTTAATTGAGAAAGAGTAGAAACTGCTTTCTCTGTTTACGTCCATAAAACCAACATTCTGTTTTGTACATAACTCCATATACTTTTGGTAATATATGTAAAAGAGGTAAACAATAAATAAATACATTCTGTTTTGTAGGTAATTCTCCAAGTATAGAGACAATTGGGAATTTTAGTGCAAAAGTAATCTGAAGAGAAAGTTTTTTTTTCTTTTTCATTTAAAAACTGAGGAATATCTGAAGCGTAAGTCTGAATTCTAATCTGAACTTTTCAAAGCAGTTCAAATATAAGAAAGAAAACACTATTTTAATCTCTTTGACCTGTCTCACTTAACTTGTGAATTTTACAAGGGGAGAATTTTTTTATGGCCTAAAACTCTATCCATTGTAGTTCTAAGTGTTCAATAGTCTGCAATGTACTTGTAGGCAAGTTCACATGCAAGAATATCAGAAATCCATTTGATTTTGCATAACTCACAGAATTTTCTTACTTTATTTTACAATTTAAAGGGAGGGGTTTTATTTCAAAAATATTTAAATATTGTTTATTTCTTATAGAATTTTTAAATCATCTAGCACTGTGATATTGGAATACAAAGCAGCACTAACTTGTCAAAAGAAAAGAAAAGAAAAACCTGCTTTTAAGAAAAGGACAAATGGTGGTGCCAAGTGTGGAGATGCAGGAGGATCAAAAATTCAAAGCTAGCCTCAGCAACTTAGCAAGACCCTGTTTCAAAATAAAAAATAAAAAGGGCTGGGGATGTGGCTCAGTAGATAAGTGCCCCTGGGTTCAATCCCTAGTACAAAAAATTTAAAAAAAATAAGGACAAAAGGAGTCAAAATGTATTGTCTAAAGGTAAAAGGCAAAATGCAATATTTGAAAGATCATAAATCTTTGATTCTATCTAGAAAGTATCCCAAATTCCCCACTGAGCTAATCTCTAAGTGATCATTATGAGAAATGATAGCTTTCTCTCTGGCCCAGAGTCATATTTTTTTTTCATATTCTTGGTTAACACAGCTTACATCACATTAACTTTGTAAAGTTAACATGAAAGCAGACTTCTGTTTCTAATGACTTACATCAATTTTATAAAAAGCCATCATGGGCTGTTATAAGGGAAAAGTAATAATAATAGCAATTTTGCACAGTAAAAATCGTGACTCAGCATAGTACAAAGGAATGATCATGGTCTTTAGAGAAAAAAAGAAAAAGAATTGAATCTAATTCTCAGCAACCTCAGCTCTTTCACTTTGTTAGTTTTATGAACTCAGATAAGTTTGTTATTTTCTCAGAGCCTCTATTTCTTCATTGAACAAACAAGGATAATTGGACTTACCTCACTAGAAAGCTATGAAAATTATGTATGATTTGAAAACCAAAGCACCTTTTCCAATGCCTGATCACATCTAGAAGATGCTCAATAAATGTTCAATTTCTCCTTTCCATTCCCCAAAGCACAGCTCTTAGAAAATTTGTCAATTTCAAATATGTAAACACTAAATACATATGCTATATATACATATAATGCTAACTAGTTAACTCTTAGATGTAGTAAATATTGTGATATATTCCCTTCATGAATTTAATGCCTCATTAGTTTTTCAAATCACTCTACCGACATTTATTGTACTCCTAGTTTGTGAAGGATTCCCAAGAATCCTTCCTTGATCACAAGGGGGTTGTGATCTACCTTTGAAAAACTGCAAGACATTGGAATTGGCAGGAACCTCAGAGATCACCAAATGTTCTCTTTTCTCCAGAGGAGAAATAGCCCCAGACAGTTTCAATGACACATTCTATATTGATAGATACTGATAGTTCTAGTGAAGGCCTCCTGGCTACTAATCCAGTGATTTTTCCTTAAATCTGTTCCACTACATCTTATACTGTGTAAAGATTTACTGGTTAAAAAAAAAAAAAAAAACGCAGTTTTGAGTAGATCAGACATTTTTTTTCTTTCCTCTAAACCATATCACCTGCTATAATGTTGTATGTGGAAGTGTGCTATTACATAAAATAGAGAACGAAATAGAACAAAATTTAGATTGTTTTATGGAACACAACAATGAGGTTATTGTATATTAAGATAAACAATTTAATCTCAGGATAGGGAACCTGGCCTCTGTTATCAACATAACCACCTCTATTTCATGTTAGAATATAGATCTATAAAAGAGCTAATAGGGCTTCAATTCAGAGACCCTGTTCATCTTCCTAACCTATTGTGTGCCCCTTTTCTCCTTAATTTACCATGCACTTTATATAACCTCATCTTAGAGTTTTGTTGCTACCATAAATCTGACAGGTTTCAAGTTTCAGATCCAAAAGTAGATGTAAAAGAAATACATTTTAACACTCAGTTATCTCTATTTGAAACTAACTTAGCCAGGGATTCTCAATATGTAGGACTTCCAATCTATACTAACTTTCATTTCCTCCAAGTTAAGACACACTAGCAGAGTCTCTTCCTAGAGGCAAAATGTAATACCTGGAAGGAGAAGGAACATGTTTTTCTTTCATCCCACTGGCCAATGTCTTTTGCTATCAGCACCTAATTTTAGAGATATCTGAAAAGAGTGGGGTGGGTGATCAGAGCCAAGAATCAAGCAAGAAGCTCAAGAGAATTATCAAACTAATGTAGTTTGGCAGAGACTCAAAACTGGGTTGATGACAATGGAAATGAGACATTGGATACGGAATCTAAACACCCTGGAAGTATAAGTGGTTATGGAACAGGAAGAAGTCAAAATTGTGAGTGTGCCCACATGTTATTACAGGGAGTAGTGTTTAGAGTGTCAGCATCAGAGTCATAGAGTTCAACCCCCATCTCCCGCAACCTACTAGTAATTCAATCCTACTGTCAGTTTCCTGAAATGTAAAATGGGTAAAATAATTTTTCTTAACTTGCTAGGGTCATTATAAGGAGTAAATATTTTTAAAATGCTTAGTATAATGTCTGAGCTTACTAAGTGCTCAATAAATCTTAGACAGTATCATCATTTAGTATTTAATGGGCTTTCTTAGGTGAGTAGATGAGAATCAAGAGCCCAAAGACAACTTGGGAACTATCTCCTTTTTTATTGACAACTTGAAGGAGGCAAGAAAGACAAGATTGTGTAAGTAAGAAATAATTACAAAATTAGGACAAAAGGAAGAAAAAGACTGGTCTGGTATTTATAAACATTGTATCCCTGGGCGATAATGAGTCCAGAAACCTTGCCTGTATCTGACTTCTTGTTTCTGCTTGTGCAAAGATGGAATTTAGACAGAGGTCAATGGAAACAAAATGCTCATACGTATCTTCTTTTCTTTACAAGGACAGAATCTCTAGTACCATGTCTCTATTTATTTCTTCTGAAACTTTTTAAAAACATTTGTGTGTATTATTAGATTAGTAGAGGCTCAAGATGGGTAAAATGCTTATAATGAAAGATATCAATCAATGAGATGAAAGAAAGCTCCTCTCATTTTAGTAATTGCTGGGATCCTAAGGAGACTTAGGTAGTGTCTATTCATTTAGAGTTAAGTTAACTCTAAGGAGAAAAGATGAAAAGCAAAAATAAATAAATTATAGTACTACAAATACTTAAAAGAACATAAAGAAGCCAGGTAAAATGGCCTGTGCCTATAATCCCACTAGCTTGGGAGGCTGAAGCAGGAGGATCGAAAGTTCAAAGCCAGGCTCAGCAACTTTAGAGAGGCCTTCAGCAGCTAAGTGAAATTGGAATGAATAATGGTGGGGGATGTGGTTCAGTGTTTAAGCACCCAGAGTTCAATCTCTATACCCAAAAAACAAAAACAAAACATAAAGGAAAGAAGTTGACCTGGAAATGCTTAAATATATTAATTTGTTTGAGAGAAAGCAAAAGTATTACTAAATATATTTAAGCTGCTTGGCACAAGGGGGAAAGGAGCAGAAAGATTTGCCCTTCTCATTTGGCTGCTTGTCTATTGAAATCCAGTTTTTGTATTTTTCCCTCTTCTCCATTTTGACCTCTATGACAATAAAAAGTGCAAAAAATTCAACAAGTTGCTAATAAGAGTTCCAAAATGTTCATGAAATAAATATCTATAAGCTCTTGAATGCTAAAATCAGCATAGAAGCTATTCTAATTGATTAATATTCCCTTTTCTCCCATTCAAAGGTGACTTTCTTTTTATTCCTTCTCTCCATGATAACACCTTCTCCTCAAAATAAAAGCTTTGAACAATCTTCCACTATCGGGTCAGTGTCATCTGTTTAAAAAAGATAAATAAATAAGCCCTAACATTCCCAGATGTAGAAAGAAAATCTTAAAGTTATCAGATGAGCTATCTAAAGTGGGAAAGCAATTATGAACAGGAAAATAATAGATTGTTGAGAAAAGTAAGGTATGTGCTTTTTCTAGAAATAAAATTTTAGCAATTTATTATCTTAAGCAACTATTTTTCTAATCAGGCTTATGTGCTCTAGAGCAAAAAATAAAATAAAATAAAATACAGTGCTTGATTTTTTAAAAAAAGAAACATATTCCCTTCACTATCTTCTATTCCCTACCTATATTTATCCCCTGCCATTTCCAAGGAGAACAAACAACAGAAAACATAAGATTAACCAAGATGACACTACTCATGGAAAAGCATTTATATAAACAAGGAAGCAATTTTTCACATCTAAAATACAGTCTATGTGATTTTGCATGTGATTTGTATCTAATAATATTATTTTAAATGTTTTTCTGAGTACATTATAGCGTTGCATAATACAGGGGTTCATTTTGATATAACAATACATGCATGGAATATAATTTGCTCCACTCTAGTCCCCAGTACTTCTTCTTCCCCTGCCTTTCTCCTTTCCCCTGCTCTCCTTTCCCTACTCTACTGACTTTCCTTTTGTTTGTTTATTATTTTGTTAATTGGTACTTTATAGATATACATAAAGGTATAATTCATTGTAGTGTATTCACATATGAACGTAGGATAATTTGGTCAATTTCATTCCACTTTCTTCCCTCTTCCTATTCCTCCTCCTTCCTCATAGATCCCCTTTCCTTAACTGCACTGATTTCCCTTCTATTTTCATGGAGTTCCTCTATCTTCCTCTCATTTGCTCCAGCTTCCACATATGAGAAAAAATTCTGCTCTGCTCTTTCTGAATGTGTCTTATTCCACTTAACAAAACCAAGATATGTAAATAGGTTTTCTGCAAGATGATCAATACCAAGGAAACCCCTCATTCTATATGTACTTAAAATCAATATAAAGAATGATTTTCATTCACTGAAAAGTACAAATGCAATAATAAGGCAATCTGGAAAAACAGAAAAAGTTCCTTAGCTCCCCAATATATCACAAATTACTAATCAAGCAAAAATTTTAAAATATCTTGAGGACAAATAACACATCAACATTCAAAGAATGAAAAATCAGTCATTCCTTTGAAAATTAGAGCAGTTTTTACTGTAAGAGCTGCAGAATACCTTGTGCAGCTCTTATAATAAGTTTCCAGAATCAAATATCAAAAACAGTATATGACAACATGAACAAAGTAGACAACAGAAAATAGATAATAATTGAAAGTATTAATTCCAAGCATGGTATCACTTCATTAATAGTAATAAGGCACTTCACTGTTTTTTTTTGTAGCTTATTTTATTATGTTGTAAAGTATTTATCCTCCTTTATCAAACCTTTATCATCCTGCTGAAGTTTTGCTCATATGACTAGTATACGTAGTTATTATTTAATTCAAATTCCTTTTTAAATAGTATAATATTTTGTATCAAAAATTATGATCATAAATTGAATTTTGTACCCTTCATATCTTAAAAACAACCAATGAGAAGAATAATATTTATAACTTGTGGTTTATGGAGCTTTAAGATGAGTAACCACCCTATGTAGAATAATGCTAGTCTACCAAATGAGGTGGCATCATTTAGAGAAAAGGAGGACAAAAAAAAAATGATGGAGGTAGAAACAGGAAATAGGGGCCACTTATTCTCACACTGATTATGTAAATAGCACCTGAAGGGGTAATAGGTCTCACAATTCAGCTATTGATAAGAGTGCAACAAAATTCCAATGACAAGGAAAGAGTGTCAAATCTTAACCCCATCACCCAATAAGCAGTTATTTATGAAAGATGCACAAAATATAAATTGAATCTATAAGGCACACACAACTATCAGTATAATTATTCTATAATTAAAATATATCCTTGACCCTAGGCATTTGTCTGTTTCCTACTAAGAAATTTACTTAGTTTATGAATAATTAATTCCACCAATGTCTAGATAATAATATTTCAAGGATTTATTTCAATAGATTGTTTTCATATAACAGAACAAAAAACTAAACAGCACATATTACTCTACATAAAAAAACTGCCTATTCAACCTCAATCTACATGGAAAAAAATTTAAACTGCACAGTTTTTATCAAATAGGACTTAACAGTGCAAAGTTAAAAATTGGACTGCAGGTATAGCACAGTGATAAAGCATGTGCCTAGCATGTGCAAGGCCCTGGATTCAATTCTCAGGACTGAAAAAAAAAGTATATGTAATACTTACAAAATATATGTATATATAATATTTAATAAGTATTACATATATACACCTTTGTATTGAAGCATGTTATTATTCTCAGCATATACTGTTTTTACTTATTTAGAAATTCCTAAATTTGTTCAGAATTATGAGTAATATAAATTACCCTTAAATCCACTATTTAATACAATATCCATTTATAATATAAATTAGTATATTCTGATCTTAGCAACTCATTGAATGTGACTAAGCATGCACAAATTTCACATAATTTTAAAGAAATAAAATCAATATACATTTCCTCCCTCTGGTTTCCACTGCCCAGAGTCCTTGCACTAAGCTATGATGCTCTGCTGCACATACTGCATGCAGAATGCATGCAGAACATGTCTGGAAGAATCTGCAATGCAGATAAGAAGGAAGCATTACCCTTTATTTGCATATCATACCAACACAGTAACTGATTTGCCAAATATCAACAATTTATATATTCTAGGCCTCCTCCCCGCCCTTTCTTGAATATTAGGCTTTTTTTTTCTTTTTGCAACTGAATTTTATAGAAAGTAAAATGTATCATGAGCTAAGCTGATGCAATTTGAAAATGGGTATCAGATTTCTCCAAATGACTTAATATTGGAAAAGGAAAAAAAAAAGTGCACCTTCAGTTTAGATTGCAGAACAGACAGGGAATTAAGCAGCAAGCTCTAACTCAGAGAATTAAATTTAGCCTGCCAGTTCTTACAGCGAAATGTAAGACCACCCTCCCTCAGTAGCTAGGGAGATATTGTTCTGCCTTCTCTCCAGGCTCTTTTGTACGCTAAGGCTGATGTGATTCCCCAGACTCATGTCCTGCATGGAATTTAAACTACTTTGGTGAGCAACAGCAAAAGGAATTTATTGACTTCCTCTCAGAAGAAGAAGAAACAGAAGTGACCACTTGCATAAAATTACCCACTTGAAATTTTGACTTATTAAAAATGGGGTAGGTTGTGATTGATGCTGATTTTTATTCAATGATTCCATCTATTCTGTTATTTTAATATTTTAAAATGTATATGCAAAGTGTCATTTGGATTATTTACATGCCTACAACTATTCTTTATTTGTCTAGGTGACAGCACAAATTGCACTATTTGCAAAGGTAGAGGAGTATTTCCCACAAATCAACCCCCACAATAACAACAAACATTTATTTATTGAACTCTCAGAACAGTTACAAAGAAATATAAGACACAATTTCTGTTTTCAAGAACATTACAACACAGGGAGATAAAATATTTATGGATACAAATTAGCCAATAAAAAGATGGGGGGCACAAGCAATGCCACAAAGCCAAAATCATAGTGGAGAAATTATACTCATAGGAATGGGATCTCATTACCAGGGTGACTTATTCTTAGAGTTTTCAGTCTATCTCTGTAAAATGTAGAAGTTGAACTAAACTATCTCTAAGTGTTTTCCCAGTCTAGCAGTCTCAAAAACATCTAATCTCTTGTACCTAGTCTTAAATGTCTTCACAAATCTACACTATGGCTTATCTGTAGCAATCTAGGGAAAAGGGAAGTCAATGGCCACCAAAAGATATTTTATCTATTTTCTCTTGTACACTTTAACAGTTCATCTACCAAAGAATGCCATCCAATTTCCTTATGCATCTATACATAAGAGGAGTGAAGTTACAGGTATTGTGGTCTACAGATATTTTTTTTTACAAATAAATTTTAATGCAATTTTATTTGGAGGAAACACTAATGTTTAGATCAAGAAACCAGCTCACATTGTTATAAGCATTGAAGTTTTCTTGGCATATCACATATCCTATCTAGGCATCTAACATTGTATTTGAGTTCTCAAAGTATATGAAAAGGGATACACCAGCCAAATAGTCAATGTTTCCAATTCCTGAGAAGATTTGGACTGCCATCACTGTCTCCTCCTGCTTTGCGTAAATGGTCAAGGTGGGCTAACATAGAAGAACCCTTCACATTCATTCACTACTCTGTCTAAAAGCCCCAAGCAACCAATACCTTGCTATCTATCCTCTCAGCTCAATTAGGCTGGCCTCTCTTCATCCTAAAACCTTTTCATCCAAGCTGTACTCTTGCAATTCTATAGCCCAAAACATCACAGCAGAGGGCACATGAGGACCAACAGAGAAAGCATCATCATAAATTTCTTTACTTCTTTACTAATAGATCCCTTTTCCCCAGTCTGTGGCATTATCCAAATTGTTTCATTATGGACCCTAATGCTAAAGGCCTCTCCATTAAGAGGATGGAAAGAAAGTAGGGAGGGCAACAAAGGTGAGCTAACAACTAAATTATACAAATAGTAAATGGCAGTATGAATTAGAATCTACATTTCAGGGCTCCCAGTACAGTGCTCCCCAGCTCCCCCCCCCTCCCACATATACATTTTTTCTATCATCTGTAATTAAAAGTTATTCTTCCATAAAAATTTAATATTACATAAAACTAAAGTTTTTCATCTTGCTGAACATAATAGTGTATTCCTATAATCTCAGTGACTCTACAGGGCAAGGGAGGTGGCAATTCAAGACAAGCCTATATCTCAAAAAACAAGAAAATAACAAAGGACAGGGTGTAGCTCAGTGGTAGAATGCCCCTGAGTTCGATCTCTAGTACTGATAAGTAAATACATAAATATTAACCATATTTTCTTTATTAGCTACTTTTTAAAAAAGTTAGATGATTAGGTTTTTCTAGATATCACCAAACTTCACTTTTGAACAACAGGTATAATTTTATATTATGTATCAAAAGCCACTGAATTACTATTTTAATAATATTCAAATTGTATTTAATTATCATGCTTCTCAGGTTTTCATATAATGGTGTAATATGCCAGCCAACAAATTTTGCTACTGCAAAAATAATTTACAAATCCTTTCTAATATTTTGCTCTTGCCATTTAAAAAATGTTTATATTAGTCCTAGATGGAAGTTTCATAAATTATAAAGATAATGCAACAACAGTACTTTTTTGATAAAACATTCACTTCAAAATTGTGTTCATTATACTTAATTGTGTATACTTATGTTTAAATTGACTAAGTCTTTTCTTTTTCTTTTTTTTTTTCTTTTTTCTTTTTTTCTTTTTTTGGTATCAGGGATTGAACTCAGGGGCACTCGACCACTGAACCACATCCCCAGCCCTTTTTTGTATTTTGTTTAGAGATAGGGTCTCACAGAGTTGCTTATCACTGACTATGTCTTTAAATTGTGAATTATCATGTAAAGAAAAATAAATTTTAGGGCAAGTTTCAAAATTTATTCCATGACAAATACAAAATGATACAGCTATGCCATCCTCTAACACATGAGGAATTTTGTAGTAATTCTTTATAACACTAAAACAATTACTTTCTCATAATACTCTGTTTTCTAGGAACCAACTATCTCTTAGAATACTCAAGTTTATTCAATTTTCACACAAATAGTTGTAAAATAGGAAATAAGACCAACTGAATACTATGTTGCAGTGTTTTCCAAATACATCCATTATAAAAATTTTGTAGAAATACAATCATATTTGGTTATTCTTTGAAAAATATGATTTGACTAACATGAGGCAGGATATAAGGAACTGAATTTTTAAAATATATGTCCAGTAATTATTATTATCTGGCAAGATTAGAGAACATTTCTATAATATACTCATAACCAAATGTAAGAATTTTAGATTACTTTTAGATTACTTGCTATCAGTCAGTATTCCACCAAAAATATCTTTTTAAAATTAAATAGTAATCTTCAAAGAGCAAAACAAGAGGAGAATAAAGGGTGGTATGCAAATTGGGGAGGACTTCAAAAGAACTATGTTGAAAGAATTGCAAGATGGAATTAACTTATGTTCCCACTGAAATTAAACTTTTAAAGAAAAACCAAAATCTGGAGGCCACACATTTAAATGAACATGAATTTTTGAATGACATTGGCTAGAAAGAACTAATGACTGTTTTTCAAATGGTCAAAGAGAATTTAGCTAACATTTCTTAATGACATTATGCCATCAATTCATTCTAGAAACTAACTCCTTCTCACATGGCTGAGTATCTCTAAAACAATCACCAGTTTCCTTAATTTTGTTTTTCTTTATAGATTCCAGGCACTTAATATTTTCAGCTTCAAGAGTAAGCAGGTGTACTAATGATTCTACACACCCACATAAGATGATATTGATAATTCCAAAGAATTTCAAGATCAGTAAAAGCAATTCCTAGTTACAACAAAATTTCATAAATGATAGTATATACTACAATAATATCATTTTCCACCAAAGTTGAGATATACAAATTTATTCAAGAACATCAGTAAAAAATATGTAGGATAAATGTATTGAAATTTAATAAAACAGAGATGTAACCTATAGATTACTTTAACACTAAATTTTCTTTTTTAAAAATATTTTTTTAGTTGTCGATGGACTTTTATATATTTACTTATATTATGTGTTAAGAATCAAACCCAGTGCCTCACACATGTGAGGCAAGCACTCTGCCATTGAGCTACAACCCAGCCCCTAAAATTTTCTTATTGTGCAGAGTTAAGTGACTGATCAGGAGAGCAAGATCACCAATAATCCACCAAGAAATCTGAAATGTTTCTTCAATCTCTGGCCTCCTGCCTTATTATAGCATGAATTCCTTCCCTCAAAACAATATAAGTTCAATAAGTTAATTTTAAAGTAAATGATAAGTTACTAATACCTTGTAGTTTCTCTAATAGAAGAGGGCAATGCTCATATGACTAAATCCTTTCTTACTACTCTTCCTTCTGGGTTCAGTAATATGAAGTATTCCCAGCTGGTGAGATGCAGAGAAATTATGTCACAGATAGATAGGATATCCTTTAAGAATAATGTCTGGCACCACTCACCCTTGTTTCCATTAAGTTGAAATACTTTTCAATTCTCTGGTAGGTTTGGGGATAGGGATCTCTGTTTCTGGTGCCAGCCCAATAACCTGAACTGTGCATCGATTCTACATTTGAGTATTATAAGGTAGAGAGTATGACATTTTCTAAGAGATCCTTCTAGTGTGCTATAGGAACTGTATGGAATATGAAAAATGTCTTTCAATTTAATGTTAAATCTAGAATACATGAAGTGCTTTAACTTACAAGAAAACTTTCAAAAATATTACTGACCTTGTTATAATGTGATTTATTTACCAGGACATTACAATTTTTTAATCTTATCAAATAAGAAGAAGTGAAAATAGTGCATGTTTTGGAGCCAGCAAACCTAAGTACAAATCACAGCTTCACCACTTCCTACCTGTTTATCTTTAAGACAGTTGCACAGGCTCTTTGAGTCTCAAATATCCATACTATCCATATAAAATGCAGCACCCAGCATAGAATGTGTTTTTTTCTTCCATAGGTGTCATCATTAGTACAAGTATTAGAGCTGTTTACAGTTTTCCATAAAGTTTTCAAGGGAAAAAAATTACTTAAGGGCTAGGGATATAACTCAGTTGGTAGAGTGCTTGCCTCACATGCACAAGGCCCTGGGTTCAATCCCCAGCACCACAAACAAACAAACAAACAATAAAGTTTAAATTTCATGGGGAGAAAATTAAAAAAGAATAGTTGAATTACGAATATGGGAAGCAAGAATGAATAGAAACACATACCTAACCTTTCATAGTTCCCATTAAAATATTAAGGGAATATTAATATTTATTCAATAATTATATTCAGAAAAATATTAAGATAACAAAGAGGGATTGTTTTGACTAAAAGTAGTAAGATAATAAAAAGGAAGATTGCAGAGCTGGAAAGGAGACAAAGCCGTGAGCAGGCAAAGATGTTACAGAATTTTTCAGAGCAATAAAAATTTAACATGACACAAAATATGATCAATCCAATATTCTGAAGACAGAAAATGCTTCAGAAAAGATGAATGGGATATCACTTACCATAGGCTTTGTTCTTTATAGAATTTGCTGGTATTCTTAAGGGAGTGGGGCCTAGGAATTTCAGATCTCAGAGCTAACAGTGAGCAGAAGAAGAGAGATGTAGGTCAAAGGTTCTTAAAAGTCATAAAGATATTAGGGGTATCTTAAGTGGTCCCAACATTATCTGTATCACTAATGATAAACTGCCATTGTGAATAGCCACCACACAATGCATGAATAAGGATTTAGTTATTGACAGGGGATTCTGGTCAAAGAGGAATAGTTTCAGTTTTATTTACGTGTTTTTAACATATTAACATGTTTTTTTCTCAAGGATACTGTACTCTCACCTTATCTCTATGTTCTATTGCCACCATTTGTATGTGTTATATTGTTGAGGGGAGGCTAGAAAAATGCTTATAAGGTATTGGAAAGAACATTGTCCTGTTTTTATGTCCTCTGAAAAAATAAAAGTTTAACCTCCCTATAGCCTAAAACAGGTACTGTCTCCAATGCATAGAGCAGATATCACAGAGTTGATTAACTGAGTCTCAAAAATGGCCCTAAAATATGGTCAATGTATAACTTGCAATTCAAGAACCCACTGGGACATAGTTAAGAGGAATGTATTTGGGATTCCTTTAATTTGGGTAGGGGGCTATCTTTCTATAGTTTGCAATTATTTTTGTATAAAATCATTGCTAGTTTTTCCCAGTGTAAGAACAGATTACAGAAATGTTCCTACCACCCACTTTTGTAGCTAATTTTGTGTTCACAATTTTGTATTCTTTTTCTGAATATAAATCCCCCTAATTGTATAAGTTTCAGGCCCCATGCTACCAAGATCCACTCTTGATATGCATCTGTGAAACACCTCTGTAACTACAAATTTGAATAGCATCAAAGAAAATTCACAAATTTTCTAGAACATCCATATTACTAAGGATGAATATAAAGGTATTACAAATTAAGTGCTGATAAAAATAGACAAAATGGAAATTTCTCCTCCCACACAAAAAATATAATTTTCAATCAATGATTTTTAAGAAGTTGACATAATCAAACCAATAAATAAATAAATAAATAAATAATATACATTTTTTTTTACCAATACATTTTCTGCATAGTTGGAAAATAGAGCTCTGTTTATACATTATAAAATCTTAGAGTTCAAATGATACAAATTACTTCATGAGAAATTATCTACAGTTCAAAGATATACAAAGCACATGAAACAAACACAAATGCATTCATTCATTCGATGCTAAAAGATATCCTAATGGTTTGCCCTAGAACAGTTTTTATAGCCAAGAGAATGCTTTCTACTGAAACTGTCCCAAATTCTCACTCATTGTTTGCCTTGAAAAACTATAGTGAGTAAATATGTAACCTATACATTCCTGCTTGGTAATTAGCTAATATTAAAATGTAACAACATTTTTCTCGGCTATATATTTATGAAATCATTTTTCCCATATGCAAAAGTACTGCTACTTGAAATCGATAAACACACACACACACACACACACACACACACACACATACACACACACACACACACCAGGCTAAATAATGTAGTAATTAGCTAAATCCTGGATAAATAATTAATAATTACAAACCATGTATACCTAACAAATCAAAGTTAAATGGAATTATGTACACACTCCAGTGTCACCCCTTTTTTAGCTACTTGATATCATATACCTATTTAAATTCTCTCTCCTCAGCATTTCCATCTGGACAACAGGCTTAAGAAAACCTGTCTCACCAGGTAGTTGCTAGACTGAATGTGAATATGCATGTAAGGTTACTAGCATGGCTAATAAGGAATTATTTTTACCAATTGCAAATGCTTATGACATTTCAGGAGATAACAATGATACGATTAGCTCAATTAATGTCAGCATTTGTATTTCTGTTATTATTAAGAATTAGCATTAACAATAACAAAATAATAACTATTAGACTGTCATGGTAATAAATTATGATTAAAGTAGGATATTCAAATATTTTATATGACAGATAACTATGATATGAATAAAACTGGTACAGAAGAATGAAACAAAAGACAAAGCTTGTCATTTACTTGTATAATGGATCATCTCAGGAAGGTGCACATAAGGTTACATCAATATCAAGTGAAAGAGCAAGGATCATGTGGTGGCCTGGGAGAAAATGGATTTGCTCATGTTCCTGGGTACAAAGAGTGAGAACTGAATGAGAGTGATTATCTTTATTCTTTCTTGACAGCTTAATTAAGTTCTCTAATTAGTCACAGTCACTAAGCACTACATTATTAACTCTGCCTCTTGTTGGACTGGCTTCTTCTCTACTTGATAACTGGTTGGAAAAGTTAGCTAATGTAAACACTGTCTTTCAATTGCAAAGAATCTTTTTTCCCACCTCTATCGGGGTATAATTGACAAGTGGTATCTCTTGCAAATGGCAACAGTTCGTTTCCCTTTGCCAGGCGACCAATGCAACGGGTGGGTCCTTACTGTCTCTCCCAAGCCCCGTTTCAAACCTGTGGCCACTACCTATGAAGGCTCGGTTGGCATTTACCTCCGTAGGATCAGAAGGGCTGACCAGTTGTTTCAGCCGGATGGATTAGTGCTGAGTCACAGCTGTTTGTCTGCAAGTGAAAACTTTATATATTCAGGGTGTACATGTGATTTTTTGATATACAAATAAGCTGTGAAATGACTACCACAATCTAATTAACATATCTGTCTCTTCACATAGTTAGATTTTTGTGTGTATATTTGGTAAGAATATTTAAGATCTACTCTCTGAGCATATTTCAAGTATACACTAAGTTACTTACTATAGTGACTGTGCTGTATATTAGATTTCTAGAACTTATTTGTCTTACAAGTGCAAGTTTGTACCATTTGTCTAACATCTTTCTGTGTTCCTCACAGACTCCTCTACCCCTGGTAACCACCATTTTACTCTGTTTCTATGTACTTGTCTTTTAAAAGTACTTTTAAATATAGGTGAAATCACACAATATTTTCCATTCTGTCTGGCTTATTTCACTTAATGTCCTTCGAGTTCATTCATTTTGTCACAAAAGAAGGCAGGATTACCTTCTTCTTTAAAGCTGAGAATATTAGCCCAGGAATACAAGGCTGGTTTACCTCAAGATGTGCTCTCAGTAAAGTTGTGAGGTTGATGAACCAGACTTCAACCTCATTCTGATCACTATTCTACTGCTAAGACCTCACTGAGTTCCTTTTTAGCTCTCTCCTCCACTATTTGAGTGTCTCATTATTCTTTTGAATAGTAATTCTTTCACACTGTCTCAGTCTTGTTTTTCCATCCCTTAAGGAAAGTAACCACTAAACATTTAAGCCAGAGTGTCAGAGTCCATAATCTACTCCACAACAGATCTTTGACCAAGAGGACTTTAAAGAAAGCAATGCTTACATCACAGAAATCACTTTCTAATTTTAGAATTATAGACAGCAGGAAAGATAAGAAATCACTTGAAGCCCTTTTTATCAGATGAAAATCCAGGAAACTACAGTGTAATTAAGACCTTGTCATAGCCTTCTAATTAATCTTTACTTGTAAGACAATGTTGCTTAACTATTGTATCAAATGCAGTAACATATTCATGCCTGTTTCTAGTCATAGCAGATCACAAAATACCCCCCAAACCATACTATGATAACTTATAAAGTCATTCTGGGATTATGCAGATAACACATTTATTCTTTATCTGTTGTAACATTTTTGTTAAAAATGTTTATTTTAGGCTTTTGTCAAATATAGTCTTTCATTCTTGCATTGGTCCTCACTAGAAATTTTTTATCATTTTTTAATGTAACCACAGACACGATTTCTGTTTCTAAGTCACTGCTTTCAAACAATAGCTGTAAAGAAAGAGTAAACAACATTTGAAGTAAATTACAGCATTTTAAAAGACATATTTGGACCAAACTTCATTTTATTCAGGACAGGGTGATTGGATCATGTGGTCTCTGAACTAAACTCCTCCTCTACAGGATATCATTCTCAGCATTCTCAGCCTCCACTATCCTGTAAGGCCCCCTTTATGCTGTGTCTTGGGCACGAAGAACACTTACGACAAGATTAGGGAATATTCTAAGGTATAAGTATGAAGGGTGACCACAGTATTTTTGCAAGTAGTGCAAGCTATTCTGTTTTTGCAAGGGTCATCAGAAAAACTGAGTTCCAAGCTAACCTCCAATGATTCTTAGACACATGATCAATTTTCATGACCATGAAATGAAAATAGAAGTACAAAACCTGCCTTCTTCTCTGCTGTATAAAAGGATTTATAAACCATAAATCATTATACAAAAGCAAAGAACTATTTTTATCATGATTGAAATACTCATTCATCCTCCTTCAGTCTTTCAATTCTGTTAATGCTGCCTGCTGAGAGAAGGTTATTAATCAAGAAGCATTGATAAATAATATAATATATGCAAATAATTCCACTTAGTCTGATAATCTAATCTTTTAGCCATAATTATTTTTGTCTACATTAAATCTAATTTAAGAATTTAGTGGCAAGGTAACATAACATACACTTTTCAAAATGACGTGAAGAAACATACGCTACCTTCAAGTTGCTTACATTATAATAGTTATAAGATTAATGAACCAAATCACCATTTTACAATAAACATAGAATCTTGATGAATGCTCCAAATGAAATAATATCATGTTAAACAGTGAAGAAAAGCTTTAAAAATAATAATGATGTCTACTTCAGCAAGAGCAAAATAATATTTTAAGACCAAGCAGTTTTAAGAAAATAGAAAGTGAAGAATTGAGAAATGTTGGCCAGGCGCAGTGGCACATGCCTATAATCCCACTGGCTCTTGAGGCTGAGGCAGGAGAATCATGAGTTCAAAGCCAACCTCAGCAACAGTGTGGTGCTTATCAGCTCAGTGAGACCCTGTCTATAAACAGAATATAAATTAGGGCTGGGGATGTGGCTCAGTGGCCTAGTGCCCCTGAGTTCAATAGCCCCGCCAAAAAATTGAGAAATGTTGGTCAATTGCAAAAAAAAAAAAAAAAAAAAAAAAAAAACCGCAAGGGATATTTGAATATAGGCAGGTTATAAGAGAAGCTGGATGCAAGAATGAATTTAGACTTAAGGTAATGTGAAATTGGCCCATGCAAATGTTTTACTAAGGATGATATATGAGCAATGTAAGATTATAATTAGTGCCATTTGGAGGATGGCTTCATCTTAAAGCATTTTAAAATAATTCCATACCACCCTTTTCTGTTTGTTTGTTTGTTTGTTGTTTTCTTCTGTTTTTATTCTATCCTTGAGAAAGTAACTGTTCCAGTCAAGTAATGGTTTCTCTGAACTTCCAAACTTTTTTCTTCAAGATTATTGACTCAAACTGAAGAAAATCTGAGCTCATATCAGGAACCTTTCAGTTTACTTACATATATCTGTCTCAAAATTAAAAGGTCATGGGCTGGATATAACTCAGTAGTAGAGCACTTGCCTAGCATGTACAAGGCCCTGTGTTCAATCCCCAGTGCCAGGGAAAGAAAAATCAAAATTAACAAGCCCTGCCTTGACTTCATACTAATGCATATTTGTATAGACAATCTCATGTATGTCTTTATCTTTGCAATCAACATATGACAAATATTTTAAGTGTTACAAGAGACAATGAAAAATAGAAGATTTCTTAAAATTTTTCAGTTTTGTTAGGAAGTACAAAATTAGCACTAATACTTTTTTTAATAAGAAGTTTTAGTAAATATACTAAATTAATTGCCAAGTGACTAAACTGATGATATGATGTATATATGCAAATATGTTCCAGTACTGAAGTACCTTTATGAAATTTTAATATAGAGTCAAGTACATACGATTCTTACAAAAGATTCCAAATGTAGCAGAAATATTCCACTTGGTCTTCTACATTTCCCAGTTCCCTTGTAGTTGGGCAGCATCAAGTAACAAATTTAGTATAGACCACCAGTGGAGGGGCTGTGTGTTCATGCTAGGTTAAGGCAGCAAAAAGACCACGTGTGCTTGGCCAGTTTCTGTTCTTATGCCATAGGTTCTTTGCCTTTTCTTCCTCTCTATGGCAAATCATTCCAGATAATATATCTAGAAAGTTGTAGAGTCTCTGTCAGCCTTGGTCCTTGAGTGACTATGGAATAGTCATTTACAATTAGGTCCCTCATTCTAAATGGGGGTGTCCATATGACATGGACAATAAATAAAGTCATTTACCTTGTGTTTTTAATTTTTAATTTTTATATTTTTTTATATTTTTTTAATTTTTATATTTTCTTTTTTTTATTGGTTGTTCACAACATTACAAAGCTCTTGACATATCATATTTCATACATTAGATTCAAGTGGGTTATGAACTCCCATTTTTACCCCAAATACAGATTGCAGAATCGCATCGGTTACACATCCACATTTTTACATACTGCCCTATTAGTGACTGTTGTATTCTGCTACCTTTCCTATCCTCTACTATCCCCCTCCCCTCCCCTCCCATCTTCTCTCTCTACCCCATCTACTGTAATTCATTTCCCTCCTTGTTTATTATCCCATTCCCCTCACAACCTCTTATATGTAATTTTGTATAACAATGAGGGTCTCCCTCCATTTCCATGCAATTTCCCTTTTTTCTCCCTTTCCCTCCCACCTCATGTCTCTGTTTAATGTTAATCTTTTCTTCCTGCTCTTCCTCCCTGCTCTGTTCTTAGTTTCTCTCATTATATCAAAGAAGACATTTGGTATTTGTTTTTTAGGGATTGGCTAGCTTCACTAAGCATAATCTGCTCTAGTGCCATCCATTTCCCTGCAAATTCCATGATTTTGTCATTTTTTAGTGCTGCGTAATACTCCATGGTGTATAAATGCCACATTTTTTTATCCATTCATCTATTGAAGGGCATGGGATACCATAGACTAGGGTTAGGGTTAGGGTTATGGTTAGGGTTAGGGTTAAGGTGCAACAAACTAAAGCCATGAAAATAAACAAAAGAAACCCTCACATGAACTGTCAAAATAATTTCAAAGACTCACCTACACCATGTATGATAATTCAGAATAATTCTATCTGAATCTACTTTAAAAATGGATTCTATTAAACCTGTGAAAACCTAAAGCCCAGAAGTAAATGGTTTGGGGAGAAGAAGGAGAGTGAAAAATAAGAGCTGTAAGAGAGTTATCACCTTGTCTCCTCTATGGTACATGGCATATTAATCTCTACCAAGACTCAGAGAAGCTGAACTAAATGGAAAAATTTTATCTTTAGCCCTCCTAAACAATAGATAAGCATCCTTCTTTTGCTCCATAAGGAGAACAATTGCATTAGTTACATATTGCTACACAAATATTTAATCCATATGATGACACCATTAGTTAAAAATTAGGAAAGTTTGTTTCATCAGCAATTTTTATTTGTGATATCAAAGGTCTTTTACTGTTGATTCCTTCTTCCCTTTTTATTTTTCTCTCTCCTTCTTTTTCCCAAAGCACTCAGAATTTAATATTTATCTTTTTTCAACACTATCCCTTGGAATGGAGATTATACTTCTTTAGTCCCTTCACTTGCATATCAAAAAGAATAGAAATTATTGATACCAGGAAAACTATATTCATTTAAAATTGCAACAGTGTTTAAGTAAAAGAAACATGAAGTTTCAACAGAATTGATTCTTTGTACTTGCTTTCACATCTGTTCAACATAAAGTGCTAAGGCAAGAGAAATAATATCTCAGTAATCGTGTGCATATTCCAACATATACCTTTGTTCCTAAGACTTTTGATGCATTCTTGTTTAATCCTTAATTGCAATTGATATATTCATTAAAAACGAATTCCTCATTAGTAGATATGCAGGTCAGTAGGAGAATATTTAAGATTATGGATAAGGAAACCAGTCTTTATTATGCAATGATGTTTTGGATTCATTCAGGGTTTTAAGAAATTGGTGCCACATCTTAGAAAAAAATATAATAAAATTTTATGCAGCATTTAAAACAATCATCTTAGGAGATATCAACCCACACATTTTCTACCTTTCTCCAAAACCAGAATCTAACCCTTGGAAAAAACATTATAGAACTGATAGAAAGTAAAGAGAAAATATATTTGGAATCCATTTATGGCAACCACTTTTTACATGCGCTATTGCATTTGGTCACATAACAAAGGTTGAGATAGATGGATGCTATATGTATGCTCATTTTGTAGATAAGGAAGTTAAAACCCATGGAGTAATTGATTACAGAATCACACAAATAGTGAAAGTTATCCAAAGCCCATATTTTTAACTATAACATACATGACATCAACTCCTGTGGAAGGAAGGAAGGAAGGAAGGAAGGAAGGAAGGAAGGAAGGAATGAAGGAAGGAAGGAAGGAAGGAAGGAAGGAAGGAAGGGAGGGAGGGAGGGAACGAACTGATTGAAGGTATCTTTTATTCTGTACACACTAGCAGTGGTATTCCTCAAAGCAATAATCTGCAGAGGACTGAAATTGATGCTGAATATCAATGATAGAATAACACATATTTTAGCATTATCTCTTAAATATACAGAAGATTTTCAAAATAAATACAGTCTTCTTACTTTGTTATTTTACTATCAATTCTTTCTGTTTGTAAAGTATATATATATATATATATATATATATATATATATATATATATGTATAGAACATTAAGGCAGGCAATTGAGAATACAAAATATTAAAGAATGTAGAGAAATATGTTTATGTGAGTGCAACAGAATGCCAAAATTCTGAATTGCTTCATCCATTCAGCATTATCCCTACCCCTTCATAGAATTTTCCCATGCATTGCCTAGAAGCTATACTTACAGAAATTCTCACCAGCAGAGTTCCAGATTTGCTTTTGCTAATGAGGAACATGTTCAAGAGATTTAGAAAGTAGAGAAGAAGAAAAAAATAATTTTACTCCAACAATGGCTGGCAGGCAGGTGTCAGATGTGAAGTTTGTGTGGGCTTCAGGCATTCTGAAAATGACCAACTTCAGTGCCCAGGTAGCCAAGATCAGTAGCAGTTTCCTGTGATTTTTGCAGTTTTCTAGTCTGCTAAGATCTAATGGGAGTTTTCTCTGGTAACTATCTCCTAGACTTTCCAATGCTATGTAAGCACCTAATTTCCTGAAGTTAATTACTTCTGGCTTGAAATATTAATAGTGATTCTTATTTTCCCAACTAAACCCTGAAAAATGCAGTATTTCCAATAAGAACTCATTACCAGGCTCTCTGAAAGACTTATTTTAACACAAGTTTACCCAGAAGGCAGCTAAAAAGTATGGATGCTATACACAGCACTACACAGTAAAAAGTGTTTCATAATAACTCTGATACAAATTACATATAAAGTCTTTAAAGCTACATTGTTTTATTTCTTCCATTATATGGTTTGGGGAAACAATAGTAGCTTTACAGGACAAAATTTGGAGTCTTACTAAATAAAGTAGAAAATGATAAATATTTGCAGCTTGGAAAACTTAGGGGTCTCAATCAATGAATTAGATCCACTAAAGCAAACAGTATGAGTACTCTAATTTCCAGGAGAAAGGCAGGGTCAGGGATCACTCTAATTGGTAGGAACAGGCAAGTGACAGAGAAGCCACCAAGTTTCAATATAGGAAGGCTATCATTGTTAGGGAGATGTAAAGTGGCACCAATGAAAGGATTAAGACTAGTCAATGTCTTCCTGAGTTTTAAATCATGTATATGACATTGCTTTACCCACTGCACAATGTTCTTCTAAGAATAAATATCCAGGCACCTAATATGACTTTACAGTCAATGAATGTGGCCTACATTCTACATAAAATCTTATAAGGTTAGTGGCACTAGGAATTTCTATTGAAAGGTTGCTTGGGCTAGAAGATATCTTAAGGTTTTGAGTCCTACCCATCTTAAAAATATAAAAAAATTCTAGATGGATCATGTTTGCAAACAGTCTAAAACACTGGAGTCCTCTAGAATAGAATTGATATAATGATATATTTCTATCAATATATTATATATATATATATATATATATATTAACAATATATATATATATATATTATTAACAATATATATATAATTAACAATATATATTAATGTGAATTTATTACTGTGCACGCACATATTAATACATCAAAATAACAGCCTGCAGTATGGAACTCTACAATTACTTCCTTCTATATACATATGCATTAGCAAAATCAGATACAGTACATTTGATATTTCAACATTTCATTTAATAGTTCACAACTCTGTAGCCTTTGAGTCATTTTCCCAAACATGTTTTCTATATTTTCCCTTTTTTCATGAGTATGATAAACACTTTTATTTTTTATCATTCTGGCATCTGCCTTGTTAAAATTTCATATGATTGTATCCTATAATCTCTAAAAAGTCATGTATTACTGAATCTACCTTGAATTCAAAGATACACTATAAATTAGCATTCTAGTTAGGTTCAGTTTAATTTTCTATGAGATCCATATCCTTATAAAGTCTATAAATAAATATGCAAACATTTATTGCTAGTACTAATATGATTAAAAGTAGAATGTTATGAAATTAGGAAATTCAGAATGAATTCTTTTTTAAGAACTGGAAGATATTTAATTTCACATTAATTATGTGTCATTCATATATTCTCAATTATTAGTCAACATTTTCATACAATTAAATAAAGGAGCTTTATTGATTGTAATTATATACAACATCTCTAATCAAAATATAGTAATTTTGGCTTGTTTCACTTAGTCAGCAGTTTGTGTTTTAATTTCTGTTCATGTCAATAAAGTAATTCACACAAGAGAAGGAAATATATTTCTTAAGCTTTATTTAATTTACCTGGAGAATCAGGATTTCATTTATGATAAGATGTGCTTGAGAAGTTTATTAGAAGCTATGTATAGTATTCTAGAGTTAGGTATGAAAGTTGATAGGAATTTAAATATTACTTTTGTTTTACATTCATAATGTATTTTGACTTCCTTTAAACCACAGGGCAAGATGAATTCTCTGGAAAATTCATGTATATATATATATATATATATATATATATATCCACACGTAGCTTTCAGCCAAGAAAGAGGCAGGAATGACTTTCAATAAAGAAAAGGAATATAACTGCAAAAAACCTACCATGGAGTTGTAACTGAGACATACAATTTCCATTTTCCATATTCTACCAATACCCATAACTCCACCTGGCAAGCCTCATAAAGCCCAAGTGAACATGTTACATCCACAAAACAAAACAATTACCATGATCCCATAATACAAGGTAGATGGTTCAAGGCATTACTGCCCCTTCTCACACCTGAAACAAATGTAATAATTGTTTTGACTAGAAGGAAAGATAAGGAATGCATTTCAGAAGACATTTTCTAATCCAAGTTGACTTTGTTTCAGCTCTAAGGCCTTGGCAAATCATTTGATCTCTGCTTCATCACCTGAAACTTGAGGTTAATAACCCCTATCTTAAAGTTGTGATGAGAATAAAAAGATATCATGAAAATGAGTTTTATACCTCATAAAGCAATTTAAAGACATTGATTGTTTCTCATTACTTTATATAAAGGTAGAGATTATTCTAATCTTGTGGCCAAAAAAAAGAAAAGATATATTGAAAAGTTTTAAAGCAGATGGTACTAGCTACCTGTTAACCAAAGCTGCTCATTATCTTCCTGAGCGCACAGAAAGTCTGTATTTCCTAGCCTTCCTTTAGTTAGAAATGGCTATAAGACTACATTCGAACATGAGATAAGTGATATGGCATATTTCTAGTCTTGAACCATAGAAATCTCCCATGCCAGGTCCTTTATGCCCTTTCTCTATTCATGGGCAAACAACTCCAAGGTTCTAGAAGAAAACTGAGCCAGAGGGGAAGGAGGCATATCTATGAATGACAAAGCAGAAAGATGCTTACTGACAAAGAATGCTAATTTTGGATTATTGGAATGCTATACAAACGTTCTCATGTTCAACTTATGTTAAACCAATGAGATTTTGGGTTTGTCTTTTAAATGACTTAGTAGTATCTTAACTAAACCAGGAATATTAAAAAGTTAAATATCAAAAAAAGTATCCCCATAAGCAGGCTGCTACTCATTAAAAAAATGACATCAAGAATATAGATAAATGTCACCTATAATTGCCATGATTTGATGAAATATTATTAGTAATAATGATTCCTTATTTTAGAAAATTGATGGTCTATGAGGATCTTTAGGGTTTGTGGAAAACTTTTAGTTCTATCAACCATCCTAAGTTATCATGAGTGAGCTGAGTTTTAATACCACCTCTGGTTCTCTTTTCACTGCAGCACATTGCTGATATTACTGAAACCATATATTCTCTAAGATATAGGGTTATCCATGAAATTCTTAGCAAAAAAAAAAGTATATCTTATATACATATACCAAGCCATTACAAGTCAAGTCTATACTTGTAATTGTTTTAAGTACCCTTAAACCCTAAATCTCCAAATAATAAAACCCCAAATGTGGTTTTCTCAACTTGAAACAAATATCATCCCTTTTCCTCCTTGCCTTCTATAATTTCTCATTTTGGAAATCTTTTATTTGTGAATAAAAATATTAAATGTTATATAGTACCTAGGTAAATTTCTCTAGCTTACCATTAATAGAGGAAACTGCAAATAAATAATAAAATGTTTTAAAAATCTACCTTTAATTTCAACATGAAGGGTAAAGTAACACAAGGAACCCGGAGGGGAGGATTTCTTTGGACAGAGAGGTCTTTATTAATTTGACACTGACTAGAGTGTAAGTTAAGATTGAGACAAGTAAAAGATGGAGGCAAGTAGAAAGTATGATTTTTTAGGAATTAAGAATTTTATCAACAAACCCTGTAGTCTGGACATGTAGAACAAGAAATTCATGTTAGTTATTACATGACACAAATGATTAATGCTGTAGATAAGATTTCTATAATACAGGAAAATTTAGGCCTCTAATTTTATTATTACATTAGGGAATACCTTGATTAAAGAAAAAATAAAATCTACCAGGAGTTTCAAGTGTAAATTTGAGGTTATAACCTCATGAATTTAAGAAATCTACTGACTTGATGTGAATCACATTATACAACAAACTAGTTACTCATGAAATTGGAATTTAAAAACTTTTTCCACATAAAAATGCTACAAGCAATAAGTCACAACACTATATAAGCAGAGTTAAGTGCTACCTAACAGTAAAATATCAAGATAAATTAAAGCCACTGAACTAGCAAGTGTAGATACAAATAGGCCAGACATAAGGCTTAACAATAATGCCATAAAATGCAAAACAAGAGTAAAAGTAATATAATTTGTGGTATTCGAATTACTTAATTTATTGTCATATTTTGGGGCCTAAAAATGAGAATTATTTTTGAAGTGGAACTTATAAGCAGTTTTTTTTTCCTTAGAGATCTTCTGATTTAGTCCACTTAATTCAGATGGATCTGCATTCAAAAATCTCAATGGAATGTCCAAAATATATATGCTTAAAATACTAAATGAATGCCTTATAAAATCAATACCAAGAATTAAAATAACAGTTCCAATCCTAACCTATAATAATACTTATAATTGACACCAAATGTCTTCTATTCCAAATTTAGAATTTTCTTCCTACACTTGTTATACTTATTCCTTCAGATAGTAGGTTTAAACTAGCACCACAGACTCTCTACTATAGATTAAATAACAAACACTCTCTTTAAAATAAATCCTGTCCCTTAATAGGGTGAAAATTCTGTTTTTATAGACTATTGTGTGCCATTGAATGGCACCCACTTCTGAATGAAGATGCTTTGAGAATATGTGTATGATCTGAGTGCATAGTTTTTCCAGAAAATCATTATGCATTCCTGAATTGTGAATAAACACCACATAAGACACAAGCATTACAATATGCTTTAGCAAGCTACCTATCACAGAAGTGAAAATATTTTAAAGTATGTATGCAAAATTACATATTTGTCTGTATGTTTTGCAACCATTTGACAATAAATAAAATAATTCAATAATCCCTTGGATTGAATAATATTCACTTAATAGTCATTGAGTAATAGTCCATATACTAAGCAAAAAAGTTATAACTCCCTCTTGCCCAAATCATTTGATTATGTTCATTTGATTTCTTACAAATTGCTTCAAAGATAGTTGCTTGGTCCCTATAACATTTCCATAATTCATTTTAAGACCAGTGATTTTTCACCAAATTTCGATGTGCCTCAGATAAGATACATGTGCATGAAACAAGTGCGTAATTATTACTTGAAAAATATGTAATTAAGGTAATAGTTAAATCCAATAGTTCCTAAACTTACTTAATGTAAAAAGAATCTCCTCACCCTTTT